>NW_028327181.1:80716396-81350509 GCF_987537825.1 Furipterus horrens | reverse complement strand
CAGCAGCCCCAGGCCCCTGACTGGAGGCGGCAGCAGGTGTAGTCATCTGGGCAGCTCACCTCCATGTCACACTTCACCTCTTGCACTGTGGGTTAGGCAAGGAGGACAGGTCAGCAGTGGCACTGAGAACCCTCTCGGTGCCTCCCCTTGGCCAACTCCATGATTGGAACCAGATGTTGAGGATGGAGGACCACCCCTGGCAGTGATCATAAGGTGAGGCCCAATGTGGAGAAAAGGGGCTGTACCTTCCCTGGCCCCACCATGCAGCCATCAGTCCCCCACCCCCATGTCTGTTCCTGGAATAGCCTGGTGGAGAGATCCTTGTGGTGCAGGTGGAAGAGTCTGTGGCCTGCCCCTGGTACCTGTGTGTGCTGGCAGCTTGGTGAGGAGGTCCGTAGCATTCCCCTTGGAAAGGCACTTATTCTGGACCAGGTCGCACACAGTGTCCTCGGGGCAGCAGTGCATGTGGTCAGAGCAGCAGGTGGCCTGGGGTGGAGGCAGGGGTGGGTCTTTGTGACTTCCAGTCTCAATTGAGCATAAGCAGCAGTCAGGCTGACAGCTGGCACTGCCCCAATCCCCCACTAGGGGGTGGCATAAGTCCGGAGCAGCCCAGCTCCTAGCAGCCAGTCAGCCAACCTCACTCCCCTGGAGTCCCTGCAAGATAGGTGTCTAGGCTAGGTGGCTGTGGGCACATAGCCCAAGTGGCTGTAGACCCTCACTCACGTTAGGCATTGGGCAGCAGCCATACTTCCCACTAGGCAGCTCACAGCAGGTAGAGCCATCAGGGCACTGGGACTGTCCGTCTGGGCACATGACCCCTGGAAGGGGAGAGAGGTGTAGGGGCAGCCAGAGTAGAGAACTCTTCCCCTGCTAGAAGACAAGCAAGGCCTCTCCTCACTCCCAACCCCCACCCCGATGCTCTCCCACCTCCTTACCTGCTCTATTAGTTCTTCGTGCAGGGATTTTCTTTGCCAGGGGGCGGGTGCCCGTGGCTGTGAGGCAGCGGGCATGAGCCAGGTCACAGGAGGTACCATGGGGGCAGCAGTGCACCTTGTCTTCACAGCAAGAAGCCTGAGAAGAGATGGTCCTAACTCTGTCTTTGCCCCTTCCAGCCCCTTAATTTGCCCTGCTGCCCCTCTGCCCACCCCCACCCCCATCTTTCCAAACCTGTACCTTGGGCATGGGGCAGCATCCCCAGGAGCCATCAAGCATAGTGCAGCATGTGGAGGAGTTGGGGCACTCGAACTGGCTATCGGGGCACTGGACGGCACCCAAGGGGTTGGTATCTGTGGATAGGATGACCCAGGATCCCGCCAACCCAGTCAGTGAAGGTCATTGCCTCTATTACTTAAGGAGTTTCTAATACCAGGGCCTGCAGACCCAACTACAGGGGACTGGGGGGCTGGCATTAGGGCTCAGTGTTCTCCCAGGCACTCTTTTATTTTTAAATATTTTATTTTTAAATATTTTATTTATTTTTAGGAAGAGGGGAAGGGAGGGAGAAAGAGAGGGAGAAACACCAATGTCTGCAGAGATACATCGATTGGTTGCCTTTTGCACATCCCTGGCCTGAAGCCCAGGCATATGCCTGACTAGGAATTGAACCAGCGACCTTTCAGTTCACAAACTGGCGTTCAATCCACTGAGCCACACCAGCCAGGGCATTCTCCCAGGAATTCTTAAACCACTTTCCCATAAGCTATGCCTTGCCTCAGCAGTATGGCACAGGGCAGGGGCATCCATTGCCTGGGTTGGCATTAAACCAGCTCAGCTTGGACTCTACTCATTCCTGCAATGCCTGGTCTCCAACCTGGGGTTCTGCATTCTCTCCTTCCCCTCCTAGCCCCAGTGCTGCCCCTCTGTCCAGAGCATGGGGGGTTGCTTAGTACAGATGCCACATGAATGAGGGCACAGAGCAGGAATCAGGGTCACCCAACCAACTGGGCTCCTGGGTGCTCCAGCTCTACATGCTGCCTGTCTGCCTGACCTTCACCTCCACCCCTACTCTACCTGATCTTCGGAAGCAGGACTGCCCATCAGCACTGCAGTGGGAGCCCCGTGGGCAGCAGTGGCGGCCATCCCCACACGACACGGCCTGTGGGACAGAGAGATATCTGCATTGATTAGGCCCTTTTACCTGAGAAACATGTAAACACAGACCTGAGTCCCTCCATCAACCTAATGGTACCCTCACCTCTTGGAACGGGCAGCAGCTGGAGGTCCCCAAGACAGTGAGGAGGCAGGAGTAGCCAGGAGAGCAATGGGCATCGATCTGGCAGGGTCTGCCCAGACGTCTGCTAAGTGCTGTGGGCCATTTGTCCTGGGAAGAAGGGAGAGGATAAGCCAAAGGACCAGAGTCTGGCCCCTTCCTCTGTCCCATCCAAGATGATCTTTTGGGAAATCCCAGCTGCCAGCTCTTGCCTGGGCTGAGTGCACTCACCAGAACAGGATTGCAGCAGCTGTAGCTGGCTCCTCCTGGGTTCAAGCAGCAGGCCACAGGGCAGACCTGACCATCTGGGCACTGCATTCCAACCACCAGCCCTGTCATTACGGCCACCAAGCTCATCAGGGTCCACATGGTCCACCTGCAAAATACCAAAAAGCATTTGGCAACTAATGTAAGTCCCTGCCACCCTTGATTCTGGGGCCAGTCTCCCCCCAGGCCGAGGCCCAGGCCCGGCCTGGGACTACCCGAGCCTCCCCCACAACTCCTTGTCCAGGGAGGAGGCAAGATGTGGGGCCTGAGATTCAGCTTCCTACATGTGTCCTGTGTGTGTCACACGTGCACTAGTGCAAGTACACCCATGAGCATGAATGCTGACATGAGTACGTGTAAATCTGTGTCCCCAACACATGGCCTAACACCTGAATCTCTATGTGAGAGTCAGGAAGATTTGTGGCTTTTGTGGGTCTGATCTGTGGGAACAGGGGCAACCTCTGGGAGGTGGGGGAGGCATCAGAAGCCATGAGAGGAGACAGCTGGGGTGCAAGGAGGGAGTACTGCTCTGAAGAAAAGCCAGGGTTTCACTTCCCCAGCTAGCCCCTCTGGATGCCTCCTCGCCTGATACTGTGCTTACACCTGCACCCTGCTAAGGCCTGTTGGTGGGGGAGGGGATGTCACATGACAACATGGGAAACCACGAGGTTGAGAAAGTTGAGAAAAGGGAAGTAAAGTGGTCAGTGGAGTCTGGGCTGCCCTCCCAGAAGCCAGCCACCATCTGCTCACTGACTGTCCCCTACTCACCAAGGGAAAGGGACATACTGACTGGGTCAGCCTTTGAGGCACTATGTTCTAACGGCCCCCAATACCACCAGGACCTTTCAGACTCCCCAAACATACCACTTCCCTACCCCAGCTTCTCCCACTATCCTGGAGCCGGAACTCGGCGCACATGAAGAGAAACTAACTACAAGAGCCCACCCAGCTGCCACTCTGGAGTTAGCAGAAGGAACCTGCCTTGGTTTGGGGTGAGGAGAGGATGCAGTCTTTCACTTCCTAAACAACTTTCCCGCAAGCTCAGCCAGCCCCACTGCATCAACAGGGTGGGCCCAGGAGGTGTCACCCTGCCTAGAAGGACAAAAACAGTAATGCTTGCTGAGCCTATTGGGAGCCATTTTAAACACTCTACATTATTTTCTTTCTTTGCAACCACCACCCAAAGTAGTGACTATTGCCTTTACTTTTCAGAGGAAACTGAGGCTCAGAGATGTTAAGTAACACCCATGTTATATATATCAAGTCATAGAGTTGACAGGCTTTGAAGGCTCCAGAGCATATTGGACGTGGATTCATTTCACATGTGGCACAATGGACAGTACCTGGGAATGGACCGCAAACCCCAGGAGGCTAGAGGTCTAGGGTCCAAGCACAGGAGGGGGACCGAAGTGTTTTCTAGGCAGGTGGACCAGGCAGAGCAGAAACGCTGACCACAGGAGCTGAGTACTGCAGTTGGTTCCTGGTCCTAGAATTGCCACCGCGGATTGTGAGAGCCTCAAAAGTTGCTCCCTGTCTCAGTGTTCCCTCCACAGCTCAAAGACCATTCCCAGGAGGCCACTTTCTGGCCAGGTGAGGATGAAGAAGACTGGTCCTGGATTTCAGCCCCTTTCATTCTCTCCACACCCATAGCTCCCAGGCAAGACATCTACAGCTGGCCCCACCCACTTCTTGTCTTAGGCCAGAAGGGGTGCCTAACTGTGTGTATCTAAGACTATTCAGCACCCTAGTGATTTATTTATGTTATTTTCCTTCCTGGGTGTCCTCAGGTTAGAAAGTATAGTGTAGGCGTCTAATGAATATATACGCAAGCACACACACTCAGGGCCAGGGATGGGGGAGGGGGGCCCAGTTCCTCTCAGGAGAGTTTTCCGTGGAGATCTCTCTCACCCCACCCCAACCACACTGCCATAAGAGGGAGGACCGGAGCCTCTTCAAGCCCCCAGCTCTGTCATATGCCACTAGGTGGCACCTTCCAACGCTGAGTGTCAGGAGCAAGAGATTCCCAGAAGGTGAACCAACCCAACTGAGAGACGAACGAGCAGGGAAAAAAGGTGGCTGGGAGAGGCGGAAGCTGGCTTGTCCCACCCCGCAAGAGAGGAAGTAAGGGACCGCCAGACACAACTACTCCCAAGTCCTTTGAGGAGGGCCAGGGTCTCAAGTCCCACTTGCAGCCCTCTGAGCTCCCGGACCAGGGCGGGCGCCTCTCCCGCTTCCAGCCGCCGCGGGCACTACCTACCTACCCCACTACAACCACCAACACCAACACCAACAGCAGACGCGGGGGGCGGAGCCGGCTCAAAAACAAAGTGGTCCCTGCTTTGGGAGAAGGGGCTGCAGCTTCCGGGGAACATTACAAGGGAGAGGGAGAGGGAGACACTGCCATTCAGCTTATTCCCACCCTTCATAAAACTCCCTCCAGAGCATCGCAAACGCTCAAGAAGGTTCTGTAAGCGAGTCTTCTCTAACCTTCCGAATGAAGTTCCTTTGGAACCTCAAGCCCCTACTTCCCCGTGGCCGGAGCCTTGGGAAGCAACAAGCAAGGGGTCTATGCGGCCAACCTCCTTACCTGCGTCCGACTGCGCGCTCGCTGAGTAGCAGCTGCTCCGCAGCTCACCGACCTGGGGCCTGGCAGCTCAATGGCCCACCCACCTCAGTTTCCATTGGCCAGGTGTTCGGGCTGTCGCACTCCCGTTGGCTACTCGTCGACATAGAGGCGGAGCCAGCCTGCAATGCACTGCTTCTTTTCTACTCAATTCACTTTCCTCCCTCCCAGCCTCTCTCCTCCTCCCCGCCCTTCCTCAACCCCATTTCTAGGGATCATGTGATTGGAGAATCATGTGATGGATGCCCTGGCTTGCTCCTTGCCTTGTGCAGGCGCCTGATAGTTTGCCGGAGGTGGGGCCGCGCCTGTCTGAAGACATTGACAGCCAAAGGAGCTGCTACTTAAGAGTGTGCGTTCTAGGGCGTTTGCAGGATGTCCGCTTCTGGATTTGGGACTCTAGTGCATCCTGTTTCTATTCTATTCAACAAACTCAGATTAAACTCTGGGGTTGAAGGCGAGTTGTGAGGCCAAGGAAAAACAGCCCTCAGGGATTCTGTCTAATTTAAGGTACATGATCTTGTGCCAGATGCGTGGATGTGTGTAGGAAAAAGGTAGTAGGTTAACTCTAGGCGGGAAGAAGATATTTAATTCCACCTTGGGGGCACCTTTTTGAGCTGAGCCTGAGAGGATTTTAACGCAAGTGGGAGAAGTTGAAGTGTCTGCACAGGCGGTGTTGGAAAGAGCATTAGGAAACCAGATGGAAAGAGCAGCCTTGGGCAAGGATTGGATGCCAAGTTCAATGTAGTGGGGTTTGAGGAGCTGCTGGCGCCTTCTGGTGCTAAGCAAGGGTGCCTGGTACAAGGCTGAGCAGGGGATGGGTGCATAGTGGAAGTGACTTTGTAGTTTCAGATCACGCTGCCTTCCAGGAACTTATATGGCTGGTGAGGAGAGAAAAATGTACTACACAGAACAGATTAGCCAACAATAGGAGCCAGACTGCTCAGTGCCAAGAGGCCTGGCCCAGGCAGAGACCGGTGATGGGAGATGCACCAGGAGAGAAGAGAGGCCCAGAGAAAGCCTGGTGCCAGGCCTTGGAGGAAGCTAAGCAAAGAGCCTGAGCTGAGGGTGAGGCTGGGGTAGGAGGAGAATCCAAGTCTGGGTAGGGAAGGAGTGGCAGGGTTGAGGAATTCATTGTGTGCAGTGGTGCTCAGCCTAGGGCTAGTGAGAGTCCAGACAGTGGATAAGGCTCCTGCTGAGAATTGGGACTATTATTCACGCTGGTGACATTTGTGCATATTTACCTTCCTGTGTATCCTAAGGCAAGGGGGCATAACTTAGGCTTCCATTGATCAACTACATACATTCACACACATACACAATTTTAATAAAATGTTAGGCAAATCAATAAATGAACCTATTACTCACAACTACATAGGCTCAGAAGAAAAAAGAACCCTAAGAACCCTAGAGTACTGAAATAACTTGACCCTCTTTATCTGTGGGTTCCATATTTCATGGGCTCAACCAACTACAGTTCAAAAATATTTTTTAAAATGTTATATTGTTGCTGACATGTAATATGTAGTTAGGCCTATAATGGTTGCTTCTGTGCTGAACATGTACAGAATTTTTCCTTATTATTTCCTAAACAATACAGTGTTACAACTACATAAGTAATCTGAGATTATTTAAAGTTTACAGGAGGATGTGCATAGGTTAGATGCAAACACTACACCATTTTATATAAAGGACTTGAGCATCTGTGGATTTTGGTACCTGGGGGTGGGGGGTCCGGAACCAATTTCCCCTCGAATAGCAAGGGATGACTGTATCACAAAATTCTTAAAGGAGTGATTTGCCTACTGGGGACATTTCGCAATGTGTGGAGACATTCTGTGTTGTCACAATTCGGGGGAAGTACTATTGGCATCTAGTGGACAGAGGCCAGGGATGCTTCTAAACATCCTACGAAGCAAAGGACAGACCTCCCTAACAAAGGTTTTTTGGCCCCAAATGTCAGTAGTGCTGAGGTTGAGAAACCCTCCCTAAAGGATCATAAACTTTCTCCATGAAAGGGCTCAGAGTTTTTCTCACACCGAGCCTCTTTTCTCTTGTGTGTGTGGTGAAGTCTCTAGAAGCAGTCACTTTGAGTTTAGCAAGAATTAAAAGTGTTCAACAGCAAAAATTGCAAAAAGACTGAAGAACTTAGAAACCCAACATCCTGGGGATGTTGAATGTAGGGGCAAATGGCCCTGGATCACTTGATGGGCCATATGGGCATAACTCAGAGGACAGTAGTTAGCAGTAAAGGTATGAAACCTGAGCATTCAGAAAAACTGGAATCATCGGTAACCAGTGTGATTACTACGGCAGAGAAATGTGAAATATATTTACTAAACAGCTTGTCAAACGCATGCAGTGACCCTTCACTTCTGTGGAGAAGGTACGAGTTCCCCAAGGACTGCAGAAACTCTCCCTATTCCTCAGGAAACAACTCAGTGTCCTGATACCCCCCAATTCAGGAATCTCCCTCTGCTTTTTGCTTTAAGGAGGGAGAATCATTTTGTGATCAGGGAAGCAAAAAGGAGGCAAATCGCCAGAGTCACAAAGAGATTTGATATTGAAAGTTTTGTCTCCATTTGCTCTGTTCTCTGAGCCTCCCAGCCCCCTTTGGTCAGACCTTGTGATTTTTAATATTGGCAAAATTAGTTGACTGTAAATGTGAGGGCTTATTTCTGAACTCTCAATTCTATTCCACTAATCTGTGTGTCTGTCCTTATGTCAGTACTACACTGTCTTGATTACCATACTTTGTAGTAAGTTTTGAAATTGGGGGAGGTGGGGGTCCTCCGAGTTCTTTTTCAATATTTTTGTGGTTATTCTGAGCCCCTCAAATTTCTATGTGAATTCAGGGCCAGTTTCTGCAAAGAAGACAGCTGAGATTTTGATAGGTAATGCACTGAATCAGTGGGCCAATTTGGGGTGTATTGCCATCTTAACATGAACATGGGATGTTTTTCCATTTACTTACCAGTTTCTTTTTGACAAGTTATTTCACGCTATAAATGTTACAGTTTACTTAACCACTCTCATATAATGAACTTTTATGTGCTTCCAATTTTTTAAAGTTACAAATAATTAGCTCTGGCTGGTGTGGCTCAGTGGATTGAGTGTTGGCCTGTGGACTGAAAGGTCACCATTTCGTTTCCCATGAGGGCACTTGCCTGGGTTGCAGGCCAGGTCCCTGGTTGGGAATGTACAAGAGGCAACCAATCGATGTTTCTCTCACACATCGATGTTTCTCTCCCTCTCTTGCTCTCTCCCTTCCCCTCTTTATATAAATAAATAAATAAATAATATTTTTAAAGTTACAAATAGTTATGCAGTGAATGTGAATATGTGTCTGAGTGCACATGTGGGGGTTAAATTCCTAAATTGCTGGGTAAAGGGTCTGCACATTTGAAATGGTAATGCCAAATTGTCTTAAAATTTTTCCAACTTACATTCCCAGTCACAGTATTTGGGGAAACTTATTTCCAATATGCTCACCAACGTTGAATATTCCAGTTTAATTTTCTTTTGCCAATCTTATGATAGAAGAGATTTCCTGGTTGTTTTATCTGTATCTCTTTGATCTCTTGGGAAGCTGAGTATTTGTACATATGCTTATTCTGCTTATATATGTCTTCTATGAATTTCCTGTTCATATCTCTATTAGGGTTCTCCAGAGAAACAGAACCGATTGCTGTGTACATAGAAAGAGATTTATTAAAATGAATTGGCTCACATGATTATGGAAGATAGCAGGTCTAAAATCTGCAGTGCAAACCAGCAGGCTGGAGACTCAGGAGAGCGCATGGTGCAGATGAAGCCCAAAGGCAGCTGCTGAAGAATTTCCTCTGGCTTGGAAAGGCCAGTCTTTTTGTACTATTCAGGCCTTCAACTAATTGCAGATGGCCAACCCACATTATGGCGGGCAATATGCTTTAGCCAAAATTCATTGATTTAATGTTAGTCTCATCCAAAAACACCCGCCAAGTTGACAGATAAAACTATCTCATTATTCTTTGTTCATTTTTCTACCAAGTTTGTCTTTTTTGTGTTGAACTGTGGGAGCTCTCTACACATTCTAGGTATGAACATATATTGCAGATGTCGTTTGTCTTTTATCTTTGTTTATGATAACTTTTGTAGTCAGAAGTTGTGTTATTGTTATGTCATCTGAAATCTAGCAATCAATCCTTTTCTTTTTCTAGCAATCTTTTCCTTTGAGACTTTTGCATGTCTGCCCCCCTGCTTGCTTAAGAACTTACAAATATGTTCTTCCTGGTCCATTTCAATTCCTGCTGCAGCTCCAGCTGGACTGGACCTCAGATGCCAGCCCTGTGCTGGATTGAGGCACCGCAAGTGACAGGAGGTCCTACTCAGGAGCCTGGCATGATGATGCCCCTGGATGTGTCCCTCTGGCTAAGAGGTCCCTCTGGGGCAGCCCCAGGGTTACTGTTAGAGGTGGTGGTCTCTCTTCCTCCTTCCACTTCTCTCAACCTCTCCCTGTTTCTTCCAATGGCCCCCTCAGGGTTTTCTTCATTCACAATTATTGTTCTGCCCCCATAGAAGAGTCATAGCTGCCCCAGAGTAGGGGCCTTTCCCCCTGAGATCTTGAGTTGTCAGATAAAACATAGGATGCCCAGTAAAATTTGAATATTGGATTAGAAACTATTTTCTTTAGTATTAGAATGTCTTGTGCAGTATCCAAGACATACTTACACTTAAAAATTATTCATTGTGTATCTCAAATTAAAATTTAACTGGACATCTTGTGTTTTTATTTGTTTAATCTGGCATCCCTGAAGTCTAAGGTTGGAGTAGGGGCATAGAAACAGCCTCTCCCTCCCATATACTTACTCCTTCCCCTTCCTGCCTGAGTCACCTTGGGGTGAGCAATTGTTGCCCCAGTTTCCGAGGTGCCTGCCTTCATCAAAGGCACCTGACTGGTGCCTTTGGGGCTCTGCGAGGCCCTCCAGTCTGTCTGGTGGGTATGGGGGAGGGGAGTCAGACACAGGCCAGTGTCCTCGCAGGAGGGTGTGGAGGGATATTTGGCAATAGAAGTACTGGATCAAGTGAAGAGACCTGGGTTCCTATCCCAGCATAGGCCTGAGCTTTTCCAGTGCCTTGCCCAAAGGCACCTTCCTTGTTGTTGCTTCTTAGTTAATTATTATTTTTACCAAAGTGTAACATGCAAATACATTTTAGTCAAATTATAACACAAAGTAGCACTCTTGTCCTCTCTCGTTTCCTACTCTAGGCATCTACTTTCCAATCCTGTAACAGCTTCTTCTATGAATTTCCACTGCATCTCTAAATTGGTGTGCAGATGAGAATTCTTTTCTTATTAATTTTTAATTTATTGATTTTAAAGAGAGAGAGGAAGAGAAGGAGATAGAAACATCGATTTGTTGTTCCACTTATTTATGTATTCACTGGTTGATTCTTACATGTGTCCTGACTGGGAATCGAACCCACAACCTTGCATTTTTGGACGACGCTCTAACCAACTGAGCTACCTGGCCAGGGCCTGGATGAGAATTCTTGATTCACCTTTGGCCTCAGTGTGTTCATCTGCACAGCGGGTGAGCACTGCCTTGCTCCCTGCCATCTGGGAGATTCATAGTCTGCACTTGGCTCTGGGGGCAGGACCACATCTCTCAGCAGGTAAGAGTGATGCTGGATGGTATCATTAAACACAGCTGTGGGGGGCGGAATGAAGGGTGAAGGGAAAGGGGAACGATGAATGGAGAAGTGTATGGCAGGTCAGCAAAACCTGTGAGGGGACCGGTTTACTTGGCTCTGCAGAGACCCTGGCTGGAAGGGTCTTAAGAGATCCTCTGGCCCAGGGTTCTCAGCCCCAGATTTCCCCCTGGAACCACCTGTGGAGCATTTATAGCCATCAAGATCTGATATACAGGTCTAAGGACCCCTCATCTAGCTGAACCCTTTTCCATGCAACAAGTAACCTGGTGCTAGTGAGAAAACTCCTCTTGGTCCCCTCCTCCTCTTATAAGCTGTGTGACTTGACTTATCCTCCCTGCCTCATTGTCCTGACCTGTACATTGAGGACATGGATAATGAGGCCCTCCCCTCCATGGAATGAGGTTATGCCCATGGAGCCCTAGCACAGGACCTGAGACAAGCACACCCTCAAATTAATGAAGATGTCACCATTGAGGTGATTCCTCCCCTTGGGTTCTCCCAACAACCCACCACACACACACACACACACCCTTTAACGGGGAAGATGGCCCACCTGCCACTCAGCCCACCTTACCTCTCCTCCTTAGCCCTGGCATATATGTCCTCCCTCCCAGAACCCCACCTGGATCCCCCATGTGACTGCATCCTTTCCCATTCTGCTGGCCTGATTCCAGAATTCTGTCCACCTGGGGCAATTTGCACCTAGTTCATTGCAAACTCCTGTGCAGGGCACTCCTCACACTGGAACCATCAGGTTCCCTTAGCCAGACAAGGGCAAAGGTGGCAGAAGAAGAATCTCCCCCAGCGATAGGGTCAAGTTGGGGGAGGAAGGGACACGGGGTAGGATGGGTTAGGCTGACTTCTCTTCTCCTATCCAGATGTGGGAGCATATGCCTTCTACAGAACAGAGGCAGCATATTACTGGGTTAGAGTTTCATTTTTTTGTCTGTTTGTTTTTTATCATCACCCAAGGACATTTTTTTTCCATCGCTTTTTTAGAGAGAGAGGGAGAGAGAGAAACATCAATATGAGAAAGAAGCATCACTTGGTTGTCTGCCGAACCCCTGGGGATTGTATGCACCTGGACCAGACCAGGAAATGCCTGTACCTAGAGCTGGGGTCAAACCCACAACCTAGGTATGTGCCCTGACTGGGAATAGAACCCACAACACTTTGGCCATTAGACAATACTTCAACAAAGTCACACGGGTCAGGGCAAAGTTTTTGTTTCTTACATTCCGAGAGCAGTGGGTGATCTGAAGAACTTCCTAGTGAGGGCAAACACTGAACCCAGCTAGTCTTCAGGAAGCCAGAGTGGCCTCCAGGACAGGCAGGTGGCAGATGGCAGAGAAGGCAAGTCAGCTCTTTCCTGGAAACCTGGACAATGGGCTGGGATCTGAGCAGTGGGACAGCATCATAGCCTGCTAATCTCAAATTCCTGCTCTGCCTCTTACCAGCTGGGTGACTTTGGCTTATTGAAGTAATTGTTTTTGGTTTTGGTTTTTATCCTCACTGACGGACATTTTTTTCATTGCTTTTAGAGAGAGAAGAAGGGGGAGAGAAAGAGAGAAACATGATGTGAGAGAGAAACATTGATTGGTTGCCTTCTCCTACACCCCGACCAGGGATGGAACTCACAACCTGGGTATGTGCCCTGACCGGGAATCAAACCCATGACCTTTCCGACAATGGGACGACACTCCAACCAACTGAACCACACGGGCCAGGACTTAGATAAAGTACAGTCATACCTCACTACTCGTCAGCTTCAGAACTTGTCAAACCCTGTACTTGTTGCATTTTGACGAGAAAAAAACTGTTTCGGCACTTAGTACTTGCTTGGGACTCATCACTTACTAGAATTTGTATGAGTCACAACGCAATCCGGAAAGAGAAAATGCTTCATCATTCCGTACTCATCAGTTTTGGCACTTGTCACGAGTTCCGGAACAAATTAACGACGAGTACCGAGGTACTGCAGTAATTGTAATGACTTACCAGGGTGTTCAAGGAGCATTGACTATGCGAACACATCTATGTAAAGTGTCAGGCATACAGTCATTCCTCAGTAAACTGCCATTTCCTTCTCCATCACTGCTATATTTGAAAGAATTTTGACAACCAAATTACATTTACTCAGAACTAAGGAATTCATTTTCCTATTAAAATTTACAAAATCAGTGATATAAAATATGATCCCACTAGAGTGAAACAGAAAATTCAGCCAAACCTGTGACAGGCTGATGTTTGACAAATACTTTTCAAGCTCCTCCAGGGTGCATGCCCTGGGCCCACACATAAGAACAACGTGTCCCTCCCCTGGCGGGGGGTGGCCACTGGCCCTGGAAGGCTTAGGAGGGGCAGGGCCCTGTGGTGGTCCAGCCAGTGTCATGCCTCCTGGTGGGTGCAGGGAGTACCCTTCCCCATCCCATGCCCTTTTCTGAACTTGAGAATACCCTGAGAGCCGCTACGCCCCTGAGGGTCTGCTACATTGCTGGCGGACTCCAGCTTTTGTCCAGGGCAGCAGCTGACAGGTTGGGCCATGGAAAGGGAAGGACAGCTTCAGTTGTGGGCACTACTAGTTGATCGTTTGAGCCAGGACATTAAGAGCTGAATCAGGACGATGTTTTGTATGCCTACTCTGCACATCACTGAGTTCTTATAACAACACTGCAGAGCACTATCTCCATTTCACAGATGCAGGAGACGCTGAGAGTCTCGTCTCCCTGCTTCTAAGAAGTGGGATCGGTAATAGTCCAAGTTGATCAGACCCCAGAGCTTTTGCTCACAACACCAGGCTCCATGAATGCTGACAACAGCTTAGCTCTATCCTCCCTCCCAGCCCTTCCGGCCCACCTTGAATTTCCCTGGCCCTTCTTCATGCAGGCCCCCTAGAGATCAAGAGATTTCTGCTCCAAGTCACTTGGACAAGTCACTTAACTCTCCAAAATTCAGTTTCCTCATCTGTAAAATGGGTACACAGTAACTCCCTCATGCCCTCTACACAGTGATGTGAGGTTCAGATGGGATGATGGATGTGAAGAGACCTGGTAAACTGGCACATTAAAAATGAGAGAAATTCTTTTTAGGACATCAAAGGGGTGCGTCTTGTTAATCTGACGATCTGTCTCTGGGTTTAGGTGAGGGAATCTGCCCTCTCCACGCAGCTCAGAGTTGTCAGGTCAGGGTCACATTGAGGAGCCTGAAGAGGAACAGAGGAGGCAGCTGCAAGGAGCGGGGAGGGGAAGAAGGAACTGCCCACGGGCACCCTTTCCCAGTCACAAATCTCCTTCACACATTCCATCTGTCTCAACTTAAAGCTCTCAGCAGTCTTGAGAGGGAAGTAGGACCAGAAATATTATTGTTCCCATTTTAAAGATGAAGAAACCAAGGCCCAGAACAAGTTAGCAGGGAAATCTGTGCTCAAATGCACTTCAGGAGACTTTAATTCAGTCTCTTATATTAGGATCATTGCTGGTATAATTGATTTCTGTGTTTTAAAGAAGTAGGTCCTGCCCTGGCTGGTGTAGCTCAGTGGATTTGAGTGCCGGCCTGCAAACCAGAAGGTCACTGGTTTGATTCCCAGTCAGGGCACATGCCTGAGCTGTGGGCAGGTCCCCAGTTGTGGGTGCGTGAGAGGCAATCATCCATTGATGTTTTTCTCCCCTCTCTTCCTCCCTCCCTTTCCCTCTCTCTAAAATAAATAAATAAATAAATAAAAATAAATTATTTAAAAGTGGGTCCTGCTAATGTTTAAAGTTTAAATTGTGCCAGGTTCTGTACTAAGTTCTCTTGTGATCTCTAATACAACCTTGCCAGGGAAGTACAATTATTATCCCTGTCTTACAATGAAAGGGGTAAGACTCAGAAGTTAAGCAACTTTACTGAGGTCATGCAGTTAAAAAGGCATGAAGCCAGAAGTTGAATCCAGGTCTGGCCCAGAGCCTGTGTTTGTAACCATCACAATATTCTTTCAGTGTAAGTTACTGTAACATCTGCCCCCCCCCATCTGAGTACTTCCTTTCATCCCAGCCTGCTCCACCCTCCCTTGGACTTCCCCTTGGGTTAATCTCCAGCAATGTTCCCTGACCCCCTAGTTCTCCCTTTCTCTATGCTATCTCATTCCTTCTTTGTCTCGTGACCTGTTGTGTTGCTGTGTGACAGGCGTCATTGCTGTGTGAAATTGTCTTATTTACTCATTTGTTTGTGTTTCCTGCACTAGGAAGGGTGAGCAGGGACCTTATGTGACTTGTTCGCTGCTCTCTCCAAGTGTCTAAAACAGTATTTGGCACACACCAAACACCCAAAAATTAAAAAGAAAAAAAAAGAGAAATGCTCAATAAATCAAAAAAGAGAGAAAGACAGAGAAACAGATACAGAGACAGAGACAGAGACAGACAGAGGTAGGCCAAGCCTTTGGTCCAGGCTCAGTTTGGGTCACCATGACCAGGGAGTAGCCTTGGCATAGCGACACTGGTCAGGTAGCCAACATACTCCAGGCAGCCTTGGTCAAGCTAAAAAGCAAAACCTGAATCCCAGTGAGGCAAGGGCACTGCATGGGACCAGATAGTGCTTGGTGAGTTCACAGTCCTTTTTAAGGAACTTATATATTTGTAACTCTCCTTTAGTAAATTTTCAGAAATGAAATTCATAGACAATGCAATTTTCCTATGCACAATGTTTTTAAAAATCTGTATAAACTTCATATAGTATATAATACTTACACATATAATATACTGTACAAAGCATTTTACACAAAATATACTGTATAAATTAATATAGAAGAAAATGAAAAAAAGTAATTTAGAATAAAGTAATATGTATTTCTGTATGTGAAAGTTCAGGCTCAGCCCCACAAGAGATCAGAAGCTTGCGAATGCACATGAATCACTGGCATTGGAAAACTAGAACCATAAATGTAGACGTGTGTTGGAGTGTCATGTTAGCAACTCAGCTCATATGAGCCAGGGGGTCACAGGGACAGAATTTTTTTAAATCGTGAATGAGCCTTGATAAAGTTCTTTTTTAAATTCCTATTTATTCTATTATAGTTGTCCTGATTTTTCCCTATTTGCCCTCCTCTACCCAGCCCAACCCCTGACGATAAAGTTTTAATGGAGACAAAGACAAATCTTCCCTAGGACTTCAAGGCAGTTTTATTCCTGGAAAATTCAATGTATTTTAAAACCATTCAGAAAACAGGGATGCGGGTGAAAGAAAGCTAGCTTTCATATCAGATAATGAACAAGTTTATCACGCATGTAATTGCCCAGAAATATAGGGAAGAGTTGAGAGGTGTACGGGACAATTCCTTGATGTCCTACACGTTATAGGATATTTAGCATCTCTGTCCTGCTATCTGTCAAATGCTACGCGCCCCAATCTTTTGACTACTACAAACGACAACATTAATTTCCAAATTTTCCCCTAGGGGGCGGTAGCGCTCCAGTCGACAAACTGCCTGCCACTCTCACCAGCGCTTTGCTTTTTAAATGAACTCTACCTTTGATATTATTTTACATTACTACGTGGAGATCTGCAACCCTTTAAAGACTACATGGTATTCCGTCATATGAAGGGACTGTCACGCAGTTCCCCTTCCATGAGATTCTACTGTTACAAACAAGGCTACCATAAAGGTCATTCTGCACACGTGTAAGCCCTTGGGTGGAGGAATTCTGAGAATGGCTGGGCTGGGTCAGAGTATTTGAGCAGTTGGAATTTTGATAATTATCGCTAAACACTGCCTTTCATGCAGGTAGTTTGATCTACACTCCCAAGCAGAGCAGGAGAGAGCTGTTCCCAGAGTTCTGGAAGTCAGTCTGGAGTGTGTGTGTGTGTAAGGGGGGGGGGTCTATTCTGAAAAATCTTAACAGGACCCTTCCCCTCTGAGGGCCACCTCCTCAGACCACACCCAGGGTCCGTCCCCCCAGTAAAGCCTTGGATATCCAAATTCTCCTTAACCCACCTTCTCAGACTATGGGCAAAGGGAAGGTAGGGAAGGCCTTTCCCTAAATAGGTTGATCTTGGCTATTACATTTATTAATTTTTTATAACCTTCAAAAAAGACAGTTTTGTTGCTCTCCTGATTCTGTAACTAATGCAGGGTGGGGCAAAAGTAGGTTGACAGTTGTGAGTACGTGAAACAGAGTTTATTTTTGTATTATTATTTATTATATTATTTTCCATATGAACAACTGTCATTCTACTTTTGCCACACCCTGGACATATGTATTTCAGAGGGTGAAATCCCTTTCCCCACCAACTTTTTATTTTGAAAACTTTAAAAACTTCAGAAAAAGTGCAAGAGTGACACAACGAGCACCCATATACCTTTCACCTTGACTCACCAGTTCACATTTTGCTACATTGGCATTATCTCTCTCTTTTTTTCTGACCCATTTGAGACTAAGTTGCAGACATTCACCCCTAAACACTTCAGTGTGCATTTCCTAAGAACAATGACATTCTCCTAAAAAACCACAGTATGGTGATAAGTTTAACATTGATAAATTAATGTCTACTGTACAGGCCTCATTCAATTTTCTGCAGTTGTCCCAATAAAGTCTTCTATAACTTGCCCCCACTCCCTGCCCTCAGGGTCCAATCAAAGACCTGACTTGCCATTCAGCCATAAGCCTAGAGTTTGGATTTCTCCTCTTGGGCTCAGTGGGTCGCAAACCCCTGGCCCTGCCTCCAGGAAGGCAGCTCTAGGTGGGGACAGTGCTGGCCATGAACTCAGAGGTGTTGGTGGTGTCCACAGGAGGGATATGAGCCTTATTTCAGCCCCATAAATTCTTCCCAAGCCCTAGGTTGCAAGCTGGAGGGGAGACTGCCCCTGCCCCAGGGCTTGCCCTAGAAGAATTCAGCCTCAATAAATTCTGTTCTGTTCCCGTCACTCTCCCAGTGTTAGGCAAGGACTGGCCCATTAGTCCCTGCTATAACCCCTGGGGCTGGTACCATTTTCTCCCCTTCTACAGCTGAAAGAAGTTTCTGTTTTTCCATTTGATCAAGAAGGCAGTGATGGCTACATGCGGCCACCTGACAACTCTGGAAAGACCACTGTTGGTGTGAACTGTGGTCAAGTCAGCCAGAACAATGGCTGCCTCCTCCTTAGGGCTCCAGGCTTGCTCCTCTGGGCAAGCGAGTCTAGCCAGGGCTCTAGAGCTTTGTGAGCATCTCAAGGCTCCTGCTGCACCCTGCAGCCACCATAATCATCCTTGGGAAGTGCCTCCACTGGCTCATGGTGTCTCATTGTCCACAGATAACCTCTCCTGCCTGCTCCAACTGCTACCATCGCACTGGACTTTGGTCACAGCAATGATGTCACAAGCTTTCTCAGTCTCAAAGCATTTACCAGTGTGGAAGGCAAGAACTTTGATCTGCTTAGCATCAGGTCCCTGATGGGGGGCCACAGAACCATTTGTTGACTCTTCTCATAGTTTTTATAAACGTGGCTTTAGTCAAGAATTTGTAAGGTATGCAGAATGGGTGCCATCATCTTTACTTTCAGATGAGCAAACTGAGGTGTAGTGACAAATCTCAAAGACATTCTATTACTATGAAGTGCAAGTCCTGTATACTACTGTGGGGGAAACTGAGGTTCAGAGGTCACCAGGTTTGATTCCTGGCTCTGCTACTTTGCAGCTGTGTGAACTTGGCTCTGGGGAGGAAGGGGTGTAAGGAGTTATAACTACTGTGCTTGCATTTGGAGGTAGAGATAGGAACAGAAACAGAACCTGGTTGTTCTAAAGGCCCTTTCCAGAACTTTCTGTGCCACAAGTTCTGAAAGGCAATCAATACTACTACTAATAATAAAAATAATAGTCATTGAGTGTTTGCCACTTGCCAGATAATGGGCTAAGCACTTTACAGCTATTAATTTATTAAACCCTCCCATAATTCTTGTGAGGTGGGTGCATTATTATCCCCATCGGCTCTTTTTATAAATGGGGAAACTAAGGCTTATTAGAGGCATTAAGATACTTGCTAGAGGTCACACAGGTGCTGCAGGAGGAACATAGAGTTAGGTCCCTGCCTCACACTGCGCTGATCTTGAGGCAGATAAGTACTGCCAGGCACACCTGTTATATTTCTAGGAGTTCTTGGGACCTGAGGCCTGACGAGATGAAACAGATGAGCAGATCGCTCTGCAGGGATCAGGGCACTGGATTGAGAGTGGAGTGGGGTGGGAGCTACTCTGGACTCAAGCAGTAGAGTTTGAATTCCGGCTTTCTTTTGAGTGACTTTGGTGCTATTTGACCCCTGGGGTTTCCGTTTTTACGTTTGTAAAGTGGAAAATTGCATGGGAGAAACCTGGGTTCTGCTTCACACTTGAGTCATTACACGAAAGGACCTCAGTTTCATGCTCTGTAAAATGGGGAGCGTAATCTCTTGGTTGGTGGCTGTGAAACTGTTCAGGTAAACCATAATTTTGAGGATGTAAAGGACCTTAATAGAAGCTGGGTTTTCCCCTGAACCAACAGTATAAAATTATTTTGTGTTATTTCAGACCTCAGCTTGATTTCGGAAGAAAACAGAAAGCGCGCCTTCCCTCTGGCCCTTTACCCCAGCTGCCACTTCACCCGTCTCAGATTGCACTCTCCACGCCTCCTGATTCGGGCTTCCCGGCGGCGGAAAGTCACAAAGCCTTTTCTCGGGGAAAGCTAATGGTAGGCCCCATGGAATCCACGTGCTAACTCTGCGTGCGCCGGATGGCTGGGCGGCTCTAGATCCGGAATGGACTGTTTCTAGGCCTGAGGGGCGGGGAGGCTAGTTACGTCAAAATCGCGGCCTACCCTTCTTAAAGGCGCAGGCTCACATCCCATGCCCCCCACCCCCCTTTTTCTTTTCCTGTTCGAACAAATATCACGGCTGCACAAAAGTTTTAAAGACGGGGCAGGTAGTGGGGTCTCGGCGGCGGTGCCGCCCGGGAGAGAAATATGTCTCCCTGAGGAGCAGGACCGGAGACGTCGGCGAAGGAATTAAGCCCATCTGTTAGCCGGGGAGGTAGGGGGAAAGGACCTGGCCGGTTCGAATTCCGAGCTCCTAACTTCGAGTCTCAGTTTCACCTTCTGTTAAATGGGGTGAAGAATAACCTACTTCTAAAAGTTTTGAGAGAAGAAATAACAGCGTGAGAGTAACCGACACAAAAATGTTGTTCCCTTCTCCCCTATTAATCCTCTCTTGTGCGGAGGACTCCGACGTCCAGAGATGGGTTGAAACGCCCAAAGTCACGCGGAGATGCGACAGTCCAGGTTAAGCCAGGTTGAACCAGGAGCTTCCGTCTCTCGGGTCAGCCTTTTCTCCCCGTCCAGCTTTCCTAGCTCAGGCTACAACTCGTCTAATCCCAGTGCCTGCAAGCGCACACACCCTTCAATTTGTCAAGTGGTTTTGGAGCTCAGTATCAGCTGATTATCTGTAAAATGGAAATGATGCTAATTCCTGTTTGATGTGGTCCCCGTGAAGTTGTAAAACCCCAGCCCAGCGGGTAAATGTTTGCCATCACTCTCTGACCTTCCGTGGCTTTGGAACTGATTCAACCCCCCGCCGCCACGCAGAGTAGGTCACTGAAGGAGGGGGAGAATGCATTACACACACTAGTCTGGGAAGTTAGTGGGAGCGCTGGGATTCCCGGTGCAGTGCTGGGGGGAGCACTAGTGGGGCGGGAGTTGTGAGAACACCCTGTCAATGCGGTGCTGCCAACAGGTCACACGCGACGTGCAGACCCGCGACCACTGCGCACAGGCCATGGGGATTATCATCCGCTTGGGGAAAAGGAGTCGGCCGGTCCCGGAAGCTGCCTTGAGTGGGCGGGCGGGGCCGGCGTTACTCCAGGCATGCGACTGGTCGGCCCTTGAGGGGGCGGGGCCTCACGCCGTGTTCCGGGGGCCAGGCAGACTCCGCGGCCTTCCTCGTTGGCCTTGGAGCTAGGCGGGCGTGCGGGGAACCAGCACTGGCCGCGGAGCCGCCATGGGCCCGCCCGGCCCCGGGCCCCACGCCGCACGAGTACCGACCTAGAGCCAGGTGGGCGGGGTGAGGCGGGTGCTGAGGCCCCGGCTAGGGACGGAAGCCGGAGTCGGGTCTCTGGGAGTCTCGGGTATCCTGAGTCAAGTCTGGGCTGGGGGCGTGGAATTGCGGGCCGTTGAGCCGACTAAGTCGGCTCCACCGGGCGCTCATTTCGCGCGGGACAGGTTGCAGGGAATGTAGCCGAACGGCGAGGAGAGACCGAGTCTCCCCATCCGTACTTCTTGCTCTCTCGGTCAAGTCTCCCGGCATGGAATTTTGGGAAGAGAGCAGAGAGATTGTCCTTCTAATCCCGTCTCGGGAGCCCAGTCTGCAGTCCGAAGAGGCGGACGGACGGACCCTTAGCCACCAGCAGATTTGCTTACACGTATTCCTCACTGCCCAGTCCCACCTCTCTCCACGCTCGGCATGTGCCCGCCTCAGGGCTGGGTGTTGGAATGGGGGGTGCAGGGGGATGGGCTAAGGCGTTTTGACCTTTGCGCTCCTGGGGCCAAACCCGGCGTCCTCGCTGAGAGGAGGTGCACTGTGTGATGTGGATGAGGAAATGGCAGCGGGCCATTATTGCCCATTAACCAACCGGCGACTATCCCAGCTTCCTGCCTAACTACTTCCAGAGTGACCTTGGGCAGGTCACCTCGCCTCTCTGAGCCTCAGTCTCCCCATTGGCAAAGTGGAGATGACAATAACTGCTTTAGAAGGTTATTGTGATGCTCACTTGAACTCATACTCAATAAGGATGAGGGATCAGAGTCAAGTCAGAAAGAGCTCTGCCTCAGTTGTTCCCAGCCATTGATTTCTGTTTCGTGAGCTGGCACTCCTTTGACTGAGCTTTGTTTTTCAGAACTGAAGCTACAAGATGGCTGATCAGGATCCTGGGGGCATTAGCCCCCTCCAACAAATGGTGGCCTCAGGCGCTGGGGCTGTGGTCACCTCTCTCTTCAGTAAGACCTTGGGAGATGGAGTGGGGGCAGCTGGGGACTGGGACAGACCAGAGATTGGAGGTAGCTTAGTCCTGGAGGAGGGATCAGGACTGGAGCCTTAAAAGGAGCCTTCAGATCTGCCCTCTCCCCCAGTGACGCCCCTGGACGTGGTGAAGGTTCGCCTGCAGTCTCAACGCCCCTCAGTGGCCAGCGGTGAGTGTCTAACCCTGGAGCCACTAGAGGGTGGTATCTGGGCAAAACAAGGATCTCACAGAGATGAGGTTCCTGGGGCAGGTGGGGGGCTCTCCTGACTTGAGGGGCTGCCTTGTGTTTTAGAGCTGATACCTCCCACCAGAGTCTGGAGCCTCTTTTACACCAAATGTAAGTGCCCTACCTCAAGCCACAGGGAGCCTGTGAGGGCCATGGAAGGGAGTGTCCCAGTCTCCCCAGGGCACCTATGAGCCTCACAGCCCTGGACTAGGATGGAGGGATGGGCTTCCAGGTTCTACCAGCCAGCCCTTTGTCCTGCACAGGAACATTCACCTAGGGACCCGGCCTCTGCTGACCTTCCAGGACCAGGGGCTCACCACCTCCCTGCAGGGTTCCAGGGCCGTGGCATCCTAATGCTTCCTCCCCTTTCCCAGTGCCCTCCTCTCCCCAACCCACAGGGAAGTGCCTCCTGTACTGCAATGGTGTCCTGGAGCCCCTGTATTTGTGCCCAAACGGTGCCCGCTGTGCCACCTGGTTTCAGGACCCCACTCGCTTCACTGGCACCATGGTGAGGAGTAGCTGTGCCCTCAGCTAGGTCTGTCAGCATTCCCGAGGGATTCAGCTTGCTTGGGCAGCAGAGCCAGGGAAGAACAGATATTGCAAAGCACATGGGGGCAGCCAGTTCAGTTTGGGGAGGGGTTCCCTATGGAGGCTGTGCCTCTGCGAGGTTTCGAAGGTGAACAGGAGTCCACCTGGAGCCAACTGGGGAACTGCATGTGTGAAGGCCCAAGGGGCCGCCGCCTCCCAACAGGGCCCAGTGCTCTGAGCAGAGGCGGGGCCATCAGGCTAGGTCCCAGCCTGGGCCGGCCCCTTCCCAGGCCTTGTTCGTGTTCATCCTTCCCACCTTGGGTTAATGTCTTCTTGGCCAGGATGCCTTTGTGAAGATTGTGAGACACGAGGGCACCAGGACCCTGTGGAGTGGCCTCCCAGCCACCCTGTGAGTACCCCAGGCCTGTATGTTGGCTTCCCTTGTGCCCTGCTGATCTCTTGCCTGGCTCCGGGGGCAGAGGAGGCCTGAGAGGTTTGGGAGTCCCCGCTAATGTCTGTTCACACCCCCAGGGTGATGACTGTGCCAGCCACCGCCATCTACTTCACTGCCTACGACCAACTCAAGGCCTTCCTGTGTAGTCGAGCCCTGGCCTCTGACTTCTATGCACCCATGGTGGCTGGTGCACTGGCCCGCCGTAAGCACAGCCTGGGCCCTTGACCTCCCTTTGACTGCCACCCTGTCCCCACCTGAGCTCAGTCCTAGCTCCCAGCTCCACTCTTTGCCTGCTTAGGGATGGGGAGATGGCCTGGGCTCCCAGACCCTGGGGCAAGCTGCCATTAGGACCTGTGAACTGATCCCTGCCCACTGTTCCCCACAGTGGGCACTGTGACTGTGATCAGCCCCCTAGAGCTGGTACGGACAAAGCTGCAGGCTCAGCATGTGTCATACCGGGAGCTGGGTGCCTGTGTCCGAGCTGCCATGGCTCAGGGTGGCTGGCGCTCACTGTGGCTGGGCTGGGGCCCCACTGCTCTCCGGGATGTACCCTTTTCAGGTAGGCACTAAGGATGCGGGGGATGGGTTAAGGGAGTGCGTGGGTGATGCGTAGGAGGTCTACAGCCAACCCCCACTTTGGTACTACTGATCTTAAAGTCACTTAATCTCTGAGCCCTGATTATCTTATCTGTGAAATGGGTTCAGCAAACAGGGTACTTGCCAGGTTTTCATGAGATGATTCCTATAGAGAGCCTGTTACAGAAACTGGTGTGTAGCAGGCAGGCCTCTTAACTGGGAGGGAGCGATTGGCATGGTATTGGTCAGTGGAAGATAGGTGGTATGGGGCACACCCCTCTGCCTTCCCTATATCTAATAAGTGTACCCTGTACCCACAAGCCTTGTATTGGTTCAACTATGAGCTGATGAAGAGCTGGCTGAGTGGGCTCAGGCCAAAGGACCAGACATCAGTGGGCATCAGCTTTGTGGCTGGCGGCATCTCAGGGACGGTAAGTTGACTGGGCTGGGGGTGAGGCTTGCCCTCTCTGGTGATAAGGCTGGCAGACCCTGGCCAGATGCCAGGGGTGGGGGTCCTGGGAATGGAGGTGAACCCTTGCCCCACCCCACCAGGTGGCAGCCATCCTGACTCTACCCTTCGATGTGGTGAAGACTCAACGCCAGGTTGCGCTGGGAGCAGAGGAGGCAGTGAGAGGTGAGGGGTTTGGCTGGTGTGAGGTGGGGGCAGGTGGGAGTCCAAGTGGGGTCTTAGTGGGCCATGCCTGTTGTCTGTAGTGTCGCCCCTGCACGCTGACTCCACCTGGCTGCTGTTGCGGAGGATCCGAGCTGAGTCTGGCACCAGGGGACTCTTTGCAGGTGAGTGTCTGTGTGCGTGTCCAGGCCATGGTGGAGTTGGGGCCCTCTGGGACCCAACTTCTGACCCCAGCCTTGCCTTCCCACTGCAGGCTTTCTCCCAAGGATCATCAAGGCTGCCCCGTCCTGTGCCATCATGATCAGCACGTATGAGTTGGGCAAAAGCTTCTTTCAGAGGCTCAACCTGGAACAGCCTCTGGGCCAGTGAGAGGAGCATGGGAATGTGGGCCCGTCTCTTCCATGGGTGGGGTGGGGCAGGAGGAGACTGAGCCAAGTGCCTTGTCCTCAGGAGAGGGGCCTCATTTTTTTCCCTCTCAACTCTGAGCCCCAGGGGTAGCACCTCGCCCTTTTGGGCATACCCATGCCCCCCTCAGACAGCTTTCTACCTGCTGATCCTCATCCCAAGCCCCAAGGATCATCTCTTTTCCACCTTCACCTTTCAAGTTCAAGACCAAATCTGTTAACTGTCCCCTTCCACACCCCGTGCCCATTTCCCTCTGTGTTTGTTGTAGCTGAGCTTGCCCCTGTTAATTCATTGAGTGTAAAGATGATGAACTTCTCTATAGTGCCTGTGACTGCAGGGGGCAGTGGGGTTGAGGGAAGCAGGACTTGGTGAGTGCTTTGCACAGAGGAGGCCTGGAAGAGACCTTGGTGTAGGCTTTGGCTGCCCAGGTTATGCTCATGTAGAGGACCCTTCCACCGATTTAGTGAAGACCCAGAATGGGCGGGGGGTGGGGGGTGTCAGCGGGTGATATCTGATAGTATTAGGGCCAGAGTGAAAGATGGTGAAACCTCTCCCCAAGGGTGCACTTAAGTGATGGCAGAGGAGGGAGGGTTGCTTCACTACCAGGCTTTGGCCTAATGGAAGTGTCTGCAACTTTGGGCCAAAGCTGAATGGCTCAGGATGATGGAAGGAAAACGGCTCTGGCGGGGCTTGCCTCCTCCATCTTACCCCCACCACCCAGGAATTGAGCAAGTTCTTCAAGATTATCATGTTGAAGGGGTACCTAGTGTCTTGGTCTTGTTTTGAGTGGACTTAATACTCAGGACACTTCATACAAAAGTCACCCACTCCTGAACTCTTCTGACCCACCTGTTCCCTCAGGGAACACACTGATTCTTAATAGTCTGGCATCAAGTTGGTTATGGGCCCCAGCACTGGCTCTCCCACATTCTGCTGACCTCAGGACAGGACCCTGTCCCAGCCCCCACAGACAAGCATCCCTTAGTCCTCTGGTTTTTATTTGCCTGATTCCCTCAGAGCCCCTACACTGGGGGCTGAGAAAGAAGTGACTCTGGGGGATGAAGACAGGGACAGATAGGAGAGGTGGGGGAGTTGAAGGTGCTGATTTCTGGTCCATAAGTTCCTGAGGAGGGTGAGGGAGATAGTAAAGGAGAGTCCCAGGAGAAAGGCTAGCCAGACATCAGTCACCAGAATGGAAAAAGCTTCCCCAAGGGCTCCCTGTGGCCTTGGCAACCCCACCTTTCTGCCCAATCTGTGTTCCTCGGGCAGGAAGCTAAAACCAGAAGCAGAAGGTTTCTTCCCCAAGAGACCTCTGGCTGGGTGGGCAGCGTTCTCTGGACGAATGGCCTGGATTGGGGGGCTCTGAGGAATGGCAGCAGTATCTGTGCCCCTGGCAGGTGGGGCTGGCACAACCCACACCATTCAGCTGGGGCTCAGTGCTGGGCTGCCCTCAGGACTGTCGCTCACCAGGCATTCGTTGGATTTGAAGCTCGCCAGGGACTTGCAGCTGGGGATGGAGGCCAGGGAGCCGCAGAGGCCCAGCATGGAGGGCGTGGGGTCCTTCCCTGGGGAGAGAGGGGGTTTGAGGCCAGGCCAACCAGTCTGTGTGTGGGGGGAGTTGGGGGCTCAGGCTGGAAAGCAGTAGCCCCTCAGGTCTCACCCCCACAGGAGACTTTCCTCATTTCTGCAGCACTTGCATTTTAATTAACCTTGATGAGCACCTTCCTGAGCCATGCAGAGCTGGGAACACTATTGTAATCGTCATTTTATGTCTCTGTCTCCCCCTGAGGTTCATCCTTCCTCTTTGTCCGTTTATTAAACACAACAGTGAGCACTTGTTCTGTTCCAAGCACTGGGGATACAGAGAAGGGACGAGACACAGTCCTTGCCCTCAAGGAGCTCACAGTCTGGTGAGGAGACAGACACACGGACAATCACAAACAGTGTGGCAGGGTTACATGTCCATAGCCTGCCTTGTCTTTAAGATCTAGGGTCATTCAGTACAGTAGATTTTAGAAAAAAGACCTGATGTCCAGGCACCAGGAAAACTAGGGTGGGAAACCAAGGTGAAGCCACAGGAAGGGCAACACAAAATGCATGCGTTGAAGTCCTGGACATTCGCTTGAAGGGAGCCACTAATTTGGCTCTGAGCTTCCTGGCAGCCAAAGAAAAGGGGGAAACAAGGGTCAGGCAAGCGGTTCACAGAATGCATGAGCTATGAGCAAAGAACTCCCTGGGAATTTGAACCCCTTAAGGATGTCATGATACACAAAGCCATTAAGCCCTCACTACATGCCAACACTGGTGATAGCTTTAATCAACCTCCATTTTACAGATGAAAAGGGCCCAGCAAGGTGAGTAACAAAGCTCCCCAGCCAGAGAAGGTACAGCTGGGGTTTGCACCGGGGTCTGCCTGACACCCAAACCAAGCTCCTACTTGCTGTGCTAACCTCACTAAAAGGCCTGAGTGCAATGTCCAGGACCTGACTACAAGCCCCAAGTCCTGGCCCGAGCCCTTCCTGCAGGGATGCTGGGTGCTGGATTGGGGGGCTCACCGATGGGACCCCAGGGCTCCTCATCCTGCTTTCCCTCTCCCAGGCGCTGGGAGTCTGAGCTCAGACTGGCTTCAGCTGACAGTGGCTCGGTGCTCATGAAACTGTGTCTGTGGCAGAGCAGAGAACTGGTGTATGGCAGAGGCCTACCACCCCCGATGCCCCTCTTCCCCAGGAGGGACCGTTGCTCAGGCCCAAGCCAAGCCTGGCTATGCTTACCTCCGGTAGAATTTGGGGTTGCTGACACCCTCGGCCCCATTGAGCGTTCCTAGTGACGGCCATTGGTTGACCAGGGGTGTGGTGAGCTCCTTGGAACCCTGGGCCAGGGGAGCGTGGTCACCAGGGATCAGACCTGTCCTGGGATGGGGAGTGGAGGGTCAGGCTGGCTGGAAGAGGGAGCAGAAGAAGGGAAGGGGAGCTCAGCGAGGGGTGAGGGAGGGGTTAGGACTGAAACCTGGGTAGCAAAAATGGGGAGAGAATGTTGAGCATCAGTGGGGCAGATTCTGGGAGTCAGAAAGGTGACAGATCAGTGCACTCACATTGGGGGCTAGAGGGAGTCAGTGGAGAATAGTGCGGGAACCCTGAGATGTAATGGGGGTGCTTGGGGAGTCATGCTGGGAGGTCATAGTGTGATGGAAGTTTTAGTGGGGAAATACCAGGGAATCGGTAGGCGTCAGGGCAGGGGTCACCCTGGGTGATGACAGTCAAGTAGGTGTATGTTGCAGATTAGAGGGAATAATTCAATCACGTTGAAGATCTCCGAGTAACAGAGGTCCTTGTGAATAATGTTGGGGTCCCTGGAGTAATGTTGGGTGGTCATCCTAGCTGATGTCGGATAATTGAGCATAAATTGGGGAGTGGGTTTTTGGAGGGATCCCAGAATGTTAGTTGAGGATAATGTTATAGAAGGTCGCTGGTGAGATCTCAGGGTAGAGGTGATGGGGGTCAGTGGTTTGTTTCTGGTGGTTGGTTGAGTTGGATGCGGGTATCAGGGAAGGTGAGGTTAGAGTCAGTGGGGGCGATGCGGTTGGGGTGGCCGGGGCCAGGGCGGCGGAGGTGCTCACAGCTGCTCCTGCAGCTCCAGGATCACGCATTCCAGCTCCCGCTTCTCGCGCTGGTTCTGCGCTGCCGCCTCCTCCAGTTGCAGCTGTAGCCGCCGGTTCTCCGCCTCCAGGTCCTTCAGCTGCGACTCGCGCAGACGCACCAGCTCCTCCAGGTAGCCCTGCGGAGCAGGCGCTCAGTCCAGGCGGGGGGGGGGGGGGGGGGGGGGGCAGCCGCCCGGCCCGCCCCCTCTGCCTCCCAGCTGTCTGTCACCCGTGCGGTGCAGCATGCACCTTCTGAGCGTAGACGATGCGGAACTTCTGTTCCATCTTGTGCCACTTGCTGTACCAACTGTCCTCGTCGGTGACGAGCGGCAAGTACGGGTGCTCGGGCGAGTTGTCCTCGCTGGTGCTGCTCTCTGCGCTATGCCGCTCCTCCTCGTCAGTCAGGTAGTCATAGCTTGCGGGAGGGAGCAGTGGGCACCGGCCAACTCGCCCGCCGTCCCACGCTGCCCCCCTTGGGCTGTGGGCCGCGGCGCCTGCCCAGCCAGTTCCCTGCCGCCACCCCGCTTCTCCGAGTGGGGATTTGCGGCACCCACCGCAGCAATCGGGCTTCTCACCTCTGGGTGAACTTTAGGTAGGGTGTGTAATCGATGACCACCGGGGTCTTCCCGTCCAGCACTTCACCCTTTAGGCAGAAGCTGGGGGCAGAGAACCCATAGCGTTGGGGTGGGTATGAGGAGATGGGGATGTGGATATTCGCGGGGGGACATCCCACCACCGCCACTGCCACTGCCACCCAGTTCCTACCTGAAGTCTATGGCGCTCAGTCCTATGAGCATCCCAGTGAGGACCGTGGCTTCCTCCCTCAGCATGATGGCTCCTGAGTCATAGAATCGTCTGTGGGGAGAGGGGGGGGACTGATGGTGCAGCATCCTCCCAGGGATCCCCCATCCCTCAGGACCTCTCTTGTTGGCTTACTACAGATCTTCCCTAGAGGAAAGAGATATCTGCTTCCTGCACATCCCTTGGGTGTGGGTCTTGTTTCTCCCTCAGACTGGGGCCCACTGGGAATAGCACCTGTGTCTCCCACCTATTAGAATGTTTCCACGGAGAATAGACTCTCCTCAATCCTCTGCACTACCCTTTTGCCTCCCCCGAGTACTGGGTCACCCAGCTCCTTAAAATCAGGAAACACGTTATTCCCCACTGGCCCATCTTGCCTGTGACCCTGCCTCCCAGCAGAGTGCAGGGAATGAAGGTCTGTGCCCTGGGACTCTGTAGTCCATGGGTAGCAAGCACACGTTGCTACCATTGTTCGGGGAGCAGACAGGGCTGTGTGTTGTAGGTAATGGAACAAGGCCAACAAGTAAAATAATACATAGTCAAGACTTGTCCAGGTGTGTGTCTAAATGTAGAGCTGTGAATGAGACTGGTACTGGGAAGTGTTGGAGGATAATGAATTTGGCTTGGAAGAGGTGATGGTGGTATGAAGGGTGTGTTTCAGGACTGCAGTCTGGACTGACCTGTGGACAGTCTGGAAGAGAGGAAAACTAGTAGTGCATGCTGGGAATTGTAGTCCAGATAAGAAAGATTGCTGTAGGAATTTAAGGATCAAGTATGTTTAGGCAATGAACATGTACTGGGAGCTGTGGTCTGAACTGACTGAGAGGGTCTGACCTGGTGGTCCGGGTGTCCCGCAGAGCTGTGGTGATGTATTCTGACATGCGCTTCTCCATCAGTGCCACCCGGATCCATGCCCGACCCTGGAAAGCACACTCACCTTTACTTGCAGCCCTGAAAGGGACCCATGTGCACACCATTGTGTTTGGACCTCCTGTGGCTCTTCTCCCCAGTACTCATGGTAGGAATAAGGACCAAAGAGCAGGCGGTTCCCCTGTATCCAGAGCAGGGAGCCCTAGCCCATTGCAGGGCACTCACCTTGGCTCGGGCTGTGCTGATGTTCTCCATGTTCTCGATGCTGCTCACACAGTTGTTGGGCACTTTGCTGCAGGCCAGCCGGATATAGTCCCAGAAGCCCCGCTGCCCATCTGAGCTGAACCAGCTCACTGGACCTGCTGGGGCACAGGCTGAGCCAGGGCAGGGAGGGAGCTCAGCAAGACAAGGGAGTTTGGAGAAGTTCCATGTAATAGGGCACATACATGCCTAAGTATAAGCAGCCACACACATACATACATAGTGCCTACCCCAAACATATATGCACACACATGCATGTATACAAAGGGCATGCCAGCATATAACTGTATGTCCAGAAGACCCCTTCCCCTCTTCCCAGCTCTGTGCATGAGCTTCGGCACATGATCCAGAAATGGGACCAGGGTCAGTGATGGGCTTCAGGGAGCCACAGAGTAGGTTAGAGTGAGATGGCTGGGAGCTAAAGACTCGGCGTTGGGAAGACTGGGCAATAAGGGACAGGAACAGGGGCCCACCTTTGAAGCGGTGGCTGAGGATCTGTTCCAAGATGGCTGCAAAATTCACGAACTCCTCGGAGGAGTCGTCGATGGGCTCCGCTGTATACTTCTCCAGCAGTGTTTTCACGGAGAACCTGGGTGCGGATAGGCAGAGGGGCAGGGGGGTATCAGGTGAGAGGACAGAGTGGTGGTGGCAGGGGAAGGGCATCAGGCAAAGAAAGAGACAAAGGGCAGAGAAGTGGTCATGAAGAGCATGGATGGTAGTGCGGTGGCAGAGAGAAAGAGGGTGGGAGATGAGAGAATATAGTGACCACAGAGGCGCTGTGACATGGGAGTGCTAGGGTGGCAGGTGGGAGACTGGCAAAGTGGGTGACAGATAGTGTGACAGCCAGAAAAAGGAAGCTTTAGGAACAAAGTGTGGGAGGGGATGAAACAATAGGTAGAAAGTCCAGGCACCTAGAGCCCCTACTCCTTGCCCACCCTCTGAGTTGCATTCTCTGCATGTGTGGGTTGGGAGTTGGCAAGAGTTAGAAGCTGGTTTGTACCCATGCCCAGAGCTGTCTTCTGCTCTTGCTTGGAGCAACCTTCAGTCCCTTCTGGGGTGGAGGGTCACCAGTGCCAGGGCCTGAGTTGGCATCAAGCACATGGGATGTGGGCATGCCTGCATGGTGGCCAGGTGGGCTCAGCATACCAGGGGCCCCCTTTTTCCCTTTCCCTTCCCAGCTTGGCCGCCTACATACCAGCTGCCCAGAACCAGGCAGTGCAGAGCGCAGAGCGCAGAGCTGGGCTGGGGGAGGTGCAGGGTGTGGGTCTGACAGACACACTGGGTGGGAGGGAGCATTGGCAGCAGATCTGTGGAAGGGGCCTTGAGGATCCTGACACCTGGCTTCTCAGAGAGGAAGGGAGAAGGCTCCCAACATCCCATTATTGCCCTATTGTGGGTGGCAGAGCAGATGCAGAGGTTGCTTGGAACTGCCTTTATCTTTTTCCCTCTAAGCTTATCAAGCCCTGTAATGTGCCAAGCACTATACTTTGCATGTATTATCTCATCCATCCTTACAACAGCCCTGGAAGGTAGTTCCTCTTATTATCACCATCGTCCTTGTTTCTCAGATAAGGGGTTGACTGATTTGTTCAGTCACATCATGCAGCTTGTGAGCATCCAAGTAGGTATGTCTGATTCCAAAGCCCTTGCTCTCTGCTACATCTTGTGGCCTCCTGGTGGCTGTTAAATTCCCAAGGGCTTGAGCAGCCCCTGCCCCCTCTGGCCTCCTGGCTCTCAGGTCAATGGTACAGGTGAGTCCCAGGGCCTCCCTCCCTTCCCTGTGGGCTTAGAGTTGGTCTGGACTGAGATCAGAACCAGGTCAGTGTTGGGATTGCACTAGGGGGAGGCAGCCTGGTGGACTCAGTCCTCTTTCCTTGTGATACCCATGTGGCTTTGGACAAGTCATTTAATCTCTCAGAGGCCCTCTGTGTGAGGTACAAACAGGAATAATAGTACCTGCCTCATTAAATTTTGGTTTAGATCCCTGAGTGTGTACAGACCAGGGGTGATGAGGAGCTAGGCCATTAATGGGAAGATTGGGACATTATCTGGGCTTCATTATGCTGCTCCCCACCCCAACTCTGATGATTTCTTCTGGTCATCTGGGTCAGACCACAGTGGGAGCCTGGGGCTGGTTTCAGCATGGCAGCAATCTGCTGCCTGTCCTCAGGGGTGCTGCGGAGCTGGTCATTGCTCCGGGGAGCCCCATGGTGTGCTCCCTGTTAGGAGGTGCAGTGACTGCTGCAGGTTACCATGGAGACAGGGAGGCTATGGCCCAGGGGAGCCTTCAGCCTGCTAAAGGGAACTGTTCTGGGAGCTGGAGGCGAACCATGTGACAGTGATGAGGCAGCTGAGGCCTGAGGGGTTTTTGAGTCTTTGCAATGCCCCTAATACCCCCAAAAACCTATCTCTCATGCTGCAACTCTAAGTTTACTTTCAATCGACCAGAATATCTATCTCTGCAGCCTAGGCCAAGGGGAGCTCCCCGCTTCCCGACATATTCAAGAGGCCCAGCTGTCCTGGCAATCAAGAGAAAGAAGAGGTGCCTAGGAGGTCAAGAGGGAGGAGAGGGACAGGAAGGGTGTCATCCGAACAAGGTTATTGTTGTGTGCCAGGCACTGGGCTAGGCTCCTACATGGATTATGTCATTACCATTCCTTGGCCTGGCTGTTACATCTGTAATGAGGATGATGAGACACCCAAGGCCCAGAGTGAGTAGAAAATTTCACCAAGTTTGCACAGCTAATAACTGATGAAGTAAGAGCTTGAACCTAGGACCATCTGGCCCCAAAGGCAGAAGTCTTTGTTTTACATCACACTGGCAGGGTTTGGGGTGTGAGGGAGGAGGCAGAGGCCAGCACTTTGCACTCATTCCTTCTCTAACATTTCAGGCATTTTTACAGAGGTCTGGTGTGCACAGCTCTGTGCTAGGCAGATATAGTGGCGTGAGATAGGCACAGTGTGGCTGAGTGTGTGCCCAGGAACCTGGAAGGAGCCATAAGACACAGGAGCCAGGGCATCAGGTGGGCACTGATTCCTGTGTGCAGGCAGGTGGGGCTGGCAAGGGAAGACAACTGAGATGTTGAGATGTGCACTGGGAGCTCCCTGCCCTCAGAGGTGGTGTGGGAGGGGGGCAGGGAGACTACAGGTGGAGAAAGCAGCTGGCATGGGGATCCTAGAGGGAGAGATGAGCATAGGTAGGGGCAGCAGTAGAGAGTCTGAGCAAATGACCATTCCTGGCTTCAGGGCAGAGAAGGGAGGGTGAGTCTCTGCAGGGCTGAAGTGGGAAGGTTTACTTCATGGGCCCCGAGAAAGTGGGGGAATCTTCCCAACAGTGCAACAGCCCCACCCTCAGGGACCAATGAGCCTGCCCTCCCAATCTCCTCCCCTTGAAGCAAGGAGACCCACGTTTCTTTGGCCAGGCCCTCAGTCCTTCTCATGGCAGGGGCAGTGCCCCTCACCCTTCACTCGATGAATTCAGGGTCTTTACCCAGATACCCAGTTGACTGTCCCAGAGAAAGAGGGCACCATTCCTGCTTCAGGGTTTGAGCATTGGAAAATCTTCCAGAAAAGGCCCACTCCAGAGAGGCTAGGCTGTTGAGGAGGGGTGAGGGTATGCTTGGGGCATGATCATGTCCTGACCCCATCAGTTCTCCTAGGCCCACTGCCTCCCTGCCCCCAGCAAGGGAGCCAACTATCACCACCCCTCCCCGCCACGCACAATGTCACTTCCTGGTTCTCACAGGAAGCTGCAGTACCAATTAAACACCCCTCACCCTCTAGGCCCTAGGCTGGCCATAGGCCTGGCTTGGCCTAGAAGGGTAGAGACCAGATCTTCAAAACCCCTCTTCGGTCTGGGCCTGTGGACGTCCTCCTTTTAACCCTGTGCCGCCTCCCTTTTCTCCGCGGCTGCTGTGCACCCTCCCACCCGCACGCACACTAGGTTTTCAAAGCACAACCCCGCGCCTCTCCCCGAGCACCCCTTCCTCACCCGCCAGCGGAGCCCACCTGCACACGGTAATCAGGTTCCTACGCTCCACGGCCACGTTGCGGGAAGACGCTTTCTTGGAGGACAGCCCCAGAGCCATGATGGTCTGGACAAAGCTCGCTTCCATCCAGATGTGCAGCCACACTGCTGCCGCTGCCAGCTGCCCCTTGCCCCGCCTGGTGCCCTGCCCTCCCCCCCCCCAACCGGATCACGGCTGGGCCCTCTGCCTGTCGGGGCCCCTCAACCCCTCTACGGCCATCACCCCTGCCACTGCGCCGGTTGCCCGGCCCCTTGGCTACCTCCCCAGGAGGTAATTCCGGAGCAAAACAAGGCCGGGGAGGGAGCTCTCCGAGGTGCTGAGCCGGGCTGTCACCCCCTCCCCTAGTCACCCGCAGCACCCCTCAGCCAGTGACGTCAGGGCTCTGGGGCCCCGCCCCCAGAAGGCCGGGGACCAATCCGCAGAGGATTCAGGATTTGCATGGGAGGGAAGAGGACCAAAGCCCCAGGGAGGGCGGAAGGGGGTCCCTACAAGAGGCGGGGATTGGAAGGAGTAAGAGGGAGCCTCTGGCCTGTCCTCTACCTCCACACTCAGAGCCCGGGACCCCTCGCCTTGCGTCTCTGAGCTCCGACACTTCTACTCTTCTGTTTCTGACCTGTGATCAGTGGTGTCTAGCTCCAATTTCTCCCCGCAGCTGCCTGGGGAATGGAGGTCCTCACCTCCTGTACCCTCATCCCAACACAACCCCCACGTTCAATATTAGCACTCCTAGCAAGACCAGAGCCAGGTCTGTGTCCAGAGAGGGCAGTTGGTCCTCCACTGCTGACTCAGGAGGCCAAGGAGCAGTCAGAGCCTGCGTATCTGTCTGGATCCAGGATCGAGCTGGCTGCGTCAGCCAGAGGAGTTGACAGACCGCTCCTAGGGTGGGGGATGGGAATCCAGAATCAGCCGTAGGAGTCGAGCGCCTGGAGCCTCTCAGGACAGTGAGTGGAGAGTAGACTGACAGCTCAGGGCCTGGGCTCTACGGAAGTTCCCAGCAATAGAAGTGGCGCCCACTGAAGTGTCAAGGCAACTAGAGGGGGTGCAGCCACAGCACTGCTTCTCCTCGGAATCTTACACCCTCACTCCACTCTAGGGGAATCTGGCTTTTGGTTAACCTCTCTGCTGGCAACATTGCTGCGTGGTGCCATCAACCATCTCTGCAAAGCTGAGGAAGTTCCTGCAAAAGTAGTTGCATCTTTCACAGGAAGGTGGGGGAAATGGAGGTACAGTTTGGTTTCCCTGCTGCCCTTTGCCTCCCAGTTGCTCTATCATATTCCTGCTCCCATTTGCTCATTTACCCAATTCAACCTGTTCCCTTTCACCTACTGAAATCAATAGCTTCCACAGAAAGCCTTTCTGTGTTGATTAAAGGGGTTCCACTCAACTTCTCTGGCTGGGCTCAGGAATGCCCATCCCAGGGCTGAGCTCATGTCTCTTCACCAACTCTGCCTAACTACTGGATTTACTCTACTCTGCTAATGAATGGTCAACATCTTGACGTTGATTCAGATGTGCACTCACACCTGAATATGACCAGCAGGCAGTGGCCCTCTGTTAGCACAGACAGAGGAGGAGGAGCTGAAAGACCTACAGAGAATTTCCCAACTGTTGTCTGGCTCCCTGGATGCTGGGGAGAAGGTCCTGATTCCTGGCTCTTATCTCATGTTCACTCAGCCTCAGCCTCAATTCTAGACTTCTGGGACCTCAGGCTTGCTTTTTTTTTCTGTCCCTCTTCTGCGTTTTCTCTCTTGACTCATCTCTAGAAGCCCTTCCTAGCATCCTCCTGCCTCCAGACTCATAGCCAGTGGTGATCAGAATGTTTTTATTTTTCAATTGCAAGATTTATCTTATGAACAAAAGAGCACAGAAAACACTACTATGCAGTTTAAAGAATATTGACAAAGCAAACATTTGTATCATCACCTCAAAGATCAAGAAAAGAACATTATCAACACCCAGGGCCCCCCATTTGTTTCTCCCAGATCTCATCTTAATTCATCCCCCAACAGATAACCACTATCCTGGATTTTATGATAATTATTTTCTTGACTTTCATTATAGTTTTATTATCTGCATGACCATCAATAAAAATATAGTTTAGCCTTGGCTGCTGTGGCTCAGTTGGTTGGAGTATTGTCCCAAAACTGAAAGGCTGTGGGTTCAATTCCCTGACAGGACATATACCCAGTTTGCAGATTCAGTCCTGTTCCCCCGGACATGGACAATCTGAGGTCTCCCAGCACATGCAGGAGGCAACCAATCGATGCTTCTGTCTAGCATTGATATTTCTTTCTCTCTCTTCCTCTCTCTCTAAAAGCAATGGAAAAAATGTCCTTGGGTGAGGAATATATATATATAGTGTCTGTCTTAGAAAAGTCCAGCCATTGTTAATATGATGAGAATGGTTTGTGCAACATCTATGTAACCTGGAAGCCAAGGAGAGTGGACTGGAATGCACATGGGTGAACAATGATAACTTCAATGTACTTACTAGGTAGTGGGGGTGGTAGACACCATTGAGAGAGCACGTGTACTGTGTGGCCATTGCACTCAAAACAACTGAGTGAGTAGAACTACGAATCTGCATCAAATTTACATTAAGCTTGAACATTCCTCCAAGGAAACTAGTCAGATTAATCAGAAGGCTGCAGCTATGGGCCACTGGTGATTAGCAGCTTAACCACCCAGGTGACTCAGCCCAGATTTAGTGCCCTGCAGCTTCTGGCTTTTCCCAAAACTTAAATCACATTTGAAAGGGAAGAGATTTCAGACCATCGATGAGATTCAGAAAAAATACTCTGGGGTAGCTGATGGCAATTGGGAGAACTGTGTGAGGTCCCAAGGTGTCTACACTGAAGATACAAGATACAACGTTTCTTGTATCTTCTTCAATAAATGTCTATTTCTCATATTACATGGCTGAATACCTTCTGGACAGACCTCATACCATATATATATATGGTATAATATTGCCAGTATTTAAATTTTGTAGAAATGAAGTTGACCTGTATGAATTCAGTTGTGATTTGCTTCTTTCAGTATTGTTTTGGGAAGATTCATTTTTCTTGTATAATATTCCAATGTAGTATTGTAACAGAACCCCTGGACTGCTCCAATTGAAACAGAACCCACGGGCTGTTTAGTTAGGGGCCCGATTGCCCGCCGCCAGAATTATAACTCTGAATACCAGAGTTTGGTGAAAAGAAAAAGAATTGTTTATTTACACATAGTCCTGCCTCCCCCTCCCAGACCTGGTCAGTCTTAGGAAAGTCAGAGACACCGTTTCCCTACTTCCTAGGCACAGTTCAGCTTTACCAGTAGCTGCCAATCACTCAGTTCTGATTGGGGAGGTCCTTTCTGTGCTGTGGTGCCCTCCAGCTCTCAATGCAGGACCACCTTGATTCTCAGGCTCCTTGCAAACTGCCTTCTTCCTGCAAACCGCATGGATCGCCTCTCCTTCTCAGAGCTGCATGGCGAGAGCTTCTTCTTTAAGCAGCCTGGAGACCCTTCTCCAGGCCACATGGAGGGAGCACACCAGAGCCAGGGTCAGAGAGAGAACGAGCCCCAGAGCCAGAGAGCTAGAGAGAGCCAGCCACAGAGCCCCAGCTAAACTGTCCGCAGCTGCTTCTCTTCCTGACTGCCTCCTCTGACCCAGTGGGTGTTGCAAGCAGTTCTGACCATTCACAGAACCCTACGTAGGCTCTGTCTGGTTCTTCCCTACCAGCCCACAGTCCAAGATCCCTCCCATCTTCCTGAGCCTTGGAAGTAAAGCGGATCTTTGCAACATTGTTTCCAGTCACTAGCTTCAGGCATGCAAGGGCATCCTGAAAGCTGCTTCCTTTTCCCTATCTCTCAGCAGCAAACTCTGGGGTTTGTTTTTGGACTCCCGTTTCTGTAACAGTATGTCAATACCGTAAGCTATCTATTCTACCATTGAGGGTAAATTTGTATATCAGATAGGGCCTAATCAGAAAAACAAACTACATTATGTATTTCAAATAGAGGGGATTTAATCCAGCAGACTGGTTACACAGGAATTGGAAAACTAAAAGAGCAGAAAGTAAAAGAACACTGAGACAACCAGAAACTAATAACTAAAGGAAGCAGAAAGAACTGAGGAAACACAAGGGAACGGGTAGGATTATTACACTTTAGGAGCCCAGATGGGGCCCGGCAGAGCTGGGACTCAAAGGCAGGCAGAGCCACAGGGGCAGCTCCTCACTCCTCAGAAGAGCCATCTACAAAGCTGGCTCTTGTAATGCAGAAAGAAGCCAATTTCCAATGATTGAGTGACTCTGAATAAAACAAAACAAAAATGAGGAGGTAGTCTCTTATTTTTTTCCTCCCATCTCCCTCTAGTGCCTCCTATTAGTAGAACCTAACAGAAAGCCAGTTAATGATGGAATCTAGGAAACAAGTTTGAAGAGTCCCAGCCCCACCCAACAAAGAGAGCAGAAACAGGAAGAGGAAAGGCAAGAAGTAAGTAACTGATACAGTCAACCTCTTTTTTCTGCTCAGTGTTTACACACACCTTTCTGTACATATTTGAACAGTAACAATTTCATGATTTTACCGAACCAGATGCAATGGTCTGTACAAAGATGCTCGAACCAGATGCAATGGTCTGTACAAAGATGCTCGGGTGCTCTCCCTCTAAGGTGGAGAGGCAGTTTCTCCAGTAACAGTATCCACCTCTGGGTGATGCTAATATGATACTTTTAGTTCAACCACACTTCCTCTAGAGGATTCTGTAACCTAAAGACTAACTTATACAGTTCACTACCAACAGCAATTCTTATATAAAATAATAGGGGAAAGAAAGGAGGGGGAAATTAATATATAGAGTACACAATACAAAACAAAGAAAATACCCATAACTTCTGCAATCCTTATTTCTGTAATTTGTCAGAAGTTGATATTTACAACTTTCTTCTTCATTACTCATTTTATTTTCAATTTTCCCTAAAACAGCACTTTATTTTGTTTGTTTTTAACCAGGTCAAGTTAACCAAACCTTCATTCTTGAATAATCTAAATCTTCAGAATTGAGTTGCTACCATTTTTCTTGAACTTTCACTGTTGGATATGGAAGAAGGAAGATGTGCATTAGAGAATCCTGTGGGGTCCAGACATAGCCTCCCTGCCTTCATTGTGTAGCTGTGTACCAGTTTGTGTACCAGTTTCCCCTTGGTATTTGGGATCCTCTACCCCAGAAGGTAACCTCCTTCTTTGCTGTGAGTCCAGATAATAGTCTTAATTTAGTGGAACCATTGCTGTATCTAGAGAGAGGTCTTCTTCCTTGGTGCAGTAGGATTATATATTTAAAGACCCAGCCATGGCCAGGTAGCTCAGTTGGTTGGAGAATTGTCCCAATGCACCAAGGTTGTGGGTTTGATCCCTGGTCATGTCTCTGTCTCTCTCTCTCTCTCTCTTCCTCTCTCTCTCTCTCTAAAATCAAAAAATTTTTAAAAATTAAGAATGGTTTTAAAAGATAATAATAAAGAAAATAAAGACCCATCAAGTCAGGGCCCTGATAAAGAAGCAGTAGGACCCTGGCATCTAGTATGGGATCCAGGAAACATACCTAGGTTTCATCTGGATCCCTGGTCGGTGCACGTACTTTAACAAAAATTTCCAAGAGAAAATGAGCAAAATGCTTTGAACAGGAAGTTCATAGCAGAGAAAACCCAAATGACCAATAAGCATGTGAAAAATGCTAATTTCATTAACAAACATAGAAATGACAACTAAAATGCAATGTGTAACAGCAATATTCAAAGGCAAGGAGGGAGGAAATGGAAGCGTACTTTTGTAAGATTCTGATTCTTTTTTCTTCACCAAATGAATAACCATATACTAAATGTCAGGGACTGTATTGATTTGTTCTAGGAAAACTGCCACATCATCTGGCACAGCAGCCAAAGTGAGGCTTTCACTTGCTTACGTCCACTGCTATCTGGTTCTTGCCAAGGGTCAGACTGATGAGTGAAATGGAGATAAAACAGAGACCATCACTACTGTGTCCTTTGTGGGTGTCTATAATCACTATCATTCCACCTGGGATAGGGTATGCCTTCTGATTTACCATCTTGGCAAGAGTAGGGGACAGTTTCCATTTCTCCATTCCTACTCTAATGGCTCTTTTATTTAAAAAAATTTTTATCCTCACCTGAGGATATATTCAGTGATTTGAGAGAGAGAGAGAGAGAGAGAGAGCTATCGGTTTTCTCCCGTACACACCCCACCTGGGGATTGAACCCACAATCTAGGTATGTGCCCTGACCAGGACAACCACTCCAACCAATGAGCAACCTGACCAGGGCTAATGGCTCTTATTTTAACCAATGTGACAGTTCTGCTAGCTGTTAAGTACTATACATCTATTCCAGTTATGAATTCAGGGACCAGGGAAATAACCACCAAGTAAGTGTGTGGGCCTATTACACCCACTGTGGGATGGACTTGGGCAAGTCTCCTTTTATCACCTGGAATAATTTGTGAATGTTTGGAAGTATTTGTTCCTTGAATATGTGATGGAATTTAAGGAAGAAGCTATCTGGTTATGGAACTTGTGGGAATATCTTTACTGATTCAATTTCCTTTATAGTTGTAGACAAGTCAGGTATTCTATTTATTTTTCATTCCCATGTTTTTATTTTGATTTTGTCAGTTGGTTCCTCCCTTTTGAAAAAATCAACATTATGAAAGTACAATTTACATATAATAAATATATCCATGCTAATTGTACAAGTCAATGAGTTTTGACAAATGTATCAATCCTCAATCAAAACAGGGAATATTTCCCTCGCCAAAAAAGTTCCTTTGTACCTCTTCCCAGTCAATCCCCAGCCCAACCTCTGACCCCAGGTGACCATGTATCTACTTTCTGTCATTGTAGACTAGTCTTTTAAAGAATTTCACCTAAATGGAATTGTATAGGCTGCACTATTTTGTGTCTGGCTTCTTTTACTCAGCATAACATCTTGGAAATTCATTCTTGTTGTTACAAAGTATTGTTAATTCATTACTTATTATTGCTGTATGGATGTATCACATTTTATTTTTATTTGTACAATCACTTATCGCTACATTGTTTGTTACATTCTGTTTACTATTATGGCTACAGCTGCTATAAATGTTATTATATAAACTTTTGTGTAATCAAGAATTTTCATTTCTTGTGGGTAAATACCTAGAAGTAGAATTGCTGTTAATACCTAGAAGTGGAATATGAGAAATATGTGTTTAACTTTATAAGAAACTTTCAAATTTCCAAAGTAGTTGTACGATTTTATATTCCCTCCATTAATGTATAAGAGGTCCATCCCTGACTGGTGTGGCTCAGTGGATTGAGTGCTGGCCTGCAAATCAAAGGCTCAAGAGTTTGAATCCCAATCAGGGCATATGCCTGGGTTGCAGGCCAGGGCCCCAGCTGATGTTTCTCTCTCTTTCTTTCTTTCTTTTTTTCTTTTTTCTTTCTTTCTTTTTTTCTTTTTTCTTTCTTTCTTCCTTCCTTCCTTCCTTCCTTCCTTCCTTCCTTCCTTCCCCCCTCTCTAAAAGTAAATAAATAGCACCTTTAAAAAAAAGAGATCCAGTTGCTTCTCATACTTGCCAACCTTCAGTATTTTTATTCTTTTTAGTTTTAGCCATCCCTGAGTGTAGTTCTTCCTTCTTGAAGTATAATTTACTTATGGCAAAAAATAATTTTTATTTTAAGAACACCATTTAATCATTTAATAGATATATGCACTCATGTATCCCACACATGAAGTAAGACATTTCCACCCCCACCCAGAAAGTTCTCCTATGCCTCTTCCCACTACCACAGCCAGTTCTCACTACCACAGAGGCAACCGTCGTCGTCGGCAGCCGTCCGTCTCGAGAGACGATGGCGTAGCTTCTTGAGAGTCTATCTGCACCGCCGAGAATGGCTGTGCAGTCCGATTCGCGAGTGACAATCCCTGCCACACTTGTTACAGGTGAAGGCAGATGGCTGTTGTTGCTGCTGTTGACGCTGCTTCCGCCTCGATCTTTTCTGGACCGCCTCCTCGTTGCGCGCAGCCTCTGCGCGTGATGTACCTTGCCTGACCGCGAGCCTCCAGGCTAGGCGGTCGTCTGCTTGAACTTCCCATATGTTGAGATTGATGGAGCATTGTGTCATGTCCTTTTTGCAGATGTCTTTGAACCGCAGTTTTGGGCGCCCTGTCATCCTCTTGCCTTCTGCTAGCTCGCCGTAGAGGAGGTCTTGGGGATACGGCCTGCATCCATTCTTTTGACATGGCCGAGCCACCTGAGGCGTCTCTCGCTAAGAACTGCATGCAAACTGCTCATATTGGCTCGCTTCAGCACCTCGGTGTTGGGGACCTTATCCTGCCAGGCGACATGCAGGACGCGTCGCAGGCACCTCATGTGGAAGCTGTTGAGTTTCCTTTCGTGCCTTGCGTAGGTGGTCCACGTCTCGCTGCCATAGAGGAGAGTGCTGAGTACGCAGGCTTGGTAGATGCGCAGTCTGGTTTTCTCAGTGAGGCTGGAATTGTTCCACGCTCGCCGGTTCAGTCTGGCCATAACTGTGGCTGCCCTGGCGATTCTCCGGTTGACCTCCAAGTCGACTGACAGAGAGCTTGAGATGGTGGACCCGAGGTTAAGTGAAGTCGTTGACAACCTCCAGGGTGTATCCGTCGATGGTGATGCATGGGGGAGTCCCCGTGCCTTGAGCCATAACATTCGTCTTCGTCAGGCTGATGGCTAGTCCGAACTCCTTGCATGCGTGGGAAAGGCAAGTGACTAGCTGCTGGAGTCCCTCTTCGGAGTGTGATGTCAAAGCTGCGTCGTCGGCGAAGAGCATCTCACGGATGAGCACCTCTTTGACTTTGGTCTTGGCTCGTAGACGGGCCAGGTTGTAGAGCTTGCCATCGGATCTGGTGTGAATGAAGACACCCTCGCTGCAGTCCTTAAAGGCGTATTGGAGGAGCATGGAGAAGAAGATTCCGAACAGCGTAGGCGCGAGGACGCAGCCCTGCTTTACTCCGCTGCTGACTGGGAAGGCCTCAGAGGTTGCGCCGTTGTAGGACACCGTGCTGTGCATGTTGTCGTGAAAGGACATGACCACAGCAAGCAGATGTGGTGGACAGCCAATCTTCCGTAGCAAGCTGAAGAGTCCGCTTCGACTGACCAGATCAAACGCCTTCGTGAGGTCAATAAAGGCGAGGTAGAGTGGTTTATGCTGCTCGTGACACTTCTCCTGCAGCTGGCGTAGGGAGAAGATCATGTCCACTGTTGATCGGCCAGCTCTGAAGCCATACTGGGACTCTGGGTAGACGCGGGAAGCAAGGGTCTGCAGGCGGGCAAGAGCGACCCGGGCGAATACTTTGCCGACGACGCTGAGGAGAGAGATGCCCCGGTAGTTGTTGCAGTCGCTGCGGTCTCCTTTGTTCTTGTACATGGTGATAATGTTGGCGTCTCTCATATCCTGGGGGATGTAACCCTCCTTCCAGCAGCGACAGAGTAGATGGTGGAGCGGCTGTAGCAGGACTGGTTTCCCGCTCTTTAGGATTTCTGGAGGGATTCCGTCGCTTCCTGGTGCTTTCCCGCAAGCGAGGCGGTCGATGGCTTTGCCGAGCTCTGCCGCAGTAGGTGGGGTGTCTAGCTCCTCCATGACTGGTAGGTCTGGGATGGCTTTAAGAGCAGTGTCTGTTACGGTGTTCTTCGTTGCATACAGCTCGAGGTAGTGCTCGGTCCACCGCCGCATTTGCTGTTCCTGGTCAGTGATGACCTCACCTGTCTTGGACTTAAGGGGGGCGATCTTGGAGGGGATTGGGCCTGTTGCCTTCTTGATACCCTCATACATTCCTCGTGCATTGCCTATATCGGCGGCTTCCTGAATGCTTCTGCACAGGTTTAGCCAATAGGTGTTGGCACAGTGGCGGGCGGTCTTCTGGACTTTGTTCCTGGCAGCCCGTAGAGCTTGAAGTGTACTGGGAGTGGGCGTGACCTTGTAAGCCAGTAGGGCCTTCCTCTTAGCCTCGATCACGGGTTCCATTTCTTCCCAGTGAGCCTCGTACCAGTCAGCGTTCTTCCGCTCTTTCTTCCCGTAAGCAATAATGGCGGAGTTGTATATGGCGTCGCGGAGACGTGGCCAATTGGATTCGATAATGTCATCTGCCGCCACTCCCTCGCCGAGTGCATCTTCCATCTTGTTGATGAATTGCTGGCTCTTAACTGGGTTGCTGGCACAACTGGTGTTGATGCGTGGGCGACCCTTCATCTTGGAGTGGTGCAACCTCTTCGGCATTATGCGCACCTTGCTTACCACGAGGGCATGGTCCGTGTCGCAGTCTGCACTGTGGTAGCTGCGGGTGAGGAGGGTGCTGCCAATATCCGTTCTTCTGGTGATGACGAGGTCAAGCTGGTGCCAATGGCGGGAGCGGGGGTGCCTCCATGACACCTGGTGGATCTCTTTGCACTTGAAGAATGTGTTTGTCACGCACAGGCCGTGGTGACACAAGAGCTCAAGCAGTCGCTGACCATTCTCATTGATCTTTCCTCTCCCAAAGTTTCCAAGGCAGGTGGGCCAGGCCATGTGGTCGGCTCCTACTCTTGCGTTGAAGTCTCCAAGGAGATAGAGAGCGTTACTTCTGGGAATCTTGGATAACGCTTCGTCCAGTGCATGGTAGAACTGTTCTTTCTCTTCGGTGGTGGCGCAGAGGGTTGGGGCATACGCGCTAAGAATGCTGACTGGGCCGAAAGTTGTTGACAATCGGAGGGTAAGTAATCTCTCTGTGCCTCCTGTGGGTGGCTCTATGGAGTTAACAAGCATTGACCTGATTTTTAGAACTATAGATTAGTTTCTCTATTCAAAAACTATATATCAGTGGCATTATAAATTAAAAACTCCTTGGCTTTTTTCATTCAGCATAATATTTTTGAGATTCATCGGTGTTGTAGCATGTTTAAGTAACTTGTTTATTCTTATTGATGAGAAGTATAGCATCATTTGTCTATTCATTCTCCTGTTGTAGACATTTGAGTTGTTACCAGTGTGGGACTATGGTATTATAAAAAAATTTTCATGAACATTCTTATTCAATGTTTTTGTGGACATGTATTTCATTTCCCTTGGATAAATATGCAGCAGTGAATCAATAAGTCATAAGACAAGTATGTGATAACCTTTATATTTTTAAAATATTTTATTTATTTATTTAGAGAGGGGAAGGGAGGGAAAAAGAGAGGGAGAGAAACATTGTTGTGTGAGAGGAACATTGATCGGTTGCCACTCGAATGTTCCCCAGCTGGGGACCGACTGAAACCCAGGCATGTACCCCAACAGGGAATCAAACCTGTGACCTTTCATGTTTCATGAACAGTGCTCAATCAACTGAGCCATTCCAGTCAGGGCAAGTATATGATTAGCTTTCAAGAAACTGCCAAACTCTTTTCCAAAGTGCTTATACCAGTTGCACAATGTACAGATGTGTCAGATTTCCAATGCCCAATCTCCTTTCCAACACTTAGTGCTGTATTTTAGCCATGTAATGGGTATGTGATGTATGTCACTGTGGACTTAATATACACTTCTCTGATGACTAATGTCGAGCTTTTTCACAAGCTTATTAGCCATTTGTATATTTTCTTTTGTGAAGTGTGTGTTCAAGTCTTTTGACAACTTTTTCTATTGCGCTGTTTGTCTTTTTCATCATTGAGTTGCAGGAGTTCTTCATATATTCTAAATACAAGTCTTTTATTAGATATAACAAAATAAAACATTTTGGGGCTGGGTGGGTTGCAAGCTTTTCTCCCAGACTGTGACTTGCCATAAGAATCAAGATGCTGGATTTTGTTGTTTTCCAAAATGCTGGACTTTGTTCTAATAGGCAATTACTCAACTTATTCATAATAAACTTAATTCATTTGAGGCTTATTTTTTAGGTGTTATGGAAGGTCTGAATTTGCCTTTAAGGCTAAAATAGCCCTGCAACTAACATGTTACTTTTGGGGGTCTCTACTGAGTGCCCTGGGTATTTTTAACAAAGATTCTCCACTCTGGGTGGTCAAAACTTGACTATAACTAGCCTTCTGTGAGTTCTGGCAATTCTTTAGCTTACAGTGCACCACTGCCTCTCTCGGTGTGGAGTTTCACCCTCACATGCATGGCTTAGTATCAACAACAGTCCCAAGGACACTCTGATGCATATTTCTGGAGCTCTTTCTCTGCACAACTTCCTTTTCTTTAGTATTGCACTTTGCTTTGGCCATTGGGAAGTGCATGGTATATATTTCCCCATCCTCTTATTTTTACCTTTCAGCATGCACACTCAAAAACATTTATTGAACACCTACTATATGCCATGTCCTGTGCAAATTGTACAAGACCTACGTGTAGGTTAGTATATAAGCAGAGGGAATGAAGAGAAAGAATGAAACTCAAAATTAGACAGAGCTATGGGATTGGAACATTAGCATTTGACCATTAGCAAGGAGTGACAGGTTCTGATTTGGGCTTTAGAAAGGTCTTCAGTTACCGGGAAGTGAATGGACGGCTCCTTGGTGATTGGCCAGATCAGGTGGAAGTTTTTCAGTCACTCCCTGTTTATGGCTTAAGCAATGGGTGGACTGAGGCATCATTGGCTGATAGGGGACCTTGGAAGACGGCCAAGTCACAAGAGTCTGTAGGCTGGTGAGAGAAGATAGCTCAGAAAAGACACACCTGTGGAGCACTGACATGGGGGGAGGCGACAGGAGGAAGACGAGCCAGCCCAGAAGATAGAGAAGAAAACATAAGCGAGATAGGAGGAGAGCTGAGAGCAGACACTTCCAAGTAGGGAGAGGCTGCAGGTGTCAAGTGCAACAGAGAAATCCAGCTGAGGACCTGGGGAGTATCCAATAAATTTGGCAACTGATGGGTTATTAGTGGAAAGGGGAGATGGTGGAAAGCGGGATTGTCTTGATGGGAAGAGAGAATGACAGGTGAGAAAGAGGAGACAGTCCCACTCACTGAGCTGAGCTGCGCGGAGGAGAGCAGGGTAATCGCTACAAGGTTTCGTGAAGACTGGTTATTTCAGTGGGGTGGGCTTGAGCTCATCAGGGCTTAGGGGAGGAGCAAGTACAGGGAGAGGGAGACTGAAGGCGGAAGCCTGGGAGAGGTGTTGTGTTAGGGGGCAGGGCGGGGCGCTGAGGGGTAGGGAGTCACATTGAATAGCCTGGGCCCCCTGGAGGACGGGTGGCATCACTACCGACAACAGGAGTTGAAGAAGAGGGTATTTATTAAATTTTTCCAAGTGAAGAGGCCTTTACTGATGGAGAGAAATCCTCTACCTCTACCTGAACTTGGTTTCATGTTCAGTTCTGAATCTATTGAATAATTGATATTACTTTAAATAATAAACATCTTTAATATTCACCCAAGTAGAAGTTAACACTTAGGAAACTGAAAAATTAAATATCTCCATTTTTTAAAAAAGAGTTTATTTACTTACTTTTAGAGAGAGGGGAAGGGAGGGAGAAAGAGAGGAAAAAAACCATAAATGTGTGGTTGCCTCTCACACGCCCCCAGCTGGGGACCCGGCCTGAAACCCAGACATGTGTTCTGACTGGGAATCGAACTGGCGACCTCTCAGTTCACAGGCCAGCGCTCAATCCACTGAGCCACACCAGCCAGGGCAAATTTCTCCATTTTTAATGTGAATTACCAAAACAATAACAATAAAAATAGATAACATTCAATATTGCGTTTACTCTGCTCAGAGCACTGGTTGACGTACCTTACGTGCATTACTTCACTAATCCTCACAACGCCAAGAGGAAGCTACTATTATTATCACCTGGTTCCTATTTTGCATCTGAGGAGACTGAAGCTCAGAGAAGTGAAGTAACTTGCCCAAGGTCACACATTTGGTAAGTGTTGAACTCAGTCACCTGGGCCATGAAGACTCTGCTACAGTTACACACTGTAATAAAAACATGGCTGATTTTTTTCTGAACACTTTAAACACCTTAAACAATTGGCGCCCTGGCTGGTGTGGCTCAGTGAACTGAGCGCCAGCCTGCAAACTGAGGGGTTACTGGTTTGATTCCCAGTCAGGGCACATGCCTGGGTTGTGGGGCCAGGTCCCCCGTTGGGGGCTTGTGATCGGCAACTGACTGATGTTTCTCTCACACATTTGGGTTTCTCTCCTTTTCTTTCTCCCTCCCTTTCCCTCTCTCTAAAAAGTAAATAAATAAAATCTTTTTTTAAAAATTGGCAAAACGTACACAAAATTATTTCCAAAAGTATTATGTCTGGTTATCAGGCAAACTGAGGCTACTTTGCAATGAGGAGAGAGAACTTAAAGCCACCGTGTGGAGGGATTGCTCACATCCTTGCTCACTTTTTTACCTTCATTTTCTGCCCCCTTGGGCACAAGGATGGCCACTTCTTATGCAGAGGCCTGTCCGTGGTCAGAAGTACCTTTGACCCTCTGGACATCCTGCTGTGTCTCCCTGCTGCTTTTCCCACCTGTCGTATTTCAGGTTTGCCTAATTATCCTTCTCTTCCTGGTGCTCAGACTGTCCTGCTAGGCAGAAAAACAGGAGCATGCCCCTGACATCTTTGACAGTTTTCTTGCTAACCCAGGACACAGAAGCCACTATTATCCTGGGAATCATTTCCTTTGATCTACGCAACGTGTCCCAGCAGTAGAGTCCTGGGTGTGAGCAGACTCACTCATGGTGAGGTCATGCAAGGTTTGGGGGTTTGCTGCGCAAATGAGGTGGCAGGATGAGGGTGCCTGTATATTACAGATCCTGGCAGTCCATGGCCTCTGTCCTCTTGGCCTCTATCCTCCAGGCCTGCTCTCTAAGATGCAGGAGGGTTGGCAGGATCCACCAAGCTGCCAGTTCCATCCTTCATGGATACACCTGCTACAGGGCTTTTGGTGCATCTGTTTACTTCTTTGCTAAATCATTGGAGGGAATCCCTGCTCACTCTGGGCTTTACTGGCCAAAATGTTGTGTGACTTGGTGCATGCGAGGCTCTCACAGGTTGTGGGCTACTGCCTTTCTCTGCACTGTCCCAGAACTCCACTGTTTACTCTGCCCAGACTCGGAGGCTCCCAGGCCCCTCAGCCTGGGTCTTGGGCTTCTGTATCCTGAAGTACCTAGCACAGTACCTGCCTGACACATTATTAGTAGGTGCAAAATAAATGTTGTGGACCTACTTTAATGAATAAATGAACTAACTTCCCCTTCATCTCAAAGTTAAGCCTTAGGAAACCTCATTTCCTCCAGTTATCCAGAAGATATTAGGCCCAGTATTTTTTTTCCCAAGGCAAGATGGGTTAATGTTGCTCCCTTCGGAGTCTCCCAGCAGAGAGCACTGGGTCCTGAGATAAGGCCCTGGGCCCTGCAGAAACGGCTCCCTCCTCTCCACTCACCCCCCTACCCAGGGCCTGTTGTGTACCATAAGCCAAGCACTAGTTGAAATTAACTAGGGATGGGGCAGAGCTGAGGCTTGAGCTCCTGATTGGCTGCACCAGGCTCTCTTCAAAAACAAACAAGGCGTGGTAGTAAGGGGATCCTGGACTTGAGGACTCCCTGCCCTCCCCCAGGCTCTAGAAGGGACAGCTGAGTTTTTGAGTTGAGTTTGCTGGAGTCTGGTTGGCCTCCCCTTCAAGGAGCAGAGGCACACTGGAGGCATAGAGGTCACCTCAGAGCTCAGCTTTCCTGCTGGAATTAGGTGTGGGCAGCTCAAGGTCCCCTGATTGGGACAGTCCACAAAGGAGGGGAAGCTGGGGTCAGGGGTTTGGGCACCCAGAGGCCTTGTTCTTTCCCTTCCCCATCAGCCAGGCATTTGGGTTTCTACCCTCACCTGTTGGGAGCATCAGACCTTGGGATCCAGCAAGTGGAGGTCTCCCTCAAAGACCCCCATGCTGACTGGGGTTTTCTCCTAACTGTGGCAATGGCTGCTAGTTACCAGACTTCACTATATGCTTGGAGCTGTGCTAAGGGCTTCCTGCTTTCTGTGCAATATCTCATTCTACGAGCGCAACCTCTCTTGGAAGCTGGATTTTATGGATGAAGAATCTGTGACTTTGAAGACATCAGAGAGCCCTGATTTGTGTAGTTCAGTTGGTTGAGTGTTGTCTCACAAAGCAAACGGTCACTGGTTCAATTCCCTGTCAAGGCACATGCCTAGGTTGTGGGTTCATGGTTCCATGTACCCAGTCAGTGCCTCTCGATGTTTTTCTTTCTCATCAATGTTTCTCTCCCTCTCTTTCTCCCTCCCTTCCCCTCTCTAAAAATAAATAAGAATTTTAAAGACATCAGGGAACTTACTCAAGGACACATAGCTAGTAAGAGGCCAGGTGCAGTTGGTTTGACTCCAAAGCCACTGGCTTAACCACAACTTTCCTTAACACACAGCACACACACACACACACACACACACACACACACACACACACACACACACACATAGGGGGACACACCCATAGGCCCAGGCCAGGAGAGAGGCCCTGCCATCAGCTGTCAGGCAAAGGCCCCGAACATCTGGCCCAGCAGATAGGAGGGACCAAGAAGGGATGGAGCTATTCCCCGAGGGAGGGGCTTGTCCTTCAAGTCAGGCCTGGCCCTTTTCTAGGGGAAGCACCTGTCCCATCTTCCAGGAGGGATGGAGAGAGAAGGGGCCCTAGTGAGCTGGGAGGGGAGGCCCAAACTGACAGGGAGACCCACCTACCCAGAGAAGGGTCAGAGAGAAATCCTAGGTGATGCCTGTGAGAGGCAAGCCAGGGGCAAGACAAAGAAACGAGGGAAGGGGACCACCCCCAATCCTTCCTCCTACCTCAAACACACCAACCACTCTCTGGCCACACAGACACATCAGGCTCGAATTCCTGAGGATAATTTCTTTACCCGTCTCCCCGCTCTTCTTCTCCCCCTTGAATCACTCGCTCAGGCCCAGCGCAGGGAGTGAGGTGCTCCAGTCAATTACAGTTACCCCTCACACAATGCAGGTTTGAGCTACATGGGTCCACTTACACACAGACTTTTTTCCCAGTAAATATGTACTCGGCCACCCGTATCCCTGGGTTTCGCATCTACGGATTGAACCCACTGTGGAAAACTGTATTTTGGATCCCGTTAGAAATCTGTGGCTGTGGAGGGCTGACAGTATGCATTGCTCTGCGTTATTTTAAAAAGTGACTTGAGCATCCACAAATTTTGGGGTCTGCAGAGGTCCTGGAACAAATCCCTGTGGATACTGAGGGACAACCACAGTTTTGAAGAGTCAAAAGTTATACAAGGATTTCTATCTGTGTGTGTGGGGGGGGGGTCGATGCCCCTAATCCGTCCCCCCCACATTGTTCAAGGGTCAATTGTATTACTGTTAAGGTTTGATGTGGAATCCCAGCTGTAGTGATACATATTTTATCAGCACTTGGTTGGTTTTAAATATAGTATGCAGGAGAGAGTGACTGGGGGGATCCCTCACCAATGCTGGGGTTCCTCTCACACGTGTGTTGCTTGGGGGGCCAGAATGCACCCTTCTGTACCACCACCATGGCTCCTGGAATCAGGGGCCCTCTGAATTCAGAGGGGTACTGCCTGGGGCTGACCCCCCTGTTCGGAGGGAAGAGGAAACAGAGCCAGCTTCCCAGTGGGTGGTCGAAAGCTTGGAGAATCCAAGGTCAGCCCCTGCCACACCTAGTCCTGAGCTCCTGCTGGATGCAGGACCACCCTGAAAGGAGGGGGTGACTGAGTCACAGTGGGGCCCTTGGGAAGGGAGGAATGCTGAGCTGGAGGAGGACCAGGGAAGGACAGGAGTACAATCTGTGCTGGGTGGCAAGTCAACAGAAGGGGAGGCGGCTGGGCTGGAGAAGGGCCTGGGCTCAGTTTTAAACATTTAACCAGGTAAAGGACGAGCACAGACCCGAGGACCAGTAGGTCAGGGTCTGGAATCAAGTTCACAAACCTGGAGGCCAGGCCTAGAGGCTGGCAGAAACTAGGTCAGAAGGAGGAATGTGGATTTTATGCTGAGGCGGCCAGGAGCAGCTGGGGGCAGGGTAGGGGATGAAATCAATGGGCTCCTGGCACACGAGCATAGTCCCCTGCAGGCCCTACCTATAGTGGGACATGGGACCTCTCTCCATAGGTCCTCCCCACACACAGAAACCCCCAGGTGTGGGCCCCCTCCCTGTTCACCTCTCCACCTCTGCAGGTTCTCTGCCTTCCCCACAGGTCCTTTCGGGTGGAGAGTTCTCATGCACAGGCCTGAACCCAGGGCCACCTGGGCACTAGGTGGGCAGAGCTGCATCAGCAGCGAGTAGTGGACAATAAGGGACTGTCCCAGCCAGGCCCTCCCATGCCCCAGGCCTCTGGCAGTCCAGTGAGCTACAGGTTTCCGGTCAGCTGCAGCCCCGCCCGCCCGAGCCCCAGTGTGACCTCCAGCTGTCACTGACTGGGAAGAGCCATTTCCTTAAAGTTTTCCCTCCCTGCCCCCATCCAAGCTTAGTACCCTGGCTGCTTGCCTGTGAATCCTGTTCCAGCACCACCCCCCTCCACCCCTCATGACCTGTGTGACCTCTGGGAGGTTACCTCACCCAAGGGTGTATTTATTGATTTTAGAGAGACAGGAAGGTGAGAGAGAGAGAGAGAGAGAGAAAGAAACATTAATCAGTTGCTTCCTGTACGCACCCCGACCAGGGATTGAACCCACAACCTCTGTGTGTGTGTGTGTGTGTGTGTGTGTGTGTGTGTGTGTGTGTGTTTGTGGGACAATGCTCCAACGAACTGAGCCACCAGACCAGGGCTCTGTGTCCCATTTTCTTCAAATATTGTGAAGATTAACCAAGAACAGTCTGTAAGTAAAGACAGTTTACCTTATTAAGGGTGGCCTTTGGGCCACGTGATTAAGTCTTTCTGTATGGGTGAGGAAGCAGAGGGTCAGAGGTTGCTAGTTAATGGGGAAGAGATGAGGCCTAGATGTCAGCCTCCTGCCCTAGGCTGAGGCTTCTTCCAAGACTAAATTCTTCCTCATTTTGAAACCCTGAGGTTTCTGGAGACTTGTGAGCCATCCTAGAGCTGCTCTCTCCACCTGTGGGCTATGCTTCACCGCCTGGGGACAGCAGCTGATAGCCGGTGGGGTTAGTGATGGATTATGAGACGGTACTGAAAAGGGTGGAAGGATGGGGGCAGGACTGGCTGAGTTGGAAACTGGAAGTGACCTCAGGGGTTAGCACTGCAAGGGAGAGGGATAATACTGCCAAATGTTCTACACCAGAGGATTCCACTTGTCTTTCAAGATGGCTCCTCCTTGAAGCCTTCCCTGACTACTTCACTCTCTTATCGGAGAATTCCCGGGGCTGGAGAACCTGCAGCTTAGCCTTGGCTAGCTGAGTGTTCCCTGTTAATACATACAATAAGGGCCAACCATCTCTTCATCATCTAATCATTATTAGAGAGGTTTCCCATGTATTAGCTCATTTAATCCTTCTAACAGCCTTGGGGTTACAACCAAGAGCCTAAGGTTCAGGGAAGTTTAAATGTCTTGCTCACAGAACATTGGCTGAAACTCAAGTTCAGGCTCCCTGGTGCCAAAACTCACACATTCTATCCACTGGAGCCCTTCTCCAAAGGTTGGGGCTGCCTCTGGGCATTTAATTCAAACTGAGTTTCCTGGCACTGAAGATAAAATGGAACACCTGATGAGTTAGGTAGTCCTCCCTTGTCTGAAACAAAGAAATCTACCAGTCCATCTGAAGTTCTAGACTTCATTCTATTGCTTAATCCCAGGAGGAATTTATTTCATGGATTCCGTGTAACATCCTTACCCAGTGATTTGCAGAAATTACAGAAACTTGTCCCAAACATCCATTTCTTATGCTGATCCCATTAGACGCCAAAGGCACGACATTGTGAGAAGTTAAGATGGAATTTCTCAGGGAAATGGCAGCAGCAGACTTCAGGTGATGGTTTTCTGGCTTCCGCCTTGATTCACAGAGGAGCCAAGGGATCAAAGGAGTCAGCATGTGAGGTGGAAGGGGTTGAAAGAGCACTGTGCCTTAGAGAGCAAAGTTCAAGTATTGGCCCTATTGCCTACCCTGTGACTTTAGGCAAGTTACTTAATCTCGCTGAGCCTCATTTTTCCCTTCTGTAAAACGGGAATGAGACTGCATTCCTCAAGTAATTATTGTGAGGAATCATTCAATGATTCATTCAGTAAAAATTGAAAGCCTACCTTATGTCAGGCACTGTGCTGGGCTCCAGAGATACAGTGGGGGACAAGGCTGGCATGGAGTTTATGTTCTAGTGGAGAGAAAATAGGAACTAATTACATAGGGAGCTATCAGTTGGTAGGAGAACGAAGAGGATTTAGCAGGAGATATGATTCTGACTGAGGGTACTGGGTATCCTCTCATTTCCAGTCTCCTCTTCTTCCTGTGTACTAGAACTCTGGACACAGGACTTCCCAGAATAAAGACTACATTTCTCAGTCTCCCTTGAAGCTAAATGTGGCCATGTGACTAAGTCCTGACTGACGGGATATATGCAGAAGCAATCTCTGAAGAATATTCTGGAAGAGAGAAGGCAGTTCTTTCTTTAACTCTTTCTCCTTCCTCCTGGCTGGAGTACAGAGGTGATGGCTGAAGCTCAAGCAGCTGTATTGAACCATGAAGAGAAAACCAATTGCGAAAGATGTCACAGACAGAAGGTACCTGGGTAGGGTCTCTGACACTGTAGAGTACCCTTGCCAGCCTGGGACCTTGTATCTCCAGACTTTTACATCAGAAAGAAATAAACTGCAGTCTTGCTTAAGCCGCTAAGATTTTGGGTTTTCTCTCACACACAGCCCACCCTGATCTTCCAATGATAGAGTAGCTGGGGGTTATCTCTAAATGGCTGGTCAAAGAAGGTGTTTTTCAGGCCAACATTTGATCTGAGACCTGAACAGCGAGAAGGAGCCAGCTGGGGGAGATTGGGGAGGAGCACCTAAGTGGGGAGCGGAGAGACAAGCAGGACCACGCTGGCGCCCTGGTGGAACAGAGCAAGGGGGTGAGCAGGGGGCAGGAGTAACCCAAAGCAGGGAATGGGTGTTACTCCCCGCATGGGGAAGCCATGAGGGATTTTATTCAGGGGAGTGAGGTCTTCTGATTTATGTTTCTAGAATATCACTCTGAGTGCTGGGTGGCACCTGCATTGTAGGGGGTCTGAGTGCAGCCAGGAGGCCGGGTGGGAGGCCCCTGGGGTGATAGAGCTGTGAAGCCACGGGCCTAGGGAGAGACCGTGGGGATGGGGAGAAGAGGATGGAATGTGGAGGTACAGCCATAGAATAAGCCTTCAGGATTGGATGTGGGAGTGAGGGAAAGACAAGAATCAAGGAAGCAGCTTGGTTTGGGGGCATGAGGACCTGGGTTAATGAAGACTAGGGGAGGCCTAGGACTCCTTTCTTTGCTCAGGGGAAATAGTTACAATGAAATAACACTGTTACTGTGTGTCCCTCATGTTGCCTTTCTCAGATATTGTCTCACCTGTGCTCTCAGCAGTGGGGTACAGGACTGGTTTTTGATTGATCCCATTCAAAGTCATCAAACACAGATGAACTGTCAGCTATAGACAGAGCTGTGGGACAGGTTTAAGGGACTGAGCGACGCTCCCTGTTCTTGGGGTTTAGGGTCTGTGAAGGAGAAAGACGAGCCACAGACCATCGAGCAGAACACAGATAGACTATGACACAGGTGGGCTTGGCCGGAGGCATCTCAATCTGCCAGGGCTTGGGGGAGGACAGTAGGGGAAGGGAAGCTTCACAGAATCAGAGATGCAAGAGCTGAGCCCCAGAGGTCAAAGCCTCAGTCCAGCAGACAGGGAAAAGAAAGGTGTCTCAGGACAAGAAAACAGCATGTGTAGAGACTCAGAAGAGCAGAGAACGCAGAACTTCAGGGAAGGCAAGTGTCAAACCTCTGAGAGTTCACAGCCCTGCCTTGAGACCCCTTAACAGATCCTACCTCCCAGAACACCCTATCTTGATGAGCTCCCAGCTCTCTGAACCTGCCCTCTGACCTCTTTCGTCTTCCCCATTTGGGAAAACCCCATCGCTCTTCCCTCTTCCCTGACCACCAGCTCTCAGGGGATCCTGCCTCCTTCTGGACAGACAGTCAGAGTGACTGACCTTTGTACAGATCTGCCCCAGCTGTCCTAGACAGGCAGAAGCCTCCAGAATGCACCCCTATGGCTCAGCCAACGATGCTGGGGATGTGAGTGATGGGGCACAGGAATCCAGGGGAGGAGGTCTGGACAGGCTCATCCCTGAGAACCTTTCCAGTTCCAGTTCTACCCCACCCTGTTCCCCTACTCCCCCCCCCCACTCTCTCACCCCTACCATTCTAATGATTGGCCCACTTATAATGTGCAGAGATGACTGTCCCACTTTCATTAATCCCCAGGCCGCTCAGTGTCCCCAACCTGTGCTGTGCCTTACACCTTCTGCTGCCCCTTCTGATGAACTTTTCTAAGGCTCAGCTCAGAGGCTTTCCAGAACATCTTCTCCACTTCCCAAATTATGTGCCCATCAGGTCCCCCATTCTTTGTTCACATCCCTGGTCGTCACACTCTGGTTCTTCTGTGCTACTGTTACAGAAACAGGGGAGTCCAAAAATCCCCAGAGTTTGCGGCTGGGGGATGGGGAGAAGGAAGGAGCTTTCAGAATGCCTCCAAACGCCTGAGGCTGGTGTCTGGTGTCTTTCTTATGCAAAATTGCTTGGATGCTTCCAAGTCCTCAGGTGGATGGGAGGAGTCTTGAACCAGGGGACGGTATGGAGAAAGCACACAGAGCCTATGTAAGGTTCTGTGAATGGTCAGAACTGTTTGCAACACCCACTGCGTCAGAGGAGGCAGTCCGGGATATATAGGCAGCTGCGGACATTTTAGCTCTCTTGCTCTCGTGTGCTCACTCCGTGTGGCCTGGAGAAGGGGTCTCCAGGCAGCTTTAAGAGGCTCTCGCCATGCAGTTTTGAAAAGGAGAGGAGATCCACGTAGTTTGCAGGAAGAAGGCAATTTACAAGGACGCTGAGAATCCAGGCGGTTCTGCATTGAGAGCTGGAGGGCACCACAGCACAGAAAGTACCTCCCCAATCAGAATTGAGTGATTGGCAGCTGCTGGTAAAGCTGAACTGTGTTTGGAAAGTAGGGAAACGGTGTTTCTGACCTTCCTAAGACTGGCCAAGTTTGGTAGGGGGGAGACAAAGATATGTGTTTATGGGTGTTTTAAAGAACATAAGACTTAACAGCAGAAATCTGCAAATAATCTAAATCTATATAACTTAAATAAACAATTCTTTTTCTTTTCACAAAACTCTGGTATTGAGAGTTATAATTTTGGCGGCGGACAATCGGGCCCCTAACTAAAGAGCCCGTGGGTTCTGTTTCAATCGGAGCAGCCCAGGGGTTCTCTTACACTACCACCTGTCCTCCCCCTGGTACGTGAACTCCTTGAGGATGGATGCTGCATGGCCCTGGCCACCTGATACACAGGTGACATTCAGTCCCCATGGTTCCTTCTCCCCTTCACAACTCAGTCTCTTACTTGCATCCAGAGAAGATGATGTTCTCAGCTCCTTCCCATCTGACATCCCATTTGGTCTTTAAAACGGCCCAGAGAGGAAAACCAAGACCAGAGAGATGTGGCCAACTCAAGGTTACAGAGCCTAGCGGAGCCTCCTGTCCCAGGAGTATCACTAAAGTCAAATATGCCAGCTGTGAAGCACTTCCTTTTAGTAAGAAATCCTAGTGGTCTGAGTCTCCAGTTCATGAGGGCACAGAAAGTCATACCTTCAACATGAAATACCTATGGGTACCGCTAGGTCACCTGGCCAGACCCTGTCCCCTCTGCCAGCCTCCTTCCTGGCCCACTAAAGTGGCTCACCCATGCCGTGTGGACCTCTACTCACCTTAGCTACAAACCATAGCCTACTTTGCCCTGAATCTGAGATCAGACCCTCCCTTCAGTTCCTAAGAGGGAACTGTCCAGCAAGGCTTTGCTGGGGGTTTTGGGAGATCAGCTGAGAATCACCCACTGGGCACCAAAAAGCAGGTATGAGATAATATGATAGGTCTATGTTCAGTGGTCACAGGCCCACACTGCTCCACCTAACACCTCATTGCCAAGCCCATTGCAAGGGACAGCTCACCTAATCGCCATGAACCCCCCTTTCCCACCTGAAGTCTCAGCCTGGTCCCCTTCAGGCCAAGAGAGGGAAAGCAGCCTCCCCTTCCAGGGCCTGCTGCCAAGCCCTCACTCCTCACTGAGGACTGCCTGCATCCCAGGATGATTGAAAATGAGACCCTCTCGTCCCTTCAGAACTGCGTTTCCTGCACACAGAACCTCCCCTTGGGACCCCAGGCTTTCTGACCATCTCCATTCTGCCCAGGGACATGGCTAAGGGGAGGCAAGCCTCTCTCTTGTCTTGTTTACCCAGTGCCCAGGCCGGTGCCAGGCACATGGGGCCTTCAGGTGAACTGAACTGACCCAAGTCCAAAATGGAATAAAAAGGAGTGAGAGGAGCCATCGTTTCTTTCTGGGGAAGCATAAGCAAGCGAACTGTGATGTTGGGCAGATTTGGGGGAAAATCCTACAATCAGGGGAACAAGAATGATCTAGAACACACAGTGTGAATAGAAAGGGCCAGATGCCAACCTGTTCTGCTGCTGCTTGGGCATCTGGTGGGCTGCAGGAGTGGTATCTGCAAGAGGTGGGAAGATTCTGTTCTAATCCAGATGTTTCCGGCCAGCTACCAGTCCTTTCTGGGGTGTGGGAGAGGTGCTCCCTTGCTGCCTCCTGCACCCGGCTACCTCTCAGCTCCTGTGGCAGGCAGAGGAGTATCTGGGTCCTCCCTGGGCCGTGGCAGGAATGCAGGGCTGTCACCTAGTATTCGTTGCCAAAGGCCACAGGGAAGCAGCCCAGTCTGAGCCAGGGGTTGGGACAGATTCCACCAGCCAGGAGAGTGAGCACCAACCTGGAGTAGGGAGCCCAGGGTATAGCATGAGGCAGAATAAAGCCCTGAGTCCCAGCTCAGGCTCAGCCAGCTCCGGGGCCTTGGGCAAGTCGCCTACCTCTCCACCCTCAGTCTCCTCATCTGTAAGAGGAAAATCACAAAAATAACCAGCGCCTTCCCCAGAAGGGTTTGGAGCACTCAGAGAGAGAACACAGGCAAACTGCTGGGCACAGTGCCCTGCGCAGAGCTCGTAACATTCATCGGCTACTCTTCTCCTGGGAAGCCACTTTACCTCTCTGTTCTGTTAGTTTCCTCCTCTGTAAAATGGGGAGGCTGGAGGGATTAAGTGTGACCACCAGGTGAAGCCCCCAGCACAGTGCCTGGAAAAGAAGCCCCATAAACAGGAGGATTCCGGCTCTGGTCAGTCCCTACCCTTTTCTCTCTGCCAGCACTCAGTAGTGCGGGCTTGTGCAGACTCAGGAAATGATTGTAGAATTGCTGGACATGCCCATCTTTCTGTCCTTGTCTCTGAGCTTCTATGTTTGGGATCAGAAGCAGAGAACCCCCAAGCTGACAGCCACAGAACCAGCACTCTTACTTTATAGATGAGGACCCTAAGGAACAGAGAGGGGCAAGCACTTGCCCAGGGTCCCACAGCCAGTCAGTAGCAGGGCTGGGCTAGGATGATTTCTTGTCTCTGCCGCCCAGAGCAGTGTCTGCAAAACCCCCAGGCTGTCTGCTTTCAAACTCTCTTCTTTCTTGCCAATCTGAACACATCTTTCAGTCTGTGCTTCTTTAGCAAACAAAGCCCAGGGATAGGTGACCATTCCCAGCACCCCCAGGAGCAGAGACTGCCCCACTAGGGGGGTGTGGGGAGGGGCACAGCGTGGGCCGAGAATGCAGGCTGCTCTGGGCCAGGCTGCTGACAGAGGAGCCAGTGTGCCCAGACATTGAGGCTTTGTGAGCTCCGAGCTCCTGTGTGGGGAAGGTTGTTTTGTTGACCTGACATTGTTTCAGGTTGACTGAGTGGCAGCGTCTTAGCACCCAGAGGCCAGCTCTTTGGAATCAGCCAGGGTCTTGGGCAGAGGGTAGCCAGGGCACTCATGTCTGGAACAAGATGGGGAGGGGGCTGCCTGGGCCCTGTGAGCACTGGGCAGGTCCCCATGGGCAGGGCTGCAGAGGAAGAGTGAGTCCTGAGGGGGACACCGAGAGAGGAGAGAAGAGAAGACTCCTGTGCAGCTTGGGGCCAGAGCAGAGGGCGCTGGCCAAAGTGAGGATGGACAGAGGCAGGACAGGACCATCCACAGGCTGGAGCCAGACCTTCAGGAGCTGGGAACTCTGAGAAGCCAGCCATCATCAGACCTTAGTCCACACAGGAAGACCAGGAGAATCCTAGGGGCCAGGAGGGAAGCGTTGGGGGCTGACTGGCTGGGGTGGGGTGGGCCAGACTCACAGCTGTCCAGATGTGTGTGAGAGATAATTCTGTTTACTGGGCACCCAATGGGAGCAGAGCGGGGTGGGGTGGGGGTGAGAAGGGGCTCCCATGGCCCATGGGCGGGCAGATTAGGAGGCGGGGGCATGAGTCAGGGGTTTGCAAGCTGCCCCTGGGGCGAAGGAGGGAGACCTGGCGCTGTTAGAGCAGGTGTGAGCTCAGCTGGTCTCAGAGGGCACCCACAGCTGCAGGAGTTCCTGGAGGGACCCTAAGACTTGTGAGCAGGTGAGCAGGGCTGGGAGGGGCTATGGTTGGTTCTGTGGTACCTGTTGTAAGGGTTTCTACAGGCACCCTTCCTAAAATCTTTGCCAAAGTGGGCACAGGTGTTCTGACCTCCAAGGGGGGGAGGTGCACGGGGGGGGGGTGAGAACACTGCAATGTGTGTTGTTGTCCCTGAGGGCACAGGTCCATTGGAGGTGTTCTGACCTCCAAGGGGGGTGTAGCTGGGGTGAGTGGGTCGGCCAATATTAAGAAAACCAGCCGGTGTTAGGAAAAAAAGGCTGGCACGTGGCTGCAGAGGTGTGTGTGGCTGGTGTGTAAATGTGTGTCTGGGTCCCTGGCAGGCTCCTGTTTACTAGGCCCTCAGATCCCGCAGACTCAGGTCTCACCCCCAGCCCCTTCTTTCCCCCATATACGGGGATCCCCAGGCCACTTCATCTCCCTCTTAGGAGATAAGTTGTCAGCTGACACTTCTTCCCATTTGGGACATTTCAGGGAGTCTACCAGGGAGACCTGGCACTGTCCCCGCTCTAGGGGGTGTATGGAGGGAAAGGATGAGTCCCCTACTGCCGAGGATCTCAAAGCACTCAGGCTAATTCTATGGGACTTGGAAAATTAGAAGGGGATAAAGATAGTAAGTCTAAACTTGGTACCCAGTAGCAATGAAAATGATGGCAAACGTTCACATAGAGCTCCTTATGTGCAGGCACTATTTTAAATGCTTTATACACATGAACTTAGGGCTATAACAGGTTTATGAGGCAGATATTATTATCACCCCACTTTATAGATAAGAAAACTGAAGCACAGAAAGGTTGAGTCACTTGCCGTAAGTCACACAGTTAGTAAATGGCAGGGCTGGGATTTGAACCCAGACAGTCTGACTGCAGAGTCCATCCTCTTAATCACTAACACTAAACCAGCTAATAGCTGTTTTGTTTTCTGGAGGCAACTCAGTCTAATGGTTAGAGATGTAGCTAGAATCAGGTAGGCCTGGATTTAATTCTGTCTCTGATACCTTCCTACCAGGGGACAGAAGCAGGTAAACCTCTTTGAACCTCAGCTTTCTCACCGGTAAAATGGGGTTAAGGGCATTACCCACTTCACAGAGTTGTTTGAGGTTATGAGAGATAAGGCAGCACAGCCTAGTGCAATGCCGGGGCGATTACACAAAGGTAGTGCTATGCTACCCGGGAGCCCTCTCTGTCATCTAAACCCCCTTCCCCCCTCCCACACACAGTCTCTTCCAGCTGTACCCCACCTTCTGGGCGGCAGAGGCCCCATTCACCCTTATCTGGCCATGCCCTGGCTGTCTGGCCGGCCAGGTGTTTGGTGTGCTTCCAGACGCATGGCTGTGATCAGGGACCACGCTCTTATCAGTGTGAGACAGAGCGAGGCCTGAAGTCGCAGGATGGCTGGGCCTGGTGGAGGCAGCAATCTGAGCTATGGGTGCACCTTCTAAGGCCCTGGATGAGCACAAGCCACCTCTAGTCTCCTCTTCTCAGAACCCCGGTGGGAAGGCCCTCTTGTGATATAGATGGAATGACCGAGACCTAGAACAGCAGTTGTCAACCAATGTGCCAGGGCACACTGGTGTGCCGCAAGAATTTTTAAAACATGCAGCACTTGACTATTTAGTCAGGGACACTGACCTCTTCTGCCTTAGAGTGTAAAATTAAAGGGAACAACTATAGCTAGCACAGCAATAGCCATCTGGTGTGAATGAATCAAAATTATACCTAATAGTTTTTGTCAGATTAGCACAAATATATTTTTTGGTGTGCCACAGAATCTTAGTAATTAGTTTATGTGTGCCATGAGCTGAAAATCACTGTCTTGGAGAGTCTGGGAGCTGCGCAAGGCTATTCGGCTACTCGGTAGTGGAGAGGCAGCCTGAATCTCGGGACTCTCTGTGCTAGAAGGCCCCTCTGACCATCCCACCTCTCAGATGGGAAGTAGACCAGAGCCCCAACCCCATGGGTGAGACTTTTCCACCTAAGGTTTAACACCCTTGAGAATTCCAGGGACCTGAGGCCCAGGCAGAAGCAAGGCCAGAGAAGGAAGAAAGAGAATAGAGACAGAAGAAGAGGCAGGCAAGGAAACCTGGGGAGAAAGGGACAGGAAGGGACAGAAGAGGGTGAGAAAAAAATACATGATCAAGATCTTCAAGGGGCAATCCTGTGCAGTAGGGACAGTTTTATGCTCAGGCTCTGGGACATTCCCAGATTATCCTACCACAACCTCAAAGCAGGACCTCTCCCTTTCTCAGTTTAGTGGGTCATGCCCCTCTCCCTGTCTCTAAGGACAGCAGAGCCATCCATTCCTCAGAAAGTTCTTCATACAGTTCTTTCTGTATATACTCCCTGTGCTATTCCCTCACACAGCAGCTGGCCCTGCCTTGCATAGTCCCAGCTCTGCCCCTTGCCTGCCAGTTTTCACACTGGGGCTGCCCCTCTCTACCTCTCAGCCTTTCAGGTCCTCCCTGTGCTTCTAGGTCCAGCACCAGTGTCCCCTCCTCCAGAGACAGGCCAGCCCCAAACCCACCAATGAGTCCTACTCTTCTTTCTGCCACACAAGTCCTTGGCACCTAGCACATTTGGCTCCTAGCTTGCATTTATCTGGGGACACCTTTATCTGAACCACTTAGACTGTCAGGTATTCTTGGCTTGCCTCTCCAGTCAGGGCTGGGAGCTTCTTGAGAGTAGGGACAGTATCTTGTTCATCTCAGTGTCTCACTGCTCAGCACCAGGCAGGCACAGAGTGAGCACATTTGTCAAGTTGACCCAGTCTCTGTCACCACAATGCCCTGTGCTGCAGTGGATGAGGAGGGAAAGGAACTCAGCCTGGAGGACCCTGGGGGATCTCCACCCTCCGCCTGGGCTTGTCCTCACATTCCTGGGGTGGGCACACCTTCCTCTCTGCCAGAGACACAACTGGGGAAATGGAGGCACAGGACTCTGTGGTCTCCCGGCTGGGTCCTAGTCACACTGATTCTCCAGTCCCAGAGCCCCACGTCTGCAAGGGGGACACATTTGGACATTCATTCAACATGTAGTTATTAATGATTACTATGTGAAACCATTCTGTTAGCAGTGGGGAATTCAGTGGGGATTGAGACATGCAGGGTGTGTGCCCTCGTGTGTCTTCCTTTCTAGAGGAACCATCAGACAACATATGCACAAATGAATCAAGAAACCAGAAACTCTCTGACAGATTTAGTTAGTGCACGATAGCATGGTCAGGGAAGGAATCTGAAGTGGTAACATTTGAGCTAAAATGTGAGAAGGTCGGAGGTGTGGGGGTAGGGGCATGCAGGACGTAGACAACTGCACGTGCAACGGTCCTGGGGCAGGAAGGACTTGGTAAGGAGGCCAATGGGATAAGTGGGATGAGAGGAAAAGAGACAGAGTTCCAGATAGGGTTGGAGGGAGCAGCAGGGTCACTTCGTCAAGGACATGTGGGCCACTCCCAAGGATGCTGCAGCCCCATGTGCAGAGTGGGGCAGTAATTTCTGGAAGAAGAGAGAGTGTTGTGGAGACTAGGAGGAGCTAAGCCCTTTGAAGAGGAGACAGGTTGGCTGAGTCCTGGGAATGGGCAGGAAAAGAAGCCAGGTGAGGACAGTGAATGGAGAAAGGAGTCAGATTTGAAGAACACACCCATCCTTCCCAAACATCCTTAAGCAGCCGAGCCTCCTTCTCTGCACTGCCCCATCTCTCCTGGTCCCTGCACCTTGTTCCTCACATCTACAAATTCAGCTCCTTCCTCCAAGCCTCCACCCGCATCTCCTTCCCCTGACCCCACTGTCTCCCAACACTTGGGCTCCCCTTCACTCAAAGCAGCACCCTCTGGGGGAGGACCAGGAGACCCCAAGATGCCCTGTGCCTCACTCAGCCTGTGCCCCTCCCCTGCAGGGACCCGCAGTGCGGGTTATGCTGGGGGCTCAGATCCCTGCGAATAACCGGACAATCAGGACAGCACCATGGGGGATTTGCAGGTGAGTCTTTGGTGGCAACTGCTGGCTCCTACCTGGGGGGTCTGGGAACTTGGCCCTGAACTCCTACCTACATGGGGACTCAAGGAGCCCCTCAGAGCCCAGCCCTGATGGCCACTTCCCACAGGAGGATTATGAAGAGGGGCTAGAAGAGATTGCAGAGGAGGAGGACTATGAAGATCCAGGCATTCCTGTGCCCCAGGTGGAAGAGCCAGAAGGTGAGCCCCATCTCCCTCTCTCTGCTGGAGTGAGCTGCGGAGCCCCAGACAGGGACATATGGGGGACTTGTCCTCCCCCCTTCTCTGAACTCCCTCCCCACTGCCCCAGCCCCAGGGCCAGTTTTCCCACAATCCTGGTTGATTGAAGGGTAAACAGAGTTTTGTTTGAAATGACCACAGGAGGGGACAGGGGGAGTGTGCAGGACCAGTCACCCGTCACCATCACCATGCCCCTTGGATTTATGGGAGGGCAGTCAGGCCTGTCTGGGACAATGGCAGGAGCCCACATGCCACCCATGCTGGCTTCCAATGCTGGCTTCTGGGCCAGGCACTGGCCCTGTTCTGGGAACACTGTTCTGTTTTGGGGTCCAGAAATTCTAAAAAATGGGGCCCTTGGGGTCCCCCAGGGCAGAGAGACTTTAGGAAACCTTCCTTGGCCTGTCCAAGGTCTTAGTTGGGGAGGCTCAGGCAGGCACCTATTTACTGTCAACAGGACTTAAGTGCAGGCAATTGGTATTGAAGATAAGAGGCCCCCCTGGGAAATGAGGCCTGGGGTGGGGGGCATGAGGACAGTATAAGGGCAGACCCCACCCTGGTGCCCAGAGCTCAGCTTGGAGGCAGAGAGAAGCCATGGGCTGGCAGGACCATTGAGGCAGGTGAGGAAGAAGGGAACTGGTCCCAGAAGGTGGCAGGAGAGGGAGGAGAATCCTGAAAATTGCCACTCAGGTCTCTCCAATTGCCTTGAAGATGACGCTCCTGCCCATCACTGAGGATGAGTCCCAGGGTCCTCCACAATGCCAGGGGCAGAGTGACAGAGCCAGGCTGAGCCAAGAACAGGCGTGGGGAGCCACAGCCCATCAAGTGGCAGGGGTGGGTTGGGGCTACAAGGGTCCCAGCAGGGCCTTATGCTGCACTGGTTTCTGAGGCCGGTGGTGGGTGGCGCAGGGTTGTGTGGGGCAGCACTAACCGGCCTCTGGGTTTTCAGCTCACCTCACCGAGCCAACAGCCACAGACTACCATACCACATCGCAACCAGGCACCCACGAGGTGAGAACCCCGGCCTCCCCCAATTCTTCTTCTTGTACTGCCCTGGGGACCCACCATTCTACCAGGGCATGCGAGGGATAGGCGCAGCTTCAAACAGACCACAGACAGGCTGAGAAGGAGTGGGGGTCCTGGGAAACTGGTAGAAAGGGAGAGGACAGCCCCCACTGTGCAGAGAGACCGGGGCCCCTTTCACTGAGGAGGGGGTTCACAGGGCAGAGAGAAGCTGGCTGCTGGAGGCCTGAGCTCACAAGCCCTGTGGCCCTGGCTGGGTTGTCAGGTGCCCCCTGGGAGGGCACAGAAATAAATAATGCTCCTCTGCCTAGGCCCCCTACATCCCTGCTGGGCCCGCAGACTGCCTAGCTGGGTAGGAAATTGGTTCCACCCTAAGCGAGGCCTTTGAGAATGGCCACCTGGCCCCAAAGAAATCCAAGAACAAGCTGAACAACACTCTCACTCAACGATATTAGAGGCACGAGATGACCCAATGACCCAAAGATTTCCCTCTGCTCCCCTTCTAAGTGCCCACTCCAATGCCCATTTTGGTCCGGAGGTCCTCCATAAATGCCTCTGAAATGGAGTCAGGGGTCTGGTCAAGCAGCTGAGGAACAGAGGCGGAAGCGTGGGCTGGATCCACGGCACCATCAGGCATCCCCTCCCCAACTCCCCATCTCACACTCCAGGCTGGAGCTCTGGGCCGTCCCCCTGAGCTCAGGATCTGCCCCCAAATGCTGCAGGGCCCTGGGCCTCCTACAAACGTCTCTCGGTCTGCTGAGTGCCCACCATGCCCTGGGCTGCCAGTCTCCCCACAGCCCTGCCCTGAGCCTGACGGACTAATTCATGTCTGTGGGGCCGCAGGTCTACGTGGAGCTGCAGGAACTGGTGATGGATGAGAAGAACCAGGAGCTGCGATGGATGGAGGCAGCGCGCTGGGTGCGGCTGGAGGAGAACCTGGGGGAGGACGGGGCCTGGGGCCAACCGCACCTGTCTTACCTCACCTTCTGGAGCCTCCTGGAGCTGCAGAGAGCCTTCGCCAAGGGTGAGCCCTGACAGGCCCCTCTGCGACCCCTGTGTGTAAGGCTTGTTGGGAGGAGGAGGGCCCCGGCCCAGCTGTCCAGCTCACCCCTCCATGGCCTGCAGGGACTGTCCTCCTGGACCTGTCAGAGACCTCCCTGGCCGGAGTAGCCAACCAGCTGCTGGACAGGTTTATCTACGAGGAACAGATCCGGCCTCAGGACCGAGAGGAGCTGCTCCGGGTCCTGCTGCTCAAACACAGGTGCCCCTGTGTGCCCAGCCCTGGACTACTCCCAAAGGGCCTACCTGCCCAGCCCACCTGCCCCAAGCTCTCTCTGAGAGTCCATATGCCGTGCCCCCCCTGCCAGTTTGGGGCCCACTTTTCTTCCAGGATATCTCCTGCCTCTGACACCACTAGAGGGGTGGCCATGTCTCCATGTTTAGATTTGAGGGCACTCTCAAGGCCCTTCCCCCCACTTGATCCTAATCATTCCAGAGGCCACCTGCTTGCATCCACAACATCCCTCAGAAAGTGCAGATTCTCCTGCCCCAGGGTCTCTCCCTCTGGTCACTGGGAAGTCCCAGTTGGTCGCTCCCACCATCAGTGCTCTGCCAACAGCCCAACCTGAACAGCTTACTCAGCCCCTGTCCCCTTTGTGTTCTGCAGCCATGCCGGAGACCTAGAGGCCCTGGGGAGTGTGAAGCCCACGGTCCTGACGCGTTCTGGGAACCCCTCAGAGCCTCTGCTCCCCCAACAGCCCTCACTGGAAACTCAGCTATTCTGTGAACGGGTGAGGCTGTACAACGGGTACATGGGGAGAGCCAGAAAGCCCACACCTGAACGTGGTTAGAAATGAGAGGAGGGAAGGAAGGAGGGGGCTGAATGCTCCCCTTACCACCCTCCTTCCAACAGGGAGAGGGGGGCACAGAAGGCCGCTCTCCAATTTTGGAAAAGATCCCCCCAGATTCAGAGGCCACCTTGGTGCTAGTGGGTAAGCAGCGGTGCCCCCACCCACTCACTCCTCTACACCCCCTGCTTCCACCTCCTGTCCTGGCCCAGCTGCCTCTCCCTGTTCCTGGACCCCAGCAGGGCCCCTTCAGCCTGGCCTGACTGCATCGTGTCCCGCCCCCGCCCCGCAGGCCGAGCCACCTTCCTGGATCGGCCATTGCTGGGCTTCGTGCGGCTGCAGGAGGCTGCAGAGCTGGAGGATGCAGTGGAGCTGCCCGTGCCTGTGCGCTTCCTGCTGGTGTTGCTGGGGCCCGAGGCCCCCCACATAGACTACACCCAGCTTGGCCGGGCTGCTGCCACCCTCATGTCAGAGAGGGTAAGGAGGGGCTGGCGAGGCTGGGGAACCTGGGAGCCGGGTGGCAGCTGAGACCCTTTCTCCAGCCCGGACTGGCCTGGTTCGTGTTAGTTTCACTAGTTTGGCTCACTCCGTGTAATACAGCTGCTTCTGCCCTACTTGACCTGCATAATCTGGCCCAGCCCTGCCTGGCTTGGCCTGGCCTGATCCAGCCTGATCTGGCCCATGCTGACATGGGTCTCTCCCATCCAGGCTGGCCTGCTGTTGCCTAGTCTGCTCTGGCTTCATCTGGTCTGCTGTAAGCCACCTGGTTTTCTTTAGTTCTTACTCCTTTCCTCACTCAGAGCCTTGTCTGCCTCCCCAAAGCCCTTTCATAGTGGGAGGTAAAGGAGGTAGGCAAGAAAAGCAGTTCCTAACAAGAAGGATCTGGATGAGAGGGCTCTGGTACTGGGGGCATCTGGCTGTGGACTCCTGGCTCCTTCCACCCAGCAGGTCCAGGCAGCCCTGACCCTCTCTCTGGCCTGCAGGTGTTCCGAATGGATGCATACCTGGCCCAGAGTCGGGGAGAGTTGGTGCACTCCCTGGAGGGCTTCCTGGACTGCAGCCTGGTGCTGCCTCCTTCGGATGCCCCCTCGGAGCAGGCCCTACTCAGTCTGGTGCCTGTGCAGAAGGAGCTGCTGCGAAGACGCTACCTGCCAAGCCCTGCCAAGCCAGACCCTAGCTTTTACAAGGGCCTAGGTACCTGCTCTTCCCAGCCCAAGGCTTTCTGAGTCCCCACAGACCCTCAGACACCCCAGCACAACCCTGTGAGCCCCTGGATCCTATCTTTTCATCAAATACCCTGGTGTCCCTCCTCCCTGTCCTGATGCCACCCAGCCTCCTTGGCCACTCCATTCCCATCGTATGATACCCCTCTCACCTCCCCTCTCCTCACATCTTCCCCTGTCACCCCCTATGACATGGTCCTGTCCTTCCCTACAGATTTAAATGGGGGTCCAGGGGTCCCTGGTGGCCCAGATGACCCTCTGCAACGAACAGGCATGCTCTTCGGGGGCCTGGTGCGTGACATAAAGCGCCGCTATCCTCGCTACTTGAGTGACATCACAGATGCACTCAGCCCCCAGGTCCTGGCTGCCGTCATCTTCATCTACTTTGCTGCCTTGTCACCGGCCATCACCTTCGGGGGCCTTCTGGGTCAGTGCCTCTGTGTGCCCTCCACCCTTTCCCCTGACCCTCTGGCCTCTGCGTGGGCCCTGACATTGGCCTGATCTGACACTCTGGACCCCCGCACCAGCCTGCTCATGACATGCTCCACTGGCCCATGGAAATGACCACCCAGCCTTGACCCCGCTGTAACTTCTACCCGCAGGAGAGAAGACCCAGAACCAGATGGGGGTGTCGGAGCTTCTCATCTCCACTGCGGCGCAGGGCATTCTTTTTGCCCTGCTGGCGGCTCAGCCCCTGCTTGTGGTTGGCTTCTCGGGACCTCTGCTCGTGTTTGAGGAAGCCTTCTTCTCGGTAGCTCTGTTCTGGCCCCGCTGTGACCCTGTAACTGGTCCCTGGCCCCACCTGCCTGAGGCACAGCACTGGGCCCATTTGTCTGACCCCAGCTCCCTCTGACCACCTGCAGTTCTGCAACTCGAATGGCCTGGAGTACCTCGTGGGTCGTGTGTGGATTGGCTTTTGGCTCATTCTGCTGGTGGTGCTGGTGGTGGCCTTCGAGGGCAGCTTCCTGGTCCGCTTCATTTCCCGCTACACCCAGGAGATCTTCTCCTTCCTCATCTCCCTCATCTTCATCTTCGAGACATTCACTAAGCTGATCAAGGTGGGAGTGTGAATGAACATGGGGGTGTGCATGTGTGAGACAGAGCATAAACTATGCACACGTGTCTGTGCAGCTTCTGTGTGGCTGTGTTTTCACAGTATGTGACTATGACCACATACATGTTGATACCTGCTGCTGGTATTCTTGCCATGACTGGGCAGAGTGCATGAGAGGGCCCCTCTATGTGCACATGTCCATGTTTATAACCACACACAGAGTGACTAATGGGTAAGTATGTGTGTGAGACTAAAATGGGAAATTGCATGTGTGATGGGGCAGCAGGAATTATTGAGGCTCTGAAGTCTCCCCTCCCTGTCAAACTTGCACTCAAAAACTGCAGGTCCTGTGAGTAGAGCACGCTGTCCCCTCAGCGCCGTCACCTTAAACCATGTTTTGCTTCTGTGTCTGCATTTTCTATGGAGGAAGGGTGGACACTGTCTATCTGCCCCTGATTCTGTTGGTTCGTGGGTCTTCCCAAGTCCCTAAAGCCCTGCACTACAGCCTTCTCATGTCTCCCAGGTGCTGGGTGGTCTCTCTCTCTCTCTCTCACACACACACACACACACACACACACACTCTCACACACTCTCACACCCTCACTCACACTCTCACACTCACACACATACACACACACTCTCAGACACTCACACTCTCACACACACTCACACTTTCACACTCTCTTACTCACACACACACACTCTCACAACCACACACTCACACACACGCACGCACACGCACACACTCATTGCCTTCATGGCCCACCCCACCCAAGCCTGGCCTGGTCCTCACTCCTGAAAACCAAGATGCAGAATCCCATTTCCCCTTTGTTATCAGCTGAGGAAGAAGATAGGTGGATGGACGATGGGTGGATAGATGGGTGATGAACAGGGGGTGGATGGATGAAGGGAACAGGATGCCTTGGTTTTCTGCTGCAGATCTTCCAGAGCCACCCACTGCAGAAGCATTATCGCTACAATGTGACAATAGAGCCCAAACCTCAGGCCCCCCTGCCCAACACAGCTCTCCTCTCCCTTGTGCTTATGGCTGGCACCTTCTTCTTTGCCATGATGCTGCGCAAGTTCAAGAACAGCTCCTACTTCCCTGGCAAGGTCAGCACATCATCCCCACCTGCCCTTGCCTACACTGCCCTATCCCAGTCCAAAGCACCTCCAGCTTTCCCAATGCCATCAGCTCCCCTTCTTACCCTAGATCCTTCTTCCTAATTCCAAGCCTTCCTGGCCTCCTCATCTAGAATCTCACTCTTCAGGCAAACCCACTTCAGCTCCTCAGCATACCCAGGCTGAGAACCCAATAGGGAGCCACGGGAAGGGCTTGGAAGGGGTGGAGAAACTAGGGGGCCAGGAGTGGGGCAGGTCCAAGGAAGAAGAAAGGAGGTAAGTACACTGAGGTGCAAAACAGGACATTAGATGTTGACAAATCCCTTGGGAAGAGCAGGGCCCCTGGGTGAAGAAGGGGCAGAAATGGGGGGAAGTGGGAGCTGGGGAGCAACTGGGCACTAACCGCTGGTTCCTCCACCTGCCCTCAGCTGCGACGTGTCATTGGGGACTTTGGGGTTCCCATCTCCATCCTGATCATGGTCATTGTGGATTTCTTCATCAAGGACACCTACACCCAGGTGACCCTTTCCTTCCACCCTCATTTCATTTCTCTAGTGTGCCCCCACCCCAGAACAGCTTTCCTAGAGCTGAAGCTAGCTAGAACTACCCCTACCCCCTGCCTGCCTCCTCTGGTGGCCCCACGTTCTTCCCACAGCCCTACAGGACCCCTCTGGCTGAAGCAAGGGCCTGGGTCAGGTTGCCCCCTTTATTCTTTAACCCAGGGCAGTAGGAGAGAATCTGCTTCAGTGCCAGGCAGATCCGAGTATGAATCTCACTCTGCCACTAAATCATTTTGTGATAAAAGGCAAGCTATAAAGTGGGGAATGAGATGTATGTAAAAGGCTTAGTGTAGGGACTGGGTACAAAGCAGGTGTGTTATATAAGTGAGCTCCCACATGTCCAGGCCCCTGTGTCCCCCTGTCCCCATCCCCTATCCCAGTGTTCTCACCAGCGTCCCCCTCCTACAGAAACTCAGCGTGCCTACGGGCCTCAAGGTGTCCAACTCCTCTGTCCGGGGCTGGGTCATCCACCCACTGGGCTTGTATTCCCATTTCCCCATCTGGATGATGTTTGCCTCTGCTCTGCCTGCCCTTCTGGTCTTCATCCTCATCTTCCTTGAGTCCCAGATCACCACGTAAGCGCCAGCATGGGGCTGAGCCTGGGAGAGTCTGAGGCAGGGAAAGGGACAGGGTGCGGGCAGGTGAGACACCAAGGACTGATGCTAATTAGTCTCAGCAGAACACGTGGCCCTCCCTACTTGCAAGAATGGTGGACGGGCAGGGACAAGGCCAGGTTTTGTGCAACCTGACAGGGTATAATTTGGAGAGCTCTTTTTAAGAAGAAAACACAAAATGAAAACTACAAAATAAGGTGCCAGATCTTAGAAGGGACCTGTACCAGCAATGCTCCCTGGAGCTTACACTTCATTAGCTTCAGAGTAAATCTGCCTGTGATATTCTAGGTGATGTCTGAAGACATTTCTACTTTCAGAGTTTGGAATCTCAAGATGGGGTGGGAGGGAAGGGAGCAAGGAACTCCAAGGGAGATGTGTACAGAGGGATAAACTGAGGAACAAATAAATTCAAGTATGGGGAAGGAAGGAGGGATCTGAGAGGATGAGGGAGGGAGAGCCCTATTTACCCCTGACTTCCCACATCCCCCAGGCTGATTGTCAGCAAACCAGAGCGCAAGATGGTCAAGGGCTCCGGCTTCCACCTGGACCTGCTGCTGGTCATTGGCATGGGTGGGGTGGCCACTATCTTTGGGATGCCTTGGCTCAGTGCCACCACTGTGCGTTCTGTCACCCATGCCAATGCCCTCACCGTCATGGGCAAGGCCAGCACTCCAGGGGCTGCAGCCCAGATCCAGGAGGTCAAGGAGCAGCGGATCAGCGGGCTGCTGGTCTCTGTGCTTGTGGGTGAGTGAGGGCTGGCCACACTTTCTACCACCCTTTGTCCCTGCCCCTGGACCCGACCCCAGCACCTGCCCCTTAGGATCCAGCCCCCTCCAGTCCTCCTGATGCACCTGCTGCCCTCATCTCCCCAGTGTGTTATTCACATGATGGAATTCTAGAGGAAATGCCCAGGGCACTAAGATGGGTATCTGAGCCGGGGAGGAAGGAGGGCCTCCTCCATTACTAAAGCGTTCTCCAGACAGAAGTTCAGTGAACTGTGGGTTCCAGCCCTACACTGCTGATAATTTGATATCCCTTCTTGTCTCTGGGCCTCAGTTTCCCTTTCTGCACCATTAGAGGGTTCATTAGATGTCCCTGAGGTCTCTCTAGCTCAGCTGCTTTGTGACCAATGCAAAGGACAGTACTCCGGGCATAATCTGGGCATAGGGGAGAACACAGAGGATCACTGAGGTAGATCCAAGTTGAGAGAGGCTGAGAGTCCAGCTGGGCTTGGTGTGGGCAGCACCATGATTGCTGAGGGGGTGGCCAGGGAAGTTCCTGAAAGGAGGCCAAGTTGACATCAGCTAGAAGAGGGTTAGGATCTGGATAGGTGGAGGGTGATGGAGGCATTCAGGGCTAGGGTGAGAAAAAACAGGCTTTTCTGACCTCTGTGACTCCTCCTAGGTTGAAGGAGTAGGCTTTGAAGTTAGGCAGGCCAGAGCTTGACTCCCTGCTCTGCCAGTAACTAGCTGTGTGGCCTTAGGCAAGTTGCTTCACTTCTCTGTTTCCTCATCTCTAAAATGGGAATAATACCTATTAAAAGGACACACAGAAAGGGCTCTACAGGGCGCATGTGGACCCTGCTGGTGCTGGTCCTCGAAGGTGCATGGGGCTGAAAGCTCATGGTTCTCCCTGCAGGCCTGTCCATCCTCATGGGGCCCATCCTGTCCCACATCCCCTTGGCTGTGCTGTTTGGCATCTTCCTCTACATGGGGGTCACATCCCTCAGTGGCATCCAGCTGTTTGACCGCATCTTGCTTCTCTTCAAGCCACCCAAGTACCACCCGGATGTGCCCTACGTCAAGCGGGTACAGGGCCCTCCGGCTGCCCCACCCAGGGGGGTGGGTGGGGGTGCTGGGTGCCAGGGTAGGGCAGGTCGTGATCCCTTCCTCTGCTCACAGGTAAAGACCTGGCGCATGCACTTGTTCACGGGCATCCAGATCATCTGCCTGGCAGTGCTGTGGGCAGCGAAGTCCTTCCCAAGCACATCCCTGGCCCTGCCCTTCATCCTCATCCTCACAGTGCCCCTGCGCCGTCTCCTGCTGCCACTCATATTCAGGAACCTGGAGCTCCAGTGTGTGAGTGGCCGCTCCCCACCTCCACCCCTCAAGGCCTGGGGCAGGAGGGAGGGTGCAGAGAGAACAGGAGCTGGAAGGCAGGGCTCCAGGGCTAGCGCAGGGAGGGTGGATTGGAGGATGTGGGAAGGCAGATAGCAGTGCGTTTAGGGTCTGGGTCTGGGACCTGTGTTTAAATCCTGTCACTGCCACATCTTAGTGTAAAGCCTGGAACAGCTGGCCTCGTTTTTCTGTGCCTTGGATTTGCTCACCTGTAAAAGGAGTAATGAAATGATAGGGTTGTTGACAGAGTTAAGAGGCACACAGGGTGTGTTCCACATGAGCTATCCCAGCCACTGAGTGGCTGGTCCTGTGGTTGCTCCTCCCATGGAATTCTTCTAAGCTCCTCCCAAGGAATTCTTCTAAGACGTGACACAGGTCACTGTGAGGCTGCCTTGGTGAAGGAGTCCCCTGCCTGCACTCAGGAAGTCCGCCTCAACAAAGGGCGTCAGATCACCAGGGGCTCCCCACCCTTTGGAAATCTCTCACACTGACCAACCCTAGGGGCTGCTGGGCAGGACCTGTCTCAGGTTTAAAGAAAGCCAGGCTCTTTCCTAACTCCAGAGGTCCCTCTTGGTGCTGGGGTAGGGCTCATCTGAACCCAGGCTGCTCACCCTCCCTCTTCCTACCCCACCCTCCAGCTGGATGCCGATGATGCCAAGCCAACCTTGGATGAGGAGGAAGGTCGGGATGAATACGACGAGGTGCCCATGCCCGTGTGAGAGGAGAGCCTGGGCCCCAGACCCCTCCACCACTCCACTGCTCCACTCTCTCAGAAAATGCAGAAGTTCAGGGGCAACTCATGGTCTCCCAGGTCCCTCCTGGGGGGTGCAGCTGAGGCGCCAAGGCTGTGGGTGGGAGAAGGGTGGGGTGTCTAGGAAAACTTTCACAATGGGTAGACTGGGTTTTCTGGGTGGAAATGGCCAGTAGAGCCCACATTAGGGTACTCACAGTATAGTGCCTCCTGCTGCCACACTGCCGCATGGGGATACCCTGCTAGGAGCCTTAGATCTGAGAGTCCCACTTCCTCATGACACAGACAAGGGCAATAGCAAGGGAGGGAGTTGGGAGGATGGGTACAAGTTCCTGCTTGCTGTGTGGCCTTGAGCAAGTCCCTTAACCTCTTCAGCCTCTGCTTCCTCTTCTGTAAAATGGGTATATTGATAATAATATCCACATTACAGGATGGTTACTGAGGACTAAAGATAAATGCAAACAAAGGGCTTTGTAAACTCTGAAAGGACTATCATGCTGTAGTCATTCTTTTTCAAGCCTGCCCAAGGTCACACAGCTCCTGAGCCATACAGCTGGGATTTGAACCAGATCTCCTGATTCTGAGGCCAGAGATCTGTGCTCTACTTCAGTCGTCCACCTTCCCATGCTTAGAGATGCCCCTGCTGACTGCACCTTTCCCCTTCTCTGCCGCCAGCCCTTACCTAGGGGCCCTTTCCTCTGGAGCAGAGAAAGGTGTCCTGGGGAGGACAAGGTGTGGGTGAGGGGACAATCAGGGATGGGACTCGGGACTCCTAAGTGCTTGCTCCCATCTCCACTGCTCTTGTTCATTCACTTATTCATTCATTCATTCCACAAACATTTACTGAGCCCCTGGAACCTGTAGACACAGAGGTGACTGAGCCAAGACCCTGCCCAGGCATGGGGAGTGATGGACAAATCAGTCTGTTCTTGATTTGGATAGGGGGTGGGGGAGAAAGGAGATGGGGTGGGAGAAGAGAGGGAAGTTTGTAATTTATTGATTGTGTATTTTCTCAGAGCTATCATTGTACTTTGGCTTCACACACACCCAGACCCCTCATTAGAGACCCACTGCCCCCAACTCCACCCAAGCCAAATCTTGGGGAAAACCTAAATTTATCAATTGGGGTAGGAGACAGTGGGTCCTGCAGAATATGGGCAAAATCTATTTTTTAAAAAAACAAAAATATAAAAAGAGTTGAAAGAACTGGAAACGGTAAGAGATGGTTGAAACCGAGATTCATAGTGTGACAGAAAAGAAAGGAGGTTTTGGACTCCTGATGAAAGGCCCTGGGGTACATCCCTGAAGGCTGACAGCTGCCTCGCACCATTTCACTTTCTCTGCTTCTGTAAAATGGGAACAGTAATGGCATCAGTCTCTAGAGTTTTTATCGGATTAAGTGAGACAGTACTGGTAAAGGCTTTCAACACAAAGGAAGAGGAAGAGCTCAATAAATGTTAGCTGCTGGTTTTATTATTCTGCTTGGGATGTCCCTGTCCCCTCCGTCCCTCTGCACACTGGAAAAGAATGTCACCCACTCTGCAAGCACCCTTACCCTCAGTGCCTGGGAATAGGTTTTGCCAATAAATGCATCTGTGGTGGAGTGACTGCCTTGCTGGAATTCCCCTCCCATAGTCAGGGGTCCAAGGGGTCTTGGCTGGACCAGGTGGACATGGCATGGTGGTGTGAAGCTGGTGCAGGGTTGCAGCCCTAGGTGGCAAGGAGAGCCAGGCTGGGGGTGGCACTAGAGCTAGGGAGGGGTCGGGCTGGTGGTCCCCAAGCTCTAGAGGTGGAGAGGGCCAGCATAGAGTGAGGGGTGGAGAGCAAGGGAAAACAAGTTTACACTCAAGACATCCTTCCTCTCCACAAGAAGCAAGAGCCACAGGGGTGGGAGAGGGATGGTAAAGGGGCCTGGTCCCTGCCTCTTGGACTGTGGACCACACATCCTTTTGAACAGTCAGCCCCCTAGCCTAGACTCTTCAAGTTGGGCAACTTCTCTGAGAGGGATCAACAGAGACGAAATGTAATTGGCTGTCAGTCACAGAGGGATATCTCTTGACCAGCTTCCTACTAACCCCCACTCTGATTCCCTTGTAGATTCTGTCCCCCCAAACCACCCCCCCCACCCCCAGCCACTTTCAGCAATTCTAGGGAGCTGCTGGGCCAGGTGTCACCCAGGACTGGAGAAGATGCCAGGACATACTCCCTCCCCACCTTCCCCTCCCTCTCCAGCCCTCCAGAGAAAGGTTGGTGCAGGGCTGGTCTGCCTGGCTTCCTTCCTTGGATCTATATTTACTTGCTCCTATCCCCAGCTGACCCCTTCCAGGCTGGCCAGGACAGCTGCCAAGGACTAGAGAGCTACTGGAGCCCCAGGCAATCCCAGCCACTCACCTCCCCCACACAGCAGCTTCCCACTGTGTCCCACTGCATTGGCCCTCTCCTGAGCTTGCCACTACCCCATTCCCAGCCTTGAACCAGGAAAGCAGTAGAAAAATGTGAAGACCACAGAAATCAATCAGGATCTGACTTTCTGCCTGGCCCAGGCCTCACTCCCCCTGCATTTCCTGCCCCTGCACAGATGCTCAGCCCCACTCCCTGCATTTCCTCTCATGGAAACTTTCTCAACCTAAATTAACTGCCATAATGAGGTCCACCCTTTTAGGTGAACACAAAGCAACCCCACTCCTGGTAAGGGAATAGTTCAACAGAAGCAAAAAGCTCTAAACCTGAAGATATTTTTTGCAGGACTATTTGTGAAAGCAAGATACTAGAAAGAATCCAAATTCTCACAAATAGAACAGTAGTTAGTGAATTCCCTACATCAATTTAATGGACACCAGGCAGGTCTTAAAAATAATAATGATGTCCGGCCAAGATGGAGGCGTAGACAGACATGCTGCGTCTCCCTCCACAACTAAGAAGGAATACAACTACTTCAAAACTAGGAACAACCAGAAGTTCCAGAAAATCAAAGTGCATGGAAATCCAGCAAACAAAGCTATACTCACCCAGACAGGCAGGAGGGGCGTAGCCAGGCGGAGAGGGCGCGGTGTGGTGGTGGCAGCAGGAGCAACAGCAGCAGGCAGGGGGAAAGCGCAGTTACATGTTTTAAAAAGTCAGGAGGGACACCTGGGGAGTGTTCCCAGCTCCTCACCAGACCGCACAGCTCACGGTCCCAGCGCCAGGGAAAATCAAGCCTCATTGCTTCTGACTGTGCAAACCAGTGGGGGTTGGGGCGGAGGCAGAAACTGCCAGTCTCACCAGAGTCCGCTTGTTTAAAGGGCTCTCACGGACCTAGAACATCCGCAGACCCACCCACTCTGGGAACGACGGCCAGGGCAGCAGCTAGAGGGGCGCCATTCCAGTGCGGAAGTGGGAGAGGTGCCTGGAAAAGGGGTGAGTGCTGGGCAAGCAGCATTGTTCCCTCTCAGACCCCTCCCCCACATACAGCGCCACAACGTGGTGAAACAGGTCGCTCATTACTGACGAATACCTGAGGCTCTGCGCCTTACAACGTAGAAGAAGTGACAGCTCTGCCTGGGACACGGAAGCAGACAAACACAGGAGACTTCCGGCCAAGATGGAGGCCTAGACTGACACGCTCCATCTCCCTCCACAACTAAGAAGGAATACAACTACCGCAAAACCAGAAATAACCAGAAGTTCCAGAAAATAAATGGAAGTCCAACATATGAAGTTATAAACAAGTGGTGCTCGTCCGGACAGGTAGGAGGGGCAAAGCCGGGGCGGAGAGGTCAAGCTGTGCTATCCGCGGCAGCAGCAGAGACAGTGGCAGGACAGCGGTAAGCACAGACACCCATATTTAAGGGGAGGCGAGAAGCGCCTGGGGAGCACCCTCAGTCACAGACCAGACCCGTCAGCTTGCAATTCCAAAGCTGGGGAAGGCAGACCTCCATTGCCTTGGACTGTGAGGCCTGGAGGGGGTGGGGATGGAGGAGGGGGCTCCTGGTCTCTCAGCAGAGAGTGAACAGCAGGAATCCATCTTGGACCCCAACCCCCACAGAGAATGCCACAGCGTGGTGAGACAGGTTCCCCGGTTGTCATGAGTGCACGGGGCTCTGCCCCCTATAGCGTAGGAGGTGCGACAGCCCTGCCCAGGAAGCAAAGGGAAACACAGAATGGTCAGGATGGCACAGATCATGACAGAGATCCCGGTGACTCAGCTGACCAGACAGCAAATATCTAATCTAATGGACCAGCAGATAAATAATCTTTCTGAGGCTCAGTTCAGAGCTTTGGTTATAAAAATGCTTACAGACATAACAGCAGATCTTAAACAAGATGGGGAAGAAATAAATGAAGGCTAGTCCTGCTGAAATGAACACAAATACATACAAAACTAGAGGTGAGACCAAGAAAACCAGGGATCAAATCAACAAATCGGAACATAGGGAAGGAACAGTCAACCAGTGCAGAAAGAGGAAATGAGAAGTGAGGAAAATGAGGAGAGGCTCAGAAACTTATCGGACAACTATAAGTGGGCCAACATCCAAATCACAGGGTTGCCAGAAGGTGAAGAAGAAAAACTAGAAATTGAAAAATTATGTGAAAAAATAACGAAGCAGAACTTCTCTAACTTGGGGAAGGAAATAGCTTTACAGGTCCAGGAAGCACAGAGAGTTCCAAAAAAACTGGACCCAGGGAGAACCACACCAAGACACATTATAATCAAAATCTCAAAAATTAAGGATAAAGAGAGAATCTTAAAAGCAGCAAGAGAGAAGAAGAGAATTACATGCAAAGGGACTCAATAATACTATCAGCTGATTTCTCAAAAGAAACTCTGCAGGCAAGAAGGCACTGGCAAGAAATATTCAAAGTAATGAAAATCAAAAAACTACAACCTCAATTACTATAACCAGCGAAGTTGTCATTCAGAATAGAAGGGCAGAGAAAGTGCTTCTAGGACAAAGTAAAACTAAGGAGTTCATCAAATCCAAGCCACTGTTATATGAAATGTTAAAGGGACTTGTTTAGGAGAAAGAGGATCAAAACTATAAACAATAAAATGAAAACTGTATCACAACAACCAACAACAGAAACTAGGGAACCAAAACAAAGGCAAACTAAGTAGGCAACGAGAGTGTGAAAATAATTATAGGTATGGGGAACATTATGGGGAGAGGTCAGCAGGGAGGAGGAAGGGGGGAAAGAGAGGGAGATGGTACAGAAATTAAGAAGCATAGTAGGAGGGAGTGGAGTAGACAGGAAGATGTTGAGAAGAACTATATGCACAACCAATGGGCATGGACTGGGGGGGGGGGCGACAACTGGAGGGAGGGATGCCACTGGGTGGAGGGGAACAAAGGGAAAAGAAATTGGGATGACTGTAACAGCATAACCAATAAAGCATATTTAAAAAAACAAACAAACAAAAAATAATGATGATGATGAAGGTGCTGTTGGATTAGCTTGGTACAATCAAGCTGGATGTTTGAGGCCAAGGGTTTGGAATTCCAGTTTTGTGATTTAGTAGGAATTGGACAAAGAACCTCCTCTGAGCTCAGTTTTTCACATCCGTAAAATGGAGATAATGAGATTGGACCTAGAGGTCCTAGTCCAGGGCTGGGATTTTGTGAACAGAAGTTTATTTCTGTTACTTAAGCAAGATACAAAGTAATGTAGCCATCATGGTGAAAAGTATTGTATGCACAAGAATGAAGGCTTAAACAGAAGAAATTGAAGTACCATGGTGGGAGAATTATAGAGGGTATCGATTTACCCCTCTTCTTTTGGACTTTAGGTGCAGAGGGTTAAGTTAATTATCCTCCTCAGTTCAGGGCAAATTATCACTGAGCATTAATGTGTCTGTCCATCCTTCCTTCCTTCCCACCCTCCTTCCTTTTTCTTCCTTCCTTCCTTCCTTTCTGCCCTTCTTCCTTCCTTCCCTTTTGTTCTGATTTCCGACTTATATTTTCTTCCTCCTCCCATAGACAATGACTTAATGTGCATCTTCTTGTGTGAACATGTTCTTGAAAATATTTATGATTGATACTGTTTTAAATTTATTATGGAAGTTTTAATACATACACCAAAGTAGAAACAATAGTATAATAAGCCCCTATATACTCATCTCCCAGACTCAATAAATATCAAGATTTTGCCTTGAAGTTTTGCTTAAATCTTTGCCTAAAATATATATTTGTTTCATCTTTCTCATCTTTCCCTTTACTGAACTAAATACTTTAAAGTTCTTCTCATATATCATGTCATTTTCCCCTATATTTTTCAGCTGTGCATCCCCTCCAACACTGAACATTTTCTTACCTAACTGCCATACCATCATCGCACTCAACAAAATTAGCAATAATACCCAATATTCAATATATAATCAAATTTCTCAAAATGTCTCTTTGCAGTTGGTTTGTGATGTGTGTGTTTGTGTGTATTTCTATATATTATCAGCATTGTGTTGTAGGCCTCACTCTGTTGGTCCTCTTTTCACCCAGCACTACGGTTTTAGCCACCAGATTGCTCTGTGAATGTGGAGTTGCTTTAACAGCTGCGTGGTTCTCTGTGGGGTATCCCCCATCCTCAGCCTCTCCACTCCTCCAGGGAGGGACACACAACTGCACCCACTCCCCTCCCACAAACAATGCTGCAGTGCTGTCCTCGTATGGATCTGGTGAGAATTTTGGGGGGTTATATACCTAGGAGCCAGGAGCAGATTTACTAGGTCATAGGGTATAAATATGTCTCTCTCAGTTTGACTAGTTACAGCCATCTCTTTCCCTACAGTGTCCACACCAGTCTACACTCCCACAGGCAGAGCAGGAGAGTCCTATACTCCCATATGAATGACACTCTCCAGCTGTCTGGTTTTTGCTAATTTGACTGAGGTACTATCTCATTATTGATTTACTTGCATTCTCCGATCACTAAAGAGTTTAAGCATCTCTGCATTGCTGATTATTCTTTAAGATTTGCTCTTATATAAATTGTCTTTTCATACCATTTGGTCATATTTCAATTGAGGTTGATGCTTTTTTGGATGTGGATTTGCAAGAGATCCTGGAAGATTCTATCCATTGTTGATTTTAGACCTTACAAAAATATTCTCGCATTTTGTCATCTTGCTCTTAAGTTTGTCTACCTCACTGAACAGAAATCTTTTCTTTCAAGGTAATTAAATATACCCAAGAGCAAGAGTTTGGACTTGATTTAGTAGGAACTAGGGAGTCATTGCAGGATTCACTTGGGAGCTATATACAGGAGGGATTGGCTGCAAGAAGGCAAATTGGGAATCTGCATGTAAGTGAATCAATAGCAGGCAGGTGGACAAAAGTCCCTACCATCATAGGACCTCAAGTTAGCATGGTAGTCAGGTGACCCACAAGAGTAATTGGTATTCTTCAGGGAGTAGTGGAAGCAGAAGGGGGATAGGGTTCGGCAAAGACTCCTGGAGACAGAGATATTTGCTTTGACTCCTGAGGGTAAAGTAAGAGCTGGCCCAATGAAAAGAGAGGGGAATGACTTCAGGAAATAAGGGTTTGAAAAATGGAAACCATCCAAGAAATATTCTGAGGATAAAGTGGGTGAAATTGCTAAGCAAATTCAAATGACATGGCGGAAAACCTGCTGGGTTGGCAGGCCACATGGTGACTTAAGAAAGTTCTTTCTTCACGCATTGACGAATACCTATATTGTAAAGGCTCCACCCTTTACAATATAACAGGTACAATAGCTCTACCTAAGACACAGAGGCAAACACAGGAGACTGTCAAGTCAAGGAGACAGAGAAGTATGGCCCAAAAGGGGGGGCAGATCAAGGTTCCAGTGGAAGAACTGAGAGACAAGGAGATAGCCAACCCAACAGATGCGGAGTTTAAAACACTGGTGATAACAATGCTCACAGACTTGTCAGATATGACTGAATATGGCAAACACATAAAGAAAGAAGTGAAGGCTATGCTAAGTGAAATGAAGGAAAATCGACATGAAACCAATGGTGAAGAGAAGGAAGCCAGGATTCAAATCAATGATTTGGAACATAAGGAAGAAATAAACAGTCACCCAGTACAGAATGAAGAAACAAGAATGTATAAAAGACAAGAAGAGCCCTGGCTGGTGTGACTCAGTGGATTGAGTACCGACCTGCGAACCAAAAGATCGCAAGTTCAATTCCCAGTTAGGCCACATGTCTGGGTTGCAGGCCAGGTCCCCAGTTGGGGGCGTGCGAGAAGCAACAGATCAATGTATCTCACACATTAATGTTTCTCTCCCTCTCTTTCTCCTTCCCTTCCTCTCTCTCTAAAAAATGCATTAATGAAAAAAAAATTTTTTTAATGAGGAGAGGCTTAGAAAACTCTGGGACAACTTGAAACATACCAACATTTGAACCATGGGGTGCCAGAAAAATATGAAGAGCAAGAAACTGAAAATTTAATTTAAAAAATAATGAAGGAAAACTTCCCTAATTTGGCAAAGGAAATAGACATGCAAGACCAGGAAGCACAGAGTCCCAAACAAGTTAGACCCAAAGAGGACCACACCAAGACACATCATAATTAAAATGCCAAAGGTTAAAGTTGAAGAGAGAATCTCAAAAGCAGCAAGAGAAAAGAAGAGAGTTACCTACAAAGGGGTGCCTATAAGACTATCATCTGATTTCCCAAAAGAAACTTTGCAGGCAAGAAGGGACTGGCAAGAAGTATTCAAGTGATGAAAAGCAAGGACCTACAACCAGGGTTACTCTATCCAGCAAAGTTATCATTTAAAAATGGAAGGGCAGATAAAGTGCTTCCCAGAGAAGGTAAAGCTATAGGAGTTCATCTTCACCAAGCCCTTATTATATGAAATGTTAAAGCAACTTATTTAAAAAAAAAAGAGGATCAAAACTATGAACATTAGAATGACAACAAACTCACAACTATCAACAACTGAATCTAAAAAATAAAAACCAAATCCAACCAAGCAAACCAAAATAGCAACAGAATCATAGGTACGGGGATCATTTGGACAGTTATCATCTGGGAGAAGGAAGGGGGAAGGGGGAGAAATGGGGAAATGGTGCAGGGATTAAGAAGCATAATTGTTTCGTACAAAATAGACAGGGGGAAGTTAAGAATAGTATAGGCGAAGGAGAAGCCAAAGAACTTACATGAACTAAGGGAGGTGGGATTACTGGAGGGAAGGGGGGTACTGGGCAGAGGGGAGCAAAAGGAAATGAATTGGGACAACTGTAACAGTATAATCAATAAAATATACTTAGGGGAAAAAAAAGAAAGTTGTTTCTTACCCTAACTGATGTGGCTCAGTTGGTTGAGTGTCATGACACAAAGTGAAAGGTTGGCAGTTCAATTTTCCATCAGGGTCACATGCCTGGGTTGCAGGTTCAGTCCCCGGTTGGTCCCCAGTGAGGCAGCCATTTCACATCAATGTTTCTCTCCCTTTCTTTCTCCCTCCCTTCCCCTCTCTCTAACAATAAATATAAATAAAATATTTTTTAAAAAAGAAAAAAAAACTTTCTATCCCAGGCACCTGGGCCTAATGCCAGGTGACAGGAGGTGAGGAAGGAAGGGCTAGTAAGGAAGCAGAAGCAGGAGATGTGGGCTATGGTCCAGGAGCTTGGCAAGAACAGGACATGGAGAGAGCATCCAGCTGACCTTTTTCCAAGATGAACCAGAGAATGATTGCAGGCTGAGAGGACACATTCATAGGCATGTAACCATCTCTCTCTTTCCTATAAAATATATGTTCAAATTTCAAAAAAGATGTATATATTACAAAACATTTAAAATTATGGAACTCTTTAACACAGAGAATAAAAGCCTCCAATAATCGCATGCCCCTCCCAGTAACCAGTGATCATAATTTAGAGTATACTTCTCCAGATTTATGTATATGTAACACTAATTAACATATATATTAGTAGGGCATATATAATTTTTAACAGAGTTTCAAGTACATAAAGCAAAAACTAATGGAACAAAAAAGACATAGATAAATCCACAATCGTAGTAGGAAACTACAATTACTCTCTCAATAACCCATAGAACAAGTAGACAGAAAATTATTAAGGCTATATAACACCTGAAGACCAACCTACTTGGCCTAATTTATATTCATAGAACATTCCAACCGACAATAACAAAATATATATTCTCTTCAACTGCACGTGGATCACTCATCAAAATAGACCATATTGTAGGCCATAAAACAAACCTTAGCAAATGTAAAAGAAATGAAATCTATGTCCCCACCAGAATTAAATTAGAAATCAATATCAGATATCTGGAAAACTTCTGAATATTTGGAAACTAAGCAAAGCACTTTTAGATAACTCATAAGTCAAAGATGAAGCCATAGAGAAATTAGAAAACATTTTGAACTGAATGGAGTTGAAAACATATCAAAATTTGTGAGATGCAATTAATCAGTGCTCAGAGGAGAACATAGTACTGAATAATTAGGTTAGAAAATAAGAAAGATTTCAATCAGTAATTTAAGCTTCCACCTTAAAAAACAAACTAGAAATAGAAGACTAAATTAGATATAAAGTTGTACGTTTGAAACCTGAATGGTTTTATTAACCAATGTCACCCCAATAAATTCAAAACATAAAAAACAAATTAAACATTTTTTAAAGAGTAAGTTAGGCCCAAAGCAGACAGAAAGAAGAAAATAATAAAGATAGAATACAAATCAGTAAAATAAAGAACAAAGAATAGAGAAAATCAATAAAGCCAAAAGCTAGTTCTTTGGGGGGGGGGGAATCAATAAAATTGATAAACCTCTTGCCAGGCTGGCCAAGAAGAAAAGAGAAAAGACATGTTACAGATAATAAAAATGCAAAAAATAAAAAACAACAAAAATGAGAGGACATCAGTACAGACCCTAAAGATACGAAATGGAAAACTACAAACATAAATATCCATAAAGTAGACAACTTAGATGAATGTAAAATTCCTTGAAAAACACGAACTATCAAAGCTTACTCAAAAAGAAATAGAGACTGTGATTTCACTTATATTTGGAATGTAAAGAACAAAATATACAAACAAAATAGAACAGACTTATAGATACAGAGGATAGAATGACAGTTGGAAGAGGAGAGGAAAGTTGGGGGACTAGGTAAAAAAGACAAAGGGCCCTGGCTGGTGTGGCTCAGTGAACTGAGTGCCAGCCTGGGAACCAGAAGTTTGCTGGTTCAATTCCTAGTCAGGGCATATGCCTGGGCTGTGAGCCAGGTCCACAGTTGGGGGCTTGTGAGAAGCAACCACACATCAATTTTTCTCTCCCTCTCTTTCTCCCTCACTTCCCCTGTAAAAATGAATGAATAAATAAATAAATAAATATTCTCACTTTATCTTTAACCTTAAAAAAAAGAAAAGGTCAAGGCATTGAGAAGTACAGATTGGTAGTGACAGAATAGGCACAGGGATGTAAAGTACAGCATAGGGATGTAGTCAATACTATAACTGTGTATGGGGCCAGATAAGCTCTCGAAATATCAGTGACAGGACCGCTCCATAAAATACATAATTATCTAACCACTATGTTGTACATCTGAAACAGAAAAAAAAAAAAAATACTACTGAATGTAAACTGTAATTCAAAAAAAAAAAAAAAGAGAAAAAAAGAGACTGAACAATAACAACAAAACAACCTGATTCACAAATGAGCAAAGGACTTGAATATACCTTTCTTCAAAGAAGATATATAAATAGCCCCTGGCTAGTGTGGCTCAGTGGATTGAGAGCTGGATTGTGAACCGTGGAGTCGCTGATTCGATTCCCAGTAAGGGCACATGCCTGGGTTGCAGGCTGGGTCTCCAGTTGGGGGCATGCAAGAGGCAATCGACATTTCCCTCCCTCCCTACCTCCCTCCCTTTTACTCTCTCTAAAAATAAATAAATAAATTATTTTAAAAAAAGAAGATTTATAAATGGCTAATATATACATAAGATGTTCAATATCACTAATCATTAAAGAAATACAAATTAAAACTACAATGAGATACCACCTTATACCCATTAGGATGGCTACTATAAAAAGAAAATAAAAACAGAAAATGACAAGTGTTGATAAGGATGTGGAAAAATTGAAACCCTCATGCACTGTTGGTAGAAACGTAAAATGGTACAGCCACTGTGGAAAACAGTATGGTGGTTCCTCAAGAAAGTAAAACTAGGATTACCATATGATCCAATAATTTCACTTCTGGGTATATACCCTAAGGAATTGAAAGCAGAGTCTTGAGCTATTTATACACCCATGTTCATAGTAGCATTATTCACAAGAGCTAAAACCCAAGTGTCCATCGATGGATGAATGGATAAGCAAAATGTGGTAGATGCATATGAGGAAATATTATTTAGCCTTAAAAATGAAGGACATTTTGACATATGGTACAATATGGATGAACCTTAAGAACATTGTGCCCATCACCATGGCAACAACTAGAGGGGCACCAGTTGTTGCATGCAGAAACCAAGTGAAGTGATGGGAAAAGGGGCAAGTGCCGAGCAAGCAGCATTGCTCCCTCTCTGACCCCTCCCACACATACAGTACCACAACATGGTGAAATGGGTTGCCCCCCACTGATGAATACCTAAGGCTCCACCCCTTACTACGTAACAGGTGCAACAGCCCTACCTAAGACACAGAGGCAAACACAGGAGGCTGTCAAATTGAGGAGGCAGAGAAGTATGGCCCAAAAGAGGGAGCAGATCAAGGTTCTAGTAGGACAATTAACTGACAAGGAGACAGCTGACCTAAAAGATGCAGAGTTCAAAACACTGGTGATAACAATGCTCATAGACTTGACAAACATGATTGAATCTGGCAAATGCATAAGGGAAGAAGTGAAGTCTTTACTAAGTGAAGTGAAGAAAAATACACATGAAACCAATGATGAAGGGAAGGAAGCCAGGGTTCAAACCAACGATTTGAAACACAAGGAAGAAATAACCAGTCAACCAGTACAGAATGAAGAAATAATAATTGAAAAAGATGAGGAGAGGCTTAGGAACTTCTGGGACAACTTGAAATATACCAACATCTGAGTCATGGGGTGCCAGAAGGAGAAGAGGAAGGGCAAAAATTTGAAAACTTAGTTGAAAAAATAGTAAAGGAAAATTTCCCTAATTTGGTGAAGGAAATAGACATATAGGTCCAGGAAGCACAGAGAGTCCCAAAAAAGCTAGACCCAAAGAGAACCACACCAAGACATATCATAAGTAAAATGCCAAAGGTTAAAGATAAAGAAAGAATTTTAAAAGCAGTGAAAGAAGAGAGCTACCAACAAAGGAATTCCCATAGACCGGCAGCTGATTTCTCGAAAGAAACTGCAGGCAAGAAGGGACTGGCAAGAAGTATTCAAGTGATGAAAAGCAAGGAACTACAACCAAGATTACTCTATCCAGCAAAACTGCCATTTAAAAATGGAAGGGCAGATAAAGTGTTTTCCAGACAAGGTAAAACTAAAAGAGTTCATCATCACCAAGCCCTTATTATATGAAATGTTAAAGCAACTTATTTAAGAAAAAGAGGATCAAAACTATGAACATTAAAATGACAACAAACTCACAACTATCAACAACAGAACCTAAAAAACAAAACAAAAAAAAAAACCTAAGCAAACAACCAGAATAGGAACAAAATCATAGATATAGAGATCATATGGAGGGCTGTCAGTGGGGAGGGGGAAGGGGGAGAATGGGGAAAATGTGCAGGGATCAAGAAGCATAATTGGTAGGTACAAAATAAACGGGGAATGTTAAGAATAGTACAAGAAATGGAGAAGCCAAAGAACTTAATATGCATGACCCATGGACTGAACTAAGGGAGGGGGGCAGATTGCTGGAGAGAAGGGAGGTACTGGGCATAAGGGAGCAAAGGGGAAAAAATTGGGACAACTGTAACAGCATAATCAATAAAATATACTTTTTAAAAAGTGAAGGCAAACTCTGGCTGGTGTGGCTCAATGGATTGAGTACTGGCCTGTAGACTGAAAGGTTGCCAGTTCAGTTCCCAGTCAGGGCACGTGCCTAGGTTACAGGCCAGGTCCCCAGTTGGGGGCATGCAAGAAGCAACCACACATTGATGTATATCTCCCTCTTTCTCCCTCCCTTCCCCTCGCTCTAAAAATAAATAATAATTTGTAAAAACTATGAAACTCCTAGAAGATAACATAGAAGAAAACCTAGATGACCTTGGGTATAGCAGTGACTTTTTATTTTTATTTATTTTAAGATTTTACTTATTTAGTTTTAGAGAAAAGGGAAGGAAGGGAGACAGAGAGGGAGAGAAACATCACTGTGAGAGAGAAACATCAATCAGTTGCCTCTCCTATGGCCCTGACTGGGACCAAACCCACAGCCTAGGCATGTGCCCTGACGGGGAATCAAACAGGAGACCTTTCGCTTTGCAGGATGATGCCCAACAAACTGAACCACACTGGTCAGGGTAGCTGTGACTTTTTAGATACAAAACCAAAGGCCTGACCTATATAATAAACTGGACTTCATTAAAATAAAAACAACTGCTTTGCAAGAGATAAAATATCAAGAGAATGAAAAGACAAGCCACAGACTGGAAGAAAATATGTGCAAAAGACATCTGATAAAGGACTGTTATCCAAAATACACAAAGAACTCTAAAAACTCAACAACGAAAAAACAAAAAACCTGGTTGAAAATGGGACAAAGATCTGTATAGACATCTCACCCAAAAAGATATACATATAGCAACTAAGCACATGAAAAGATATTCAACATATAAGCCATTAAGGAATTGCAAATTAAAACAATGAGATATTACTACACACTTATTTTAATGGCCCAATTCCAAAAACACTGACAACACCATATGGCAATTAATGTTCAATATATTTATATCCTAACCCAGGAATTCCACCCCTAGAAATATACCCAGAAGGAATGAATGCATATATCCACCAAAAGGTATGCACAAGAATATGTGAAGCAGCTTTATTCATAGGAGTCAAAAACTGGAAACAACACAAATGCCCATTAGAAGCAGAAAGGAAAAAGAAAGGAGATGAGTCTAGGATGTCCTCTCTGGGAGAAAGCTGAGATTCTGGAGGTGGCGCTGGGCCGGCATGGCTGGATGTCCAAGGGGGCCTGAGGTTAATTCATGTTTACATATGCAGTAATGTGCTCCTTGCCCAAGAACAAGACCCCCTGCTACAGGGTCGCTGTGTTGTTGTTGATTGTTGGAGGTTCTTTTCCTCTTTGTGAATTTTCACAAATCTGTTATGATGTTGTGAATATTAAAACTGATCCTGAATTAGGACAACAACAACAACTAGAAATGAATAAAGTGTCACTGGAATCAGAGTATGATGACTAGAAAAATATTTGAGGACCCAGGTGTTGGGAAGATCCTGACCTCCTCCAAGGCCAAAATCCAGAAACCCTGAAGATTAAGACAGTTTAACTATGCTGATTCATTTTTTTTTTAAATAAAATGTTATCAACTGAATTCCTACTACATACTCCTATTCAGTGGAAAGAAAATTCCAGACCTGCAGAAACCTGGATGTGAGTAATTTGATGACAGATAACCTTGATTTAAAAAATCAAGTACAGGTTTTTTTGCTTCCCAACTCTGCCATTTGCAGATGAAAGTAATGTCGACCATGTATATTTTATACCACTCAATAAAAATGTGAACACTGGAAAAAGAAAAATAGAGCTCTGGCTGGTGTGGTTCAGTGGATTGAGTGCTGACCTGTGAACCAAAAGATCACCAGTTCGATTCCCAGTCAGGGCACATGCCTGGGTTGTGGGTCAGGTCCCCAATTGGGGGCATGTGAAAGGCAACCACACATTGATTTCTCTCCCTCTCTTTCTCCCTCCCTCACCCTCTCTCTAAAAATAAATAAAATCTTTAAAAAAAATAGAAAGGATAAATTGTGATATACTTCTATAATGGAATGCTATATAGCAATAAAAAGGAATGAACAATATGCAACATGTTAGTCTCAGACATAATGTTGAGGGAGAGGTCAGTTGTAAAATAGTACATGCTGTATGATTCTATGCGCATGAACTCCAAAAACAGGCTAAACTCCTTTATGGCAATAAAGCTCAGAATACTGGTGACATTTGGAGGGGAATATTGACTTAAATGAGCTTGCCAGATGCTAGAAATATTCAATATCTTGACTGGTTGACTGTATGGTAGTTACAATATATACATATATGAATGACATGTATATTAATTCATCAAGCTGTATACTTAAGATGTGTATTCTTATTTATCTGTATACACACCTGTATACTTCAATTTCAAATAAATAAAAATAAGGGACAGTAACTTCCCCTACCCCCCAAAAAAGAGACAGGAAGAAGTCTTTATGTCACTATCTTAAATAAAAATTTAAAAACAGGACATTTCCAAACACATTAAAATACATAACACTGAAAATAATACATTCATCTGTACATCATCTAAAATTACTCCATGAACACTGAGAATGACACTTTCGTTAACGCATTCCAGGCACACTAGGGGTTTTATGTGAGCTGGTGCTGGATTACTGGCAACCTAGGGAAGGGCTGGCTGAGAGTTTGTAGTTAGGATTATGCCTTGTCACCAGCCTGGGCTGGGGTTGTGGAATGCTGAGGCTCTGCTCTAAGGCGCAGGGCAAAAAACTGGAAGGGAGGGAAGGATGAATTATGAGGAGGCAAAGAAAGAGGACCAAGGGCATATTCCCTCATGCTCTGGCCCAGAGCCCGAGTCCTAGACTTCTGACCTCAGCAGAGACACAATAGATGTAAAACAAGCCAATCGGTTTCCAAGTGGGAAGAGTGCCAGCCTTGATTTTTGCTGCCCAAGGAATGAAAAGTCAATAATAATCATTCTTATGATTCATGTTCATCCTGTTTTATTCCAAAGCACTTTACCAAAAGGCACTTTGGCCCAGCCAAGAAGTTCAGGGCCAGGAGCCAGGACACCTGGGCTCCAGATCTGTGTGTGGAAGACTTGGAAGTTTCTTAGGGTCAAAGTTTCTTCTACCTTAATTGTGGCAAGTGACATTATGAAGAATTTTACAGTTCTACATATATCATTTCATTTGACCATCCAACCCTGGTGAGGAAAGCAGAGAATATGATATTGCTATTCTAGTCTTACAGATAAGGAAACTGGAATCAGGTGAGGTTAGGGGGCTTGATCAAACTCACAGCCTATTAACAAGGTGGGGAAGCTGAGATGCTGGGAAGCTGGGACTTCCCATATCAAATCCTTTGTTGTGTCCCAGTCTCTGTGAGATGGCTTGATCCTACACAAAATGTCTTATGTATGTTCCAAGGGCAGAACTGGGTTTCTGGGGCTGAAAAGTGTATTAAAAATAATAATAATAACAAAGTAAAATAATTTCCAGGCCTGGGGGAACGGGTAACTAACAAAAAATACCAAATGATGAGTCAAAATTAAGTACAGGGCTTTGGAGCACCCTGCAAATGCATTAGCATTAAGGTAAATCCGTCTCTCCTACAGGCCCAGCCCACTAAAAAATCTGGACACACTAGATCTTGACAGGGTATTTCTCCCTGTTTGTGAAACGTGGCAGATGTGAGCTGTGGAAGTCCTGGGAAAGGAATCTCATTTCTCTCAGGAGACAAGAGGAATTACAACAGCAGGAAGGCTGTGCGACACGACAGGGGAGAGTCCAAAGGGGCCGGTGACCCAGCTGGCGGAGATGTGGGCAGGAGCAGTGTTGGTGTGGGAGACGGGCGGCCTGGGAGCTGAAGCAATGGCTGCCCCCGGAGCGACGGCCAAAACTGTAGGCGAGTCTGCTTGAAGGCATTCTTTAGACTGTCTTCTGGCTCCCTGTGTCTTGATAAACCTACCTCTGAAGAGGGGAGGCTGAGAGAGACAACCACAGCCGACAGCAGTGGGAAGGTGGATCGTGGTCCCCGCCCAGGACTTTTGATCCCCGGCCAGCAGGATGCGGGAGTGCGGGAGGCCTACACGAAAGCTGCCCAGCTGCGGCTTGGGCGGAGAGGCCGGGGTGCTAGGCTCCCCTCAAGACTCCCCGCCAACAGCCTGGGTGGGGTGAAGGACGGGGTGGGGGCAGCGTCCGTGGCCTGCTTTCCCAGGGCTGGCGGAGCCTTTTTGACAAGCTGATTGCGTGGCTGGGATTGGCTGATCCCCGCGTGACGCCGGTTAACAACAAAGGTGGAGTTGAGAGAAATTAGATTAAAGGAGAGAAAAAAAAATTAAAGGGGGAGCTGGCAGGGGACCGAAGGCAGAGACCGAGGGGGAGATGTGCGAAGCCTGGTCTCCTAGCTCCGACTTCGCCCGAAGGGAGGCCCCTTCCGAAAACCCACTGGAATTTTGGTCTCCACCCCCACCCGGGCCCAGCTAACGAAGCCTGGGTGCGAGGGATGGCCGCTGCTTTCTCAGAAATCCCAACTCCCACCCTGACATCCCTCAATACGGCTCAGGGGGAGAACTTTTTGCTCGGACTCCTTGGATCCTAAACCCGGCGGAGGTGAGGGGCATTGAGAACGACGAGAGGCTCGCTCTAAAACCCGGAAGGCCCTCGCAGGGCACGGAGATCGGACGAAGCGGGGTGTTCCCCCGGTTTTTCCATGTGTTACGAATCTAAGAGCTTCTTTCTTTTCTTTTTCTTTTTTTTGTAACACCCCCTCCCTTTGCCACCCCCCCGCCCCCCGCTTTGGCTTCAGGGTTGCAAAAGCAAAGAGCAATAAAAAAAAAAAAAAACCACGCACACACTCAGACACACACCAGTGGCGACAAGGGGAGAGTTGGAAAGACGCAGGAGAGAAGCAGGAGAAAGGAGGCAGCAGGGAGGGAGCAATGGGAGCGGGAAGCAGGCAGTTTCCCTCGCAAATCCCCCTCCGGCCCCACTTCGCCTCGTCGGCCCCGGCAGGGGAGCGAGGAGCCGGACGAGCAGATGGAGAGGAGCTCGCTGTAGGCAGCGCGCTTGGCCGGAGAATGGAGGAGCCGCCAAGCGCCGGCTGATTGGAAGAGAAACGCAGAGCGATGGAGGCGGGGGTAGGAGGACGATTTCTCTGCGGGGACTGGCGGCGGCGTATACGCCCGGGTCGGGCGCTGCAGAGCTTGGCTAGCTTTCAACCCGCGCTCGCCGGCTCCAGCCCCGCGAGCCCCCACCCCCAGCCCTCCCGACGGCTCCGCAGGTGAGTGTGAGCTGGGGGCAAAAGACCCAAAAGTCTCAACACGCCCGCCCTCCAAAAAAAAAAAAAAGAAAAAAAATTTTTTTCTTTTTATTTTCGTGCAGCCCCCAGCGCGGTGGGAGGGAAAGGGTGAGGCTGAGCAGCCTGGAGGAGGCGGAGGGGCCAAGCGAGGCCAGGGTTGCCCGGGAGGCGGTGGCGCCGAGGCGGCTCTGACGGTCGAGCGCTCGGAGCGGCGCCGCGCTGCGCTGAGGCGGGCGGGCGGGCGGGCGGAGCGGGGCGGGCGGAGCGCGGCGCGTGGGGCTCGCCATTAGCCGTCGCTCCGCTTCGCCATCTCGGGCTTTGTCTGGCGACTCGCTGCCCCAGCGTCGGCTGCAGCGGAGCTGCGGCTCGGCTCTTCAGCCTGCCGCATCCCTAGGTACCCCTGGCCCGAGATTCCATTCACACGCTTGGTAAGTAAGCCCCAGTGCCATGGATTTCGGGGGAGAGGGGTTGCTGCGAGTGGCAGCGGCGCCGATCTCCATGCGTCCGGGCAGGCCTGGGGAGACATGCCGGGCTGGATTGAACCGGCTCCCAGAGAGGCTCCTCTGCCAGAGCCCGTCGCTCCCTCGCCCTTTCTAGGGTGTAAGAAGCAAAGGTTTTTCGTTTTGTTTTGTTTTGAATTACAGGTAAGGCATTTTGTAGTTTTTTGGGCTTTTTTTTAAGTTTCGTGTGTGCGCTGTTCGGCAGCAAGGGAACCGCGAGATAACCGCCGAACCCTGGCGCCGCGATTGGCATGCGTGCGCCCCAAGCTGGTGGCCACGCTCCGACTCCGGGGGTGAGGGTGGGCGCGGACCACCCGCTCCGGGAGGCGGAAGAGAAGCGGATGAAGCTGGTGTGGAAGTCCGACTGAGCTGGGAGGACTTGGGGGAGAGCTTCGGAGCAGGGCTACGGGCACCCCCTAAGCCTCCCCAGCCGCCGGAGGGCCCTCCAGGCACCCGCTCTGCAACCACGCTTCGCGCCCTCCCTTCCGCGCCGGCCAAGCATGCCAGTTCCCCTACGGGTCTGGCGAGGTCGCTCTCGCCGCCTGCCCCGGCTCCGAGCTCCGCCGCCATCGGGCGGCTGCGTGTCTCCCTGCCTCGGCCCCCCCTCCCCGGCAGCGGCAGCAGCCGCCGCTGCCGCCGCCACCACTACCCCCCTCCCCTCCTTCCTTCCCTCCGCCTCGGCCGCCCGGGTCCCCCCAGCTCCCGCCCCTCCTCCCAGCTGCCCCCCGCGGAGCCCGCCCGGGCAGGCTGTGGGAGGGAGCGGAGCCGGCGAGGCGGGCGGGCTGGCGCTCGCTCCCCGGGGGTCGGTGTGCGCTCCACGGGGAAGGACGCGCTCGCTGCCCCGCTTCTCCCGCCCCCCTCCCGCTCCTCCTCCTCCCTCCTCCTCCCCGCTCCGGCGGTGGAGGCTGCGGCGGCGGCGGCGGGGGGTGTGCGAACTGAGGCCGGGGCTGGCGGGCGGGCGGCGGGCGGGCTGCCTGCAGGCGGAGGGCGCTGTGCTTTGTGCTTTTCGCCGCGAGGAGCAGCAGGCAGCAGCCACAGCCGCCGCCACAACAGCAGCAGCAGCCGCCGCCCCAGCGCCGCCGCCGCCGCGCCCGGAGGAGGAGCCGCTGCCACCGCGGGAGGGAGCTGCGGCTGTGCCCGGCCGAGCGGGGGAGGGCGCCGCCGCTCAGAACCGGGGAGGGAGCTGCCGGAGCGGGAAGCCCGGACGCAGCGCTGCTCCGGGTAACCGAGGAGGCTTGGGACGCATCCGTGATCAGGGCCGGGCGGCGGAGAACAAACAGCGGATGAGGTGGATGCCAGGAGGGGGCCTGGAGCGACCTCCGGACCGAGGACTGGGTGGGGGAGGACCAGGGTACTGGAGAGGACGCCGAGAACCGGGGGAGGGGAGGGCAGGAAGCGAGGCCCGAGTCGAGCCCCAGCCGAGAGCGGAGGAGGCCGCGCTTCTTCGAGTCGGCAGGCGCAGTTCTCGCCGGCCGCCGGAGGGGGCGGCGGGGCCGGTGAGCGCTGCGCCCCCGCCTCCGGGCCGCTGTCCTCCCGCCCTCTCTTTGGCTCGGCTCCCCGGAGGCCGGGGTGGGGGCGCCGGCGGGGCTGGGCCGCAAGCTTGGGGGAGGAGGCGGCGGTTCCCGCCGTGGTCGCGCCTCTGCGCCGGGTTCCTCCTTGCGAGTCGGGGTGGCTGGGCGGTGGCGGCCCCTCTGGCCTGGGTGGGTGGCTCGGGGGCGGGGGACAGGCTGCTTTTCTCCGGCTGCTTGCCCGTCCAGAGGGGCAGGGACAGCGTCGGGAGCCCGAGCCCGGGGATGGGGGGGGCGGCGGGAATCCGGATCCGGTCCCCGGGGGCGGTGCGGCCGCTGCGCTCCGAGGCTGGCGGCGGCTGCGCTGCGTCCGGGTCCCCGCCGGGTTGCGGAGGCGGGGGGAACCGGCTGGGGGGAGGCGGGAGGAGGAGACTGCGGCGCGTGCCCGCTTCCGAGGCCGCGCGCGCCCTTTACCCGCCCTTCCTCCTCCCCCGCCCTCCAGCCTGGGGCCTCCCCAGTCGGGCGCAAAGGGGAGGAGGAGGGTTTTTTTTTGGCCCGGGTGGGGGAAGGAGAGCGGAGGGCGGGCGCTAGCTGCACGCGGTAGCTGGGCGCAGTCTCTCGCGTGGGCAGGGGAGGGCGCAAGCCACCGAGACAGGCTGCAAGGATTTGGGGGAGGCGGATAGGCGGAAAAGGAGGGGAGTTCTTTCACACCCACCCTCCTATTAAATATACTAGGGTCCTGGCTGGGTCTCTCTGAGAGTGGGGACTTGTGCCCCCTCCCCTCTGGGGGAGGGAGGAATAGAAAGTCTCTCACCTCCCTGCTTGCCTGAGTAGAGACTGATATCTCTTCTAAAAGGTGAGGTGGCTTTGAACCCGGGTTTCCCGGCCAGCGTGATCGAGGAAGTGGCTGGACGGCTGGAGAATGAACGGAGAAGCTGACTGCCCCACAGACCTGGAAATGGCCGCCCCCAAAGGCCAAGGTAAGGAGCTCCCACCCTCAGGCCTCTTCAGCTTAAATTCTCTTATCCCACATGGCTGTCTGCAGGACCCACTCCCCTTCTAAAGGGTTTCTCCAGTTTACATTCTCTGAATTCAGATGGGGGGAGGGTGTCTTTTAAGAGTCAAGCATCCCTTACACCGGGGGTTTGGCTCAATCCAAGTCATTAGGCCTTGTATTTTTTACACTCTATTACCCCTTGCATTAAAGAGAGAGGTAAGGAAGCCTCTGTAAGCCTTCCTTCTGGGGTTCCCAGTCAGCCCGGGGTGTGTGCTCCCCCGGTGCCCTGAAATGGGAGGAAGGATGAGAAATGTGGAGGAAAGGGGAGAAAAGAGGGGATGGGAAATATTTTCAGGGTTTTTTATTACTAAGAGGACAAGGTTTTTGGTAAGGTAGTTGGAGAGTATATTGGTGGTTTGAGACCCCCAAGCCAAGGAAGTTAGACCTCAGCCCACCCTGAAGGGATCCATTGTGTATCCGGGCAGTGGGTCGGATGAAGCTGAACATCTGGCAAGACCTGTGGGACATTGAGAAGAGAGAGGATTATGGGTTTATGTGACCTGCCCTACAGAAACCCTGGCCCAGGTTACCAGATGTAAATGCAAATAAGGAGCCCTTTTGACTCCTAGCCTTGACCTGTTCTCCCAGCTCACCTTCCAGGGCAGTCAACCTCCAGAGTCCTCACTGCATTTCAGTGGCTGGAAATAGCTGTTCCAGACTGCCTTCTTTGCCTGTATAGGGAGTTGGACTGAGAAGACAACTAAAAATTCTGGGAGTTCTCCTTGGAACAGGGCCCTGAGAGCCTTTTCCCACCTGCCTACCTGCCTTGCCTTACAGCTTCCTTCTGTGGAAATGGAAGAACCATTTCCATTCCATTTTTCTTACTTGTCCCAAATTCTCCTTTGGTCTTCCTCAAGAGACCAAGAGAGGGATGATGGAATACCCATGTCTCTAATGTTAGTTTTCAGCTGTGCTGGAGAAAAACATCTGCATTGGTTCTCCTTACAGCCCACAACCCATCCTCAGTTGTTGAACACTTAGGGCATCTACCTCCAACTTGGACTTGAACTTGGCAACACATTTAGAAATGCTGCCTCCTTGCTTCCGTCCCCTCTGATAAGCTATCTGTTTTCCTACAGACCCCCAAATCACAGAAGCTTCATTTCCTCCCCTACCCTACAGTAAGTAGCACTTCCTGGTACTCAAGTCTGGCTTTCTAGGTATGACACTGTCTGGACTGGGATCCCTGCTGTAACTCATAAGGCCCCTTAGGATTAGGCCATGTTTTGTCTGTATCTACAGATGGAAAGTAACCAGGGACTAGGATGCTCTGGGGAGGAAGAGTTGAGCACATAGGGACTGGGGAACAGATGGAGGGATAGAATGAGCCAAGCATGGATTGTCTTTCTTACCCCTCCCCAGACCGCTGGTCCCAGGAAGATATGCTGACTTTGCTAGAATGCATGAAGAACAACCTTCCGTCCAACGATAGTTCCAAGTTCAAAACCACTGAGTCACATATGGACTGGGAAAAAGTAGCATTTAAAGACTTTTCTGGAGACATGTGCAAGCTCAAATGGGTGGAGATTTCTAATGAGGTAACTGATACCCCCTTTCTTGATGCTTAGGAACACACATCTGTACGGACCCCTGCCTTTACCTTCCTGGTGGGGGAGATGAAACAGAACTCTATAAACAGGAAGGAAAGAGACCGGGCGAGGTGCTTATGTGGTCGCTTTTGTGCATTTTGGGAGGTGGCACGGTTGACAGCACTGGCCTAGAGTTCTCAGTTTTGCTACTTTCTAGCTCTGTGGCCTTGAATACTTATCATCTTGGAGCTTCTGTCACCTGAGCTGTTTGTTCTAGGGATTGAATGAGGTGCTAGCATGGACAACCACATTGATGTCAGTTGGTCACCTTGCTGCTGTCCTTTGGTGTGTCTGACTGCCTGGGCCCCTGCAGTAGGCATGGGCCAGTCCTGGGTGTCTGCCTGGATGTCAAGGGCTACCTCAGTTATGTGGTTCTTGGCCTCTGACTTTCCTCTTTTAATAAATTTAGTCTAGTGGAAAGTAGAGGAGACCTGTTGAAAAACAGGGGTATGCTACTGGGTAGTGTCCCCTCTTCTGAACTTCCCCTTCCACTTACCTCACTTCTTCCAGGTGAGAAAGTTCCGTACATTGACAGAATTGATCCTTGATGCTCAGGAACATGTTAAAAATCCTTACAAAGGCAAAAAACTCAAGGTGAGTTTCCAGGAGGAGGAGCACAAAGGGGTAGGAGAGGAATGGTCCAAAGAATGGATGGTGTTTGAACATCACTGTGTCCTTGTTCCTGCTTCCAGAAACACCCGGACTTCCCAAAGAAGCCTTTGACCCCTTATTTCCGCTTCTTCATGGAGAAGCGGGCCAAGTATGCAAAACTTCATCCCGAGATGAGCAACCTGGACCTGACCAAGATTCTGTCCAAGAAATACAAGGAACTGCCAGAGAAGAAGAAGGTGGGGGGAGGGGGGCTAAAGTGGTGGGAGGGAAGAGGCTGGGAGCAGCTGGTGTTGTGTGGGTTAGCTGTTGGGGTCAGGGGGTGGGGCTTAGACAGAAGGACCTGGCATCAGGGACATGGGTGGGTCAGCAAAGCAGAGTAGGGTCTTGGGCAGCCACACCTGATCACCCCACTCCCAGGTCCACACACCATCAAATACAGGCAGTCATAGGTGTAAGTAACCCAGGCTGAGGTTGGCGGGTTCTGGGACCAACCACAGTCCACAGTGTTCTTTTATACAGCTCTGCTCCCATGCATATGTCCTCACTGTTAGGTCTGCATAGCATAAAGGCAACCCCAGGAGAACAGGTTATCCCAATTTTGTTAGCAAGGAACTGGGTACAGGAGGGTATCTTGTCCTAGGTCACACAACTAATGATGCTAGAGCAGGACTTTGGTTTAATGCTCTTATTGCTATGTTTACATGTTAGATGGGTTCCTTCCCCATGCACACATGTTCGCCCAAGGATACACATTGTCTCTGGTGGCCTCATGCTGTCCCATACCACTGGAGTCTATTAACCTTGAGCAAAGGTTGCCTTAGCCTCCCTGACAGGGATGGATGGTCCAGTAAAGTCAAGCAGTTCCTCAAAGAGATAGGCAGCAAAGCACTGAAGGAGCCTGCAGCTGGGACATGAGTGAAATGGGTTACAGAGAGAGATGGACACAAAGAAGAGATGCCAGATGGCAGACATGGAGCCAGGGAGAGGTGATGAGGGGCAGCAGAAGAAGTGAGACAACAGTTATCCACAGCTAGCTTTCTAGAGGTGGTACTGGCTGCTGCACTGTCAGTAGCCCACTGCCTGGTTTGCACACCCTCGCTGCAGTCTCTCGAGCCCTTGGTTCTGGACTCAAAAAAAGCAAGCTTGGCTGGGTAAAACCAGCTGTCTGCAACTGCTGCCTGAGTCACGCAGGAACCTGAACTGCTGGAGCTATTCTTGACCCTTTGATGGGGATATTGAGGAGCTGAATATATAAGCAATACCCAGTCACTCATGGGATGGGAGGGAGAGAAGAAACTGGTAGAGTAGACAGTGTGGTGGCTTAGGGGATGTGAGACTGTTGTGGCTCCCACCAAATCGCTGTATGACCTTCGGTAAGTCATTTTACTCTCTAGCCCTGGTCTTATCTGACTGAGGAGGTGTGGAGGCTTGAGCCTGGGCTCTGTGGTGCCTTTCAGCTCAAAAGGTGATGTGTGTGAGAAGGGCTGAGATTGGAGTAAAGCAGACCGAGCTCTGCTCCCAGTTTTTTTGAGAACCTCAGAGGAAAGTGGGGCTTTCTCCTGGTGCCTGGTGTCTCTTCTGTGAGAGGCAAGGGTTGAGCTCAATCACCTGAGCCCCTGGCCCTTTCTGCTGCTTGTGAATCTGGGAAAGCGGGGAGAAAGGAGAAATGGACACTGAGTGGGAGTCAGAAATGGACACTGAGTGGGAGTCAGGACAGGAGGTAGATGAAGGAAAAAGACATTGGAAAGGAAGTGGAGAAGGCTGGGAAGAGGAAGGAAAGATGCAGGGAGGAGCCAGGTGATGGTTTGAATGGAGAACCAAGCCAATGGAAGGATTACAGGAGATGACAGGGAAGCTAAATGGCTGAGGAGGGAAGGGGAGGGAGGTGTCAGAATTGTGAAGGACAGCCTGGGACCCAGAGGTGCTAGATGGGGGGAAATATCACAGTATAGGAGATGGTTACTAGGATGTGATCTGCATTGGAAGACTTGACTCTGGGGTCCCTTCAACTCTCCTGTGGGCCACCTCTGAGGGGGCAGACCAATATCAGCTGCTGTAGACATGGGAGGAGGGAGTGATGGAGGCAAGTCCTACACCTCCTGACTCCTCATTGTGCAAGTTTCAAGATTTGGGGGAGTCCCAGCCCTGTCACTGCTTACTGTGAAACTGGGTAATGTCATGTCCCCATTCTAGGACTCTCCCTATCTTAAAAGGTCGGAATAGGATGTAGGATGTGTTTTGGGGGACTCCTGTAGCTACCACTAACCTGAGTTCCTGGGGAGCCCCACCCCCCACCCACCCACTGGAAGGCAGGTCAGCCTCTGTTGCCTGCCTGCACCCTCTTCCATTTATCCATGTCATCAACTGGGAGGCAAAATAGCTAGCAAGGAGGACTCAGTGGCTTTTGTAGCTCAGGCCTTGGGTTGTGGATGACCCCGTCCCCTCCTCCCCCCAGATGAAATATATTCAGGACTTCCAGAGGGAGAAACAAGAGTTCGAGCGAAACCTGGCCCGATTCAGGTAAGGCAGTGGAGCCCAGAGAAGGGCCACAGGGCACTGGGTATGGCAGGATAGAGTAACACTGACCAGAGCCTTGAGCTTGCCATCTGTGAGGCATGGAAGATAGATGGGTCACGTGTAAACCTTAGTGGGTCATGCTCAAGGGCAGGGACAGTCAGGCAGCCGCTGTCCCAGTCGTCTCCAGTTGATAGGCCTAGGAGCATTGGTGGGCGGGGCACTAGCTGGGTTGGCCCTGGCAGCATCTCCCACCACCTGCTGATTGTTGCTCCTCACATTCTGGCTAGGGAGGATCACCCTGACTTAATCCAGAATGCGAAGAAGTCGGACATACCCGAGAAGCCCAAAACCCCCCAGCAGCTGTGGTACACCCACGAGAAGAAGGTGTATCTCAAAGTTCGGCCAGATGTGAGTGGCCAAGGGGTGGGGGCAGAGGGCACCTGGTGGTGGCAAGGGGGGGAGCCGCATCAGGTCGGCTGGGCATGGAGCAGGAGAGGAGGCCCCTCCCCAGGGGTGGGCTGCATGGACAGGGCCTGGGCCAGCTGGCGTGCAAGCGTGTGTGTGTGCGTGTGAGAGCCTGTCCCCTGCACCCAGGCGGGACCCCCCCGCCTCTCTGTCTTCCCCTCTTGGCCTGTGGGGGACACTCTTGTGACCTCCTGTGGCCTGAGGGGGCGGGGCCTCTGTGCCCCCCACCCCCCTCCCTTCCCCCTGCTCCTGGCTGCCTGTGTGTGTCTGACGGCTTTTGGTTTGCAGGCCACTACGAAGGAGGTGAAGGACTCCCTGGGGAAGCAGTGGTCTCAGCTCTCGGACAAAAAGAGGCTGAAATGGATTCATAAGGCCCTGGAGCAGCGGAAGGAGTACGAGGTTAGGCTTCCGCTGCGCTCCTCCCCGTCCGGCTCTTCATGAGCCTCTGCCCTCTGACTCTGGCCTCCGCACTCCGCAGGAGGCAGTCACTCCCCATTCCTCCATTGAGGGAGGGGCCTTTTGGGCCCCTTACCTCTGCCCCTACCTTTCCTGTGCACCCCCACCATGAGATCTCAGGCTAGGGCAGGGCAGGGCACCACCTCGTGTGACACAGAAGACACACGGCCATCCCCCAGCTTTGCTCCCTGCCTCCCCTTCCCAGCGGCTCTCCCCCCTTCCTGGCCCTGGCTAACCCCACACCCCGTTGCCCTCCATCCCCCCACCTCATTCTGCAGGAGATTATGCGTGACTATATCCAGAAGCACCCTGAGTTGAACATCAGTGAGGAGGGCATCACCAAGTCCACCCTCACCAAGGCCGAACGCCAGCTCAAGGACAAGTTTGATGGGCGACCCACCAAGCCACCTCCGTGAGCGCTGCCCTGGGGTGGGTGGGTGAGTGGGCAAGTGGGCAGCTAGAGAGCTGGCTGGTGAAGGACCTCAGCCTGGTCTCTAGAAGCAAGGAGGCCTGCTGCCCTAGGTCACCCTGTCACTCACAGAGATACTGTTTCCTTTCTGTGGTTCTGATAGGAACAGCTACTCGCTGTACTGCGCAGAGCTGATGGCCAACATGAAGGATGTGCCCAGCACAGAGCGCATGGTGCTATGCAGCCAGCAGTGGAAGCTGCTCTCCCAGAAGGAGAAGGATGCCTACCACAAGAAGTGTGACCAGGTGAGCTGTGGCAGGAACTACCCCTGGAGAGGGAGGACTCTTGGATGCCCTTGGGAGTTTGAAGCATGAGGTCTGACCCCATGGGCATCTGCTTCAAACTTGGTGTGCTGGGTTTAGCATCTGGGTGGAGGACCAGATAATGTCAAGCCTTATGCTTATCACCTATGGTGGGAGACGAGACCCCATCCAGGCTCCAGACGGCTTGCGGAGGGCTCCTGTTCCCACGCACTGGAGAGTTTTCAGTGAGCCTGCCCGCAGACTGACCCTGACTCCCCTTCCTTTCCCAGAAAAAGAAAGATTATGAGGTGGAACTGCTCCGTTTTCTAGAGGTGAGTGGGTGAGGTAGTGGGCAGAAAGAAGCAGCCTTGGGATGGGTGGCAAGGCCCTTCTGACCACCTGAGAGCAGACTGGCAGCTAGGTGTGCAACCCCATGCTACCCACCTCTTTCCCCCACCAGAGCTTGCCAGAGGAGGAGCAGCAGCGGGTCCTGGGGGAAGAAAAGATGTTAAACATCAACAAGAAGCAAACCACCAGCCCAGCCTCCAAGAAGCCCTCCCAGGAAGGGGGGAAGGTAGGCAGGGAGCACCACTGAGCAGGTGGGGTGCTGAAGGCGGGCTCCCTGTCAACGCTGAGGAATCTGACCCACTTTGCACATCTACAGGGCAGCTCAGAGAAGCCTAAGAGGCCGGTGTCAGCCATGTTCATCTTCTTTGAGGAGAAGCGGCGGCAGCTCCGGGAGGAACGGCCAGAGCTCTCCGAAAGCGAGTTGACCCGCCTGCTGGCCCGCATGTGGAACGACTTATCCGAGAAGAAGAAGGTCAGGCTGGCCAGACCAGAGGGGCTGCCAGCGCCTGAGTGTGGGCCGCTTCTTCCCTAAGGGCTGGCTGCACTTCCTCATCCCTGCCCCGAAGAACCACACTTGTGCCTAGGCTCAGATGCTGGGGCTGGGAGCCCAGCAGGCCGGAAGGCGGGAAGCTGTCAGCTGAGGGCTGTTGGCTCCCTGGGGAGCAGCGCTGGTGGGCGGGGCTGAGCCTGAGGCTGGGGACGTCCGCACCAGCCCACGCCTTTGCGTGTCCCACCCTTGCAGCGGTGGGGAGCCTTCAACTGCTGGATGGGGAACGCGCGCCCCCTGGGGGTGGCCGGGAGGCTGATGCCTGATGCCATCTCTGCAGGCCAAGTACAAGGCCCGGGAAGCTACCCTGAAGGCCCAGTCCGAGAGGAAGCCTTGCGGGGAGCGCGAGGACCGGGGCAAACTACCTGAGTCACCCAAGAGAGCGGAAGAGATCTGGCAACAGAGCGTCATCGGTGACTACATGGCCCGCTTTAAGGTAGCAGGGAGTGGGAAAGGGGTTGTTCTGCAGCCTGTCCACACAGGTCTCTTCCTGCCCCAGGTGACCCCTCCCACAGCTAACACCCCTGTCTGTCCCCAGAATGATCGAGGAAAGGCCTTGAAAGCCATGGAGATGACCTGGAACAACATGGAAAAGAAGGAGAAACTCATGTGGATTAAGAAGGCAGCCGAAGACCAAAAGCGATATGAGGTGGGAAGGGGCTGCTGGTTAGTGCAGGGGGGATGGGGGGGAATGGAGCTGGGGCCACCTCCCTCCACTTAAAACTTGGGAGCCCCCTTTTGGGTGCGCTGCTTGCTTCACTGCATGGGGCTTGGAGCCCGAAGTCCCAGCCTTGGTTGTGTGACCCAGAACAAGTCTCAACATTCTTCTCTGAGCTTCAGTCACTCATAAGTAAATGGATGTGACATTTGTAATTATGAAAGCAGTGCCCAACAGGTGTGAATTGTCAAGAAGTTGCTCCCTGGCTATTTGTCCCCCTTCCTGGCACATAAAAGAAGAGCCAGCTGAGGCAGTGACGGCATGGGGTGAGAGGTAGGAATATGTTGGGAGGTGGAGATAGGATGAGTGTAACCTTTCTGGGTTTCCCCACAGAGAGAGCTGAGTGAGATGCGGGCACCCCCAGCTGCTGCAAACTCATCCAAGAAGATGAAGTTCCAGGGAGAACCCAAGAAGCCTCCCATGTGAGTCTGGAGCCCACCCTGGGTGTGGGGAGGTCAGGGCTCAAGGGCTGCTTGGATGGTATCCTGACCCTCCCTGCACCACCCCCACCTCCCAGGAACGGTTACCAAAAGTTCTCCCAGGAGCTGCTGTCCAATGGGGAGCTGAACCACTTGCCACTGAAAGAGCGCATGGTGGAGATCGGCAGCCGCTGGCAGCGCATCTCTCAGAGCCAGAAGGAGCACTACAAAAAGCTGGCCGAGGAGCAGCAGAAGCAGTACAAAGTGCACCTGGACCTCTGGGTCAAGGTGAGAGGGCAAGGGGGCCCTTGGAACAGGGAGGCATCATGCTGGCTGGTCTGCATTCATGAGTTCACTTGGTCTCAGCAGTTCTACAGGGTAATGATTACTATCAAAGATAAGGAAACCAAGAATCAGAGAGGTTATGTAACTTACCCAAGGTTACACAGCTAGTAAGTAGAAAAACTCAAATAAGACTGCCTTTTCCTTCCCATTTGGGGCTAGGGGACCTCTCCTGGATACTGCCTTGGCCCCACTCTGTGCCTTGGTTTAGCAGTCAGATCTGTAGAGTGGAGTTACTTATGTCCTCCCCAGCCATCCAGGCAGATGGGCCAGTGACCCAGGGAAAGAGCAGGGTTTAGGTATTCCAGAAGTTTGGTGAGCCCCAGACTGCCTCATCAGTGGCTCCAGGCTTGGTATTGGGGTGGGGGTGATGATGTCAGGCTTTGGGGGTAGGGGGTGTCATCATGGGGATTTCTCTTTGAGTTGAGAAAGGCCCTGACTGGAGCTTTCATTTGAGTAAAATAATAGAAGGGACATGAAAAATAAGTCTTAGGACAGGATGGCTAAAAGAGAATTCAGAGCATCTTGAGTAGAAATAGTGGAGCTTGGTTCTCAGATCCCAGGGTTCTTCTGCAAAGACCCAAGGTATAGGGAGACCAGGAAAGGTAAAGATGGGTAGTGATAAATGCCTGGTCTGCTGTATGGCCCTTGGTCAGCAGTAGTTTGGGTGGTGTTCCAACCCTTACCTCCTTCTTTGTCTCCCCCCAGAGTCTGTCTCCCCAAGACCGTGCAGCATATAAAGAGTACATCTCCAATGTAAGTCTGGGAGCAGGGTGGCACTGGGTAAGGGGCCATTGGGGGTATCTGTGACTCACAGGTGTTCCCTTTGTCTGTATCTCCATCCTTTCCTACAGAAACGTAAGAGTATGACCAAGCTGCGAGGCCCAAACCCCAAGTCCAGCCGGACTACCCTGCAGTCCAAATCCGTAAGGAGTCCTTCCTGAGGGGCGGGGGTCTTTGGTGCCTGGAGTGGTGTGACAGAGACCACTGATGCACCTCTGTCCCAACCAGGAGTCTGAAGAGGATGAGGACGAGGATGAGGATGAAGAAGATGAGGATGAAGAAGAAGAAGATGATGAGAATGGGGACTCCTCTGAGGATGGTGGGGACTCCTCTGAGTCCAGCAGCGAGGATGAGAGCGAGGAGGGGGATGAGGTGGGCTGAATTGGCATAATGGGAAGGGAGGGTGGGGCCCTGCCAGGATGGCCACCTGGTGATGGCATGTTTCTCACCCCCTTCCCCAGAATGAGGAGGATGATGACGATGAGGATGACGATGAGGACGATGATGAGGATGAAGACAATGAGTCTGAGGGCAGCAGCTCCAGCTCTTCCTCCTCGGGGGACACCTCAGACTCTGACTCCAACTGAGGCTCAGCCCCATCTGGGGCTCGCCTCTCCAACTGACCGCCTTTGTTTCTCCCCCCCTGTTCTGTCCCCTGCCCTCCCCCACTTTTTTCTTTCTTTCTTTTTTAAACAAAATACGGTGGGGGGAGGGGCTGGAGGAGCCCAGGCCCGGACTCTGCAGCCTCAGAGACATCAGCCCTGGGGGCCCTCCAGGGAGTGCAACCATCGGACTGAGCCACGACTAGACTGGACCGTCCCACCCCTCTTCCCACCCCTCTTCTGCACTTGCGGTTCTGGCATGGACAATGGGCCTGGGAAGTGGGGGGAGTCCCAAGAGTTCAGCCCAACCTAAGCGGGGGTGGAAGCTTGGGGAAGGACCCCTCCCTTCCCAGAGGGGCTTGCTGCCTGGATGCCTACGTTGGAACTGGAGGCAGGGAATATGGGGAGAGGAAGGCAGGTGCCTCTTGAGAAAATAGGCACTGCCTTATAGACCTCTCCCCTGCCCCCTGCAGGAAGGAGCTACCTGGACCCACTCATGGGGGGAGGGGGCAGAGGTGTTTTTTATATATGTGTATATATTTTTTTTTTAAGCTCTGAGCTGTCAACGAGACGTTTCCTACCGATCTCGGCTGCCGTCTCTGTTGTCATTTCTGGGAGAGGGAGGGTTTAGTGGGGTAGGATTGGGACTTTTTAAAAACTTGATACATATGGAAAAGTGCGTGTGCGTGTGTGTGTCCTGTACATAGCATGGGTGCACCTGTGGATGTGTGCAAAGGCACATGAATGTGTGTGTGTGTGTGTGTGTAAGAGATGGGGAGCCCATGTCAGTCCATGAATCTGGTAAAAGGGTTGGTGAGGGCCAGGGAGACATTGATCCTGGTGGGAAAGGCTGGGGCTGGGAAGGCTGGGATGGCCCCTTTCTCCACATCCTCTGCTTCGCCTAATCTCTGATTCAGATGGGGGAGGGGTGCGGTGCGGTGCGGGGAGCGGTGCTGAAGCAACGGATGCTTCCTACCAGTTTCCCTCTGCCAGGGCCACATGACTCTGAATTGCTGCTGGTATCCAGTATCCAACAGGACTGTGGGGAGGGAACAGACCAGGTGAAACTTAAAGCTTTTATTTGGTGGGAAAGGCCTCCCAAGTTCATCTGAGGGATCACCTGGCCACCCTAGGCACAGAAGCTGGGCTTCAAGAGATGTGTTGCAAGTTCTTATCCCTTCTGCCTTTCCCCTATACCCTCCAGCTCCCCTGCCCCCATTTCCTTTGATTTCTCAGGTCTGCTCCCTTCCCACCACCCGAACCCACAGCTGGGGAAGAGGTCTGCAAAAGCTACTTTTGCAGTCATCTAACCCTTCCCAGCCATCCCCAAATTTCTGCAATCCTGATTCCTAGACTTAATAAGCCAAGCCACCTTGTCTTTGTGGATTTTTTTTTTTTAATTAAATTTGACCCCCCCCCCCCATCATGTCACTAACTAATTTAATTGGGGCTCTGTGCTTTTCCACCTTCCCCCTCTGAATGAGAAAGCCAAGAGATGGGGGAAGAGGGGATTCCACCTAGGAGGTGGGGTAGGAAAGGTGGATCCTGCTCCCAAAGGAAAGCAAACAATCTGCTTTGCCTTGGATGTGGTGCTGGGGGTTGGGGGAACTAGGGAGGGACACTCCCCACCCCCACTCCCCTTCCTTTGTCCCTATCCTGGAATTAGGCACAGGGGTTCATAGGTTCTATTTCTTACCAAGAGCCCCTGCAAAGAACCCCATACCCTGTTTGAATGCCCCTGCGCTGTTGTGTTTTAGTGGAATGTGTTTTCATTTAAGAACAGCTTTGAATGGGGCGCTATTTTTTTCCGGTTTTAAAAATTGAAAAATTCTTACAGTACAAACAGGGCTGTGGGGGTGGGGATGTTGGTGCTGTAAGAGGTCACTGAGTGCATTTTGGCACTGGGATGGGATGGCTGGGGTGGGAGAACCCCCGCTCCCCCCCTTTTTTTCTAATATTTAAGGAGTGTTTTTGTAGGTTTCAACAACAACCACAACTTGAATTTGTATCATGGGAGGGGGGAGTGGCTTAGAGGTGTCTGCCTAAGCTTAAAGCCAACTGTGGAAGTTTTGTTTTCCCTTTTTTTGTACAATAAAGTGAAAAACAAAGGTCTGACTGCTGTGTGGTCACTGGAATCAATGCAGGCAGGTAACTCTGTAGGTTCAATGTGAAAAGACCCTTGAAGCCAGCTTGTTTGCCTCTTTCTAGAACCATCTTCCTCTTTCCTAAAGATTTCATAGGCAACCTACCTTAACATTGTTCTGTCCTACTGTTCTTGTACTTTCTCATTTCAGTTTGTTCACCTTGGGTTGTCAGACTACTAAGGACGGAGAGGAGAACAAATGGCATTATTTACTCCCAGAGTGCATTGCCTTGGGAAATTGAGGGTGATTGAGGGCTCAGGGTTTCACCATGGTCATGAAAGGGCTTGTAATTGAGAGTTGGGATAACCCTCCTACCTTGAGTCCTCAGCCTCACCAAGATTAGGAATGACTTTCAAAACTCCACCCAGACATCTGGTGGGCCTCAATGTTAAGGAAGAGAGCCTTCCCTGTACAGGTAGGTCTTGGCTGGGTTCCTGGAATCACCAAGGGCCGAAGACCCAGGCCCTATCCAAGAGCTCTTGTCTCAACTCCGTACCCCTTTCCTATTCTTGTCGAAGCTTCTGAAAAACTCATTGCCCTTTGTGGTCTCCCATTTCCTCACCTGTCACTCACTACTCCCCTGAGGTAACTCTAAAGTCACTAACATGTTCATCATTACCTCCAGTGGGCATTTCTATGTCTCTTCTTGATCTACTCTTCTTGTATCAGTTCCTTCTCATTCTGCCCTAGGTGTTCATGTCACTCAATAAACTTCTTCTAATTATCACCCATAGGTAAGCATTCCAAGAAGTGGTATCTACAGAAACCACTCTTCAAGTCGCAGACCTGTATAGACTTCTGTGTGTCCTCTGGGGTATATTGCACCTCAAGATGCAAAATGATCACCAACCATCTAGTTATTCAATCTAGAAACCAGGGTTTCGGCATTAACTCCTTACCCTCTTTCATTTCCACATTTATTCCTTTGCCCAGACCTGTCCATTCTATTCCCTGTATCTCTGAATCTGTCTGCCCTTCTCCACTACTGCCATCCCTATCCTTCTCAAGGCGACATGACATGGTTGCTCAACTTTGGCCATGACCTCCTAAAGCTCGTCTTCATGCTTGCACTCTTGCCCCCTACAGTCTGTTCTGTACATAGCAACCCAAATTGTCTTTTAAAAACAAATCTTGTTTATTTCTGTACTTGCTAATTTACCATGTCTTAATTACCATGACCCTACAAGGTCTGGCCCTACTTTCCTTCTCTTTCTTTCACCCCACTCTTCCTAACCACTCACAATTATCCAGCCAAGTGAGCACTCTTTTGTTCCTCAAACATGTCTACCACAGGGCCTTTGCACTTGTTCTCTGCCCAAAATACTATGCCCCAACTCTATATAGCTGGTTTTCTTTTTTCAGACCTCAGCTCAAATGTCACCACACAAACAGGCCTTGCCTCTCGACCTCCTCTAGAGAGGCCTCCTCCTACAGTTCCTTGTTTATGTATTTACTTGTTTATTTTCCAGCTCCCCAAGTAGAAGACACCTTATTTGCTGTTCATTATAGTAGTCCCAGTAAAATTGCCTGGCAGACATTTGACACTCTAGAACATTTGTTGAGCTCTGGCTAGTGTGATTCAGTGGATTGAGGTCTGGCCTGCGACCCAAAGGGTCGCTGGTTTGATTCCCAGTCAGGGCACATGCTTGGTTTGTGGGCCAGGTCCCCATTTGGGGACATGCAAGGGGCAACCATACATTGATATTTCTCTCCCTCTCTTCCCCTCTCCCTAAAAATAAATAAAATCTTTTAAAAAACAAAGAAATAAACATTTAAAAAAAAAAATCACTTCCTCCAGGGAAGCCTCCCCTGATCCCAACAAAAAAATCTCCATGCCACTTGTTTCTTCAATGACCTGGATGTCATCACATCAGGCTTTTGCTAGGCTGTAAGTTCCACTAGGACAAGTACGTCTCTCTGTAACCCCAGAGCCGAAAATAAGTGCAGTCCTTGGTGTTTATTGACTGGCGATAACTGTGAAGACTGGGCATATGCCCAAAGAGGTCACCACCACAGAGCAGCCCAGGCCAAGTGCTGAATGAATTGTATAATCCAGTTGTAAAGGAATTTGGTCTGAGGATGGCCATAGGTGGGTAAGTGACAAAGAATTTAGGCAAACAGGGAGGATACAGGAAGGCTTCCTTAACATGTGTAAATTCCTTACAGCAGGATATACTACGCATATTTAGCGACAGATCAGCATCAATGGAGTGGAGAATTCCTGATTCACTCCGTGGAGGTACCTGAAGGCCTGGCCTCACTCCCTTACTCTGAACCCTACTTCTGAGAGTCTCCACTAACTGATCCCATAGTAACTCTAACATATCCCAAATTAACTTTGTCCTTCTGTATCATCACATCTCAGAGTTCCCCATCTTGGTTAAAGGTGTTTTCAGTATTCCTCTCTCTCCTTTCCCCAAACACCTCAATCCTCCATCGATAATAAAAACCTACTGCTTCTGTGCTGGGCAGGTCGCTAAGCTGGTTGGAGCGTCGTCCCATACACCAAAAAGTTGCGGGTTGGATTCCTGTCAGGGCACCTCTCTCTCTCATCAATAAACATATCCTCAGGTGAGAATTTAAAAAAAGAATAAAAATATAAAAACCTACTGCTCCTAAGGTTGTATCCAGACCCCACATTCCTGACTGATCTACTTCAAACGATTACCCTTGATTTCTCATGGCATGTAGGTTTAAAGCCCACAAACTCCTCAGCATATTCTTAGTCCTCTGTAGTCTGACCTACTCACTTTCTGATGCTTCCCCACCCATTTCTTTGTTCTCGTCAATCCCCAGACTAAGCCATATTCTGAAGCTTGCTGTTTGGGATGTCTAGTACCGTCTTAGTTTACCTTGACCTGGTTCATCTCCCACTTCAAGAAGCCTTTCCTTACATCACTTGATCCCTCATCCTGGGCACCTCTCTCTCCTATGTGTCTCTTGTTTTTATCATATGATTTGGCAATTATTTTCCTACAGTTCTGTCTACACTACAGATTGTGAACTTGGGGGAGTACAATTGTCATACTTCATGTTTGCGTTCCAGCACAGATACAAGTTCTTACAGAGCTCCATAAGAACAATAACTAAGGTTTACCAGGCACTTACACTGAGCTAAGAGTTTCATATGCACTGACTTGTCAGTCCTCACAACAACCTAATGAGATAGGTACTATCATTATACCCAGTGACACTAGAGGAAACTGAGGCAACAGAGCCCATTTGCCCAATTTCATTTGTCAAGTCCACAGATTTAAATTCAGATCTGATTCCTGGTCTTAACCACATAGTACTATCTACTCTATACATGTTTGCTAAAAATTAAGGAGCCAATAATGGTCCCGAAGATACGACTTAAGACTTTCTTCCTTGTTTAATCTTATCCTCTGAGGGAGAAGGCTGTCATACACCCATTCCAGGACTCCAGACAGAGAGTAACCGAGGTGGAAATGCCAGTCTACGCAACTATTGAGGCTGGAAGGTCCTTTTCTCCAGAAGGTAAAAGGGGAGAGCGGGCGGATATGGGCGCACTCAGGAGTCACTACGTCGGGGGAAGGGTCTGGCCAGTGCCAGGCAGTTTAAGAGGTGGGGGTGGGGAGACCGGTCCAGCATGGGTTCCGGAAGCAGGAAAGGCGAGCAGGTGTGGGATCTAAATTAGGATGAGGCCGGGGAGGACACTCTGCTCAAAAGGGCACAGCTCAGCATCCGCCCTCAGCGAAGGACCCCCATCTCGGGCGTTCGCGGGTTCCGGGCCTGGAGCGGGCTGAGACCCGTCCAGAAATGGGGAACCGACGTTCAGACCAGCCCCTTCAGATCCATAGGTTCTTTTGCCCTGAGGTGCTAACTGCGCCCCACTTAAACTCTAGCCTCTTCACAGAAGTGGCTGTACGCTTCAGGGTAAACGCCGCGGTGGAGGGGCTGGGGCGGTGGAGGTTGGGGGATAGAGCCGGGAGTCCCGAGGGAAGGGCGGGGGAGCCTGGGCCGGAAGGCGTCCCAGGCTCGGCTAGGAGCCGGCGCTCTCTTTAGACGCCACCCGCTGCCCCCGCCCCGGAGCCGGCCGGGACGGCACACTGTCTCCGCCCCCCAGCGCACCGCGCACCTCACCTTGAACGCCGCCACACCCACTACCATTCTATTGGGCCGGCTGGGCCGAGGCGAGATGACGATTGGTCAAGGTGGCTCCTGAAGGCCCCGCCCATATCCCCGCCCCCGTCCCCATCCGCCGGTACTTTGGCCGGCGGCGTGGCGCCCCTCCTCCCCGCTCGGTCCCCGCCCCCTGGAGCAAATGCTGCCGAGCTGCGGCCGCGGGGCAGATGCACGCGCTCGGGCCCTTCTAGCAGGCGCGAGCCGTCGCTGGGCGCGCGAAAGCGAAAGAAGGAAGAGGAAGGGAGGGCGGGGGCGGGGTGTTGAAGAGGGGCGGGAGGAGGAAGAGGAGGAGGTTGGAGCGCGCTCGCGCTTGGCCTCGAGCCCGCGCGGAGGGAGGGGGAGAGGGGCGCGCGCGCGCACGCTCGCGCTCTCGCTAGCTCCATCCATCCATCCTTCGGTCGCGGCACGCGCGCGCGCTCCGGGCTCGCGCCGCACCCCCCGCCCGGGAGAGGCGGGCTGGAGTGGGGGGCGGGGGGAGGGACGCGCGGACGGCGCGCGGACTGCGCGCGGGCGGGGTGAGGTGAGGAGGAGGAGGCGGCGACGGGACGAGAAGGGAGGGGAAGGGGCCATGGCCGCCCGGTGAGGCGGCGAGGCGGGGGGGCGCCCCGACCCCCCGGCCCCGGGCCTTGGGCCCCGGGGAGAGGCGAGGACGGACCGACGGACATGGGGCTCCGGAGCAGCCGCCGCCGCCGCCGCCGCCGGAGGACGCGGCCCTGAGAGGCCGCCGGGCCCCGGCGCGGCCCCCCGGGCGGGGTGAGTACGGAACGGAGACGGACGGGGGAGGGGCCTGCGGGGGGCGGGGGGCGGGGCCCGAGGCGGGGCTTGGGCCCCCTCCCCCCAGGTCTGGGTCAGCGCCCCTTCCCCTCCCCCCGGGCCGACGCGGAAACGCCCGGCTTCCCCCGGCTTCCCGGCCCGGCCGGGGGCCCCCGCTCTCCCCCTGTCTGGGTACCCCCCCTGGGCGGGGCAGGGCCAACCGGGGAGGGGGCCGCGGGGCCTTTGTTAGGGAGCCAGGCCCCAGCCCCCGGGACAATAGAGACACCCTCCCGGACTCCTCTCCCCGGCCGGCCGGAGCTGTCGGCGGGTGGAGAAGGGGAAGGACCGGCACGCGTCCCACTCTGCCCACTCTCTTAAGGGTCGGTCTGTCCCGGACCGGCGCCGGCCTCCGGCGGCTCGGCTCTCCTCCCCCCAGTCGGTATGATGCAGCAGCAGTGCCGCAGGGACGGGGGAAGAGCCGAGGCCCGGCCTCCTACCCTCCCCAGTGCCCCTGGCTCATTTGTCAGTCCCCACCCCACTCTAGGCCGGCTGCTCCTTAAACTCGTACCCACCGCTCAGAGGGGCCCCGGACTGTGGGCTCTGTTTCTGAATCCTTTGGTGGGGATTCCTGGACTTTGGGGCTCTTGGAGAGACTTCCGGGCAGGTCCAGAGGGAGGCAGGGTGGTTATCTAAAGGAAGAACAGGTAAGGGGAGTGCCCACTCCTGGCATTCCATCCCACCAGGCTCTATCCCCTCTTGCTCATGGTGACTAGAAATGGCCCTTGAGCTCTAGGTTTCTGTGGGCTCCACTCCCCTCCTGTAGTGGTAGGCTTATTTCAAGGGAGGACAGTGGGGTGAAGGTTGTAGGGTCCTAGGGCCATTCCTACTTCTGGTAGCAGTACCCCCCCAAGTGGACATCCTGGCTGAAAGCAGAGGTGACTCTGAGGAGAGCCTAGGGAAGGGGGGGTGTATTTAGGAGTCTGTGCAGTTCTTTGCCACACCCTGTGGGGCCTTAAGAGTTCCTTCTCCTCCCCCTGCTGCATTGCACCATGGGTATCAAAGAGGGGTTTGAGTTTTGGGGACCTGGGATAAGCTGCTGCCTCCTATAGACCCAGACTCTGATTGGCAGTAGAGTCCAGGGCCTGAGTTAAGGCCTGGGAAGGACTAGGCCATCTTTGGGTTTCAGGCCCTGAAGGACCATCCAGAGTTAGTGAGCCTAGGCCTTAGGGAGGGGTATAGCTTGATGTTAGGATTAAGCTCTGAGCAGTGAGGTACGAAGGGGAGGTAGCAATGTTTAGAGGTGCCTTGGACTCATACCAACACCCCCACCCCCATGTGTGCAGCCGTGTTGCCGCCCGCTGTGCTATGAGCAGTCAGAGCGCCGTCTCCACAAGAGTTTACAAATGAAAATGGAGGAAATGTCTTTGTCTGGCCTGGATAACAGCAAACTAGAGGTGAGGGCTCCCCCACGTGTGCCTCTAGTTCTTTCTCTTGATGTCTCTACGTCGCTATATCTGGCATCCACACCAAAGAGGAATTTGGGTAGTCAGCCTTATTCCTTAAAGGGAATAGGACCAGATGAAAAGGCCCAAGGATCAAGAAGAAGAAAGAAGGCAAAGTCAAGATGGGGGAGATGGCAAAGAAAGCATTATTTTTGGCCAGGGCCAGTTAGCAGGAGATTTGGTTGGTGAAAATTGCTTTCAGTCCAGGCAGCTATGACTCTTGTGACTGTGGATATTCTCCCCTGCACCCAGGCCATCGCTCAGGAGATATACGCTGACCTGGTCGAGGATTCCTGTTTGGGATTCTGCTTTGAGGTACACCGGGCTGTCAAGTGTGGCTACTTCTTCTTGGACGACACAGATCCTGATAGCATGAAGGACTTTGGTGAGCTTCAGGGTTGAAGGAGAGCAGTCTAGCCTTGCTCTGATAGTGCTTGGAGGTTCCTCCTCTGGAAATGTCTTCAGATATAGAGCCTGGAGCTCTAGTGAGCTTAGGCAAGGAATTGGAAGAGGCTATGGGGCATGGTGTGGGGAGGATGAGGTAAGGGTTTCCTACTTACCCTGATCGCCACGCCTCTCCTGTCCCCAGAGATCGTGGACCAGCCGGGGTTGGACATCTTTGGACAGGTTTTCAACCAGTGGAAGAGCAAGGAGTGTGTTTGCCCCAATTGCAGCCGCAGCATTGCCGCTTCCCGCTTTGCTCCCCACCTGGAGAAGTGCCTAGGAATGGGTCGGAATAGCAGCCGAATTGCCAACCGCCGGTGAGGGCTTCTCCTTCTGCTAGAACCAGAACTGCTCATCTTTTGCAGTTTGTACCATAGTGTCCCATGGGGGCATTTGGATACACAGGGTGGGTCGTGCTTGGCCCCAGGTGCTCCACTATGTGGGGGCAAAAGAGAGGTAGCAGCCTTGGCCCTTTTTCTTTCTTATCAGGATTGCAAATAGCAACAGTATGAACAAGTCCGAGAGTGACCAAGAAGATAATGATGACATCAATGACAATGACTGGTCCTATGGCTCAGAGAAGAAAGGTGCTTGGGAAACTTGGGGGCACTGGGGTGGTGGGCCAACAGGAATTGAGTATGTAACAATTGCAAGTTATTTTGAGTGAGGGTGGAGATGTAGTTTTGTACTTTCCTTTCGGTGCTCTTAGATTGGGAACTGAAAGTGACCCTGTCCTTTATCCTTTTGTCCTACACAGCCAAGAAGAGAAAATCAGACAAGGTGAGAGCCGGGGCAAGCATGAGGGAAATTTGGGTGAAGGACAGTTAACCCTCCCCTTTGGGCAGGGAGTCCTCAAGTATCTTGACTCAAGTCTGAGGTCATTGGGTGCCTCTGGGTTCTGGGATGAGGGTGTCTGTGGTGGGCAGGAGGGCAACAAGAGGCCTTGGGGGGTTGGGAGGCTGGGTATGGGTAAAAAGAGTAGGAATTTGAGGATGTTTCTTTGTCAAATCTTTTTTCCTTCCCTGGGTTCTCGGCTCCCCCTTATCGTTACCCTTTCCCCAAAGCTATGGTATCTCCCATTCCAGAACCCCAATTCCCCTCGAAGATCCAAGTCTTTAAAACACAAAAATGGTAAGTGGGGCTGGAATAACATCAGTGATTCTAGCTGTATTTTCTGGGACTCATTGCTGGAGGTGGAGGTGGGAGGCTTGGGGGACAAGGGTATTGAGGGAGGGCCTGTGATCCTTCTGTCACCCCCACTTCCTCTCTGGTTATTTTCAGGGTTCTCTGTCTGTACCTCTGCACCAAACACCCTTCCCATTCTTTTTTCTTCTTCAGGGGAACTTAGCAATTCGGATCCTTTTAAGGTGAGTGAGTACGAGCTGCCCCTCTTAGGTTCCACCTCATTTTCTTTGTTTTCCTTGTGGGTTGGGTGAGATTTAGACAAGTGGGGATCAGAATGCTGACAGCCAGAAGCACTTGATGGGGTATTTAGGTCTTGCATATTGGAAAACTGCTGGAAAGTCGTCTTTTTTTTTTTTTTTTTTAAGATTTTGTGTATTTATTTTTAGAGAGAGGGGAAGGGAGGGAGAAAGAGTGAGAGAAACATCAATGTTAGAGAGAAATATTAATCAGTTGCCTTTTGCAAACCCCCAACCGGGACCTGGCCCACAACCCAGGCATGTGCTCTGTCTGATTGGGAATTGAACCAGCCACCTTTCAGTTTGTAGGCCATTGCTCAATCCACTGAACCATACCTGCCAGAGCTTGCTGGGAAGTCTTAAGGCATCCTCACTTAGAATGGGTTGAAAGGGACTGGTTCTTCACCCCATCCCTACTCTCCTTTCTTTGGCTGCTGCTTCTCTGACCTGTACCTCTGGTTCTCCCCCAGTATAACAACTCAGCTGGGATCAGCTATGAGACCCTGGGACCTGATGAGCTGCGTAGCCTGCTTACCACGGTGAGGGACCAGGGCAGGGGAGGCCTTTGGGAGTGGGGTTTAGCCTCAGGCCCTGAAGGAGGCTGGTGACATAGTCAGGGCCGTAGAGTTCTCTCTCTGGAAATAGATTTTCTGGCCATTGGTGATCTGGGATTGTCTGCTCTGGACATCTTGGGGCCATCTCTGCTTGTGCAATCTTGAATTTTACAGATGAAAATATCTAATGTCTAGAGTAGGTCCCCCTTCATCCCTCCTTTCAGCTTATATTCCTCTTCCAGCAATGTGGGGTGATTTCTGAACACACCAAGAAGATGTGCACCAGGTGAGCTCAGAACCTAGAAAGGGGGCCAGGGGGCCCTTCTGCACACACACCCTGGGCGTGGGTCGGGAGTACCATGGACTTGAGCAGTGGGACTCCCCTTTGGTCAGGCCATAGGCCATAATCTGGGGGCTATAATGGTCAAGGCTTAGGGCACAATCTGGGGGCTCTTCATCCATCCCTTCCCTATTGTCCATCCCTCCTGCCTCTGCTGAGGGGAGGGGCTTAACCTGAGTTCCTCAGACCCTTCTTACCTTGTCAGGGTCTGATCGTTCTCTCCCTACCAGGTCCCTGCGCTGCCCCCAGCACACAGATGAGCAGCGGCGAGCCGTGCGGATTTACTTCCTTGGACCCTCAGCGTAAGTGACCTGTAAGAAGGGTAGTGGGTTGTGAAAGGTTAGGATGGTGATTGATATCTGTAAAGTCCTTCTCTGGCCCTTTCTAGCGTCCTTCCAGAGGTCGAGAGTTCCCTGGATAATGACAGCTTTGACATGACTGACAGCCAGGCCCTGATCAGCCGGCTTCAGTGGGACGGCTCCTCTGATCTCTCACCCTCTGATTCAGGCTCCTCCAAGACGAGTGAGAATCAGGGATGGGGTCTAGGTAGGTGATCCAGCTGGGCCTGAAGCAAAGGAGTGGTGGGGGCATGTTTGTGTTCTCCCGCCAAAACCCTGCCCTCATCCCTTGTGCACCTTTCTCTTCAGGTACCAACAGCTCCGAGTCGCGGAAAACAAAGAAGAAGAAATCCCATCTGAGCCTGGTAGGGACTGCCTCCAGCCTGGGCTCCAACAAGAAGAAAAAGCCAAAGCCACCGGCACCCCCAACGCCCAGCATCTACGATGACATCAACTGACTTGGGTGCAAGGGATAGCCTTTGGCTAAGCAGAGCCCTCTCTCCCAACCCCCACCCAGGTGGTGTAGCCTGGCAAATGGACGGCTGCTGGGGGTCTGGGCTTGAGAAGCTTGGTGGGCCAGGCAAGCAGAGGATCCAGTTATGCGCCCCTGGGGGGTGTCAGGGTCCTCTGCGATGGAGTACGACCCCTCGGCATGCAGGACTCAGACCTGGACATTTATGCCTTGGACATAAGTTTGGTGGGGAGGCGGTTTTCATATTTATTCTGAGTTACTGGATGTCCAGCTAGGCCAGGGGCCTGACCTGGGCACTCTGCCAGGGCACTGCCTGCCCCCCACCCCAGGAACTGGACTAAGCCCTGCCGAGGAGCATTATGGCTACCTGGGAGGCTGTGGGTTAGAAGCTGAGCCTGGAGGGGGCCTCCCCCAGCTGCCCTCAGCAATGTGAATGGGTCCGGTGCTTGGAGCTGAGGGGCAGGGCTGGGTGTGCCCTGTGTGTGTGCAGAATCCTATCAAATGCCCCAAATCCCAGGGGTAGGCAGGCACAGCAAGCTGTCTGCTGAGGTAGGCATCCAGAACTGCCACCGCCTTCCCTGCCCCTCACAGGGGCAGCCCTTTCCCCTCAGTCCCCATGGGCCTCATTGGCAGCATGAGCTGTCCTTTTGTTGGGTGCCAGGAAAGGGCCTCCAGCCTCTACAGCTTCAAAGAATGGGTAAGGGGAGGGTAGGAAGAGGGAGCTGTGTATCAAAATGACTCCCCTACCTTTTCTCCCTGACCCAGGGCTGGTGAGGAGTGGGGCCCCAAGGTGAGAGGGAACGGTGCTGCTTTATTTGAAATGTTTTCTTACCTCATTCCCTGCCCCAGGAAGGGGCTCAGCCTCACCCTCCTGGGGTGGCCCCATGTTCCTCCTGCCTACCCTGTCCCACTGCCCTTCCAGGGCAGCCCACGTTCCCAACTGCTGCTTGCCACCCTCCTCTTTCACCTTGACCAGCTTCAGTTCCTCTTTTGATGCTCCTGCCTCCAAGACCTGCCCTGTTTCCCGTTCCTTAGCCGCTTTTAAGTTATTTATTCTGTACTTGTGGTTTGGGGCTCTGAGGAAAATCCTGATCTTTTACCTCTTCCCCTTTGCTAGGAGTAGGGTGGGAAGAGAGGGTAGTCTGTGCTCTGGGTTATCAGTGGAGGGGAAGGGGTGTCATGTCTAGGCATTGCCCCCTCTGTGTACTGTCATGCCAGTGTGCCCACCTGCCTGGTCTACATCCTGAAGAGATGTACCGTCCCACCTCCATGTGGGCACCATCACTCCCAGGAGCCAAGCTGGAGGAATGCAGTCTGGGCTGGGAGCAGAACTAACTGACGTGGGTGGAGCTGACCCTAAGCCAAGTTCTCTGGCATTTGCTGGATGTGTCCCCTGCCCTCCTCTCAGGAGGAGTTACCCCACATTGGGTAGCTAGTACCCAGGACTGGTTGGACTGATTTGGGTTAGGGATCCTAGAGGGTTAAAAGAACAACAGAGATGGGGTTGTAGTACCATCTGGAACCCCAACCTCCCCCTGGGGTTGTTCTGCTTGTGGCTGAAGTCTGGTTACAAATCGGTTTTTAAACCCAAGAATTGTGCTTATTTTTTAAAAAGCCAAACAGATTTTGGCAGGAGTTAGAATAAATCCTGGGGCCTAGGCTCCTCTGTTCTTGAACCTCCATAGTCTTCTCCCTCTAAGGGAAAGCCAGAGGGAAAGGAGGATCTCAGCCAGTCTCCAGCCTGCTTCCAAATGACCTCTTGGAAGTAGGTTGAAGGTGAAGGGAGGAAGGCCAGGGGCCATTCTTCCTTCTGAGGCAGCTGCAGTTCAGGCCCTACTATATACCCTTTCCCTTTTGGCCTCTCCCTTTCCCCCTTCTGGTTGGAGGAGGGAGAAGTGGGAAGTAGTTTGGGAACTGGTTTGTCCACATCCACTTCCCCATTGTTCCTCAGCCTGCCCTCAGGGCAGAGCCCCCTGCCCAAGCTGGGTAAGAGATGGGCTTGGTCCAGCAGGGATCTGAGGGAACAAATCCCTTCCCTTCTTGGGAGAGTATGCCCCCCTACCATGTAGTTTAACAGGGGCTAGGAGCTCCCCCACTCCCCTCCCTCTAACAGCAGGCTGTGTGGGTTTCAATTCCCATCCTTCCCACCCTGGCTAGGTGTCGTCCACCCTGTACCCTATCATGTGTCTGAGTGTGTGTGGGGGGGTTCTGTACTAATTTCCATGGCCGGTGGCTTTTCCTTCCATGCATCACTCCCCCCCGCATGCCCAGGGGCCACCCGCCTGGCATTACCGCATGCTGGGGTCATTGGGGGAGGGGGGTGGGGCTCACGCTGTCCTGTGGTCTTGAGATTTTTATTTTTGCATATGTAATCCATCTTGTACAGGTAGCTAACTTTGTAAACGCTGTGTATTTCCCCTGCCCCCATGGCTGCTGGTGTAAATAAACTGCATCTCCCATTGGTAGCGGGGCCTACCCACCCTCATTACCATGTTGCTGGGGGCAGAGCAAAGCCATTCTCTTAATGTCACAGGAGGCGCCACAGCCACAAAATGGAACTTTATTCAGTCGCAGACACAACCCACTCCCCCCATCCAGGACCCCCAGAGACAACGGCTGGTAAAACAGTGCTCCACACTCAGAGCTCCTCTTTGGAGCTGGGCAGGGTAGGTCACTGGCTGAGGGCCAGAACCATTTCTTGCTTACAGCCTTAGGCCTAGGGTAGCAACAGCTGTGGCCTAGCCTCTCCCAATGCTGGGGGCTTGGCTTTGTGTCCTAGTCCCCTTCCTGATGGAGCTCTAAAGGACTATTAAGGGGGAAAAAAAGTGCTTTGAAAAAAGGGAGAACACTGGACACTGTCCAGAACATGGAGGACACCCTATTCCTGCTAAAGGGGTAGAGGGAGAGGCAGCTAGGTGCCTATAGGGCACGCTGACTTAATCTTCATTTCTGCCTGTATGATTTTAGTCTCAAGAGATGGATATTCCACTAAAGAATTGAAAGGTACTCCAGGTTCTCTGCAGAAGTATGCAGGGGCCACACTGAGCTGCCCTGGCAGGTGGCCCTGGCTGCTGAGGAACAAACATGCAGGACAATGAGAAGAGCTACGGTCACAGCTAGGAAGGAATCCTCAGAGCCTAGGCTCCCCACGCCACTGAGCTGGGCCATCAGCGTGGCTCTGAACTTCAGGACCCTAAAAGTTAAGGAAGATGACATCCTCATTTCTACCTGAGTTGTGCTTGTGCAGAGGGGATGTCTGTACCCTTGTGGATGTGAAGGGGCTAGAAGAGGACCCACCATATCCTCTCCACCCCTCCCTCCAGGCCCTTGGGCCCAGCTCTGGCCAGGAAAAGGGGGAGGCCATAAAGGAGGAAGACCACGCCTTTCATTTTCTCCCTATGTCCTTATCGTCCATACATCCCAAATACTAGGAAGCTGAAGAAGACAGTGACCCCCACCAGGGAGACAGTGGCAGGTGCTGTGAAGAACTGGCGATAATTGATACGGAAGTACCAGACCACACCCAACAGCACCACAAACACAGGCACCATGAGGCTGCCCACACTGACACTAAGGCTGGGGGACTCAGTGGCTGAGGAGGGGGCCAGGGAGGCTGAGGGACCTGGAACAGCTGACCCTGGGGGTGAGCGGTGGCAATGAATCACACAGTTGTTGGTAATGTTCAGGGAACGCAGTGTTCGGGCTGGGTCCTGCAGCAGGCGGCCCTGGTAGATCAGTTTCATCTGGCTCTCTTGTCCAGGGAAGTATTTACTGTAAGAATGAAAGAGAAGGAAAGACAGAGGCCAAGGAATGAAAAAACAGGCCTAAACCAACAAAGGGCAATGGGGGGGGGGGGGGATTAAAGAGTGTATTTCTAAGAAATCTCACCCATTCCTAATAGGGCTGGACCTGACACTTCCCTGTTGAGGCAACCAAGGGCTGGGGACATGGGGTATGAACAGCCTCCCACTTACCAGCTCACTCACCTTTTTAGGGTACCCACAGTATCTTCTGGCCTGGCCACAGCCAGCTCCTCGGTGTCATTAAGGAATTTGAGCCGTACATTGATGAAGCCAGGGCTGGGAGGCAGGGAGGTGCTATCCTCAGATCTCAGAGGAGCTTGTGAATTGCTGCTCTCTGGGCCCACTTGTCTTTTGGACAGGCCTTGGATGTCAAGCAGATGCTCAAGGCTGGGTTCAACACCACCCCCAGCTCCAGGCTCCCCTGTGGAGTCTCCACCTTCTCCAGTCTCGTCAGCCTTCTCATCATTACTCTCTGTTGGATGGGGGAGTTCAGTTGGCTCTGGGGTGCCTTGGCTTGCCACCAGATGGTCCACATGCCCCAGGTGGAGGACGGATGTGTCGCCAGCTGACACAATAGTGCCCAGGAGCTGGTTGCTACTGCTGTCAGCTACATAGGTAGAGAGCCAAGCTAGGACCAAGGCTAGAATCAGCACCACCACACCTGCCACCACAGTCACCTCATTACCCACACCCTCAATAAGGGTGACATCATTGAGTTCCATGGCCTGGCTGTTGACTGGGTCCACACTGCAGGAATAAAGGGGGATAACATCAGCACAGCCTCTAGGGTTGCAACCAGATTTCAAATTTGTTTAGGTTCTAACTGACACAACCCTGAAAGAAAATGGAGTTCACTGTCTTGCGGAAGGGGAAACAAACCTTTCTAACTCTGAACCCCCAACCTAACGCTAATGACTTACCCTTTACCTCTATTGTGAAACTCTTTCAGATTCCACACCCTTCCTCTCTCACATTCCAAGCCCCTAGTGATCATGGATTATTAGGAAAACCTTACAGCTTTGTGTTTGTTGCTTTTTTGGTAGGTTGGAGAAAAACATTTGCTTCTTTATGCCCTGAGTTTTGCTTGGACTTCTATCACTTGGTGAAGCAACTATGCCCCTTTGAGAAGTCTCCAAGGTGGCCTCAGAGAGATCAAAAAGCCTGTAGTATTTTATTCTGGGGCCTTTTTGGGGGTATAGTGCAACTCTTGCCAGACTGTCTCATTTAAAACTCACTCATGGTCACATATTTAGATCCAGATGTGAAGAGCCAAAGAAAATTAACTTATCATCAAAAGCAAAGTCAGATATCCCCAAAGGGACAAAAGAGTCCAAAACCCCCAAAGGCCCTGTAGGGGTCGTCAGCAGACACTACGCAGCAGACATTGTGTCTGCCTCCTCTGTAACTCTTCTGGCAAGCTCTGGGGAGCAAAGTAGGACAGACACCAGACACACAGCCCTCGTGGGTCACCATAGGCTCCCAACTAAAAAATCACTACCTGAGTGGAACAGATCTGGAAGGTTCCCAAAATAACTGTCACAATCCATATCTCAGTCTCTCTGTACTGTGTACTTTCTCAGCACTTTCTTAGAAAGGCAAAGGATCTCAGCTTGCTCCTCGGAGTACCTCCTTTCCCTTGGAGGATTTACTGCTTTCACAGCTGCCCCTGGGCAAATCCAGTCTAATGATTATCATTACCAGACTATTCTCACAGCAACTATAAAACTTCATTATATTCAGCTACCTGTCCATCTCTCTCTACTAGACTCCTGTAAGACAAGGATCACATGTATTTCTCCATGTACTGTAGTGCCCAGCATAATGCCATAGTAGTTGCTCAAATATCTGTGGAACATCAACATCTGACTAGCTTCCACATGCTTCCTGGAGTGAGGAAAAATAATAATTTATAATCCTGGTCCTGCCTCTTTCTAGCTCTGTAACCTCAGACAACTTTCTCAGAGCCTCAGCTTTTTCATCAGTAAAATGGGGTTATAAATAGTACCTACCTCATAAGATTGTTTTGAAGATGCCGGGAAATCATCGAAGCAAAATACTTAGCAGAGTGCCTGGTACATTGCAATTGTTCAATAAATAAGTAGTAGCAATTATTTATCACTCCCACAGCTAACCCCTGATGGTAAGAAGGTTGTCATTAACTCCGATTTACAAAAAAAGTAAATTCCGGCGAACAGAGGCGAAAAAGAGAGGCACAAACACAGGGAACTTTCGTGAGCAGGGGACCGGACAGGACCCCAGGTCTCCCGCCTCAGGGCCTTCGCTCTCTCCTTAGCCTGTGAGCGACTCAGACCGCGCGGTGAGGGGGTGTCCCCTGCCTTTTCTGAGGCGAAGGCTCCGCTTTTGGGCGGTCCTATCCTCGCGGCACTGGAGAAGGGGTCTGTGGGCCCAGCCGAGCCGAGAGGTTGCCTGGTTCTAGCCCCCGTGCACAAGCCCACTTCTCCCAGCCGATGAGCGGTAGAATCCGGTGAAGGGGTCACAAACCATCCACACCCCTCAAACTCCGGGGCGGGGCCAGGGGCTGGGGGCGGGGCTTGAGTACGCGGGGAGTCATGGGAAATAAAGAGGGGACTGACCGGTACTGTGTCTGGATAGGGAAAGAGGTCCTCACCTGAAACGGCCAGACTAAGCGTTTTGACTTCGCCAGGACGGCCCATGGACTCACCTTTCCGTAGGGGCCGGAGAAGGGGCTGGCTATCCCCGATTCTGCCCAAGGTCCAGTCTCTTCCGGCTTCTCCAGGAAGTTGTTAGAGCCAGAGATAGGAAGTCCCGCCTCCCCGCTTTGCACTGATGATGCAAAATCTACGTAAGACCGGCTGACGTAAACGTATTCTTTAAAAGGGACAGGTTTTTCAGCGGAAGGAGGGGCGGAGTCATTGTTGGCGGGATCTTGGCTCTCCCGGTCAGGGCCACGCCTGGTGGGCGGGGTCCGAGAAGCTCTGGATTGAGGGGCAGGGCCAAGAGTAAATTGGGGGCGGAGCTTTAAAGAGGGCGTGGTATTGGGTCTAGAAGATTGAGCGCGCTGGCACCGCTGGGCAGAATCCCTGAAGCACTTCCATTTTTCCAGATTTCTTCTTCCGGCCTCGCTCTCAGCTTCCCGGTTTGACAGGATTTTTTACTGCTCCAGGCTAGTGGGGTCAGTAAGGACTGGTCTCTGATTTCCCAGAATTCAGGAAAGAGACAATTTAGTCACTATGCGGTGCTCCGAGAATGCGGCTCCAGATAGTGTGGGACTTGGGTAAATTATGCAAGAAAGCATTTCAAAGAAGGCATAGATTCATCGCAGGTTTAGAGCACAAGAAAAGGAGGAGTCCCCTAGACGGTTCAGCTTCCAAGGACTTATCCAGATTTTGCAATTAAATTTTTTCTAAAGATGTGCTGGGTTTTTTTTGTTTGTTTTCTGGTGAACTATTGATTAAAGTATAAATATGATGCAGACGGGCAGACTCATAAGGGAAGAGCTCAGTGTTACACCAGTAGAACCAGCATTCGGATCAAGAAATAGAAAATGACCCATAACTCCCCTTGTCCTCTTCCAGCCACTAATTTACAGAATAGTCACTTTAAAAAAAAAAAAAATTAGAGAGAAAAACATCAATTTGTTGTTCTACTTATTTATGCATTCATTGGTTGATTCTGGCATGTGCCCTGACTGGGGATTGAACTCAGAAACTTGGCTTATCCGGATGATGCTCTAAGCAACTGAGCTACCTGACCAAAGCTAAGAAGTCACTATTCTGATTTATGTCACCATAGATTAGATTTTTGTTTCTGTACTTTGTATAAGTGGAATAAAAAAGAATGTACTCTTTGTTGTCTGGCTTTTTCCTTTTTAAGTATTTATTGTAAAATACACATAAAATTTACTACTTGAACCATTTTAAGTGGCTAATTCAATGGCATGAACTACATTCACAATGTACACACTGTCCACTTCTGTACCCATTCCTCCTCCCACCTCAATTCTACTTTCTATGAATTTCCCTACCTCAGGTACCTGATTCTAGGTATCTCATATAAGTAGGAACCACACAATATTTGTCGTCTTTTTGTCTGGTTCATTTCACTTAGCATGTTCTAGACCATTCATTTAGGGTCATTCATGTTGTAGACCATATCAAAATTGTATTCATTTTCAAGGCTGATTAATATTCCATTATATGTATATACCACATTTCCTTTTTTTGGTATGTTTTATTGATTATGCTGTTACAGTTATCCCAGTTTCTTTTTCCTTTGCTCCCCTCCACCCAGTAGCCCCCCTCCCTCCAGCCACATTTTCTTTACCCATTTATCTGTTAATGGAAATTTGTGTTCTTTCTACTTTGGGTTGTTGTGAATAATGTTGCTTTGAACATTGATGTACAAGTATCTGTTTGAGTCGCTCCTTTCAATTTTTTTAAAATAAAATTTTATTTATTTATTTTTAGAGAGAGGGGAAGGGAGGGAGAAAGAGAGTGAGAGAAACAATGTGTGGTTACCATTCACGTGTCCCCCCACCCCTGCCGCCGCCCTCCAGGGACTTGGCCTGCAACTCAGGCATGTGACCTGACTAGGAATCAATCAAACAAGCAACCCTTTGGTTTACAGGCCGGTGCTCAATCCACTGAGCCAGGGCACTCCTTTCAGTTCTTTTGTCTGGCTTCTTTTGACCAACTATGTTTTTGAGATTGAAAGTACTGTTTTAATTTCTCCATATATATATACCTTTTGAGTTTAAAGCTTAGTGTTTTTATTTTGAATGACACAGGATGAGGCACGACATCATAGTACAGTCAAACAGAATTTTGAAGAGTGAGTAGAGATTTACCAAGCAAGGTTCCAAACAAAGAGAGAATAGCAGGTTCAGGGGCTCTCGAATATTTGAGGAAATGAATAACCCAACAACTTGAACCACTGTTAATCCTTTTGAGAGTTCATTATATGCTAGGAAATGTGCTATATATTAATATGATCTTTTTTTTAAAAAAGATTTTATTTATTTAGTTTTAGAAGGGGAAGGAGGGAGAAAGAGAGGGAGAGAAACAACAATGTGTGGTTGCCTCTCGCACACCCCGGACTGGGGACCAGGCATGTGCCCTGACTGGGAACTGAACCAGCAACCCTTTTGTTCTCAGGCCGGCACTCAATCCACTGAGCCACACCATCCATGGCATCTTCTTCTTTTTCTTAAATAAGTCCCTTTAACATTTCATATAATAATGGTTTGGTGATGATGAACTCCTTTAGTTTTTTCTTGTCTGGGAAGCTCTGTATCTGCCCTTCGATTGAAAATGAATCTTTGCTGGGTAAAGCAATCTTGGCTGTAGGTCCCTGCTTTTCATGACTGATTATTTCTTGCCAATCCCTTGTGGCCTACAAAGATTCTTTTGAGAAATCAGCTGACAGTCTTATGGGAATTCCCCTGTAGGTAACTAACTGTTTTTCTCTTGTTGCTTTTAAGATTCTCTCTTTATTTTGAAACTTTAGCATTTTAATTATATATCTTGGAGTGGGCCTCTTTGCATCCATCTTGTTTGGGACTCTGTGCATCCTGGACTTGTGTGTCTATTTCCTTCACCAAATTAGGGAATTTTTCTTTAATAATTTTTTCAAATAGATTTCCAAATTCTTGCTCTTTCTCTTCCCCTTCTGGCAGCCCTCTGATGTGAATGTTGGAACACTTGAAGTTGTCCCAGAGTCACCTTACACTATCCTCGTTCTTTTGGATTCTTTTTTCTTGTTCTGATTGGTTGTTTTGTTTTGTTTTTTGCTTATTTTCCATATCATTTGATTCTCAGCCTCATCCACTCTACTGTTGTTTCCCTGTAAACTGTTCTTTATTTTAATTAGTGTATCCTTCATTTCTGACTGGATCTTTTTTATGCTTGAGGTCCTCACTAAATTCCTTGAGCGTCCTTATAACCAGTGTTTTGAACTCTGCATCTGATAGATGGCTTATCTCCATTTTAGTTCTTTTTCTGGAGTTTTGATCTGTTCTTTCATTTGAGCCTCATTTCTTTGCCTCCCTGTGTTTGCTTCTATGTATTAGGTAGGGCTGCTATGACTCCCTGTTTTGGTAGAGTGATCTAATATAGTAGGTATCCTATAGGGTCCAGTGGCACAGCCTTCCCTATCACCCAAGCTGAGTACTCAAGGTGCACCCTTCATGTGGGCTGAGTACACCCTCCTCTTGTAGTTGAGCCTTGATTACTACTGGCAGGTCAATGGGAGGGATTTACCCAGGCCAGTCAGCTGCAAGGACTGGCTGTGACCACTCACCACCAACCCCTGCCCTCCATGGAGGATTATCTGGGCAGGGTGGTGGTGCTCCAATGTAGTCTGTAATTGTCTGGGTGCACAGGCTCTGGGGTTTCCCAAGTGGTGCTGGCCAAGGTCAGTCCCCACCTGTGTTTTGCCCAGGGCCACCCTACCTGAGCTATAAAGCAATCTGAGATGGCTGCTACTTGTGCTGGGCTTGGAGAGTCCCAGGTGAAGCAAAACTGTGAATCTAGGCTGGTTATTACTCACGCCAGGCCTGGGGTATGGTGCCTGGGGGCTGGCTGGAGCCTCACTGAGGCTAACTGCTGTTTGTTTGAGAGGATTTAGGAAGTTGGGAAGCATGAGTGAGACCAGCCATTCCTATGGAAAAGGAACTTGGGTGGGCAGGTAAGTTTAGTGGGACAGTCTCTGGGGATCTCTAGGGCGAGGCAAACAGTGTTCAGCAGGTTGATGGAGTCTTGAGTCTCAGATATGGCTCCAGCCTGCCGGCTCTGTGGCTCTGTTAGGGACGGGTTCAGAAAAGGGACAATGGCCCCTCTTTCTCTCTGGGAGAAGGCTATTCCCTAGATCTTGCCTTGGTGCCAGACACTTTACTTTCTCCCTGTATGCCTCTGGTGCCTTTTAAGCTGCTACCCCAGTACTGGAGCTCAAAGGGAGTGAGTATGATTAAGTCCATGTGTGCGTTCTTTAAGAGGAACTGCTTGGGACTCCAGAAGTTTCTTCCGCCAACGCAGTCCCCACTGGTTTTTGCAGCCAGGTATTATCTTCCTGGCACTAGAACCCTGGGCTGGGAACCTGGTGTGTGGCTGGGACACCTCGCTCCTGAGATAGCCCAAATTTTTATCTACCACATGTGGGTGAGGGACCAGCCTGTTCCACATCTGTGCCCATCCTACCAGTCTGAAAGGATGTGGTTTCTTTAATTCCATAGTTGTCAGGTTTTCATTCAACTTGATTTCTGACAGTTCTGAGTGATGGTTTGAAATCGGAAAAGCCAGTGTCTGTGCTGCCTGTCATCTACCAGACCCAATAAGCAGAGGCAGGGATCGAATCTTTACGGGTGCTTTATTCAAATGGTGATCTGAGAAGACATTGGGTTTGTACCGTAACAGAGAGACTGTCTTCAATTCCATTATAAACGGACCCTTTTTTTTTTTAATGTGTTTTATTGATTGTAATATTACATTTGTGCCAATTTCCCTTCCCTCTGCTCCCCTCCACCCGGTGGCCCCCCTCCCTCCAGTTGTCCCCCCCTTTTAGATCATGTCCATTAGTTGTGCATACAGTTCTTCTCAACCTCTTCCTGTCTACTCCATTCCCTCCTACCATGATCCTTAATTCCTATATCATCTCCCTCCCTCTCCCCATTACCCCTCCCTGTTGACCTCCCCCCAATATGTTCCCTGTATCTATAGTTCTTTTCCCACTCTCGTTGCCTGTTTAGTTTGCCTAAAACGAACCCTTTTTATAAGGAGAAGAAATGTATAGGTAAGGGGATTGGAATTCAGAGAAAAAGTTAATTGGATAAAAGCTGCAGCATTCCTTCATCTGTGTCCTAGGTGGTGGTCCTTGTGCCTTGGGCAGTGGTCTTTGTGTCCTGGGCTTTGGTCGCCTCACCCTGGAGTACAATGGCTCAGATACTGTCTTGATTGCTTGCACTCCTCCTGAGGTGCACAAGTGAAAGTGCTTGTGGTCTCTGGAATCAAGGTGGATCATAACCTTCCAGTTCCTGAAACAATGGCTTTTTACATACATTGATTACTAAGCTTATTAGCTGTTACCTGAAACTAAAATTTTCCAGCATTTGAGTCCCCCATCAGGTTGTTGTATATTTTAGTTGTAATTTTGATGTGGTTGTGCAGGGAGGCAAGTTGTGTTTACCTATGCCGCCATCTTGACTATATGAGAAACGCTCACAATAAAACACTGGGACACAGGACTTAAGCAGTAGGCGAGGCATTGTTTATTCACAGGTCTGCAGAGCTGGACACACAGCCATATCAGGGATATGTGTGTGTGTGTGTCTGGAAGCAGACAAGCAAACTGGTTTTACACTAACACGAGTAGTGCCTCCCCCCACCTTCTCCCTTCTCCCCTGTTTCTCCATTTGCTGGATAATCCGGAGTTACAATCTAACACGATTAACTGAATTAATTGAGGGTAGTGACTAACTAAGGGTAATTTGGTTATAGGTCTGTCCCCAACTCTCCCTTGAAGTTTCCCTAACTTGTTTGCTGGGTTGTCTAGCTACATTTTCCCATTTCTCTGTGTTTGGTGATGAATATCTACCCCCTTTGATCTGAGGCATTTGTGCTGAGTTGCAGAATGTCCCCTCCTGACTTGTAAGTGTGCTAATACTGTTGACTCTGACGTGGAGATTTAATTACATTTGTCCTTTGTTGCTAATTACTTTCTACTGGTTTGAGAGTCACCAGTTTTTGTTTTTGTTTTTGTCCCTTACAACCAGAAGTGTCTCTTTTTCTTGTGTTTTTTCTTTTATTATTCCAGTATCCCAATGGCTGCATGCATCAGGTACTTGATAAAGATTTAGTAAATGAATGATGGATGGATTCATAGAAGTTGGGAGGAAAAGATTGGGGATTTGATAGAATTCTGTCATCTGCTAGCCAGAAACAAACTTTTTTTTTTTTTTTAGATTTTATTTATTTTTAGAGAGAGGGGGCGAGAGGTAGAAAGAAAGGGAGAGAAACATCACTGTGTGGTTGCCTCTTGTGCACCCCATACCAGGGACCTGGCTTGCAACCCAGTCATGTGCCCTGACTGGGAGTCCAACCAACGAGGCTGTGAACCAGCCAGCCTCTGGTTCACAGGCTGGTGCTCAACCCACTGAGCCACACTAGCCAGGGCCAGAGGTGAACTCTTGAGTGAGGAAAATAGGTGGAAGTAGGAAGGATTGGCTAGGGATGAGACAGAGTTGGAATGCTCAGTGGCAGGGATGAAGGGTTGGAAAAAGTGGAAGTTGAGCCTGACAAGGGATGTATTTCGTGAGTTTGTACAACAAAGGACAAGATACAGTTAAGGGTATTTTGAAAGTGGGGCTTTCAGGCTTAGGTTTTTGAGGTTGGGTTTTTTTTCTCCAGAGGAAAGAAAGAATTCTATAGTTGGGACTGTATTACCACCCAAAACCAGTTCTTTTAAATATAATAATAATTAACAGTATTTTAATGGATCTTAACTCCCTTGGACATTGTTCATAATGTAGTTTATGAGATGTTTCTTTATCTTAAACTATTGAACTTAGGTGTTTTTATACCTTTATGTGCAGTTAAGATGGCTATAGAACAGTGAATGTATCTATAAATCCTGGGATGCTGCCTTAACTAAATATGTTTATAGTAAATCTGTTTTATTAAACAAGGTGCTTGGAGGCATAAGACCGATGACGTTTAGGATATAAACTTGTAACGAATAGCAAATAAGCCACTCTAATGCACAGTTTAATGAATATAGTCTATAATATTAGACTACAGTGGTGTAATACGATAAATATTCCTTAAACAATAGCTGTCTGGTGTGAATGAATAAAAATTATACCTATTTTTTTGTCAGATCGGCAAAATATATACTTTTCTGGTATGCCACAGAACTTTAGTAATTAGTTTATGTGTGCCATGAGATGAAAAAGGTTGAAAAATCACTGCAATAGACAACAAGTATCTGTTCCTTTAATTTGCATTAATTAGATTGCTAGTGAGTTTGCATTTTTCATATTTCATCGGCTAGTTTGTAAACTAACTCTTTGGACCTTTTGTCTTTTCTTCCCCTTAATTAAAAAAAAATTTTTTTTTTTAAATTTCACAAGAATCCCTGGGTACCCCTTTGTAAAAAATTCAAATATGGACCATTAAAAGCCCCACTGGCACAGTTCCTCCTTCTCCACTGGCCAGAGGGCAAATTCTTGAGTTCGAACCACCTTCCTTGACTTTTCCTATTCCTCTACAGTCATGGAGTTTGTTTTGTTTTGTTTTTGCTGTACGTATTGTATTCCAACATGCTTTTTTCTCCTTAGCAATAGTCTTGAAAATTTTTCCAAGGCAATATACATACTGTTCACTTGGAATCCCTTCCTCGTTCTTCCCTGCTGAGGGTACTACCCTTTGTAAGGGCTAAATTGTATTCCATAGAATGGATTTGTGTACCACCTCCCACTTGCCAAGTTGTTGCAGGCAATGCCAGGATGAATATTTCCCTATGTGCCAGCCTTTTGTCTAACTGGGGAGCAATGCTTAAGGGTACTGTTAAATTGCCCACAGAAGAAGCAATTTCCTTTCCCACCAATAGGATGTACAGGAACTTATTTCTCCATATCCTCACAGGCCTTGCTTATTATCAGTCTTTAAAATTTCCCCTAATCTAGTGGAATATCATATTGCTGTTTTAATTTGCACTTCCCAGATTGCTGGCAATGTTGATTATCATTCACTCAGATATTTGAGTGTCTGCTCTCTGCTAGGCACTGTAGAGGCACCGTCAACAATGGTAATAAAACAGGTGTCATTCCTGCCCTGGCCTGGTGGCTCAGTTGGTTGGAGCATCATCCTGTGCATCAAAAGGTTGCGGGTTTGATCCCCAGTCAGGGCACATACCTACATTGCAGGTTCAGTTCCCAGTCTGGGCACGTACAGGAGGCAACCGATCGCTGTTTCTCTCTCACATCAATGTTTCTCTTTTCCCCCACTTCCTCTCTTTCTAAAATCAATGAAAACATCTTCAGGTGAGAATTAAAAAAAAAAACAAACAACAACAACAAAAAAAGATGTCATTCCTGCCCTCACAAATCAAGGGAATGAAATCTTATATTTTTTAAAAATTTTATCTACTTTAGAGACAGGGGAAGGGAGGGAGAAAGCAAGGGAGAGAAACATCAACGTGCCATAGATAATGTCAATCGGTTGCCTCTCACATGCCTCTGAGTGGGGACCTGGCCCACAACCCAAGCATGTGCCCTGACTGGGAATTGAACTGGCAAACTTTCGGTTTGCAGGCCAGAGCTCAATTCACTGAGCCACACCAGCCAGGGTGGAATAAAATCTTTTAGCTCTACTACATTTTTCAATATTTTGCCTTTTACATGTGTTAATGATCTGGTGTTTCTATAACACCGAATTTAAACTTTTTCTGTATCCAGACCTACTAATCTTTTATGCTTTTATACTAGAAAATCTTCTCCTATCCCCAAATAATATACCTAATCATATGTATCTTTTGTTTTCTTTAAATAGGTATCTTGTGATTGTAAATATAACAAAAAGCTGAGCTCAGTGGGGTTAGCCTGCTGTGAGGGGTAGACAACTTAGCATCCTCCTCTCAGAGTGAAGCTCCCAGCTTGGGCCCTGGATGAGAGAGAATTCCCCTCTCTTCTCTCTGGCCTTTGACCCTGTGAAATGAAAATGAAAATGAAAATGTCCAGAAAGGAGAGGTTACTGCTCTGCATAAAGAGGTAAAAGCCTGTCTTTGTGTTGGTCAAAGGGAATCTCTGCAGGTACAACTCCACAGATGGGGGTGGAGGGCTGGCAACAGCTGCAGAAGCCAACCCCAGGACTCCTGTCATCTCTACCGCATGACTCCAAATGGTAATGGCATCTGGGATCCCAGAGTCCCTCAGCAAAAGGACAGGAGTGCAGGCTGTTGGGAGCCCCTCCTTAGTTCCCTCTTGAGGTGGGTACTACAGGTTCAGGGGCTGGGAGGGGCCTTGTGTGGTTCTTATTACCCTTTTTCCTATCACAAGAGTAGCAGTTGCTCAGTGCAGAAAACTTGGGAACCATAGAAAAGGACAAAGTGGGGAAAATAAACATGGAGTGATAGGTATCTCAGTCACATTTCAACTGAACAATATCCACACATTGGTACTGTGCACAAATCATTTATTTGCGACACAAAAACTAGCTTGGCTTGAAAAGCTTCCTCTTAAAAGTGAATGGTGGTACATTTGACTCTGGAACCAGAGGAGGAAGTGAGAGAGAAAGAGGGGACAGCTAGTGGCTGGTCCTCTTGTCACAGGCCCTCAGATCTCACAAGTGTGGTGACCACTGTGTAAGACACCATGCATCAGAGGGAGGCGCAACACAACTATAAATGGGTCCTGGGCATCATGCATTTATTCCTCCCTCAACAACCATTCATTGAAATGCCTGTTCAAGGAATATAGTGCCAGTCTCAGCCTCGTTGAGGCAGATACAGGCTCTTAAGTATGATACCAAGGAAGGCTACCTGTAAGGTTGGTCAGATAGTGCTAGTGAGCCATCTTGAAGATAAAATCAGCTTCAACCAGGGTATAAATAAACAAATAAATATATATATATTCCCATATATATATGGGAAGGGTATACCAAGGAGAGGGAATGCCTAGAAACAAAGGGTTTTAAGAGCATGGGTTTCATACCTTGGCTGGTGTGGCTCAGTGGACTGAGCAGCAGCTTGCAAACCAAAAGGTCAGCAGTTCGAGTCTCAGTCATTGCACATTCCTGGGTTGTGGGCCAGTTCTCCAGTTGGACCAATCCATGTTTCTCTCCCTCTCTTTCTCCCTCCCTTCCCCCTCTCTAAATAAATAAATAAATAATCTTGTGGGGGGAGGGTGGAAAGAGCATGGGTTTCAAGATCAGTCTGTGAGGTCCTCCCTTCAAATGGCAGTTCAGTTAGAGGCAGAATCTATCACTCCTCAGGAAGCTGAACAGATATAAGGTGGCAGGGGATGGGGGTGCAACAAACATCACCACCTCCTGGCTTGGGGTCTGGATGGATGGAGGAGCCATCATCCACTTAGGCAAAGAAGAGGAGATGAATGAAGGCTGAGTCTGCAGAGCTTCCCATCAGAGAGTGGAGCTGAAGCTCAGGTCAGGTTGGAGGTCAGCAGTTGGCTCAAGAAGCCAGTGGAGAGATAAGCTGGCCCGGGAGGGTATGCAGAGTGTGGCCAAAGGGCCAGCGACTGGCTCTCTAGTGTTGCGGGATACGATGGATGAAGAAAGCAGGACATGGTGCTCACTGGATGTGCCCCTCCACATGAAGCAGCAGGTAGTTTCTGAGGAGCTGGGGCAGTGGGAGGCGGGCAGCAGCCTGTCGGCAGCGGTTACCCAACTGAGTACGCACAGCCAGCCGGGCCAGGTGCTGCAGCCGCCTCGGCTGGTTCACCATGCTCAGGGCCGAGCTGTAGAAGGCTTCATGCTCCTAGGCCAGGAGTGGAACAGGGTCAGATGGCCCCATAACTTTGTCTCTGCCCTGCCAACTGGGGGCCACTTAGTAGTAGGGCTCTTGGATTTTGCAACATGTAAAAATTGGAACCATACTGAAAGACTCATTCCGAGCCAGAGAAGCGTTGCAGGGGTCATGGGAGCTGGGACCACACTGCAAAGCCCTGTCTCAGCCATGTCTGTACCCACCGCCACTCCAGAGAATCAGAGTGCCCACTGAGTCTGAGATGCCTGATAAATATTCTGATGCAGGCGAGAGAGAGAGGCTTTAGAGGTGTGTGGAATTAGAGGTTGTTCTGAGCTGTAGGGGTTAGGGGGAACCTAGAACTCAGGGGTTTCCCTCTGACTGTCCTCCAGCCCAAGGGCCCTCCTGCTCCTCCCCCCAGGAAGCCCACCCTGGAGGGGTAGGCCTAGGGCCCAACCTTCCTTTCCATCTCCCCCAGAGTCCAGGATAGATCTCTGCCCCTGGGTTGGACATACCTGCCACAGCTCTGGGAGTACTGCCTCCACCCAAGTATCACAGGATGGGACACAAGGGTAGGCATTAAGCAGGACTTCCAGGGCCTGAGGGAAGTTGGCACAGTGTTTCAGCATCTAGGAATCAAAAGAGGGTCTTAGGGGCGCCATGCCTCTCCCAACCAGGGTCATGAGTCTATTTTCCATGCCTCAGTTTACCGCACCTTCAAGGGTGCTCCATAACTTCCTGATCCCAGCTAGTTTCCTTGGACCCTTTTTTTCTCCGTTGGACACCTTCCCCTATAGCCTTCGCTGGTCCTTCCCAAAATGGGGCCAGACCCCTGGTCATATAGGTTGGGCTCTCAGACTCTTGACCCCTCCTCTTCCCCCTGTGGTGGGTCAATTCCATAGGCAGGCTCCCCCCACCCATCTGGAGCCTCCTTTCACAAGCTTTCACTACGTACCTCAGGGTGCACTGGCTGGGCCCCATAGTCCAGTAGCGTGGTGAAGAGGACCTCAGGCTCCCAGTTAGGAGTGTCCTGGACAGCCTGCAGCGCACAGTCCATGGGTGTGTGGCCTGCTGCGTTGGGCACTCCAGCGCAGGCCCCATGGTGCAGAAGCAGCTCTGCCAGGGCCCCACAGCCATTGGCACAGGCATTGTGCAGCGGCGTGTGGCGCTTGCGCCCGGCCACCCGGGCATCAGCCCCAGCCTCCAGGAGCTGGCGCGCCGCAGCGTGGTGCTTCCGACCGCTGCCTGGGCCCTCCGCCCCAGCGCAAGCCGCGTTCAGAGCTGTCTCACCCTGGCTGGTGCGCAGGCCCACATCGGCTCCATGCTCCAAGTAGAGAGCCACGTGCTCCTCCAAGCCTCGTGCAGCCACCACGTGCAGGGGAGTCATCTCGCTGTCCCTTGCAACCACGTTCACAGTAGCTCCCGCCTCCAACAGCAGCTTGGCGCACCTGGGGGCAGGGCACAAGGTGCCATGCTAAATCCTGACAAACCAAGGCCTGGCCTGGGAGCCCCTCAGCCTGCTGTCATCCCTTACCAGCTCTCTTCCTATCCCCTGCACCTGGAGGGGAGCCTGCTGTCCACCGTCAGACTCATAGAAGCCCCATGACAGACAGAAGAGCTGAAAGGCCCACGAAAGGCCCAGGAGCATCTTCAGTTTTCACTTGAAAAACTTCAGCCCAGAAAGGTCACAGTGCAGCCAAGGACACACAGCAAGTTAGTGGCTATAATGAAATTAGTACTCACTGCCTCAGACAGTCCCTCCCAGAGTCTAACCTGACTCTCCAATCCCACTGGGACCCCAAGACCTGGTTATGAATCATTTGTCTCAACATTTAAAAGATTTTATTTATTTATTTTTAGAGAGAGGGGAAGGGAGGGAGAAAGAGAGGGTGAGAAATAGCAATCAAGGGTTGCCTTTCATAAATGCCCCAACTGGGGCCAAACTGCAACCCTGGCATGTGCCCTGACTGGAAATCAGACCAGCACCCTCTTGATTTGCAGGATGATGCCCAACCAACTAAGCCACCATAGTCAGGGCTGTCTCCTAACATTTTGATAGCATACACACACAAAATTGAAAATTCACTACTGTGTATACTATGAAACAAAGTTAAAATAAGTCCTAATATTTTTTTCCTGCCTTCAAAATTGAAGACCACCCTTTCAGACAAGCCACACCCACTCCAACAAAAGAAGGCACTTGGGGACCCACCTGCCCCACTTTCCTCTAAAGAGAACAAACAAAACCAAACAATAAAAAAATAGATTTTAGGAAGCACTTGCTTCAAGTTCCTGGAAAAATTATAGGCCAGAACACTGTAGAGGCAAATATTTATCCTTAACCACCATGGGGTAACCCAAACACAACAAACTAAATTAATGATGAAACTAAACTAACTAATTTAGAATTAAAAAGCCAGAATGCCAATGAGTGGAACTCAGGAGCAGATCTGTCAACTCCAACAAAACCCTGACCAGCCCTGGCTGGTGTGACTCAATAAACTGAGCGCTAGCCTGTGAACCAAAAGGTCGCTGGTTTGATTTCCAGTCAGGGCAAATGCCTGGGTTGCGGACCAGGTCCCAAGTTGGGGGGCATGTGAGAGGCAACTGATCAATGTTTCTCTCCCTCTCTGTCTCCCTGCCTCCCTCTCTAAAATGAATAAATAAAATCTTTAAAAAACCAACAACAAAAAAACACCCTGGCCAAGTATCCTTCCCCCAAATGTCCACATCATAATTAAAATTCCAAAGGCTAAAGATAAAAAGAGAATCTTAAAAGCAGCAAGAGAACAGAAGAGTTACCTACAAAGGAATTCCCATAAGACTTGTCAGCTGATTTCTCAAAAAAAACTTTGCAGACAAGAAGGGACTGGCAAGAAGTATTCAAAGTGACAAAAAGCAAGGATCTACAACCAAGATTACTCTATCAAGCAAAGCTATCATTTAGAATGGAAGGACAGATAAAGTGCTTCCCAGACAAGGTAAAGCTAAAGGAGTTCATCATCACCAAGCCCTTACTATATGAAATGTTAAAGGAACTTATTTAAGAAAAAGAAGATCAAAACTATGAACAGTAAAGTAACAACAAACTCACAACTATCAACAAATGAATCTAAAAAACAAAAACAAACCAAGCAAACAACGAGAACAAGAACAGAACCATAGATATGGAGATCATATGAAGGCTTATCAACAGAGAGAGGGAACGGGAAGAATGGGGGAAAAGGTGCAGGGATTAAGAAGCATAACTGGTAGGTACAAAATAGACAGGGGGATATTAGTAGTACTAAAGGAAATGGAGATGCCAGAGAACTCACATGCATTACCCAAGAAAATGAACTAAAGGGGGGTGTTGCTGGAGGGAAGGGGGCAAAGGGAAAACAATTGGGATAACTGTAATAGTATAATCAATAAAATATACTTAAAAAAAAAAGGGCTAGGGAAAGAAAAACAGAACAAAACAAAAATAAAAAATAAGTAACAGAAAAAGAGAACAACCAAAAAAGAAAGGGCTGAGAAATTTGGATCACTCTGTTCTATCACTGATCTAGATTTAAGCAGGGGAGAGGTTCCCAGCATTTGGGCTATGGAGTGTCTCCCAGGAGTGACTGAATCTTTACCAGGGACAGTCCTGTTTGTGGACTTGATTTATAAAAGTGCAAATACCAAGCCCTGGCTGCTGTGGCTCAGTGGATTGAGCATTGGCCTGCAAGCCAAGTGTCGCTGGTTCAATTCCCAGTCAGGGCACATGACTAGGTTGCACGTCAGGTCCCCGGTTGGGAGCGCGAGTGAGAGGCAATCACACAATGATGTTTCTCTCCCTCTTTCTCCTTTCCCCTCTCTCTAAAAATAAAATAATAAATAAATAAATAAATTTTTTTAAAAAAGTGCAAATACCACTATATAGGGGGCCCAAGAAACTGTTTACCTTAAGAAGGTGGGAGGAGAAAAGAAAAAGAAAGTGGGCATGAGAGCTGTGTGGGGCTTCATACTGAGGTTGGGAAACACCAGACTGGATCTTTCCTGACGCCTACCTCAGAACAGCTGGGAGTTTGGCTGTGGAAGGTTCACAGGAAATAAGAGACTAGTTGAGACAGGGTTTTCCCAAAAAGCAACAGGGCTTCTGCCTTCTGGGCTTAGCTGATGCAGCCTTGGACAAATCACTAAACCTTTCTGAGCCTCCGTTTTGTCTCTGAGGTTGTTGTGAGGACATGAGTATATGAGGTGCTTCTCCCTTCTCCTGGCCGTGTGAGCTGTAGGCACACAAACACACACACTACACACAAACCCTCCCCAAACCCTGGGCACCTACTGCAAGGACTCAGGGGCTGTGCAGAGATGCAAGGGAGTGGTGCCTTCCTCAGACAACACGTTGGCCTTGGCGCCAAAGGTCAGCAGCAGCCGCACACAGTCAGACTGGGCCTGGGCACATGCCTCATGCAATGCTGCCCGGCCCCCAACCCGGGCATCCAGCTCAGCTCCCTGCTGGATGAGGTGGCGGGCGCAGTTGGTATAACCTCGGGCCGCAGTGATAGTGAGGGGCACCGTCTGCTTGGTCTTGGGGGTCAGCACCCAGAACCCTGTGGAGAGCAGACAGTGTTTGAGGCGGGGTGTGAGCCCCGCAGGCAGGGCAGGCTGTGGTGAACAGCTGATGTTGGCTTTCCCTCTGTACCCCTGGCTGAGTACACACACTCTGTGCCAGGCTATACCTGTGGAAAGGGCTCATTCAAGTCCTGATTTGGGAGTGTAAATCAGAACAGCCTGTTAGAACGGTTTGTCAATCTGTAACCAAACATAGTATGTGTGTCACAGAAACAAAATTAATTGCTCTTTAAAACCAAAAGGGCGGCTAAAGAGGGCAAATCCTGTTAAGGAATCCTCTGGGTCTCTGAGCTGCTGATGGAGTTCTTGCCTCTTTTGGTTCACTTGCAGCTCTGGTGCTGGGGTTAAGGGAGGGATATGAACAGGAGGTCCTGGAGCTGAGCTTGGACGTGGCCAGTGAGCAGAGAGGAAGGAGCCATGAGTTTGGAGTTCTAGGACACTGCTAGGCTGGGGAGTGGGGGAAGGCTGGAAGGAGAGAATGAGAGGTGGGGGAGGGGGACGGAAGAGTGGTGAGAGGGTATGATCATAGCACTGGTGTTGGATCCAAACTGTAGAAATGGCAAAGGACCTGTTTAAAGAACATAGATTTAAAGAACATAGATGCCTAATATCCAACTATAAATTGTTTGCATTATGGTAAAGTAAGGCCTGGGTTTTCTAACTCTTGGGTAAAGAATGTTTTATTTATTATTAGAATTGAAATAAGGCCAAGTGCCACTTGAGGGATGATGGACATGCTGCAGGACGAGGCCAGGTTATCTCGGACAGGCTCACATCACTAATAGTTGAAGACAAGCAGGAATTTGGAGCCTGTGGTGACTGTAAGAACATATGCTCTCCAAGGATTTTGAATCCCCAAATCCATGGGTGGGGTTGGAGGCAATCTCTCATCATTTAAACAGGGCAATCTGAATTGAGGTATTTGGTTTGCATGGACAAATCCTCTGGTCAGAATAGATCCTAAGGAAATCAGCTGGCAAGTATGCAAAGATATTCATCATATTGCTATTTAAAATTGTCTTAAAAAAAGGAACCAAATCTATCCAATCTATTTGGGGGCCTAGTTACATAAATCATGACATACCCATACAGTAGAATTTATGCCCCTATATAAAATATTATGTCAACTTATGGTTATTGACATGTTACATGGAAAAAGAAACACCAGGTTATAAGATAGCATATGGATATAATTCTGTGGAAGAAAAATATTCATATGTGTGGATATATATTTATAGAAAAATTGCATTAGAATTATAATCGTGTTCCTATGTAGTTAATATAATGTTAATATAACTTTAATTCTGGTAAAACATACAAACCACTAACCATGCCTCATTTCTGCTTAGGAGGGAGCTAGAATGGGCACTGAGAAGAAATGGTGTAATTTATGTTCTGGAGGGAGGGGATGGGGCTGAATGTTCCCCCTCTCCCCACCCCCACCTCTTCCCTCTCCCTCCTCTTCTGCCCCCACCTGCTGCTCCCTACCCTGTTCAGGTGACCAGGCCAGCTGGTTGCTCACAGTCTCCACAATCATGTTGGCGGCGTCTTCATCCTGGAACAAGGCTTGGACCTGTTGCAGGTCGCCAGAGAACAGGGCATTGTGGACCGCTGGATCTCGGCAAGAGTGGCGTGGCCTAGTGAGTCGGGCCCTGGAACTTGGAGGGCACCTTTGACTCTGGTACCGCCAGGCTGCTGCCCGGCGCCGGTCCTCCCACTCCAGCCACTCTCGCTGTAGGCGCAGAGAGCGCAGTGTGGAAGAGGAAGAGGGGAAGGTCTCTTCTGCCATGGGAAGGAGTGCAGGGATCTGGTCACTGGCAGCTGGGCAGAGCCTGATGTTACCACCCTTGTTCAGAGGAGCCACCCTGCCCCCTCACCCATGATCCAGAGAGAGCAGCAGCTGAGGCTATAAATAGGCTCTGCGCGCTCTGGTAAACACGTGTCCAAAGTCCTGATCCTGGCGCAGAAAAGGTGTTGGGCCAACCCCCCACACAGGTGTAGGGCCAGCCCCTGCCTCTGCTGATGCCCTCCAATAGGGCAGCAGGCCCGCAAATGAGGCCATCCCTGCACCCCAGGGTCTACATCATCCCACTTCTCCGGAGCGAGCACCTTGGGTTGAGGTGAGGGAAGCAGTCAGTCAGGAAGATGGACAGGGCAGGGAGGAAAAGCCAGTCCCCCAACCTCTCTGATGCTGGCTGGAGGGCAGACCAGCCCTGGAGAGAAGGGTTGGTGGAGAGAGAGCTCAAACGGCTCTTCCCAGCATCCGCAGTAACCGCAACAGCTCTGCACGTGTATGCACAGGGTTTAACAATATTTAAATCACTTTTATATCCATCTTTACTTGGTGACCATACTTTCTGGCTCACCCAGGTAAACAGTAAACTTGGTTTTGATAATAAAGTATATAATCAAGCTAATATCACACTTGAACCCCTCTGAGATGTGTGGTCTTATGTCTGTTTACCAATGAGGAACTAAGGCTTAACCAGGTAAAACAGCTTGCTCAAGGTCACAGCTTGTGAGGGATGAAGCCAGGACCAGGACCCCAGCTGGCCCCACTCCACAGATGGTGCACTTCCGCTCTAGCTGCTGTGGCCATGTGAGGGTGAAGCCAGTTGTGAGCTTCTCCCCACTCTCCAAGCAAGATAACATGGTCTCTGGAAACTACCTTCAGTGAGTCCCCCCACCTCCATCCGACCCCTACTCCTAACAAGGGCTTGTGTGCCTGCCTACGGGCTAAGGGCTTGACCTTGTAACTCTGGGGTCTCCGGATCAGAGACCTTTAAGCCACAAACCCATGCACTCAGGAGGAAGCTGCTCTACTTCCAGGAGCCTCTAGAGGGAGGAATGAGGCCATGAAATAGTATTAGCTGGTGTGGCTGCCAAGCCAGGGAAGGAGAGGCAGGAGGGATGCCAGCTCCTGCCTCATAAGTTCTCCTAACCTGGAAGATCACTCAGTGTGCAGGTGGGCTGGCCCCTTGGCCCCTCAGGGCAGGCCCAGCCCCATACTGCCTTGGTTGCAGTGGCTGGTCTGTCTCCTCCTGGCTCCTCTGCCCCTGTACTTTGTCCCCTCCTGGCTCTGTAGCAGCCCTTGCTCAGTTATCTCTTGACTCTTCCTCTGCCTGGACCCTTGCTCAGTTATCTCTGACTCTTCCTCTCCCTGGACCCCTCACACAAACAAGTTCCAGCTCCTATGCTCACATTTTCAGTCACCACCTCTACATTTTTAACTTGGACCAGCCTAGCCTCCTACCTGGTGTCCTTCCTCTGGCCACAACCCATCTGCTTCACTGCCTAAATGGAATGATCTAACTAAAATGATTAAGTCCCAACTTGAAAATTTCTGCTGACTTCAGACACTTCCCCTCTCCAACTAAGCCCCAATTTTGTGGTTTGGTCTCACGTCACATAGCATTCTCATCGTGGCTCCTCACCCTTCCCTGACATTCCCTCTGCTTGGAATTTTCTTCTGACTCATTCCTCAAAGTCCACCTCAAAGGTCACCTGCTCTGGAAGACATCCCTACAGCAGCCCCAGGTCCCCCACTCTTCTGGTTCCCATCACTCCCAATGCATGCACTTCGTAAAGCACCTGTCCCAGTATACTGTAGATGACAGTCTGCTGTGCCGGATGTGGGCTACAGAGGAGGCTCCAAATTTATTCAGTTAGATTTCTGGTCCCAGCAGGGCCTGGCACACAGTAGGTCTTGACGTGGTGTTTAGGGGCACTTGGTGCATAGCAGGCTCACCTCTTATGTGTAGTGCATTGACTGAGGGCTCTGTTCTCTGCCAAGGCAAACACTCATCTGCCTGCCCAAGTGGGTGGCAGCAGCCTGGGCTGTTTCCGGCACTGCCCTTACCCTGCTGTTCACCAACTCTGGCCCCAGCTTCTTGGTGGTATTCCAGGGTGGGGGATCACAGAGGAAGAATGAGATCATGCACAGCGAAGGCTTGGAGGTCCTCAGAAAGGCGCCTCTATAAATGCAGCAGTGATTAACCCTGTTGGAACCCATTCAGTATTTTAATTGCCCCGCCAACGGCCTGGTTGAGCACCCACAGCTGGGTTCCCAGGGTTGGGAGCTGGCAAGGTGGGGTGGGGCCAAGAGGGGCCAAGATGGGGTGAGCGTCCCCTCCCTCCTGAGGCACACAATAGTCATGGTGTGTAGGGCCATGACTATGCTGATCTCCCCAGCCTCTGTGTAACCTTTTGTCACACAGGCCTGAAGGTGCTCTGACTACAGCTCAGTCCCCAGATACACCATGTGCTCTGTCTTCTGTCCTTAGCCGTAACTTCCTGAGGGCAGAAAAACCATCCTTAGTGTTAACTTCTTGAGGCCTTTACTTCAACCCACACATAAGCCCACAGGGAGCCAGTTCTACTGGCAGGAGCAGTGCCATGTCATTGGATACCCAGCCTGACTTTTGGAGCCAGAACTTGTGGGGCAATGAAGTACACCAAAAGAGATAGGAAATCAGTCAGGACTGTGAGCAGCAGAGACCAGGGATCAAGGGGGGTTGAGTGGGAAAAGGCACTGCAAGCCAGGGGAACAGGGTGGTTTGAAAGCAGGAAGAACACATGACCCAGGTCTAAGCTACAAAGGCAGAGCTGGGGAGTTCGCAGCAGGTAGAAGAGAAGTGCATGGTCTGCTCAGGCAGGAAGACCAAATGAGAGTGCGAAGCTTAAGAGTGCTGGTGAATCAGCGCTATTCTTGCTCCTGGGCTTAGAACAGAAAAGCCTTCTAGAACAGGGCTCCACTGCAACGAGCAGCTAGCTGAGCATGGAGTTCCTAAAGCGCTTCTTCACCTCAGCCTTGAGATGGACCCGTGGGATCATCTCTCTTTGGGAAAAGGGAGGCTAACATCTTCGCCCAGAACAGTACCAAACCTATGAGAAGTCCCTGACTCACAGCTGCTTAGTGAAGACCGGCAGAAGGAGGGGAGGCTGGTGGCCTAACTGGGGTCTTTAACCCACACCCCCTCATCCATGAGTAGAGAGAATCTTCCTTTGTTCCCTTCATTCCAGAAAAGGAAAACAAAGTTGCCAACTTGGTACTATTAGACCTTTCACACCCCACCCATGCCCCTTGTCTAACTCTGGTCTGAAAGGTGGTGTAGAGAAGCTACAGTGACCAAGAGTTGCTTGGAAACAAAATTAATAAAGTAGTATTAGATTATAACTCAAAGCATAAAATAAATACCCACCGGTCCATACTGATATAAATGAATAAATAAAAAATGAGGGAGAATAGGCCAATGCCCCATGCATAAGAATTCCAAATAATCTATGTGAATATTCTTCCCTTAAGGAGGTAGAATACATGTAACTTGTCCTATGTGTGGACTGCACACAATGACTTCCTTCCAAAGAGGAGAGTACAGAAAGGGAGAAGGGTAACTTCACAGTGGAGAAACCTGGCAAACCCCCACCTCAGCCAGGTGATCAAGGCCAGCATCAACCCTTGACAGGATGCGATGAGAATAACACCTTACCTCTGTGGTCTTCCTCTTAAAACATATAACCCCAGTCTAATCATGAAAAAACAGCAGATAAATTCCAGTAGAGGGGCACCCTGTAACATGTCCAAGCCGCACTCTTCAAAGCTGGCAGGGTCATAAAACAAGAGAAGTCTGAGACAAAGCCACGGCCTGGAAGAGCCTAAAGGGACATGATGAGACATGATGCCTGGGTGTAGTGGGGGATCCTGGACCAGAGACAGGACAGCAGGAGAAAACTGAGTAAATCTGAATAGAATATGGAGTTCAGTTAGTAATAATATATCAACACTGGTTCTTTAACTGTGACAAAGCTACCATACGTAATAAGAGGGGAAACTGGGTGTGGGGTATTATGGAAACTCCCTGTAATATCTCTGTAATAATTCTGTAAATATAAAACTGTCTAAAAAGAAAAAGGTTATTTTTTTTTAAAAAGGGAGAGAGCCCTGGCTGATATGATTTAGTGGACTGAATCTGGCATGTGAACTGAATGGTTGTGGGTTCAATTCCCAGTCAGGGGACATGCCTGGGTTGCGGGTTTGGTCCCCAGTTGGGGGTGCGAGAAAGGCAACCGATCGCCATTTCTCTTGCACATCATGTTTCCCCCCCTCTCTAAAAACAAATAAATAAATAATAAAAATAAAGAGAGAGGGAGAGAGAGAAAATGAGTAGCTTGGCTCTGTGTGGTCGAAGCACCACTGACAGGGTGAACAGGACAAGGAGCAGCAAGGATGGAAAAGAGAGGGAAGCAGGCAAAGCAGGCAGCAGCTTTATTTCAGAACAAGGTATCATAGCCACGCCCCTGCCCCCGTACCTGTGAACCTTGGACACAGGTAAGCTGGACAGCTACAGGCCTCAAGGGACAAAGCAGAGGGAAGTCTGAGAGTGTTCCTTCCCTGTCCACAGGAACAGATCGCCACTGCTGTGGTGTGGCTCCTCTCAGCTCCTCAGCTGTACAGGGACTAGGGTGTAAAAGGACGAGGTCCAATGTCTTCAGAAGTCAGGATGAGGTGGGAGAGCAACACAACTTCGTGGCTGGCAGGAGAACGATGCGCCCCAGGGCTTGGAAGACGGGAGGGTAGGAGAGCCAGTCTTGTGCTGGGTTCTGGTATGTCAAAGAAGACCCAAAGTGACGGCAGTGCAGGTTCCTGAGACGCAGCTATTCTCGGGAACCCAGGCGGAAGCAACCACAGAAGTCCTGAGCTTTGCCTAGTCTCCGATCGTGCTGGTCTTCCTGCGCCTTGGGCACGATCAGACACAATCAGAGCCTTGCCTGCTCACGGTGGGTGCCCTGCCTTGGAGCAGTCCCAACTGTTGCTCCCACAGAAGAAGTCCTCAGGGAGCTCACTCAGGAGCCCATCCAGGTCATCTGCAGGGGGTATGGAGAGGGTGGGCAGACTGAGGGACAACATCAGGGCTGCATGTGACTCCAGTTCAAGGCTCCTGCCTTTTAGGAGGGTCTGGACCATGCAGCACAGTCAGGAGGCGGCTCTTCCTGGGCAGCAGTACCTGCGCCAATAGGCCTGACCTCTGTCTTCCCTCTGTTCCCCACATAATCACACATGACAAGAGGCAGGGGCAAAATGCCAGGCCATTCTGCTGAGCAAGAGGCTTCCCTTAGGCATCAGTGGTTCCTCTCTTTCCTTCCACAGGCACACTGCCTGAGCAGAAAGGCTTCAGAGGTCCCCTGGTGCAACCCTCTCATGGGACAGAGGGAGAAACAGGGCTGGGGAAAGCCATTAGATGCATTCAGAATCACAGTCCATTAATCTGACTTCTCATCTGAAGAGGGGGAGACATCATCCCTTCCCCCGAAGTGCCTCTGTAGGCATAGGGAATAAAAGTAGCTCTTCCTGACTGGTCCGCAGGTGGGGTCTTATGTCTGAGAATTTGGAAACTGAGCTGACCTCAGTAATCCCTGTTGCTCCAACAACAGCACCTAACACTAAGTGCTTACTCTGTGCCAGGCACAGGGCCACACACGTCACACTCATCACTTCGTTTATGTCATTTATGTCTCACAGTACCCCTCATAAGGCATCTCGTGGTAGATCCTGTTATAATCCTCACTTTACCTGAAAGAACAGGGTTTAAAGGGTCAAACCACTTGCTCGGGTGAGCATACGTAGGCTCCATACAATGCTGCAGCCACAGCTTCTAATAGAAAACTCTTGCTTAATGGGTGGGATCAGGCAGCCATAGGAGTAAGTTAGACTGGAACTACACCTGCAGAGCTGAGCTCCCAGTCTGGCACAGAGCACTCGATAAACATTGCTGCTAGGAGGACAGAAGTCAGTTTGAGGGCTCTCAGAATTTAATTAAGGTGATCAGCACTGTTCTCAGAATTTGATTATAACGGAACAGTTGCCCCTCACTAGCTACATTATGACTATTTGGAGAAACACTGTGTTAAATGAAGGGAAACGAGCAGTTGGGAAACTGGGAATCAGTAAGAATTAGCATTGTATCTCCAAGCCTTGTCCAGCTACCACTAGCAGAAGATGTGACTCCAGCTGCAATATTCTATGTGCAACTCTCCTCACTCTTACCATGGTCACCAGCAACCTTCTGAAGATGGTTTGGCTGGCCTGTCATCAAGCTTACTTACAAGGTGAGAGTGCAAGTTTCCAGACAAGCTTCCAGCATCAGGGATACTTTTTCATAGGATATAAATAAATGGGCTTTGTGGTTTATCAACTGGTCTACTGTGAATCTGGTTAGTGTGGAGATACCTACCCATAATCCCTTGAAGTTTGGGGCCAGACAGGGTTGAATTTATGAAGTCAAAAAGCTAAGGACTAGCCCTGGCTGGTGTGGCTCAGTGTATTGAGCGCCGGCCTGTGAACCAAAGGGTTGTGGGTTTGATTCCCAGTCAGGGCACATGCCTGGGTTGCGGGCCAGGTCCCTAGTTGGAGGGCGTGAGAAAGACAACCACACATTGATGTTTCTCTCCTTTCTTTCTCCCTCCCATTCCCTCTCTCTAAAAAAATAAATAAAAATCTTTATTTTAAAAAAAAAAAAAAAAGCTAAGGACCAGACATGGACTGTGCTGGCTTCACCTGGGTGATGCTGCCTCCTGAGGATCAAGCTGGTCTTGCCCTAAGACAGCTGTGTTTGGACCTCTCATATCTGTATCCTGGCCGCACCCTAACCACATGGATGGGTGACTTCTCAACACTGCCTAGAAGGCCCCTGAGCTTAGTCAGGATGGGAAAATCTGCCTCTGTGATCTGGCCATCAGCCCACAGAAGACCCAAGGGGTGGCACAGGGATGGTGTCAGTACACCTCCGTGTGGCTAACAGTATATGGCCTGGAGATGGGGTAGACCAGTGGGTCACACTGTTTGCTTTACGTGGCCCCTATCACACTGTTAATAGTTTGTGGCCTGCAGGTCACCAGAGAAGCCACCACATCTGATTTCTGTAAGATTCCATAAGATCCAAGGATTCACGGGAGGAACAAGATGCAGCCCCAGAAGAATCTGGCTGAGCAATTCAAGACGAAATAGAAGAATTTCTTTTGCTCCTGAATAGGCTGAAAGCCTTACCTGCTTCTGGGAGTTCTTCTTCGGGGGCTGTGCCTGCCTCTGGGTTCTGTGCTGATCTGATATCTTTCCCAGGCTCTGCAGTCTCATGCTGGAGGCTGCCATGGAAGCTACCTGGATCCTGGGGACAGCAGATCTGGTTACCAATGCCTGTGCCCCTGAAAGCCTTCTGGACAGTACTATCTCCACCCGGACAATCTCAAGGGAATAGATGGGTGTTCAGGAAAAAGGACAGAGGAGTGTGACAGGGGCAGTTACCTAGGCCCATGCTGCAGGGAGGGAGCTGAAACACCAGACATCCAAAACAGCAGATAATTAAAAACACAAAACAGAAACAAAAAACCTTTTTGGCTGGTCTTTTTTCTAATTCTCCTTTTATCTGACGTTTTAGGGAATCTATATAACTGGAGCAGAGTAAAGGGGCCATTCAGAAATATGTTGAGGCGTTAGCCTGGGATTAAGAATTATCCGTTGCCTAGGCCAGGTAGCTCAGTTGGTTAGAGCACCATCCTGGTATGCCAAGGTTGCAGGTTTGATTTCCAGTCAGGGCACATACAAGAATTAACCAGTGAATGCATCAATGAGCAACAAATTGATGTTTCTCTCTCTCTCTCTCTCTCCCTTCTTCTCTCTAAATCAATTAAAAACAAACAAACAAAAAAACCAATTAGCATCAATAATCCCCAAACTTGCTAATATATAGACAGGTAATTAAAATTAGTAACTAAACCATTAAACATGGTTAGCTCTGGGGAATGGGAGTAGAGAGGTTAAGTTTCATGTTTTGCTTTATTCTGTACCATTTCAATTTTTTTCAATAAGTATGGATGAGTTGAAATTTAAAAGAAAAATAAGGATGATTTTTTTGAAGTGGAGTGCTTTTGAAAGAATGTGGAAGGCTAAGTAGAAAGATGAGGAAAATGGAAGTAGCAAGTTAGAGCTAACAGTGTAACTTGATTAGAAGTCATTGATTCTAACCCACTTATTTTATAGAGGAAGCAACAGTAGGGGAGGGGACAGGACTTGCCAAGGTCACATTACAAATTACTAGCAGAGTGAAGATATGACCCAGGTCTCCCAACCCCAGGTAATGACACCAGCCCTGGATCCCAGAAAGGGTGGGGGTGGCCACAGAGGAGATGCTGTCTGCCACGTCAAGACGAGGCTCTGCATTCTCGCTCCGGAGTGGAGCTGCCTGGAAGCCCAGTCTCCATCAATTCCCAAAGGGGGTGTCCCCACCTGAGTTCTGTGTGGGTATCCCCTCACTTAGCAGGGGGAAGACCAGAGCAAGTGCTGGCTCACCTGATAGGCCATTTGTAGCTCACTGTTCTCTGCACTGCCACCTACTGTAGATCTGACCCTCAGCCACTTACTGAGGGCCACTGCCCCTGATGGACCCTCACCTGGTTAGTTCTCAAGTGACTCCTGTCCTTTCCATGATCAAGTCTGCCACTGGACTCTCAGGGATCACTAAGAAGCCAGCTGTTCCTCTATTACTGTGCCATCTGGCAGGCAGCTGGACTAGGAATATGGGGAGATGGCCTTGTCTCCAAAGGTGTCTCTTCAGATGAGGGTGGAGAAGGGGAAGAAAGCATAAGACCCAGGCAGAAAGTGGCACTACTAGTTCCCACTCCATCCTGCTCCTCTTACCTTGGGGAAGGGCTGAGATGGCTTGAGGACATTCCCATCCCCAGAATCTGGGCTGTAAATATGGACCAGGTTGTTGGGCGTCACGTTGAGGTAATGGTTTCGGAGCGAAGGAGAAAACACTCCAATCTGGAGTCAAGGAAGGGGAAAATCAGTGTTGCTGCTAAATAGCCACCTGGTCCCTACCTGTTTCTCCCTTGGTGGCCTCTGCACCAGGGTCACACAACTCGCTCCTGCTTCAGCCCTGGTGTCTGAGTAGAACCACTTACCACAACACCCTCCCGCCCACACAGCACAACCCCCCGTCCCATCCACCTCCACAGAATGGGTTCAGGCCTTTACTCAGCTCCAGTAAGCCAGGGGCCAGCACCAGCCCAGCCACTCCGTGCCTGGGTGCTGGGAGGGAAGAGAGCCACACACACAGCTCAGGGGCCCCCTCCAGAGTGGAGGGGGTGGAGAGCAGCTCCCCATACCTGCTTAAGCAGCAGCACTGAGCCAGGCTTCAACTCATTCTGGCGTGTCTCAAGCAGCAATCTATGCACCGTGCCCTGCATCTCTCCTGCAAATACCACATGGCCCATCAGTCTCAGGGTCAAAAGCAGCTCAGTGGCGGGTTTGGGCCCTGACTGGGAGGTGGGCTGCTCACTATCTCAATTTTCCCAACTACAAGAGAGGGTCACTCCCCATCTCCTGCCCTCAATGAAGGCCACTTATCAGATACTCCCAGGACCTAACTCCTTACCCGTGGGGTCCTTGAAAACCACACTGGCGTCCATCATGCTCCGAGTCAGGGACTTGATCATCACTGCCATGTTGGGGACCTTGTTCCTGGGAAGCTGCTTCAGGGCTGCCTGGTTGCAAGGAGAGGCATTGGCTGAGCCAGCCATGTCCCAGCAGGAAGTTTCTCAAGTGTTCCAGGGCAAACTGGGAGGTGGTGGGGGCAGGGGCAGAGTACAAGTGTGATGACCTTCCTTTGTGGAGGGTAAAGAGGCAGTTTAAAGGATTCACCTTGTCTTCCTCTGGCAGACCTTCATTTCTCTCTCCCTGCCTCCTTTCTTTAGTGTCTATGTATTTACATAGAGCTCTCTATCACGGCAGACCACGGGCAAGGATACGTTAGCACATGTACTAACGTGTGTCTGCACAGGACTCCTGACCTCTGAGGAACTCAAAAGCTAGCGGTGTGCCTACCCCACCCCACCCAGGGCCTGGATGTGCAGAGACATGCCCATAACACATTCTCTCCTTCTACCTGTGCCCAGTACTGTGGATAGGAGTGGACAGGTAGGTTAGTGGAAGGTACAACCTCAGGGACTTCATGCTCCCATTCAGAAAAAAGCCTGTGGTAAGTGGGAGCAAACAGAAGCCCCATTCCTAAGGTGGAGCAGGGCAGAAGGTTAGTGAAAAGGACAAAAATGGTCTTCCTTCGAGTCTCAGCACCCAGGACCCTTACCTTCCGCAGCACCATGACGATGCTATAAGTACAGAGGAAGCAGGTGGGGTCTCTCTCGTCCAGGCCCAGCGCAGATTTCATAGTCAGCCAGGGCCCGCGCCCAAAATCCTCCTCCACCGATGCTTGGGAACTAGTAACAACCTGGCACCACAGGGGGAGGCCTGCATGAATGGGTCCACCTCGCTATAGACCTCAACCGAGACAGGGTGCAGGGGTGGAAGAGAAAGAGCAAGTTCTCTGTAGCATGGTGGCCATAGTGTTTCCTTTCATTTATCTCCAAGGTCAGAAAATATTGAAATCTTGTTGTATATCACATCATATCACACTTAGCAGCAATAGCAGAGATACTCTTTATTTTGTTTTATTTTAAATCAGATCCTGATTATAATCACATTGAAGCAAAAGGCTGTCCGTGCTTGTTTCTTGTATTAGACTTGAAAAATCTCAGGGCTAGGGAGCCCCCCACATACATTTATAGGCTTGCAGAGTGCCTTAGCCATTTTGAAACCAACCATATTTTATTTGGGATGCCCCTGGCTTTAATTATTAACCTTCTAATATCAAAAGCTGCTTTGATTCAGTTGAGTATTTACTGCTTTGGATCTGAACTAGACTGGTGGGCTATGGCACAGAGAAGAACTGCTACAGAGAATTAGAAGCAACCGTGGGTCTGAGGGCGGGACAGGTCAGCCAGAGTTTCAGGGAGGGGGCTGGGGCTCACTCACTGAAAGGAACCCCCGCCCCCCCCCCTCCCCCCGCAGGCAAGACAAAGGCAGATCCTTCTCAGCTAATTCCCAGAAACCTGAGAGGGGTCCCTGAGATACATTTTCCTAATACTTATTACACTCTTCTCCCGAGAAAAGATGGAATTAGCTGGGCCTTTCTTAGATGGGAAGGAAGCTGGCCCATGGCATTGGTCACCACCCGGTTGGCATCAGAATAGCTTCACTTTATGCCAGTAAAATTGCCACCGCCTCAAACTGCCTTCCCCAAATGCCCTTTGCTGTGTGATCCCAGGGAACAGGCCTCATAGCATCAACGCTGATTCTCAACTCCTAAAACATGCAGGGATGTCCCTCACTCTTAAATGATGCCCAGGAAGTTCACATTTGCACAGAATTAGTTACCTCTGTCCGGAATTTAGCCAGAGCACCGTGAGTCGGAGTGTGGGGCGTGGAAATCATGATCTCCTCCAGATTTTTCCCACTGTGCTACAAGGAGAGAGAGAAGAAGGTGAAAGCAAGCTCAGCAGCTGTTATTTACAAGTGCAGAGTCTCGTCTGGGTTACATAACGAGTTCAGGAAACTATCAGGGACAATTAACACATATTACATCTCTCCTAACAAAGTCTCAGGAGCTTGTTGGCAGTTTAAGAAAAGACCCTTTGGGGATCGTTTTGGGAATGTGAGGAAGCTGGAGCTGGCCCAGGAGCAAAACCCAAGGCTTCCTGAAGTAGGCAATGACCTGAATAGAGAGGCCTGTGATATGCAAAAGGATAGCTTTTGCCAAGCCCCTTCTTAGGGACCTAACCCTTCCCTACAGAGACCCAGCCCAGGAGGAATGCAGATGGCCTTTTTGGATTTCTCTTAAATAGGTAGGGAAGAGCAACTAACAAGTAGAAACTGTTTCAAACACGTTTAAAATACTAGGAAAGGGGTACGTATACCTACCATGATCTGCTGAAATCCAAACTCTCAGCACAGCCCCAGCTTCCCCACGTCAACTCTGCACACCAGTCATAATGAACAGTTCTGTGGCTGAGCATCCTCCTCTGATGCCTCTGTGCCTTTGCACATACTCTTCCCTGGCTTCCCACAAAAATGTCCTCCAACACAGCCCATTTGGAAGTGGTGATTGAGAAGCTTCTGTAACCTAAGGACTACTAAAATGGACACCCAGTGGGACATCCAACCCCCAAAGCAGCAGTCAATGATATATATCTGTGGAGACTGTCATAGAGAAAATGAAATAAAATCCAGGGATCCAATCAGATGCAGAGAATGTGGACACAGAATAATCTACAAGAAAAGGACTAAAAGATTGGTGGTTTTTGATGCTCGATAAAACATGGAATTCAGAAAAATATCTTTGTCTGCATTTGGATTTGCTGTTAATGTTTAGCTTTTGAGTAGTGTACTTATCTTTGTGAATGCAACTATATACATAATGATTTCATTTTAAAAACCATATTGTATTTAGGTATCAATAGTTTATATAAGAAAATTATTTTCTGTTCAATTACATTATTTGTAATTTAATTTTATTGTATGTGTCATCTGGTATGATGAAGGTTAGAAGTGCTTCCCCAAATCACACTCTTAATCAAAACCTGAAATCGTTGGGGCCCTTGTTAAAAATAAAGGTTTATATTATCAACTGAAAAAAAAAACCACGTCCTCCAGAGCCCAGCCTTCCGACACATGCGCCTATTAACCTCCTACTTGTCCACCCAAAACCCACTCAGCAAACCCAAGGAGCCTGGTGCCTCTCAGCACCCAGAAGATGACCTCTACTCACACTGTGCATTTTATGCATAATCGTTTGTTCACGTCTGCTTCTTCCACTAGAAGAAGCTCCAAGTAAACTGCCAAACTTAGCAAATAAGAGTGAATATTCCTGCCTCAGTGCTAGCAAACAGTAGGTACTCAACAAACATATGAAGATTGTGAAGTTAAACACCGCTCATGTGTGGTTTTTCAAATATTCAATTCTTCTTTCCCACTTCTTTTGATCCTTCCACAGATTTGAAGACCCTTCCCCTCTATACTTCCTTCCTTTACTTCCCCAGGGAGTGCTGGACCTCTGCTTCTTGCCTTTGCCCCCTGAACTTCCTGGTTGGCTCTGGCTTCTGCCAGAGAGAAGCTATCACTCACTTGGTGAGGCAGGATCCCTGCTGGGCCTGGGAAGCGGCGTGTTTTGGTTCGGGTGGTGGTGCAGGTGAGCTGCTGGGGTGTCCGGTTGGCAGCAGTGACCAGCTGTACCAGGTGGTTGGTGACTATGGGCGTCTGCAGAGCTGCTTGGGGAACCAGGGAGGAGTGAGAACCTTTGGGGGTGCTGACAGGAGACTCGACAGAAGACATTGGAGCTTGGGGTTGTAAGGGCCCCCGAGGGAGAAATCCAGAGACAGTCCTGGAGAGAGCAGGATAGTTTGAGTTGTGAGGTTGTAGAAAATTAGGTTTGCCACTTAAGTGAGCATTTGGAGATTGGAATGATTGACAGGGCACACGATTTTGAGGGCTACTGCAAACACGTCTGCCAGCAGCTTGCAGAGGCAGGGGTCCTCGAAGTGCGGAACCTTTGGGACAGACTTCCCAGTGGGGTTGCTGAGCAGGAACTGCTGAGGCAGTTGGGACAGGAAGGTTACCCACGGCACCAGGTCTCAAGTGGGGCTGTGGAGTCCTGTGGCAGACAGCAGAATCTGGAGGCTGATCCTGGGCTGACGTGATACCAGTTACGTGGGTGGCAGGCATAGGCCCCTTTTGGCAAGGTCTCCTCAGATCAGCTGCCCGAGCCCTTTTAGCCAATATTAAGTATTCCTGCTGCCTGGTGGGTAGAATTCCTGCGGCCTCACTGTTAACTCCAAGTCCCAGCTCTATGCCAGGCCCTTCCAGCTCCATGCTTGCCAGGACCTTATCAAATTCATCTTGTTCAGGTCCCTCAAAGCCACCAATCACCTGCTGTTCGCTCTCAAAGGTAAGCAGGGGGTGAGAGGCCGAGGACTGGGGTCTTGCTGGCTCTTTGAGCACTTTTGTCAGTGTCACTCTCCTCTGATCGCCCGTCCAGCTGCTGGAAGTTGAGACAGACCGTAGGGGGATTGTTCCTGTGGAAGGTGGACCCCTGATGGCTCTGAGCATGCTGGAGGTAGGAAGGCAGAGTCCCAGAGCTGGTAGGTCCAAAGCCTCTGAAGAAGCAGTGGGGCATGATGGCAGCTGCCCAGAAGACTGTGCCTGAGTAGTCTCTTGTGCTCTGGAAGGGACAGGTCTGAGGCATCCAGCATTCACAGGTCCTGAGCCAGCAAACTGGTTCTCTGCATCCTCCACAGCAGACAAGAAATCCTACAAAGAAGCAGAGATAGTGGGAAGTCAAGAAACACTCTGCTTTTACTGTTTCAGGCATGTGGTGTGTATATATGTGAAGATATACATAAGCAAGAAAGAAGGCATGAAAAACAATGGTGGAGTCTCTCACCATGACCTTTGACTTTGCCCACAAGCCTACCACCAGTCTTCTACCAGAAACATTCCCAGGCTAAGTCTTCAGGTAGCTCCTGTTTCTTTATTCAATCTCGAGTGAGAGTTGGGAGGTGGGGAGTGGGCAGTGGTGCTAGTGGGGGAGCAGCAGGAGAATCAAAGGTACCAGGGCACTAAGGAGTCAAACAAATCACTGAAGGTCACAAGGAGACTAGCTTTTTGATGTCCAGCCTATGAAAGGGATTTGTCCAGCCGATCATGCTGCTTGTCCTCAGCCCACTCCTCACCCCCACCATATACACACACACCCATATCCCACAGTAAGCCAGAGAGGCCTAAGAGGCAGAAGTTAAATATAGCTCTTCAGTCAAGTTAAATTAAGTATGGATTCCATTTGGGAAGCAAGGTGAGACTGACACCTTCAAGAGCAACAGACCTGTTCTGAGGGTGTTTTTGAGTCAGAACTGCTGATTTAACTGACAGAAAGGTCCCCACTTCCCCAACCCCTGCTGCTGCACTGGATTGTCTGAGCTAGAGCAAGGTTTTTCCCCTGCTTTGTGTGTTATCAGGAGAGTAGCATACTCCACCACTACTTTAGGGTGTAGCAATAATAATAATAATAATAATAATAATAACAATAATATCAGAATTACTACAACAATCAAATCCTGATGACCCTGGGGTTGATGAATCCCTTTTCTCAGGAAGAGCTTACTTTCAGACGTGATGTCATCTGACTTGGGAAGAGGGAAAGGGACTGACTGGTTATGGAACAGAGACTTGATCTGTCAAGAGTCCTTCACTCTTAATTTCATTACTAGCCTAGCAGAGGGTCACTTTAACAGTCACCTTTTCAACCTATAAATCATCACACATCTCGAAAGCTGAAAGACAAAGACAAGGACACATTTTCTTGACAAAGCTGGCAGTTTTGTATTATTTGTAAAAAATAAATCAAGTCCCTAAGTGATAACAAAAACATCTAACATTTGAAATCTCACAGGGTGGAAGGTACCAATGTAAACATTTTCCTAGAATTTTCTCTATGAATTCTCGCATTGGCCCTGAGTAGGTACTGCTATCATTCCTGTTTTTTAGATGCAGAAACTAAGGCTCAGAGAGGTTAAGTGACTTCAGAGAACCAGCACTAGAACCTATACATGCCCTTGTCACTCTGTCTTAATGAATGGACTGATTTTTTAGAGAGGTCTGACGAAGGTTGTTTACCCCCTTCAAATCTCATGTTCTAAAAGCCTCAGAGAAGGGGAGTATGGTGCGCAGGCTGCCAGAAGGGCCCCTGATGCAGCATTCACCACCATACTCAGCACAAATTAGGCATTTGGACAAGTTCTAAATGTGATTTTTAAAGCAAAGTGCCAAGAGACAAAAAGTAGGTTTGAATGGCTTGTCATTGATAAAATAGAGCAATTTTATTCTATAAATGTAATTTAGTAGTTTCCATGTATGTTAGAGTCAAGTCAGGGGGCCAAGACCTCATCCTAGCTGTTGGTGTTTTATCTTTTTTTTTTTTAAGTCTCCTTATACCCCCCTCCTCTGCTTTATTCTTAAGTAGGTTAATTTACCTTTTTGGGCTTGACTCACTCAAATGCTACTTCTCTGTGAAAAGGATTTGAGGTGGCAATTTTTGGCCTTCCAGATGAAACTATAGCCTTTGGATCTAAGTGGGAAGGGAGCTATGGCAATCCCTAGTTCAGTGATCATTAGTCTGTGGCTGCACCCAGAGGTTAGAAATACCCCTGCCGTGGTCCAGCCCCAGAAATTATGACTTAATTGGCTTGTGGCAGAGCCTCTACAGGGGGTGATTCTACTGTGCCAGCTTCCAATCTAGTCTAATCACTCATCTTCTGAGGAGAGAGAGAGAGAAGGAAAGAGTATTTGAGGCAAAAGAATGCCTCGCATATTGCGGAAGAGAAAATGGAAGACCAAAGAATGAAGTATAATTTGCCCTGGCTCACGTAGCCAGTTGGTGACCCCAGGCTTCCTGCCATCCAGTAATTGTGTTGTCTCTGGCTCTCCATAAACATCCTTCCTACCTCAAGTATGTCCCCAAGAAGGTGAATCAAATCATCCAGACACAGCTTCCAGGCAAGGGCCCTTATAATTTAAAGGTATGAAAATCAGGGAGCTTGTCTCTCTGGCTTTTTATTTGTTTCTAAGATAGTTAAATAGGTTTACATTTCTCATCATTCCTCAGTGTCTTGCAGACCAAAAACAAGTGCATATCAAGTAAAAGGAGACTGGGGCCGATTGCTTCAAAATGTTCCGGGCCTGGGTGTTTACATCTTAAGACCTCCTTGGTTTGCCAACACTTTCTTACCTCATCTTCAAACTCTTCTTCCACAGCAAACAACTTCTGCAAACTGCATGCCTGAAAGGAAAACAAAGCAATTGAGATTGGAGGAGAAATACCATTCACAAGTACACTCTGTCCTCACTCTGCTTCTTCCCAATTCTAAGGAGACCATAAAGTGTACTGTTTTCGGTTTGTTTGTTTTGTTAGTGCTGGGGGAGAAATAAGAGCTGAGGAAAGATGGAATTTAACTTAAAGAGATTTAGATGGTCTCCAATCCTTTCTCCGTAAAATAATCCAGTCAGGTCCATCTGCACTAATCTTGGAAGAGGAGGGAAGAGGCAAAGGAAAGGCTGCCAAAGGAAGCATGGGTCATTCTTTAGACTCAGCACTGCTTAAATGGGCATAAGGGTTTTGCCACAAAGGTGTGGCCTGAGGAAACTTTGTCAACATAAAACACAACGGTAAATCCAAGCATGCCTAGCACAGTGGCCCTGTTTCTGAAAGCCAAGCCAGTGCTTTCTACCTAATCCCATGCCCGAAGGCGATGGTCCCAGGAAGGCGGGATGCCCCAGTCCACAGTTCCCTCCCAGGCAGCAGGGCTGCAGCGGCCAGCCCTGAGATGTGTACGGAACTCAGAGCCTCGGGTTGTGCCTGACCCCAGATGCTCGAGTAGCAAGACGTACAGTTAGGGATGCCTACCCCCAAGCGTCCAAGGCTCAGAAGGACGGGTTGGGGAGAGAGGGTCGGTCAGGAGGCCCGCCGTTTGAGTGCACCGGGAACAGGAGTTTGCCAAGAAGGTAACAGGAAGGAAAGAAACGGAGGCCCAGAGGGAGGTGGGTGGAGAGAGCTTTCCTAGGGTCTCCGGGGCGTCCATGCCAAGCCCTGACTCGAGCCCAGGTCTCCCGACATCACTGAACTCTCACCCAAACCCTAAACCGGCCCTGTAGCTCGCCTGGGTCAGGGGCTGGAACCTGGAAGGCAGATCCCAGGCCCCAGGACCAAGAGGCCAGGCGGCCCCAGTCGCAGTATTACCATAGCGACGGCGGTGGGCTTCGGCCGGAGGGTTAGCCGGGCAGGCCCCAACTCAAGTGGTCGCCGGGGCCTCAGATTTGGCCGGGCTCTGCGGCGAGGTCGGAAAGGTCCCTGCTACCCGGGCGAGTACCAAGAGGATCGTAGTTCAGCCAAAGGCTGGCTCGGTAGGCCGCATTCGAAGCCGCCGCCACTCCAGCGTCTCCGCCTTCTTAAAGGGGCGGGCCTATTTTATCCCGCCGACACAAAGGCCCTTCATCCGCCAGTCTTCCGCCCCGGCCTTAAAGGGAAACTGATGGGTTCTCGGTCGCCCCCCAGCGGCCGCTCGGGCCGAATGGGCTGATTCTACACGCGTTCCAGTGAAGTCAAGTTTGGCAATTTGTGCTCATACGCCCAATTCTGCCCACCTTCTTCTCTTGTGTTAAGCACACTAGGCATTGAGTACTTGAGCGTGACTCATTCACACCAGAATCCACCCCTTTGGTTTGTCTGTCTGTTCATCTATCACACATCCATCCCTCAATCTTCGTAACACATTTATTAAGGAAAGTGTTTGTAGTCTGACTCTTTTTAGCCTTCATGTTTCAGCTTAGATCTCGGATCTTCCCTGTCATCTATTCTCTCAAGTAACATCCCTCTGTCATCACCATTTCCTTCTCAGCACTTTTCATAATTTGCAGTTGTCATGGTTTACATCTTTATTGTGTGTCTTTCTCACTAGAATATGAGCCCCTTGAAGGAAGGGACCTTATCTGGCTTGTTCAGGTTGGTGTCTCCAGCACTTAGGACAATGCACAAGAGAGTTATTGAATGACACAATGGTTAGTAAGTTTGGACACAGTGCTTGACACTGGGGATAGAGAAGTGAATGACTACTTGTGCCCTGAAGTTCACAAACAAGCCAGGGAGACACAGATCAAAAATAGAGTCCAGGAGACCTGTTTAGAGAGATGAGCAGGGGCCTAGTGACCTGGGAAGGCCAGCTTTTGTCATTAAAGACTGCTGTGGTTAATGACCCTCAGTCCAACCTGTTTCTCTTTTTGCTTGTCACTGCAGAGCCAGTCAGAATGACAGCTAGGGTTGCATAGTTTTGAAGGCTCAAAAGGCAAGAGGAAGGTCACTGATTTGAGTCCTTAACCATCTGATCTGAGCCAGCCCTGAATCTTCCCCAGGGTGGTCTGGCCTGGTTTTACCTCTGGCAGCCTATGGCTTCCATCACAACTTCACATGGATCAGTTTACTTGTCATATGTCAGAAAGGAGGCCAGAATGGCAATGGGAAAGGGAACCTGGACTCCTAACTTTTATACAAGTTACGAATCCCCTCAAGGCCTCTGTGCTTCTGAACTGGGGGACAAAATCCCAATCCTCCCCTTTACAGACCTCTCCTCACAGGAATCCCAGACACAGTTTATCCTGCACCCCTGTGGACAGTGCTGGAAACCCAATTGTAGGGCTCTCTGTGGATCTGACCTCTGTCAGCTCAGGCTGACAGGAGATCACAGAGCCCAAAAGGCCAAGAGGAATAATGATAACTTCTATCCACACCATACACTGCAGCTTCCAATTTTAGCCAATAGCTCATCCTGTAAAGAGTGAGGGGCAGGTATTACCTTACGGATTAGGAAACTAAGGCCCAGAGAGGGAAGGGATTCTCTCAGGATCACATAGTCATTCAGTGGTGGATCTTCTGGTTGGAAATGCTATGCTTCCTCCATCACCTTCCTAAGTTAAATAAACTTGACATCTGTTGCCCCCACCTCCTGTTAGAACCTGGATGGGGGTGGCGGAGTGGCTGTAGCAAATGGAAAATGTGGTCCTGGGATTTTTAGAGTGGGCCTGACAAGCAATAGTATGAAGGTTGTCTTTGATTTTAGAATTGGGAAGGACCCCCATGCTGAAGGATTCTCCCACAAATCAAATGTCTTCTCTTTCTTAGCACTGTAATCTTACAGTAAAGACAAGGAGCAGGTCTCCATGGTGATGGGGCCCAGGACCCCTTCCTCCTCTTAGAAGAGGAATTAGTGGGCTTAACTCCAATAACCAGGCTTTAGGATAATGGGAACTCATAAAAAGGAATGTGTGGCCCTGGCTCGTGTGGCTCAGTTGGTTGGAGCATCTCCCGTAACCAAAAGGTTGCAGGTTCGATTCCTGGTCAGGGCACGTTCCTAGGCTGCGGGTTTGATCCCTGGTCTGGAAACAGATTCATGCAACCCCTGGTCTAGATGCATATGCGTACGGGAGGCAACCAACTGATGCTTCTCTCTTGCTTTGATGTTTCTGTCTCTCTTCTATCTTTCTTTCTCTCTGAAAGCAATGGGGGAAAAAAATGTCCTCAGGTGAGGATAAAAATAAAATAAAATAAAAATAAAAAATAAAAAGGAGCCCTGACTGGTGTAGCTCAGTTGGTTGGGCATTGGCCCAGAAAGCAAAAAGTCACTGGTTCAATTCTGGGTCAACACATATGCCTGGGTTGCAGCCAGGTTCCAGTCACATATCAATGTTTCTCTACCTCTCGTTCTCCTTCCCTTCCCCTCTCTCCAAGAATAAGTAAAAATTTTAAAAAATCTAAATAAATAAATGAGACGGGGTGAGTTCAGGGAAAAGAAGTGGATGCTGGGACTTGGGCAGGAGGACCCACACCAGAAAACACTAAATCCCCAGCTGTGAAGTGGGGTACAAAGTGGAGTGAGTGTAATGAGAGGGTCTCAACAGTACTGTGATTTAACTTAGAATAATAGCACCTGGTACTTCCTGAGCACTTTCTGTGTTCCAGGCAAGATTCTGAGCATTTTACATATGTCAACTTACTTGATCATTGTAACAAGCTTCAAAGCAGGTGCTAGGATCACGTCTGCCTTACAGAGGAGGAAAGGGTCAATGTCTTGCCCAAGCTCACATACCCAGTAGGTGGTGGAACTGAGATGATTAACCAGGCAGTCTGGCTTCAGCATTCACAGGCTTGACCACTATGTTGTTTTGCCTCTTATAATTCCAACAAATTGGGTTCTTAACCTGAGGATTCAAGAAATATAAGTCCCTTGTAATTAAGTGCAAAACATCACGTGCCTATGCACATATGCCTTGTTTTGAGAATTTATGGATTTCATTACATTTTCATGGGTCAGAAGTCTATTGCCTTGCTTTATTTCAAGACCAGAATACACCATACCCCTTCATCCCTCATTTTGTGTAGATGCCTTACTATCTCCTGCCTGGACTATTGCAGTAGCCTCCTACATGGTCTCCCTAACCCAAAGGCTCTCTTCCCTTCTGTTAATTCTTTCTAACATGCATCTCCTTCACTCCCCTATGTCACCCTCAACTACCTTCCCAGTCACTAACAACCTCTCTCCACCCCAGTCATTCTTCAAGCCCTAGTTCACAGGCTGCCTCCTCTAAGAAGCCTTAACTGCCCTGGGCAGATTCAGGTTTCCTGCATTTGAAGCATAGTTTTACAATACCTTAGGTTTCTTATATGTCTTGTCTTCAGGTTTCCTTCAAACCTCCTTGCTGAACTTTGAACCTCTTCAGGGCAACAACTATAGCTCCTCAATTTTTTATTTTCCGATTTTATTTATTTTTAGAGAGAGGGGAAGAGAGAGAGAAAGAGGGGGAGAGAAACATCAGTGTGTGGTTGCCCCTTTCGCACCCCCAACTGGGGACCTGGCCCACAACCCAGGCATGTGCCCTGACTGGGAATCGAACCAGTGGCCCTTTGGTTTGCAGGACGGCACTCAGTCCACTGAACCACACCAACCAGGGCTTTGGCTCTTCACTTTAGTGAAGCAGTACTTGGCACAGGACCTGGCACATTGAAGACACTCAGCAAACATTGGTTGAATCATTTAATGTCATTTGTTAGGAGGGAGTGCAAATGCGTCTTGGCAACTCCATGCTCACTTCTGCAAATACCTGCAGTTGCTACATGAAGAGCCTCACCTTTGTAAGTACAAAGGAGAGCATACCTGGAGTATGTGTGCATGTGTGTGTGCATGTGTGTAAATAGCATTCTTCATTGGCTATGGAGTTAGACAAATCTTGGTTCATATTTGACCCTGCTGCTAACTGTGTGACCTTGACTAAATTACTTTACCTTTCTGAACCTTAGTTATCTCATCTATGGAAACGGAATAATTCATCTTTCTCACAGGATTGCTATGTGATTAAATGAATTAATGCATTGAAATGGCCAACTCCATGGCACTTTGGCAGGGGCTCAACAATGTGGGTTCCTTTTCTCGCTGGTTGAGTTTGCAAACATGTGCTGAGATTTGTTATGGGAACCACATGGCTTGAGTTTGTATCTATTTCAGCATATTTGCAAATGCATTTTGCCCCAATTTGTATTTTTATCATATGAATAGTTATATGCGAGTCAGTGTGCTGATGAACGTGTTTATATGTTTCCCCTGACATTTGCCTTGGTATGGAAAGCGGCATACACTGGTGTGGTTGAACACACACTGAGAACCTTGCGTGGTTTTGTTGGTGGGTGCATGGTGCATGTTGATTGAGTGTGTGAAATGTGTGTGGAATGAAATGTCTGTTGTGTGCTGCATACGAGGGTGGGGAAGGGCTTGTCTGTTGGTGTGACTTTGTGTGTGTGTGAAGCACGGTGGGATAGAACTTTCTGTGTTGATGAAAATATTTTCTGTCTGCACTGTCCAACAGAGCAGCCACTAGTCACATGTGGCTATTGAGCATGGAAATGTGGCTAGTGAGAGCGACTGAAGAACGAAGTTTTAATTGTAATTAATTTGAATGGAAATAGCCACAGTAAACAATAAGACAGAAACCTCAAACTTGTTCTCCAGAGACCAGTGGTGTGCATGCCCCTCCCCCTTAACAGGGAAACCCATCTAACATGTCCTGACCCCAGCAGATAAATGGACCGGCTGGAGCCCTGCCCGCGCATGTATCCTTGTGTATGCGTGTGTGTGTGCACGTGTGAGATGTACAGAGGGGGCCATCCGCCTCCCTCTTCCCCAAGTCCCCAGGCAGACGAGCAGTGAATCAGCCTGACAATGAGGTGAGTCATTCATGAACTGCTCGAGGCCGACCCAGCAGGCGGGAAGCAAACGTCAGCCAGCCAGCCGGCCCTCCCCTCCAAACCCCCAGTGGGATCGCTCAACCCCACGCACTGCAGATGTTGAAGAAACTGACGCTAGCGAATCAAGGCATCAAAGCTCATCTCCTCAGCCCCTCCCTCTGGTTTGCAATCCATTCATCCCCCAGCCCCTTCCTCCCCTTGGGTGGCATGTGAGTCATCTCAAGATCTACACCCCCAGTCCAATCCGCACGGTCCTAAGCATCCCGTCCTCTAAGGCAGGAGTGTGGGGGCAGGGAGGCTGGACCCCTGGTGGGGGGCCACCGGCTTCCTTTGGAAGAGGCTGGATCTCCAGAGCTGGCATCCAGCTTGGCTGGAAGAGCACCAAGACAAACATGGGGGCAGCAGGGAAGGAGTTGCTGAAGCTGCTGTCCGGAGCAGCTGTGGCAGGGGGTGAGGAGGGGATTTGGAGGGGGCAAAAATATTCCTATGTTTTCCAGGGAAGTCCCAGACAGTGTCTCCTCAGTTCCTGACAATCTTGAGAACTTCATAGCTTCTCTCCTCTGTACTCCTTCACCTGTACCCCGCAGCCTGTACTGCACTACTCCCCATCAATCAGCCTTCTACTCTTGGACTGAACTTCACCTGAGGATTCTGACTTAGATAATTGCGTCCCATGGTGGTGTCCCTTACAGGGTCAGAAAATATCACCAAAAGCCTTAAAAATGTGTAAACCCTTTAAAGGATTTATACTAAGAAAATAATTATCAATGTATGCAAAGATTTAGCTACAACAAGGTGCATCACAGCACTATATTAAATGGTGAAAAATTGGAAACAGCCCAAATGCCCATCGAAAGGGGATTGAATAAAGAAACTAGTAAAGCAGCACAATGGAATACTAGGCAAGCCCCGAAAATGACATGCAAGAAGATTTGATGCCATGGGAATTTTTTCACAAAAAATTACATGGTAAGATATTGTGTACAGTGTTATACAGTTTATTTTGAAAAAAATATGAATATGGTAAAAAGATTAGAAAAGTATTTACTCAATTATTAATAATTGTTTTCATTGGATTATGGATTTAGAAGTGATTTTATTTTCTTCTTTGTACTTCTCAGACTTTCCCCCCCAGAATTTCTACATTAAGAGTTTGGCTTTTTGCCCTGGCTGGTGTGGCTTAGTGTCTGCCTGCAGAAACAAAGGATCATCAGTTCGGTTCCCAGTCAGGGCACATGGGTTGCAGGTCAGATCTCCAGTTGGGGACATGCAAAAGGCAACCACACATTGATGTTTCTCTCCCTCTTTCTCCTTCCCTTCCCCGCTCTCTAAAAATAAACGAATAAAATTAAATAAAAATATACTTAAAAAAGTTTGTGACTTTTACAGTAGAAAAAATAGCCTATCAAATGTTTTAAAAAGCCATTTGTGGAGATGATAATGAGAATTAAGTGTAAATGGGCATTATATTGGGGTGATGAAATGTTTTAAAAACTGGAGTATGAGATGGTTGTACAACTTGGTAAACTTAATTTTTTAAATGTTGAATTGTACACTCAAAATGGATAAATTTTATGTTATGTAAATTACTAAATGTCCCTAAAAACTAACAAAAGCCATTTGCTGGGCTGTTTGCCATTAAGGTCAGTCTTCCAACCTGACCTCAAGGTCTTGGGGTAGGGATGGCAGACAAAGTACAGACTCACAAATTTGAATTTCAGGTAAGGAGTAATTTTTAATATAATTATAAAATAAATCACATAAATTTAAAAAGTCATAAACTCTTAATATGAGTACTCTGCAAAATTATTACTTATCTGAAACTCATTTAACTGGGCCTCCTGTGTTTTTATTTGCTAATTCTGGCAACCCTAGTCTGGAGTCCTTGCTCTTGCAGGCTCCCTGGGGCAGGGAAGCAAACTTGAGGATGGACATCTGGGCTTGCACCAACCCCCCTTCCCCCAGGGCAATTCTACAGAGGCTGGGAGAAGGAGATGAAGCTCAGGAACTGGAAACATCGGGTGAGATAGGGTGGGGGTTGTGTGGAAGGTGGGTACCTTGCTAGGAATGAAAGTGGCCAATAGCGTTTCAGCTGGTTCGGAACCAAGGACCGGTAACACCAAGCCTGGAGGCGAGGGCGGGGCTTACCCCCTGCAGTGCTGTGCTAGCTATCCCTTCACACAGGTTCTCTAGGTCATGCGCAACAACCCAGCGAGGAGGATGTCATTGTCCATTCTTATAGGTGAGGAAACAGATTCTAAGAGATTAGGTATGTTTCCAAGTTTACAGCTAATAGGGGTCAGATCCTCAGTCAGATCCTTGCATCTTCACTTACTGGATTTGTGGCTTTTGGCAAGTTCATTAATTCTCCTGAACCTCAGGTCCTTCATTTTATAAATGGGGATAATAATAAGAATAGTACAAGTACCTTGGAGGTTGGGAGGATGAAATGAAAGTCTGTTGTCTGCTGCTCTGTCTGTCTGCTGGGCAGGAAATGCCCTCATGGACGTGCTGCAGACCCTACTGCTTAAGGATGATGCTTCCTAGGCACCGTGAATGGAGCACTTCCTGTCTGGGTGTCCTGAGTCCTCAAAGAGTTCCCAGAACAGAGAGGACATAGTTGTCTCCGTCTATTTGGGAAAGACCCCTCAAACTTGGAGAGACCTCATCTGGCACTGCACCCAGGGAGCCTGGGTTCTGCCCTGGCCTTGCCACTTGTTTAACCTTCCGGGACCTCTGTCTCCTTATAAATTGGAGTACATAATATCTACCTAATAGAATTGTGAGAATGATAATATATGTGATAGGGCCTTTCAAAAAGAAGTTGCTTAATAAATGTTTACAAAGAAAGGGGAGCAAAATGTATGTCAACTGAAGACTACGTGCTGGAAGAAAAGCAATTGGTCCAGTTTTTGTGTGGTTATAGTTCATGCCCCTCCATATATCATGTAAGTACATTGCATCGTGTTCTTTATTGTCTCATGACCTCAGGGCCAAGAGGCCTTCAAGAATCACATGGCACACCCCTCCAATGCTCAGAGAAGGGAAGTTATTTGCCTGAGCTTCTATAGGTAGAGTTGACCTGTGTTGCCCAGGCTCCCTCCTTCTCTATTGCTCCACCCTAATTCTTGGGGCTCTGTTGTTTTTATAGGATTATAGTCTCCCAGAGGGCAGGTACATTTGCACCCTCTGTCCCCTCCCTGACATGCATGCTCTGCTCAGAAAAGACACTTTGAAGGAAGCTGCAGACATGCGGGATGTGACTGGCCATAGCTGAGCTGGCACTGTTGTGTTCATGTGGCTTTGACTCCTCAGCAGGCCGGCCGGAATCCTGTACCATTCAGGAAACCCTGGGCCTCAGTTCCAGGTCTCCTCAGGGAGGCGGGGAAGAGAACAGGTTCCTTTTTCAGTTATCCCCCTGGACCTCCTGCTCTTCTCGCTGCCAGAGGGGTAAGAAGGCTCCATGTAGGCCACTCCACGTCCTTGAGGGGAGCTGATCTGAGAAGCTTTGTCCTAGGGTCCCACCTCTGTCTCAGGCCTTCTGGTCACCTACTCTCTTTTAGCAGGTAGCTGGCTGCTGTGAGAGGCTCTTAGCTGATGTGAGACTATAGACCAGGGGACTGGAAGCTTTTTCTGCTCTCTCTCTCTTTAGGCACCAAGAAAAATTGTGCTAGCTGCATCCAGAATAATTTGTTTCAATATTTTATTTATTTATTTTTAGAGAGATGGGAAGGGAGGGAGAAAGAGAATGAGAGAAATATCAATGTGTTGTTGCCTCTCACATACCCCCAACCAGGGACCTGGCTCACACTCAGGCATGTGCCCTGACTGGGTATCAAACTGGTGACCCTTTGGTTCACAGGCCAGCACTCAATCCACTGAGCCACACCAGTCAGGGCCTGTCCTGTTTTCTCATTCATTCATTCATCATTCGTTCATTGCAGTCCCCACAGTACCTAGTATTATGCTGGCCTCATAACATTCCTTCTTTCCTTCCTCCCTTCCTCCCTCCCTTCCTTTCCTTCTTTTCAACAATACTACAAGAAACAGACTTATGTCCTGGCTGGTGTGGCTCAGTGGATTGAGCGTAGGCCTATGAGCCCAAAGATCACGGGCTGGACTCCCACTCAGGGCACATGCCTGGGTTGCGGGTTAGGTACCCAGTTGGGGGCGTGCAAGAGGCAACCAATCAATGTTTGTCTTACACATCAATGTTTCTCTCCCTCTCTTTCTTCCTCTCTCCCTCCCCTCTCTCTAAAAATAAAATAAATAAAATCTCAAAAAAAGTAAGACTTATAAGGGAAGTACTATTATCTCTATTCTACAGGTATGCAAACTGAGGCACCAGAGATTACATAATTTAACAAAACTTCACAGATAAGACGTGGCACAGACCCCCACTTACAGTACCATGCTTTACCCACACTAACCCAAGACTCTTGGAACCCAGAGTTCTCACCCAAGCACCACAATCCTCACCACCCACCAAACCTGCACCCGAGCCAATGCAGACCTCAAGACACCTCCAGACCCAGACCCCTGACGCTCCCTTGGAGCTCATGGATATGTCCTCAACAGTGGTGTCCCGAGCATGGAGCTGCAACCCACGGCTGACTCCGTAGCTTTTCAATTTGCTCAATAAATCCTTGCTGAATGGGATAGAAACAAGGTGCCTTATGTACAAGTTGCCCTTGGTAAGTGTAAAAGCTTTAAGGAGTGCATATTTTCTTTCATAGGTATCTAGTGAATGCTTATTGTTTGGGTTTATCAGTTCGGTTCTTCCTTGTTCTATATTATTTTCTGTCCGAGGCTGTATTTAGGCAGAACTGGACTGTTTCCATCCCAGGTACTCTTTAGAGGTCAGCAGGGCCACTTACACATTGGCCCGCCAGAGACCCGAAATGTGGGCTACACCACTCTGGCCAGAGCATCCCAGAGCCTCTGGAATCTTGCTGTGGATCTAAGGATTTCCACTCCAGGAGAAATTCTGGGTAAGAGTTTGAAGGTGAGAGAGGACTCATTGGAACTCGGTACCCTGTCTGTTCCTCAGGTAATGCTACCCTTAGGTGGCGTAGACCCTGGGTCAGTGAGAGGGGGTGTAGAGGAGATGGATGTTAGCTGTCAGTACAGCGGTGTCCAATAAGCAGAGAGGAATATCGCTCTCTCTCTCTCTCTCCTGGTCCAGGTACTGACCAGGACACTTCTCATGATTCCAGTCAGGAGTAGCAACTCCCTGAAGCCCCTAACAGTGTTTCTTACCACTCCTCATTCTCCTCCCCAGCCTTGATGCCTCCTTCTCAAAGTTCCGTAGAGCTACCAGGTTAAATGCCTGGTTCTCCTCCAAAGTTGAATTTTTATTTTTTATTTTATTTTTATCAAGAAGCCAAATTCACCTCTGGGTCCCAGGGGCAGAAGTTCTACATTGGGAAACAGAGGCAGTGGTTAACAAGACAGCCCCATGATGCCTGTTTCCATAATGAAAGGTTCTAGCAAGGGCTTACCCTTGCTAGACTCATAACAAAAGACATTTTATTCTCTGTGAGGAACTCTTAAGTTCCTTAAAGGCAGATTCATTTCTATATTCCCACCACCTACGACAGATACTCAAGAAAGATGTAGAATAAATGTGGAATTATTTAACCCCCACTTACCTGAGAAGGGGAAATCTGAGGGCTCCTCTGGGCCCCATTTGGAGAATTCTACTAACTTCTAAGAGATCTCGAGAGAAGAAGAAACCCCAGTCTTTAGTGTCCCCAAGCCTTCACTGAGTACCTGCTATATGTGAGGTGGTATGCTAGGTGCTGGAAAGGCAACAAGAAATATGATCTTATCTCTTTTCTCAAGTGGCTCATACTCTGCTTAGGGAGGCAAAACAAAAGCACCGAGAAAGCAAAATCCCAACCCAACCCAACCAACAACAAGAGACAACATAGCTTCTATAAAAGTAACAGCAAGGGGGTGGTGTCATAATTATAGGACAGAGGCAGGAGGACCCCTATCTTGGAATGGCATGAGATAACTTTGTGGGGGCAGACTTTCTGCTCAGAATTCATTGTCCCGTCAAAAAGTGCTCACCTTGGCTTAATATGTTAACACACATTCATGTCATTTAATAATATTCATTAAGTCTTTTTCTCTCTCCAGTTACTGTTAGGTGGAAATGTGTGCTTTCTGTACTCAGGAGACTTACAGAGATGGACACTGAACCAAAAATAGATGTATATTTACAAATCGTTAGCAGGATCAATAAAAGCATAGATAAAGTAAGCTCTGGAGATATGGTTCAGGAATTAGCATTTTGAACAAACTCAGGTAATTTGTAAGAACCCTAGAATTTGAAAACCACCTTTCTGGGCCCGATAAAGATTTTGGTGAGAAAATTGGAAAGGTTTTAAACCCTCTCCTGATCAGATTTGTATTCTAAAAAAGGTCACTCTGGTTTTGGGAGAAGGCTCTGGTTTTGGGATGGATGCAGACAGCGGAGTAATTGGGGAGGCAGATACACTGTCTCAGGTGAGGGGTAATCTAGTTTAGTACAAGGTGTAGGGCTGGAGATTTGTCAGAGGGAACTGATTCATTAGATACTTTGTAGAAGGAACCTTTATCACTTATACCAGTAACATTTATGTATGTCATTTACTTTTTCTGATTAGATTATACATGATAGTTGCAAAACTTCAGACATACAGGAAAAGAAAGAAGAAAACAAAGGTAAATATTTTGGTATTTATTCTTCTGGCTTTTTCTATACACACATACTCAGACATATGGATCTAATTCGTTGTTGTTTACTATAATGGAGCAATTCTGTAGTACTTGTTTGATTCCTGATTTTCAAGAAAACAATATATCATAAGCATCTTTTCAGGTGAATATAGATGATATCATTTTAAATGTCTGGATGGCATTCCACTGAGTAAATGTGCCCTAGTTTATTTGCCAATCCCCTACTGATATTTAGGTTGTTTCCAATTTTTCACATCATTATAAACAACCTCTTTCCTTCCATACTCATATTTGAACACATAAATGTTTATTTCCTTAGAATAAATTTTTGTTAGCGGGATTACTGCGGCACTGACAAATTGTCTAGGTTTAATTACACATACTCACACTGTGTCTTAAGGGGAGTTGTAGACTATGAGGATACCGAAGTCAGGGACCGGAAGTCTTCCTTTTGAAGGCGTTGGACTATTACAACCATACCCTGGCTTTTCCCAGCCTTTTCATTCCCTGGCATGGATGTAATGTATGCGGTCCGAGCTCAAGACCTGTCCCAGCTCTCCACCCCCCAGCCTGGCATCTTGGCTGGGGCCTCCTCAGCCCTCCCAGCCCTTACGAATCCGTCCCCCTGCTCCCCTCCCCCACCGCGGTAGGGCGTGTTAGGAAGAAGTTTAGGCAGGCAAAGATTGCACAATCTACGGTTTGAAAAGGAAATCGAGGAAGCGCGGGGAGGAAAATCAAGCGTCCCAAAGGCTGAGCCCCAGCAGCCAGACCAAGCCGCCTGCAGTCACCCTTCCAGCACTACTCGCTGGGCTCGAATCCCTCGCCTTCCACCCCGTCCCCAGCCTAGCCCTTTGCTGGGTATCAGCCCTTTAAGAAGCTGTCAGGGTGGTGCTGCTGGCCCCGCCCCGCTGGGAGGGCCTCGAGGGAGAGGAGGGGTTGGTGGTGGCTGAAGCTGGGGTGGGGTGGGGGGGGGCGCTGGTTCTATTTTTAGCTCCGGGTCGGGTCACGTGACGGGAGTGACGTCTCCGAATGTTGTTGTTGGTGGCGGCGGCGAGCGGAGCTGGAGGAGCCGCCGCAAAGATGGAGGAGCCGTCGGGGAGGTGCTGCCGCTGCTGCCGCCGCCGCTGCTGTCGCCGCCCCCCGCGAAGCCGGAGCTCGAGCCACAGGGGGTGAGCGTACCGCACCACCCCGTCTCCCACCTCCCTCGGGCCCCCGGGACGCGAGGCGGCCCACCCTCCTCCTGCCGTCGTTGCCTGCGGGCGCCCAGCGAGCGCGCCGCGCTCCGCGCCCCCCTTCCTTCCTCCCGGCTCCCGGTGCCGGCCGGCGCCCCCTCGGAGCATCGCCAGCTCGGGAGCCGGGCCTTGGAGTTACAGCGCGCGCCCCTCCCCGCTCCTCCCTTGCAGGGGCGCTTTCCTGCAGGTAAGGGAGGGGCCCGCCTTCCAGGGACCCGCACTCCCAAATGGCTGGGACACGGCTGGGGCTGTCTGATTTGTCCCCTCCCGAGTGGCGCATATTGCGTTGCAGAGCGATTTGAACCCTGCACCCGGTTTCTATGCAGACCCCTCTTCTCTGGACAACCCTTTCTTGGTACTCTTAGGTGAGGGGTGCTGCCCAGTCCACAGCGCTTCTACCCGTACCTAAGAACGCATTCTTCATTTTGTGTCCTAGAGTTCCGTGCATGAGGAGGGGGCCTACGGGCCCACCTTACTTCTTGTCTCCCATTATTCTCACCCTCTCTCCCGTGAGGCGTTACTGCGTTTGTTCCCACCCTCTTCTGTCTGACACCCTGGAGCCAGAGAGAGAGGGAGAACTAGGAGATGCAAGCTCCTTGCTTCTTGTCTGGGGTAGATGCCCCCTATTTTTCATCCTGGGTCTGTATCTCATGGAGGCAGTGATACTGCCTGTGTCTTTTAACTTGGGGTAGTGTGCTTCCTTACCCCACCCTTCTCTGGGGCCCTGGGGAAATGAGAACTGGCTGGGTGATAAGTAATTAATCTGGGAGTCTGGTTGGTGGGGGGGGGGAGAAGGAGGGAAGGTGGGGGTGCCCCATTTCAGGACGGAAGTGACCACCTACCCCCACTGTTGGCCTTTTGAGATGATGTGATGGGTAGCAATTGCAGTTGCTTTGTGGGGGCAATGCTCTGACAGTGACCACTGTTCTTCTGGGGCTTGGAATTAGGTTTGGCCATTGGGGTTGGTGATGGTGATGATTGGGTTCATGGTCCAACTGGGAGGGGAGGAGGGAGCCAGGTCATAGGAACAAAAGAAGGCAGGGGATGGAGATCGAGGAGCCTTGGCGAGAGAGATTCCTGACCAGACTGCTGTGCAGGAGTTGAGCTAGGGACTGCGTTTTGCCGTGGGCCTCTTCAGGTTCACAGGATATAGGCAAGGAGGGTCCTCAATCTGTGTTCCAGGCACCATGGCCCCGGAGTCTCTGCTAGCCGTTGAAATGCTGGGCTGGGGATGGTGGGTGAGCCATGTTGGGGGCTTCCTACTTCTCCATTCCTGTCTTCCCTTCCTGTCTCTCCTTCCTGAACACAGCTGGGGATATCTTGGTTTTTTCTAACCCCTTCCCTTGAATCCTCTCTCCCCTTGGACTTGGATCTGGGCTGTATTTTGACAAGCCAGGCAGGGGTCTCTTGAGTTAGAGGGGTGGGCGCCCAGTGTCTCCACTCCATTCTGGAAATGTATGCTTGCCAGGGACTAGAGAGACAGATACCAGGTGCAAGTTACTTGGGGGCAAGGATGGAGGACATGTGAGCGCTGCCAATTTTCCCTTCCTCCCCAACATTTCCTCCTCTGTGGCTGGATCCCATAATTTGGAGAGAGTGTGTGTGGGGGGGTGCAGCAGCATCACATGCCCCACCCCCTCCAAGTAGCTGCAGAGACAAAGGTTTGCTTTCCCTTCTCTAGGGGTGGCATCTTAGCTGAGTGTTTAGAAATGGGATCTGGAGATGGGGGGGATAGTTTATGTTTCTGCAAAAGGGGGGAGGGGGACCAGTTATAGGAGCTGGGGGGAGTACAGTTGGTGCCGAAGTACCAGCTGCTCTTTAATAATTAATTCTTCCTACTCACATCCCTTTGAGGAGGGATGTCTGGAACACGGCATCAGGCTCAGCCAGCCTGCTAGAGGACGCGCTCCTGTTGGTTGGGGGGGGGTGGTTGGGGAGAGACTGCAAGGGGGGGCGGTTCTTGGCATTTTTGGAGCACTGTCGCTTGCTCATGAATGAAAACCTGATGCAGCCTGTGAGGGGGCCTATTGTAGCTTGTAGCTGACTTTGGCTAATTAAACTTTCTCTGCCTTTCTTCTCCCCCACTCTACCTCACCCCAGTCCTGGCCTCAGCCCTCTCTTGAATGGGGACCCTGTCTGGTAGTGCTGGGGAGGGGGTATCATTCTGCCTGAGGTTTTAGGGCAAACAGACCGGGTCTTCTGCCCTCTGCCTCTGCCTCCTCCCTCCTTTCCTTCTCAACCCCCCCACCCCCCCTTTTTTTTTCTAGAAATAGCAGCCTCCTCCATCTGGTTTGTGCAGATGCCTGGAGGAGCTGCGTCTGAGCAGACAAACAGAAATGGGCCGACTGCAAAAATGAATTTGTTAGTCTGGTGCCTTTTTTCCTCCTCTGTTGCCCTCCCCCTTCTCTTAGTTTGGGGCCTGGACATCCAAGTCAGCTACCCCTCATGGCTCTGATAATCCCAGGCTTCTAGTGGCCCAGCTTGGGGAAGGTACAAGGTGATGGAAGCTCTTGGAGGCTGGGGAAAGTGGTTTCTCATGGCCACAGTCAGGAGGAGTCAAGATGAGAGGTCCTTTTTGCCTTGGGATGGGATGTCTGGGCTTATAGCTTTCTGGTGAAGTCTTTGGGGGCAGACCTCAGATTGTGGGCAATCTCAGGTTCACAGGATTTGGTTCAGACAGTTCACCTGGCTGCCTGTGACCTGGGGAGGGGACCCTGGCCACAGTGCTCAGAACTTTGGCCTGCCTCTAGCAGGGGCAGAGTTGGTGTGTTAGGGGAAGGCTGCCAGGTGATGCTAGAGTCCGGGTTCCAGAGAGGCCCTCGGAGGGACACCTGACTCCCCAGGAATTCTGAGGGAGCTGTTTGAGGGACAAGATCCCTGCAGGGCAGCACTGTAAACTTGTGACTTTTGGGGCATTACATTGCTCCTTACTCCCTCACTTGCCTGCCCTTCTCCTCCTACCCTCTGCCAGAGTCTTTATTGCTCATGAATGGGGTGTGGGGGGTGTCCCCCTAGGGTTTTTGCTCTAACTCCCCTGCCTTAGCCATGAGCTTGCAGGATGAGATGATTCCCTCATTCCTTGCCTGGCCATCCTGGCTGGAGGTTGTAGGTGAGTTTGGATCCTGGGGTGGGACAGGGGTCTGACTGAGAGAGTTGACAGGGTGTGGACAAGGCCTTGGGGGTCTGCGTACTTATGATGTCAAGGAAGTTGGGCTGCTCACTAGTTTGTGATCCAGGAGCCACATAGCTCTTGTTCCCCAAACTACCCAGCGAGACCCTCATATAACAATAGTCAGCAGTGATTTTTCTCTAGTAGAGGAGGGACCAAATAGCTCTGGTTTTAACCATCACACTGCCCTTTTTCCACTTCATGCCCCGCCCCAGACAAGAATCTATGCCTGTCCTGATCAGGCAGTGAATGCTGCTTTGTTTCCCATGGAGGCCCCTGTTCACTGGGGAGGCTTGATGTGGGTATATTGGCAGACACTCTGCAGGTGGACAGGGCTCAGGGATCTGCTGCATCCTTCAGGGTGGGGAGGAGTCCTGAGCCCTTGGGAGTTCTAGAAACCCTTTCCTCTTATTCCCAGGGGGTGAGGACCATGGGGGCTCAGGACTTGATATTGACTTAAGTTTTTGTACCTTTGAGGCTCTGCCCCTTCTGAGCATCCTGCTGTGGAGGTGTATTTTACTAGGCACATGGGTTGGGCCACTTGGGCTGCTGGGAATCGTGGGAATTTCTGAAGCTGTGTTCCCAGCCCACGGGAAAGGGTGTGAGCGGGACTGGGTGCCAGCCCCGGGTGGGCACGGGCTGAGCTGTCTGCCCACGCTGGCCCCGCCAGGGCACCAACAGCCCCACCTGCTGCATTCCTGAACTTGGCCCCAGCCCTGTACAGCCTCTTTTGTCCTTGCCCCACACCTGTGCTCATTCAGTCCCTTCACTATGCTCCCTCCCACCTTCCCCACCTGAGTGCACCTTTCTCCAGCTATAGAATCCAAATCCTATGGGGAAGAGCAAGGAGCAAGTAGGCCTGTGAAGACTTGAGGTTTTCCTAGTGTATGTGTGTGTGTGCATGTGTGCGTGGGCATGTGTATGTGTGTGTATGTGTGTGTGTTCTTGTGTCCCCTCCATGGCTGACTCCCCCGCTACTCTGCTCCATATGGACCTCACCCCTGGGAATCCTTGATGAGAATTCAAGGCTAACTGAATTTATCTTGCCAGGAGGTGGGGCTATCCAGGGGCAGAGCTGATTGCCTGTTCCTCACTGGAGGGGCATAGTTAGGGCTTAAACATCCAGCTTTTCTTAGCCTCATCTGATTGCTTTCTGCTACCTCACTTTCACTGGGTTTTGGACGGCTTACCTTCATTTGCAAGAAAATGAATGAGATCATGTCTGAGGTGGATCGTGGGCTGTTTAGGGATGAGCCCATATGGGTGCATGTGTAGTATCTGAGGTTTGAGGACTAGCTCTAGGAGGAGTGGGGACACATTGGCAAACTCATGTCCTTTTTTTTTTTAATCCTCATTCAAGGTTAGTATCTTGATTTTAGAGAAAGAGGGAAGAAGAGAGAAAGAACCATCAATAGGTTGTTTCCCGTACTTGCCCTGACCGGGGATGGAACCCGCCACATTTTGTTGTATGGGACAATGCTTCAGTCAACTGAGTCACCCAGCCAGGGCCTCATGGTCTTTTAATATTGGGACATACTCTATTACAGTACTGTATTGGCCTTCACAGGCCTACTGCTCGGCCTTTGGGGGCCTTATACTGGTTGGACCCATAGCCTGGTAGGCAGCACTGACTGGATTTCATACCTTGTACAGGGCATAGCCTATACAACGTACACGAAGCCCTGGGCTTGCGCCCTGGACCCAAATCTGTGGGGTGTTGGATGTGGGGTGAATGTCTCTGCCTTTCCAAATTCCTGGAAACAGTGTGGGCTATGGGTAGAAGAGGATTGCCCTTTTTCCCTGACCAATTGTTGAATGGGAGAGACTAGGATAGAAGCACATCACATTTTGAGAGCTGGGTGGCACAAGAATCAAAGAGTAGAGAAGAGATGACACTCACCTGAGAGTCCCAACTCAGGCTGCTGGGGCTGGGATACCAGTTTCTCCCTTAACTTTGGCCAGGGACTCCAGGTCAGCCCTCCATCTCCACACTGCCATGGACAGGATTCAGAAGCCTCCCTGCACTTTCTTCTTTGTGCACATTTAGCCCCACGTGGGGCACCCTTGGGAGTCTGTAAGGTCTCTCTGCCTGGCAGTGGGCACTGTCACCTGAAAAGGGGTTTGTGTGGGTGTGACTGCTGTAGCCATCTCCCTTCCCTTGAGTGCTGGCAGCCTTACCAGTTAGAAGCCAGCCAGGGTTTGGTCCAGTTCTGCGATTCCCTCTGTGCCCTTAGGCAACTGTCCCTTTCCTTCACCAGGTGTAAACTAACAAGCTCTGAGGTCTCCTTCAACTCCCAAATTCCTGAGTTGGGGGCCTCTAACCCTGCTCCATCTCTCCTCAGGGATGCCGTTTTGAGTGCCTGACTGCCTCGCCCAGAAGGATGGCCTCGGATGGGCATTAGAGGCACAGCGGCCCCGGGCTCCTGTCCCGTCCGTCTGTCTGTTATCGTCTGTCTCTCTTGACATCATCGCAGCTCCATCCCCTCCTGTCCCAGCCCCCAACGCCAGCTTCCTGCAGGCCCAGAGCCGGCATGAACTCTCCCACCGAGTCGGGTAAGAGCTGGGAGGCTGGAGAAGGGCACCCTGGGGTGGCTTTGGCTACAATGGACAGTGCCGGCATACAGCCCAGGCCCCTCTCAGCCGTAAGGGAACAAGGGGGTCAGGCATGGAGAAGCATTGTGAGAAAAGGAGAGAAGTGAGTCTGAAGTTATTGATCACAGGGTGCACCTGAGAATTAATGGGTCAACAGTCTGGACTGGCCCTTGGAGGGCTTGGGTCCAACCCTGTCCCCATGACTGTGCTGAGAGGCGGTGTGGATCCTTGAGTCTCTCTGGGCGGCCTGGGGATGATGTTGGAAGAAGTTCTCTACAATAGCTTAGTGCCAAGCTTCCTTTTTGTGGTGGTGGCTCTTCTTGGTGGTGTGTTTCTCTGTGCCCCATACTTTTTTTTGTTACCAGAGGTTTGCAGGGTCTTTGGCTTTGGTCTGTGTTGGGGTATGTGGTATTGCAGTGGGGGCACAGGACATGTAGGTGGAGGAGTCTTGGCTTTCTGCTTTGAGTCACGTACACTACCCCTTCTCTTGTTGGGCCCTAGACATGGTAGATTCCTAATCTGGGGTCTTAGACTCAGAGATTTCCTATTCTCTGCTCTTAGGAGCCTCCCTCATGCTGCCAGAAATAGTCTTTGGGTGGGACTCCAGGCCGCTTTGTGTGTGGGTGGGTCTGGGTGTATGCTCATGAGGATGTGTCCAAGTGGCCTGAGCTGGACCCTCAGGAGTTTCACAGAAGGGTCATGGGTCACTGTGGTCAAAGTAATAACTGCCTTCTTTCCTTGGCTGTCTCCTTCTCTACAGTCTTAAAGGGTCAGAGTCCTTCTGGCTCAATAGCTTATCCTGTCTCCCACATCTTTTTCTATAGGGGTGGAGGGATAGTTTTCCTTGTAGAGATAGGGAACCTGGGGCCTAGAGATGAAAACCTGTTTGCAGGAGAGACAGAGCAGCGTCCGGGAGGAGTCTGGGCACCTTCTCATCTCATTCCCCTTTGTCAGAGTCCTGGGGGGTCCAGCAGACTCAGAGGAACTAGAAGCTGGTGGGATTGTTTGGCTTTGTGCCATTTGTTTTGGCCAAGGCTGCGCCCCCTCCCCTTTCCCTTCCCTGCAGGCAGAGTAGAGTGCCAGCTGGAGAAGGCTGGGCTCCCAAGACTCACTGAGTCTGCTCTGCCTGATGAGCCCCCTTCTGCAGCGGTTGTGCTTCCCTTTCGGATCCTCCCACCTCTTCTCTTGCCTTCATTTGACCTGTAGGGACTGTGACAGGTGTTAGACATGGAGAGGTCTAAGTGACTCGCATGCTGGAGGGTGAACTGTTGAGCTCTGACTTCCTGCTTCCTCCCTTGAGAGGAGAGGCCTGGTGGGTTTTCATCACTTCCTTGCCCATCTCAGCTGGACACTGCCCCCTAGCAGGGTTGGTTGTCCCTGGCAGCAGTGCCAACTGCAACTTACCTCTGACCTACTGTGTGGCCTGTCCAGGAACCACCTCCAGTCACATCAGCGCTGGAGTCTGCGGCAGGGCCAAGGGAATGGAAGCTACCCAGAGGTATCTGTTGGTGGCTTGGGGTGGACATTTCCCAGTTTTGGGATTTCATTCTCTTAAAAAAAAAAAAAAAAAAAAAAGGCTGAAATAATCAGCCTCAGGAAGATGAGGTCACTGGGTTGCCTTTCCAGATGCTGGTGGTCCCAGTTCCCTTTGCAGCTACTTCTGCAAGGGTTAGCAGGAGTGTGGTGGTAGTTGAAGGCTTCCACCAGCGCAGGAGGCAGGCAGCCTGGGAGTGGCCACTGAGCCCTGCCAGGAAGGGCCTCCTGAGTGGGGCCTATAGAATTGACTGCGCCTCCTGGCCGGCTTTCCAGCTCCCCCCAGTAGGGGGAGATGCTGTCCTCTCATGTTTGGGAAGGAGGGCGAGGAGGGGGCCCGAGACTGGGGACCTCATTTTAGAATTGTGGGGAGGCCTCAGAACGGGGATCATTGCTTGGGGGCACCCCCCTGAGGTCCTTCCCACCGAGTTTTCCTGGGGCTATGGGACTGGCTCTCGCACTTGTGGAGTTAGAGCTGCTCTGGGGACAGCACCTCCACATAGCTCATCCATTTTCAAGGAGCCCAGCATCTGCTGCTCCCAGAGCTCAGGGTGGCATTTGGGCTGGGGTTGTAGGTGCCCAGCGCCAGACAGAAGCTTGGATACCGTGTGCCTTTGGACTCCACGGAAGTAAAATGAAACCACGAATTGTAGCTAGAGCACGTGGGTGTCCACTTTCCCTGTGGACACCCTGTAGAGAGGTCCAGGAAGAGCAAGGGACCTCAAAGCTGGGGAGAAAGGGAATGTGCGTGGTGAGAACGGTTAGTCCCCAGGGCCTGGGTGGCCCGGCCCCTGAGCGCCCCCACCCTCTCCCGGATCCTCGAAGACTTGTTCCTCTTTCCTTAGGACATAGAATAGCACTGTTCTTGGTTGGGTTCCCATAAATTCCTCTCAGTGCTGGAGCCTTCCTATTTGATAAGTCCTTGCTGACTATCCCCAACACGTGAGACCCTGAGCTTGGCCTGTGAAGAAAAATAGAAGGTGGTTCATCCCTGCCCTCGTAGCAAACAAGTTAGTAAGAGACAGTTCTGGGTGAGGGGTTGCAGGCAGGGACTTGGGGCGATTTGCTTCTGGGGCTTACCCCTCCTCCTTGGGGAGTGGGAGCTTATCAACTTACTTCTAGGCTGGGCTGAGCGCCAGCATTTGACCTGATTTGCCTCTTTTCTAGTCCTGGGTACAGGCAGAGCCCATTGAGGGGGCTGCCTGCTTCCCTGAGGAGGCCTCTCCCTGGTGTCTGACTTCTCTTCAGGCAAAAGGGGGCTTGAGGAGGTAGGCTTTCTTTATTTTTCTGGAATTGATCATGTCCGCTTTTATCAGTGGTATTAAAGGACTGGCAGAAACTCTCCCCGGCCTGGGTTTGGCCCGACTAGATTGGAGGAGCTGCCCTGAGACCTGGGACCTAAGCCTGCTCTGCTCACTGCCCTGTCTCTGTGCCACTGCCCAGAGGAGAGGGCAAGAGTGAGGCCCGCTGTGCAAACCAGTCTAGATGGCGACAGGGCTCTAGGAGAAGGCGGCCAGCTTCCTTAGTCCCAGCGTGGGAGGGAGACAAGCTTCATGACAACACCTGCCTGCCCAGCACCTCCCAACACACTCCACACTTTCTCTCCTTTCCCAGGAGGGAGGGAAGGAGGGTAGCTGCCCCCTCCTTTCTGGGTGACCAGAGAAACTGGGGCATGGGTGTGGGGTGGAGCCAGGAACCTCGGTGTCCTGCCTCCCAGTCTCCAGCTCAGGCTCTGCCTCTGAGCCCCTGGGGAAGGCGGGCAGCCAGCCCTGAGGAGGAGAAAGTGGGTCATTGCCAGTGTGGGGTAGGGTTTGGGACGTGGACTCCTAGTGTCCCTTCTCCACTCAGGTGCCTCTGGCACACCTCTGTGCTCACTATGGGTTGGGGTCTACTCCACTTCCTCTTCCCTACTCCATTATTCCAAAAAGGATTGGAGGCTTAGAATGGGATGGTGGGAGGAGGCAGGGACAGCCCTGAGGGGATGTGGAAGATGCCAAAGTAGGTGTTCATGTTTTTGCTGGACTTGGTTTCAAATGATAGGGTTCAGCTAGCACCTAGCATGGGACCTGGCATATGGCAGCACCCAGACTATGCCAACGGGCTGTAGCATGACTGGGCTCAAAGTGCAGGGGAGAACTGGAGGGCAGGCAGGCCTGGTGTCTCCAGGATCCCAGGGTAGCTGACACCCCACACTTTATCTAGGGTGCTCCTGGGCCAGCCCTTGGCTTTTGTACTGTGCGCAGAGTGGACATTGCTTCCCCTCCTTTTGATTAGGCCCTATCCCAGCATTTTGGGCCCAGGAAGTGGGAGCCTGGAGGAGCCCAAGGAGCCAGGTTTGGGTTCCCTTCCTCCAGATGTGGGGGATTAGGAGGCCTGATCCCAGCCTCCAAGGGACAGAACAAGATCATTGTGATTCTGAGGGTGATGGTGCGAGCTCCAGATGAGGCTCATGTACCCCACACTTGGTGGGTGCTGTGTCAAGTGTGTAGGGTGACACATGGGGTGCTGGATGGGGATGCAAAAGAGTCTCGAGCCAGGAGGGTAGGGGCTGTAGAGCAGGAAGGATTGAGGTTAGGCAGGAGGAAGATCTTGTTGCATCACTTGAATCTCAGAAGTGAAAAAAGACGCTTGTCTCCATCCCAGCCTCCTCCCCTATTGCCCTGGAGGATTTGGGGTACTGCATTGAGGGTTGTCTGACTGTGTCTGATGCTTTGTTTCCCACTTCATGCTGTTACTAGAAATCATAACAGTGTTGGGAATTGCCCCAAGGCCCTGGCTTTGGTCACTTCTGGGTACCCAATCTCCTGGGTGCTCCTATCTTTCCTAAGCAGAGAGTTCTTTCCTTAGGTTTATGGCCACTCAAGGTTCTGGGGGCCCTGCTTTGAGTCATTGTAACTGGTGACTTCCTCTCTTCCAGAACAGGGCTCCCCTGCCATACTCTCATGTGCCTGGGGCAGGCAGAGAGAGCCAAGACAGGGCTAGCCAGCCCTTCCGGTTGCTCCCAGCGTGGGTGGGTGGAGTCCTGGGCTGGGAGGGGCTGCTGCCCCTGTCTTTCTGGGCTCCCTTGAGTCTGCTGCCTGTCACCCCACTGAGGGGACCTTGCCCTTAATTTCCCCTCCTTTTGAGAGCACCTGGTTGACCAGGATGAGTTAGGGGTTGGGGGTGGTGAACATGGTCCTGAGACCTATGTTGAGGTGTCCACCAACCTCAGACCCCTGTGAGGGCACTGCTCCATCACAGTCTTTCCAGACAACCTTGCCTAAGAAGCTGAGGCTCCAGATACTTGTTTAGGTCTTGTTCCCCCCTCACCCCCAAATATACATCTTGCCAGCCAGTCTGTGGCCTGGGAATGTCCACCTCTGCCACCTCCCCTGTCCATGTTCTCCCCCACCTGAGGGCAGGAGGCACATTTGCAGTCCCAGGCTGACAGGTGCTGATTGGGAAGATGGGCTTCAGGAACCATAGCCACTGTGTCCTTGGTTGGCCAGCTCCTGCCGGACTCCCGACAAGAGGGTGAGGTCATCCAGTCCAGGGAGAGGACAGGTGTCCCTGGCTCCATGCCTGGAGTTGGGGGCAAGAAGGGGCCAGGAGGGGGCTCCAAAATAGCAACTGTGACATCAGGAAGGGGGAGGGGGACACAGACCCAGGAATAACCAGGCTATTAAAAGGCTCCAGTGAGGTCAGGGGGCCAAGTGGGATCTCTGTACCAGTGGGAGGCACAACCTGAGGAAAAGGGACGGGTCAACAGTGGGCAGGGTAGGTGGGTATCACTGGTTCTCATGGGGCACCAGCCCTGGGTCCCACTAGCACCCTAGAACAGGAGCTACTCTGTTAGGTCTGGGGCTGGCAGCCTCTTGGTTCTTCTTAGAGGGGCTCCAATCTCAACTCTGTTCCTGCATAGGTACTGGGGGTCATTGTACCTGTCAACGGAAGCCCTGGGGCAGCTTCATGTGCTTCCTTGTGCAGGAGGTAGTGGTCTGTGGTAGTTAGAGCTAAGACATTTCAGCCCTACCATTTAAGCAGTTATATGACCAGGGTTGAGTGGCTTCATCTCTCAGTGCCTTGGTTTCCCCATCTGCATCTATCTTCTGAGGCCATCATGCAGAATAAATAAGTTGATTGTATGTGCTGCTGTTAGCATTACACATGGCACACTGCCGGGGAAGAACTACCTGTGCTCTGAGAACGGGCAGGTGCTCCCAGATACCCCTCCCTGGGCCGGGTTGAATCCTGTCTAGGAAGAGTCTACTGTCCCTTGAAAGGAAGCTGAGCAGCCTTTGGAGGTGATACCCCAATAGGTTGGAGGGAGCTGCCATTTAGCCCAGGTGTCTCTCTGCTGGTTGAGAGGGTGAAGAGGCACCTCCCAGCTATGAGGGAGAGCAGAAGTTAAATGAACACTCATCAGGTCCTTAGAAGGATTCCAGGGAAGATGCAAGTTTAGGCCAGGTGGCCCTATCTGCCATCCTCTTGGAAGGCCCTTCCTGTTCCTGTACCTGCTCTGGATGTGAGAGGGAAGATAGAGGATGGAATTGTTTTTTTGGTCTCTAGCCCCTCACCTGCCAAGATCAGGGCCAGAGCTGCTCTCAGATGCATGTGTACTCCGGGGGTGCCTTTCCCCAGCCTAGCCTCTGGCCGACCGGCTCTGTGGCCTTGGCCCTGAGTGCAAAGCCCTCCCGTTCCCATCCCCCTGCCTGGCGCTTCCTCCTGGGGTGGAACGCGCCTCCCCCCATGGGGCCTCCGCCAGGCCTGGGCTCCTGGCAGCCAGCCGGCGGCTCCCTGAGCATGCTCCACCTATTTATAGACAGGGCCCTCCCCCAACTGCTATTTCAGTCTCCTGCCAGCTGCCGGCGGCTCATTCGGGAAGGAGGAGCAGGGAGCCGGTTCCATAGCTGTCACCCAGGGCTGGGAGGGAACATAGAGAGCCCGCCTGCCTGCTGAGCTTCCCTTCCTGTCCCCTGAGTGCTAAGCCATACTCCAGCTCCTGAGAACTGGGGACAGGCCGCCGGTCCAATGCCCCTTCAGGGGTGAGCTGGGCCTGTAGCTCTGGGGCCTCCTGGCTTTTACTGCAGCCAGGAGTGCCTAGGCCGGATGAGGCACCTCCCCAAGTGTGGGTCCTGGCAGCAGTGGCCTGAGGGAGCCCCTGAGCAGTGAGGGCCAGCCCCACCACCTTCCCTTTGGCTGACTCCCGCCTCAGGCGGCCCCCTCCCTGGCATGCTGCTGGTGCCCAAGGCTCAGGGGCTTGTGGAGATGCTGCAAACCATCTATGAGACCGAATCCTGTTTCTCAGCAGATGGGATGTCAGGCCGGGAACCATCCTTGGAAATCCTGCCTCGGACCGCTCTGCATGGCATCCCTGTGGCAGGTAAGTGCCTTGGTGTCCCACCTGCTCTCTGCCATTGGGTGTCCTTTCCCTGGTTGCTGAGCATCTGGCTCTGAGACTCACCCAGGTGGAGTCTTGCTTAGATCTTTCGGTGGGGCTTTGTGTTGAGAATATGGGCAGTCAGGGGAGCCATGCTCACTGAGGTGGGTTTTCCTGCCCTCCCTTCAGGCTGCCCCGTGCTTGCTGCATGTCTTTGAGGCCCTATGGCAGGGTCGGTGTTGACTGCTATGAGCTATGGATTGCTAGAGGATCCTGATCTATTGGGCACCATGGTCAGAGGAGGGAAGTGGGTCAGTGACCTGCCTCCAGGCTGGACAGGGGAGGAAGCCATAGCTGAGTGTTCACTCCGACAAAGGCTGCCTTAGCTCCTCCAGCTGGGTTCTGAAGAGTCGAGAGTCCAGTGCAGTGATTTCTGCAAGTCCCCAGTCAGGAGTACCCTGGGAATAAGACACCTAGGGAGGAGGCTTGTGCATCTTGTAGTTAGACAGAGGCTGGCAGCTAGAATGTTGGGGCCCTTTGCTGCCTTAGGTCTTTGCTCCCCCATGTTTCTCCTTCCCCTAGGCCTTGGTTTGTTCCCATCTCATGAGGGTGAAGAGATACCTTCATACAGGCTTGAGGACCCCCTAGCCCTGCCACCTTCTTAGCAGGGACTTTTTTGGCTTTGGGCTGGAGGTGGGGTCCCCCAGAGCTGGGCCACTCCCTCCCTCCCTCCCAGGAACCTGTTGGCAGCATCAGGCCTTTCTGGCACAGCCTTCCCACCAGGCCGGCACCACAAGATGCTTCCTCAAGGGAGGGGCCTACTGGATTCATGCCCGCTTGGCCCCTCCTGGCAGTGGTTTGGCACTTGGGTGTGGGTGTCTGTGTGTGTATGTATAGGGAGTCTTTGCCTTTGGGTACGCGGGTGTAGGTCCCAAACTTTGAATTGGAAGGTGGGAGCTGTGATTTGGCTTTAAACCATCCAGGGATAAGGTTGCAGCTGAACTGGGATGTGTCAGAGAATAAATGTTCTGGGTAGATTTAGAAAACCCTTAGAACAAGGCCTGCCATCCTCCTTGGCAGGGATGCCCATGTGGTCTCCTAGGGTAGGGGCATAACCCTGAGGATCAGCCCTGCAAAGCCCTGCACAGTCCCCTGGGAGGGATGAAAACATCGAGTGTCGGTCTAGCTCTGGGCTAGTTGGGTCTAGCTCTGGCTAAAGATCCTGCCCACTGACCCTTATCCCAAAGCCTCTAGGAGTCAAGGTGGTCTTTTGGGAAGCAAGGGGCTGACTCTGCACAGCATCTCTTGGGGGCAGCTCTACCCCATTTGGCAGATGCCATATCAGTTCACCCATCCTGTTCCTGCTGTCTCGTGCCTCCCAGCAGCAGCTGGTGGGTTGGCCTGAGATTTCCTCCTCAGCATGTTCTATCACCTTCTTTCAGGTTAAACCTCGGAATCCTTACAGGATGGAACCCCACAATCCCCGTCCTCGCCCTAAGGCTGCCTGTGCCTGCACAGAACCTCCCCCAGCCAGTCACTCTTCAGATCCCTGTCACCCCATGCCCTGCAACATGCACACTGCCTAGCCTCCTGCGTGGACACACACTGCCTAGCCTTCTGAGTGGTGGCGTGGTCCATGCTGGCAGGAGGGAGACATGAGTCACCTCAGCGGCTCGGGGAGAGGGCTAAGAATGTTCCCCCTGCGCAACTCTGATGCTGTGTCTGTGACGCGGCTGGGGACAGATATAGGCTGGGAGCTCGGCTGCCTTGTGTGTGTGTGTGTGTGTGTGTGTGTTTGACTTTGGAATGTAAATAGATGTTTCAAATAGAAACACTTTAACCTTTGGGTTAAAAAAAAATCCACCCCGGATAAACATGGCCATGAGGGCCCAGGCTGCTTGGTCCCCCCCCCCCACCGCCCCCCCAATCTCTTGATCAGTCTCCAGACAGGATGCAAGAGCCTGTAGCTAAAAAAGCAGGTGTCCAGGGACGCTTTTTGGGTAGTGTGTGTTGCCAGTCCTCTGCAGCATGAGAGGTTGGGAAATAGGTGCTTTCCAGGGTGGACTCTGCCTACTCCAGCAACAAGTGTGGAATCCCATTTTAGGGGTAGCCTTTGCTCTCTGGGCTGTCTTGTTCACAGCCATTTCCCAGCATTAGCACAGTGCCTGGCACATGGATGAATGAATGATGGTTGAGAGGTTGGCATCCAGGGCTGATGGGAGGATTCCTAGGCTCCATTCTGGGGTTTGCCTTCTGGGTAAATAGACGGATACAGTGAGTTGCCCCAGCGGGTGAGCCAGAGCCTTGTCAGGAAGAGCTCATGAGGGATATGGGGTATTCTCTGCTCTTCCTGCTTGAGGAGGGGGACAAATCACAGCCTAGGTCTTCCTAGGTCTAGTGTCATCCTGGATCTTCCTTAAGGCTCCTCTACAACAGCCTAGCACACAGTGGGCACCCCCTCATCTAGGCCTGGTCCCAGCTTGGAGAGCTTGAACTCTGTGGTGAAATTCCCCAGGACATAGTGCTGGGAGATCCCCTGCCTCCCTTCTCTGGGCCCTGAGTCCCTTCCGGCCTAGACTGGGCAGAGCTGACATTTCGGCAACGTGGAGGATATTATGAGCAGGCATGGAAGAGAATTCTCCTTTGCCCAGTGAAGGAGGATGTGCATCCTGCTTGTGCCAGGAAAGGATGCTGTGGATATTGGTATATTCAGAAGTGCCATGGGGTGTGGGTGTCCCCTGGATATTCTTATTCACGTTCTTCAGACCATTCCAAGCTTGGCTGGCTGGGTGTGTGGGTGTGTGGGTGTGTAGGGTGAGGGGTGAGTAGGAATGGTGAGACTCTGGTGGGAAGGAAATGAATATTATATAGTATTTTAAGTGACGGGGTATCAGGTGCTTTTCTTATCTCTTCTTGGAAGGTATTAATAGCCATGTTTTATAATTGAGAAGGATCATAGAGGTTAAGGAATTTACCTAAGGTCACAGAGTAAGTGACAGCTGGGATTCAGACTGCAGTCTCTGTAGGGCCACTGCCAATCCACACAAGAGCTCCTTTGTGCAAATTTTAAAACATGGCCCTTTCAGGTGGATACATTCTCATGCCAGAGTGCATGGCTTAGCAACTGGATCATGGGCTAGATTTCAGTCCCCAATTTGCCCCTTTAGTCAGGTGCCCTTGTGCAATACACAGCCTGCACAGCCTTATGTGGTGGGCCTGTCTTTGTACCTCCAAAGTTTGTGCTCCTAGAGAATAGAGATCAGTCTGGCCTTGGCGAGGCTCCTGAGGTTTCTGAGAGGAGACTGTTTTCTATAAATACTGGGGACCACTTGGACAGCTGTTTCCCTTCCTGCAGGGATTTTGGCCCAATAGGAGAAGGGGCTCAGAACAGAGTTGCACACACTGTCCATTCAGAGTCTCCCCTGCCCCCATCCCCTCCTACCTTGTCCCCTCGTCTTGATTTTGAGACCCTCAGCTGTCCCTTCCCTGCTGCACAGCTGCCAGATAGGAAATCAGATTAACTGTGTCCACACACACAGCTGTAACAGCTGTCACGTTGGGAGCAAAAATGAGTGTAGCCAGCCCTGGGACACCATGAGAAAGTAGTTCTCAAACAGTTGCATCAGAATTACCAAAGGAATATATTAAAATGCAGGTTCCCAAGTCTTGCCACCCACCCCCAAGTTTGGATCCTGTAGGCTAGCCCAGAAATCAGTGTTTTAGCACATCTCAGGTGATGCTGTTGGCGGTAAACTCAGACCATGCCTGAGTATGGGCTGTGTGCATAGTGGTCTTGGGGCCTACTAGCCTGCTAATGGATGTCACCTTCCAGCATCCCTGGAAGGCCTCGATGGGCTTTAGGACTCTTGGGAGAAGGGCCTAGTATAAAAGGGAGGTTGTTACCCCACTCGAGTCAAATCCAGCTTCTAGTCTGGCAGTCCAGAGAGGGAGGATGCCTTGAGATGCTGGGGAGCAGATGGCTAAACCCCTGTCAGGGTGGGGGATTGTGGCAAGCAGCCAGGTAGGCAGATGGGCTGGCTGCCCTTCTGGATGTTCATGGCTGGGTTATGCCCTGAGGCCCCTGCTGTCCACCCAGGTGTGGAGTGAACAGTCCCAGCAACAGCTGCAGACTTCAAACGGTTAGTTTGCCTTTTCATTGCCTCTAGCTTGCTGCCCAAGTGTTTCCTGGAAATGGCTGTGAGTCTATTTCTCTTCCACATAGCAGCCCAAGATAAATAGTGAGCTCGGTCCTCACCGGTGAGAGACTTTGTGCCTTCCCCTTGGGCTCTGTACCCTGAGGCTTAAGGTCCTTCAGAGACATGGCCTTCCTTAAAGTTTCTGAGGGTTCCCTTCTCCCCTGTGCTCCTGGCCTGTGGTGTTTTGGGGACCCTGAGATCCCTGGGTCTTTAATACTGGGTTTGGCTCCTCACGCCACCTCTCATTAAATTCAGGAGCAGCTCTCAAGGTTTCTCCTGTTTTTTAGTGGGAGGCAGAGGGAGAGCCAGAAGAGCTGGTGTTATGACCTGGCTGGCTCCTGTGCCTCCTTTTCATGTAACTTTGGACGAATCTCTTCTATCTCTGGCCTTAATGTCCTCCTCTGTCAACTGGGGAAGTGAAGTTGCTCATTTGCAGGCTCTTCCTGCACTAACATTCTAAGAGTTTCTGAAGTCAGTTGCATGTTGCTTCTGCCTTGAAAGAGGAGGGACCCAGGGAGATGTGGAATAGAACTGGGGAGGGAGGTGTCGCCTGCATTGGGCACAGTAAGGTTAGATACCAGGAAACACTTTTTGGGTGCTTGGAATTGGGGCCCTGAGAGTAGGGCTCCAAACTCATGCTCCTCTGTGCTATGCAATGATTTTGAGGGATAGGAGGGATTCCACCCCTGTGGGCTGAGCCGCAGAGGACAGAGTGGCCTTTCTTGGAGGTAGCGAGACAGGAAAGAAAGCCTGGAAGGCTTTGGGAGGAGTCTGTTCCCAGAGACTCTGCAGCACTGGGATCCAGCTGCTGGCCACTCCAGCTTGTGCTGTGTGGGGCCCACACAAAAAGCTTTGATTGGGACAGGATCATAGTGTGACCTTGGGACAGTCAGAAATCAGAGAGCTAAGGCCTCACCCTGGCAGAGATCTGAGCCTGACTTCCTTAGAGTTCAGGTGGTCTTTGAACTTGGCCCCACGTAATTCTAAGTATTTTATTTCACTCACTTTAGAAACATTCTGAGAGATGGCCCATAGGCTTCACTAGACTGCCAAAGGGGTCCAGGAAATGTCAGGAGCCATTAATAATAGCCCTGACTAGCACCTCTTGAGATTTTTCCCAGGCCCTGTGCCAAGCTGCTCTGCGGTGTTCTCTCTCCTGATCTGGAGAGCTCCGGGAGGTAGGTGCTATTCTTTCTCCCATTTCACAGATGCCTGCACAGAGCACAGGGGGGTGCTTGGACCCTTGTCCTAGGAAGGGACGGAGCCTGACTTGAACCCTGGTTTTCTCTTACTCCAGAGCCCTTGCTTTTATCTATTATGGGATACGCATTACACATGAGGCGTTGTGAAAATTGCTAGGTGAGAGTCATCCCTAGCTTGCATATGTAGAAATGCTGTCTGAATTGTGGTAGTACCTGTTGGGCTTAAATTGTCCTCACTAGTCACATAAGAGCACAGAAATAGATCATGGGAAACCGGCCTTAGTGGGGAGGGGTCATCAGCGTCATGGGGAGGAGTGTGAAGTGCTGCTCTTTGCCTCCTTCCAAAATCCCTCAAGACTGGGAAAGGGACAAGAGCCTTTTCCCATTCTTCAGAGGGACAGAATGAGGTCATCAGACATTTAAGGAAGCTGCTGACTCCCCAGCCTGCTCCTGAGGGTATTGGTGCTGGTAGAAGATGCTGCCCTCCGTGGTGGGCTGCCAGCCTGTTGCTCTCCAGAGGGGCCAGTTACCCAGGTCTGGTGCATGCTGAGTACCTGGGGTGCCCACATTGGAGCCAAGCTGCACAGGCTAGCATTACAGACAGCTGCCTGAGCTGGGAGTCAGGACACCTGGGTTCAAGTCCCTGCTACTTAGCTGGTAGGATGTTCTGAATAGGAGCTTAAGAGGCTTGGTTTCCTTGTCTGTGTAACGAGGGGTTTGAAACAGATTATCTCAAAAGCCCCTTTTACCCTCTCCCCCATTTTGCTAGGGTGGCTCCTCAGGTCCAGGGCTTATCAACAGAGGTCTCATTTTTATCCTTTGTAGACATTTCAAACAGCTTAATGCATGCCTCCCTCATATTCTACGCACCCTTGGTCCCCTTTTCTCCCTGGACTTCTGTGGCTGGGGCTCCTGGGAGCAGGGTCTTTTAGAGCCAGTTGTTAAGCTTTGTAGGTCTGCTGGGCAGGTCCACACTCTGCTGCCCTGTTCTCTCCAGGGCTTCTTCAAGGGGAACTAAAGGTACTATTTCTTTGCTGCCAGTGTTTGGGTCACAGGGATTCTGGAGTCAGTGTCTTGTCCAGGAGAGGGCTTGGAGCTGGAACATGGCTTGTGATGTGTTCAGAGCAGGAGGATGGCTTGACCCTGAACCCTTATTCCTGAAGGTGCTAAAACCTGGTCCTCATGTCCTAGAGCTCCTTGTGTGCTTGGAGATCATGTCCCTTTGCCTGGACATTCTCTTTGTAGTATTAAGGCTGTGCCGGCAGTTGTCCCAAAGATCGCCTTGTAAGCACCTCCATTATCACCCCCCGCCACCCCCCGCAAGGATCCAGGCTATCCCTGGTTGTGCTGCCCAAAGAATCTGCTGTGAAAGCTCCCACTGGACTAAGAAGGTTTATGGAGAGGTAGGTGGCCCAGCTGGATGGGAAGAAAGTGTCACTAAGGTGTCATCACTGCCCAGTTGTGCCCATAAGCTGGGCAGGGAGGCTCCTTCAGAGCCAGAGCCTGGTTTGTGAGGGTTCACTGTGATGGCTAGAAGTACTCAGCTCTCCCCCCTCAGCTGCCTGGGCTGGGCTTCTTCATGGAGGCAGTGTTGGTCACACCTGCAGAAGGCCAGAGGACAAGACAGTGGTGCTGCTTGTTCCTAGAGCCATCACTCCCAGGAAGAAAGGTCAGAGTCCCAGGAAGGAGCAGTCTAGAGCAGGGTAGACGACCCTTTCATCTTCCCCTGAGCCCTCTCTGCAGGGCTTCTGCAAGGGTAGTCAGCACTGCTGGTGGCACTTCCATCCTGAGCAGGATTATCTGCTGGGAGCCAGGAGTGCTTGGACCACTGCCTTTCCCTGGGTGGGCAGAGGCATTGGCTCCTGTAGCCCCGGCATTGCTGGGAGCAGCAGGTTGAAGCCCGTCCACCTCTTGGCTTAGTGATTGGAGTGCCTCGGGCCAAGCCAGGCTTTCCTAGGAACAGATAACGGTCCAGCCAGCTTGGGGCCTTGATGAGCATTTCCAGGGCTGGGGAAACCCAGGGTTGGCTGCTGGCTCTTTGCTGCCATCCTGCTTTGCACCCTGGATGGTACTGGCCATCTCCAGAAAGGCCTTTTGCAGTTTCCTGGTACTGGGACAAGACATGGGTTAGGAACAAAAGTGTATGAGAGAGAGTGGGGGAGAGATGGGGTGGGGGGTGGGGGAGAGAGAGAGAGAGAGAGAGAGAGAGAGAGAGAGTGTGTTTGTGTGTGTGTGTGTGTGTGTGTAGCTCCACCCTCTTGGCCACATCTGGCCACTCCTGCAGATGTGGCTCTGGCCTCCTGGCCGCAGAGTCGTCAGTGTGGCTGGCGGGCAAACCACAGAGGAATGTGCCCAGCCGTGCTGGGGGGAGAAGGGGCTGGTGGGGACTGAGAGAGACATTCTGCTCAGGCTTTACCACCCCACCCCCAGTGGGTCCTAGAGGCCATATTCAGGCAGGAGGGTAGCATGGCTTTGGTCTTCAGCATGCCTAGCCCCTGCCTTGGTGACACTTTCAGTGAGGCTCCCTGGAGAGATCTAGGCACATAGATTGCACAGGGTGTGGAAGCCTCTCTTAGCTCAGCCCTTCACCCCCTCCCTGCTCTCTCTGTACTCCTGGGGGTGGGGGCGGGGGTGGCTTGGCAGCGGCCTGCTCACAAGGGCAGGAGACACTGGCAGCCATCAGGATGTTGGGGTCTTTTCTTCTCTAGGCCTGGCTGGAGTGGGCCCTTGCCACAGGAGTCTTCCCAGCTCCCTGTGGCCTTCCTGGGCTGGATTGAGGAAAGTGAGGGCTTTCTTTGGAAAAAGAAATGGAAAAGAAACAAAATGGGTTGGCCTTGCCTCTCTCACTTCCTCCTTCCCAGGCAGTGGGTAGCCTGCCTTCCCCTTCCTGCTGGCGTCAGGAGGCTTTGTGTGGTGTGGGCTGCGTTTGGGGCTCTTTGCTGGTGTGGTGTTTGCCCTGGCAACCACAGGGCAGTGATGGGAAGTGACATTCAGTGACCAGTGTATAGGGATCAGGAGGTCGAGACCTATCCTTCCCATTGGAACCTTTTGCCAGTCCCTGGGGCCTGTCAGCCCATTGTCCGTATGGAGGCCTGACCTAATGTCTTGGGACCCAGTAGGCCCCTCGACCCCTCTCCCCTTCCCTGTGGGTTGTCCCTGGGACTGGAGTTCTGAGCAATCTGCCTTAGCTCCAGCCCCCCCTCCCCCTTGTTATTACCCTTCTTCCTGTCTGATTCCCTTTCCTTTCCTGTCTCCTCCTCCCACCTCCTCTCTGTGCGTGCCCTCCTATTCTCCCATTCTCTCATTCCCTCCTCCCCCTGGGCACAGCTGCTGTTTGGCTCACTCTATATATAGCGGCATTTGCAGGGTAATTACAATAAAACTGTTGAAAGGAGATAATCCAGCAAAGGAAGCGAGTCTGACTCCCAGCCCCCTCCTGTCCCTGGTTTGGTGCAGCCCTGCACCCCCTTTCCCCCAAGGCCGCCTGCTCCCCCGCTCCCGTTCCCATAGTCTCCATTAGGTTTTTGCTTCCATCTGCCCTGGTTGGATGTGGGGAAGAGAAAAGGGGCAGGGGTAGGGATGTCTAGAGGGTCCCCAGAGGCCTCCCCTGGGTTTATTGAGGGCATGGCTGCCAGCCCCATCAGTTCTAGAACCAACTTATGTGCCTCAGATTCTCTTCTAGTATAGGCTTCTTGGCAAGAGTGTTTGGTGTTGAGAGGTGGGGGAGGAGGCACGGGAAAAACAGGGGTTAAAAGCATAGGCTTTGGGTTCGCATCCTTGTTCATCAATCAATTGGCTGTTTGTCCTTGGTCATGTTACTTAAACCTCTCAAAACCTCAGTTTCCTCATCAGTAAAGTAATTCATATAAAATACCCAGTGGCGTTAACTATTAATGACAGTAGCATGTATTGAGCACTCACAGTCCTTTAGGTACTGTGCTTCACACTTTATACATCTTTTCTTATTAAAGTTCATGGCTTGCACCTCATTTAATTAAGGCAGAGGGCTGTACCCACCTCTCTTTGTTCTCTTTTGGACTAGTAGTCAGTCCTCCCTGGTAGCTCTCTGGGCGCCAGACATGGCTGCCAAGGCCTAGTGGGATCTGGGATCAGGCCTCCTGATCCTTTTTTTAAAAAAAACATTTAAAAAGTTATGGATTGATTTTTACAGAGCGAGAGGAAGAGAGAGAATGAGAGAATGAGAGAGAAACCACTTTGTTGTTCTACTTATTTATGCAGTTCATTGGTTGTTTCCTGTATGTGCCTTGACTGGGGATCATACCCACACCTTTGGAGTATCGGGAAGATGCTGTAACCAACTGAGCTAGCTGGCCAGGGCCTCCTGACCCGTTTCTGTCTCTTCTCCCCACAGTGGAGGTGAAGCCGGTGTTGCCAGGAGCCATGCCCAGCTCAGTGGGGGGCGGGGGTGGAGGCAGCCCCAGCCCAGTGGAGCTGCGGGGTGCTCTGGCAGGTCCTGTGGACCCCACGCTGCGGGAGCAGCAACTGCAGCAGGAGCTCCTGGCGCTCAAGCAGCAGCAGCAGCTGCAGAAGCAGCTCCTATTCGCTGAGTTTCAGAAACAGCATGACCACCTGACACGGCAGCATGAGGTCCAGCTGCAGAAGCACCTCAAGGTGAGCAAGGGGGGCGTGGGGGGGCCACCCAGACCTCTGACCCCCGCCCAGACCTGCTCACCCTGCCTCCCTGTTCTTCCCCCCTCTTGCCTCTGCAGCAGCAGCAGATGTTGGCAGCCAAGAGGCAGCAGGAGCTGGAGCAGCAGCGGCAGCGGGAGCAGCAGAGGCAGGAGGAGCTGGAGAAGCAGCGGCTAGAGCAGCAGCTGCTCATTCTGCGTAACAAGGAGAAGAGCAAAGAGAGTAAGGCCTGGGGCCTCCTGGGGCCAGCCGGGACTACAGCCCCCTCTTTGGGCTTGAGGTCCTGGCCCCAAGCACCTAAGTCAACTGTGCCTTGTCTTGCAGGTGCCATCGCCAGCACTGAGGTGAAGCTGAGGCTCCAGGAGTTCCTCCTGTCGAAGTCAAAGGAACCCACGCCAGGCGGCCTCAACCATTCCCTCCCGCAGCATCCCAAATGCTGGTAATGGCTTTTGGCAGGCATGGGTCGCAGAGGTGTCCTGGTCAGGGGCTGGAAAGGGGCTCCTGGCCTGAAGCCATATATGGGCCCTGCAGTCTCCTAGGAAATCCTACTCCTGGTTTCTCTTCTCACTTCCCTTCTCAAGATCCTTTTTCTATCCTTACCTATAGTGGATATTTCATAAATGTAGACTGCTGGGTGGCAGGTCTAGCTGGCTGGGTGATAACTTATATCTCTCTCCATCCCTGCCCCTCAACCCCAACAGGGGAGCCCACCATGCTTCTTTGGACCAGAGTTCCCCTCCCCAGAGTGGCCCCCCTGGGACGCCTCCCTCCTATAAACTGCCTTTGCTTGGGCCCTATGACAGCCGTGATGACTTCCCCCTCCGCAAAACAGGTGAGTGAGTGCCCAGCCTGGCCTCCTGGAATGTGGCTCCTGGGAAGTGGAGGTGGGCTGCAGTGTGTGTCCATTTGTGCGGATGTGTCTGAGTCCTGGCTACCTTCTCCCTAGCCTCGGAACCCAATTTGAAAGTGCGTTCAAGGCTAAAGCAAAAGGTGGCTGAGCGGAGAAGCAGTCCTCTCTTGCGTCGCAAGGATGGAACTGTCATTAGCACCTTTAAAAAGAGAGCTGTTGAGATCACCGGTGCCGGGCCTGGGGGTAAGGACTCCTTTCCTGTCCCTGTTCTGAGAGCCTGGGAGTAGAGGTGGCTCCAGGCAGGCCTAGCTGACAGCCACTTCTCCCCTAGTGTCGTCAGTATGTAACAGCGCTCCAGGCTCTGGCCCTAGCTCTCCCAACAGCTCCCACAGCACCATCGCTGAGAACGGCTTTACTGGCTCCGTCCCCAACATCCCCACCGAGGTACAGGACTGCCAGGGCAGGGAGGGAGGGCCAGAGGTGTTCCTTTTCCCTTGGAAGAAGGACTTCAGCTCCTTCCTGTCTGTCTTGCTGAGAGTGCCCAGCAGGGACCTCTCTTCCCACAGAGACAGGCTGGAGGGAGATATGCCTCACAGACCCCTGAAGGGCTGTGACCCTGAGCCAGTCCCCCCAGGTGGGGTTCAGTGGGGGGGAAGCAGGGCACCTTTCAGAGCCCTCAGTCTTGGCTGCAGGGGCCCCACTTTACCTGTGCTCATGCCTGTCTCTCCTAACTGCTCCCCAGATGCTCCCCCAGCACCGGGCCCTCCCTCTGGAGAGCTCCCCCAACCAGTTCAGCCTCTACACGTCTCCCTCTCTACCCAACATCTCCCTAGGGCTGCAGGCCACAGTCACCGTCACCAACTCGCACCTCACTGTAAGTATGGGCACATATCCTGTCTTCCCTGTGGTGTTGAGTTCTTTGGTCCTGGATGTCCCCAGCTGGAGCTTTTGTCCTCTCAAGGCCCTGAGAGAGATCAGATGGCTCACCCCAGAGCTGGGAGGTGGACAGAGGGTAGTTGAGGGATGCTGGTTGGCAGGATTGGGGCAATATAAACCCCTCCCTTATCTCTGTCTTTCCTCTCCATCCCAGGCCTCCCCCAAACTGTCGACACAGCAGGAGGCAGAGAGGCAGGCCCTCCAGTCCCTGCGGCAGGGTGGTGCACTGACCGGCAAGTTCATGAGCACATCCTCTATTCCTGGCTGCTTGCTGGGTGTGGCACTGGAGGGTGACACGAGCCCCCATGGGCATGCCTCGCTGCTGCAGCACGTGCTGCTGCTGGAGCAGGCCAGGCAGCAGAGCACCCTTATCGCTGGTGAGTGGGCAGGTGGCTGTGCAAGGGAGAGGGTGAGGCTCCCCTTCTTGGGCTCAAGGCTGGACCATCAGGGCGAAGCAGCCAGGGATACTTTCTCGGTCGTAGCTTCCCTTAATGGCATCATTGATTTCTTCCACAATCCATAGATTTACTGAGTACCTCCAGCCTGCCAGGCACTGTTCTCCACATCTGCTGCCATGATGGAGCTCATGTTTCAGAGCAGCACTGTCCAGTAGAAAGATAACACAAGCCACATGTGTAATTTCAAGTTTTCTAGTAGTCACGTTAAAACGTAAAAAGGAGCTCTGGCAGGTGTGGCTCAGTGGATTGAGTGCCGGCCTGCAAACTGAAAGGCCGCCGGTTTGATTCCCAGTCAGTGCACATGTCTGGGTAGTGGGCCAGGTCCCCTGGTTGGGGGCACTCGAGAGGCAACCACACACTGATGTTTCTCTCCCTTTCTTTCTCCCTCCCTTCCCCTCTCTCAAAATGTAAATAAAATCTTTTTTAAAAATTGTAAAAGAGAAATAGGTGAAATCAATTTTAATAACATATTTAACTCTCTAGAATATTATTATTTCAACATATAGTCAATATAAAGAGTTATCAATGAGCTCTTTTACTTTATATTTCACACTGTCTTAAAATTTGTGTGTATTTCACGCTTAGAGGACATCCCATTTTAGACAGGCCACATCTCAAGTGCTCAGTAGTCACGTGTGGCTGGCAGCTATGGAACTGGACAGCACAGCTGTGAACAACCAGCCCTGAAGTAGCCAGTGGCATCAGAAGAGGTTCTGCTTAAAAGACACGTGATCCTGATTCCCAGGCTCCCCAGCCTTGTGGGATCCATGTCCACGATCAGGGAGGTCCTGTTGTAATTGGAGAGAACTAATCATTGTTCACTCACATGGGTGGCCTGAGACTACCTGTGCAAATATAAGTGAATCAAAGGGAGAGAATGGAGAATCTAGGAACGCTTGCTGGAGGTAGTGGTTCAGAGTTGTGAGCCTTCACTTAGGAGGAGGAGGAAGAGTGGGGCTGAACTTTGGGGACAGGGTGATCCAGGCTCCTCTACAGTTTTTCCTGTGTTGGTAGGTAGTGGTGTTTTAGGATGGGGAGAGTCTTGGGGTGGGATAGGGGGTTTTGATGTGATGGTTACTCCCCACAGTGCCGCTCCATGGACAGTCCCCCCTGGTGACGGGTGAACGAGTGGCTACCAGCATGCGGACGGTGGGCAAACTCCCGAGGCACCGGCCCCTGAGCCGCACCCAGTCCTCACCGCTACCCCAGAGTCCCCAGGCCCTGCAGCAGCTGGTCATGCAACAGCAGCACCAGCAATTCTTGGAGAAGCAGAAGCAGCAGCAGCTGCAGCTGGGCAAGGTGAGCTGGGAGAAGCAAATGTGCCGGGCTGTGCTGGAGCAGGGTCAGGCTGGTAGGAAAGGAGAGGGGGCTGACACTTCAGGCCACTCCTTGGTGCCAGATCTGCCCAGAGGAGCCTCCTTGCCTTTTTCTAATTTATATAGTTCTGTATGGGCTGGGTGGCTGGCAGTGGAGAGGGGAGGAAAGGATTGACCTCCCTGGGCCACTGGCTGCATGCATGGCTGCTGCTCCTCCTAGTGACGCGCTCCCTCTGCCCTGCTCTCAGATCCTCACGAAGACTGGGGAGCTGTCACGACAGCCCACCACCCACCCCGAGGAGACAGAAGAAGAGCTGACAGAGCAGCAGGAGGCCTTGCTTGGGGAGGGAGTCCTCACCATACCCCGAGAAGGCTCCACAGAGAGTGAGAGCACACAGGAAGACCTGGAGGAGGAGGAAGGGGAGGAGGAAGAGGAGGAGGAGGAGGAGGAGGAGGACTGCATCCAGGTCAAGAATGAGGAGGGCGAGAGTGGTGCTGAGGAGGGACCTGACTTGGACGAGTCTAGTGCTGGTTACAAAAAGGTGCCCCCTCCCCCAGCCCTTGATCTCTACCCCTCTGTCCTCTCCCCTCCTTTCCACCCTTGCCTTTCCCTCTCCTCAGTCTGCAGTGCCCAGGTGTGCAGGAGCAGCTTTCTGAAGAGAGCAAAAGGGGAGTAGGAAAGAAACAAGGGGCTGTGAAATGGAGGGAGCTGCTTATGTCAGTCTCAGAGCTGTCTGTCAACACCAGTCTGCCAACCCCTCCCTGTGTCTGTGACTGCCCCCGCCTGTCTGCGTGCGCGTGTGTGTGTGTGGCTGTATCTGTGTTTCTTCCTGCGTAGGGTGGGTTGTGCATTGGGCCTTGTGCATGCATGTGTGCGTGTGTACACCCCCCGCCCCACTGTTACTACAGTCTGCCCTGTGCCTAGCACGCACTCCATTCATTGCGGGCACAGCTGAGCCCTCCGGGCCTGACTCATCCCACCCCCTCCCACACCCCCGTCCCTCTTACCTCAGTGCTACTCCGGCATGACTCATTACTGTCCCCCCCATCCCTCACCATCTCCTCAGAGATGGAGACACCAAAGGCTAGCGTGTCTTCTGTTCCTGCAGGGAGGAGGTGGGGGTAAGAGGAAGTTTAGAAGGGCTGGGTTGGGCCCCCCCTGGAGGTCCCAAGGCACCTGTCCTCACTTCCATCTCAAGCTAAGCCTCACCCAGGCTCCCTCCACTCTCCTCCTTCCTAGGTATTCTCAGATGCCCAGCAGCTGCAGCCACTGCAGGTGTACCAGGCACCCCTTAGCCTATCCACTGTGCCCCACCAGGCCCTGGGCCGAACCCAGTCCTCACCTGCTGCTCCTGGGAGCATGAAAAGCCCCCCAGACCAACTCACCAAGCACCTCTTCACCACTGGTGAGCCCCACCACTGCCGGCTGTCCTTCTGCCCTGTACCAGGGGCCTATGTGTGGCATTTAGCCTGATGGGGATTATGAAGAAATAATAGTTCCTGCCTTGAAGGGACTGCCAGCGCCCCTCAGAGTTCCCAGAAGCAAGGGAAAGCAGGCCTTCATTCTCTCCCTGTGCACCGCAGCCCCCTGTGGTAGTGGTGGCAGCCTCTGCCCCACTGGGAGGGGGGGTGGTGAGTGCCCTGTCCTATCCATTGGGGCAGCATGTTTTTCAGGGCCCTCACCCAGTACTGCTGAGGCACTACCTGACTCTGTACCATCACCACACAAGCCTCCAGTGGGTGGAGAAAGCCCACTGTCTCAGTTGGATCCAGCCCTTCTAGTTTCCCCTTTCTCCCTGTGAAATCAAGAGTGAGGCCTCTCTCCATTCCAGAAAGCTCTTCTATATAAAGCTTCCCTGTGCTGGGCTCTTAGGGAGCCACAGATGCCTGAGGATGGTTTCATCTCACCAGTGGGGAATTGGGGTGGGAGGAGTGGCATACAATGGCTGTAACAGGAGTGGGAAAAGGAGGATGTGGGGTGAGGGTACAGTATTGGGGCCACAGAGGGCAGAGATCAAAACCAGTGGGATTGTCACGGGCAGCCTGGTTGAGTCTTGAGGAGCCAGGGAGGTTTGGACAGGCAATAATGGAGGAGAAAGTTTCAGGAGAGAAGAGGGGCAGGTGTGTGTGTGGGGGGGATGGCTGAGGTGACTATGAGGAGGTACTTGGACAAGGGAGGGCTAGGAAGAGCTCAGTGGGCTCTGCTGAGGATTGCGGTGGCCAGGCTATGACATGGCCCAGAGTAGGACTGGCTGACAGGTGTGTCTCTGGCTCAGGTGTGGTTTACGACACGTTCATGTTGAAGCACCAGTGCATGTGTGGGAACACACATGTGCACCCTGAGCACGCTGGCCGGATCCAGAGCATCTGGTCCCGGCTGCAGGAGACTGGCCTGCTTAGCAAGTGTGAGGTAAAAGAGGGCCCCTCCTTCCTCCAGCCCCCAACTCAAACCCAGCGAAGTCACTCTTTGTGTCTCTGTTCAACCCCTGACCTCAGGGCCAGTCACCCCAGCCCGTTTCCACCATGGTCCACAGCTGAATGGGGGACGATCCGGCACTGGGGTCCCTGGGTGGCCAGGGTATGCTTTCTCGAAAACCTTTGGATCTCCTGAGGCCAGAAGTGGTTCCATGTGCCCCAAGCTGTGGATCTGGGTGTCAGGGAGAGCCGAACCTTCAGTGTCACCCTTCTCCTGATCTCCCTTGCCAGCGGATCCGGGGTCGTAAAGCCACACTGGACGAGATTCAGACGGTGCACTCCGAATACCACACTCTGCTCTATGGGACCAGCCCCCTCAACCGACAGAAACTGGACAGCAAGAAGCTGCTTGGTGAGTCAGCAAGCTGATGGGCAGGGTGTGGACCAGTCCTTGTTTGCTGCTTGGGTTGGATAGGAGGCTATCAAGAAGACTGCCTGGCCAGGGTAGGCAATTGGGTCCTAATGAGTACAGGTGTTTCCATGGCAGAGTTGGCACAGTGCCACATCGCACACCTCCAGGGGGCGCCGTTCACATAGAATGTGACATGATCAGAGCATACTGCTGGGATGCCTTGCAGTATGGAAGGTGACAAGTCAGGCTTGGTGATGGGGGTGTGTTTTGATCTTCTCCCCAACCAGTCCTGACCTTTTCTCCCTGCCATGCACCCCAGAGGTAGGATGTCCCCCCAGAACAGGGAGAGACACCTTCCAACTGCTGTGGGCTGCTTGGATCTGGTCATCTTTTTTTGTGACTGAGCTCACTGCTCTCTGCAGACCCAACCCATAGCCCTGGTAGTGGAGGCAACTTCCAGAATAGCTCTGTTTCTCTTCCCTGCAGGCCCCATCAGCCAGAAGATGTATGCCATGCTGCCTTGTGGGGGCATCGGGGTGAGTAAGGCACCTGCCAGTGGGGGTGGGTGGATGGTTCTCCCAGTTCTGGCTCCTCCTTTCCTGCCCAACACAGCTGCTGGCTGGCTGTCCAGGTGCCTACCCCCATTCTTGCCCTCCCCCTACAGGGGGCACGCTGAAGCCTGCTCTCCTGCCCCTGCAGGTGGACAGCGACACTGTATGGAATGAGATGCACTCCTCCAGTGCTGTGCGCATGGCGGTGGGCTGCCTGGTGGAGCTGGCTTTCAAGGTGGCGGCTGGGGAGCTCAAGGTGAGTGTGCAGGGGGCCTCAGTACACTCAGGAGGGGAGGGGAGGGCAGCTATAGCTTTCCCTTCAGTAAGGCACAGTCCTTTGCAACCTCAGCTCTCAGGTGCCAGAGTTGGGAGGTGGTGATAGTTCCAGGGTAGCTGGGGGCTGAGGGATAAAGAGGGACTCACAAAGTTTTATTAATATCTGATGCTCTCATGGGTATCTCAAGGCCGGGGATGGGTCTGCCTGTCTGCCCACGTGGCCTACGGTTGGCATTTCTATAGGTGTGTGTGATACATATTTCTGATCTGAGTTCTCTCTCCTGCCTGGCTTACGCTTCTCTCCTTTTGTATCCACTCCTCTGTGACCACCTTGCCTGCCTGTCTGTCTCTTGTCTCTGTCCCTCTGTCTGCACCTTTTCAGAATGGATTTGCCATCATCCGGCCCCCAGGACACCATGCAGAGGAATCCACAGCCATGTGAGTGCCACCCACCCCTGCACTGGACTCACTGCCCTCACCCCTTCTCCTTCTTAGCAAGGTGATGCATGTATCTTGCTCACAGCAAGCTGCTGCCAAGGCTGACCTCTCTGCCCTTTTCTCTTTCCTCCACCCCCCCCCAGGGGATTCTGCTTCTTCAACTCTGTAGCCATCACAACCAAACTCCTGCAGCAGAAGCTGAATGTGGGCAAGGTTCTCATTGTGGACTGGGTAAGCAGTGGGCTGCTGGGGCCAGGGTTAAGCTTCAGGAAGCCCCCACCCAGCCCTGCCCCCTCTTCCTCAGGTGCCCTCACTGAAGCTGGGCCTGATGACTTACCTTGCATCCTCCTACTAGAGCATTAGCCCAGTCCTCCATTTCCACAGGGCTCCCTCCTCTCTAGGACACTCGAAAGTGGTTTTAGCCCCTGGTCCATCTTGGCCCCCACCTTGCAGCCTCAAGCACCTGAGGGGACTTCCAACCTTGAACAGTAGAGACCGATACCACCATTGCTAGAGCCACTTTCACCTGGGGATTGACTATGTGTCAGGACATACGGTGCTACTCACAGTCACCTTGCATAGTAAGAATTAGGATGTCCATTTTTATACACGGAGACACTGAGGTGTTGGGTGACTTACCAAACCAAGGTCGCTTAGCTTGGGATGTTGGTACAAGGTTTCAGACCTGGCCTTTTTGGCCCTAATACTTCTGGTCTTGCTCCTTCTCAGTGCTTCTCAAACCCTGCCTCTCTTGGCAGAGGAAAATGTACCCATCACTCCCTGTGAGCTGGGGAAGTAACCAGGAGCAGTCCTTACACAGGATTAAATCTCTCTGAAGCCCAGCTTTGGCTTAAAAACTCATGTTAATGTTGAATTTTTCTTCAGAATGTATCTGTTTTCAATTCCCTACTAGCCTTGATGTTGCCCTCCATACTGTAGTGTAGAGTGGGCTCTGGGGGAGAGTTGCCACACTTGTGCCATGGCTTCATGTCTTCCCTGCACAGACCCTGGTTAGAGAAGCATGGGGCAATACCGTTGTACAGAACACAGGTTCCCTGTAGCTAGTGGTGGGCTGCACCCCCAGAGCTCACCATATGGTGGGGGTGGGAGACAAGTGGAATTTTGACCTTTGGGCCAGAGCCTAGGCCATTTTCCTGATGCTTTCACTCCACCCCACTAGGACATTCACCATGGCAATGGCACCCAGCAAGCATTCTACAATGACCCCTCTGTGCTCTACATCTCTCTGCATCGCTATGACAATGGGAACTTCTTTCCAGGCTCTGGGGCTCCTGAAGAGGTACAGCTCCTGGGCTTAAATATGGGGCCCTTTGGGGAGGTAACAGAATGAGACCTGGCAGGAAGTTCTGGAGGCCCTTAATGGTGCTGGTACCTGGGGAGTGTGGGCTCCCAGTGGGAGGACCATGCTGGTCAACTGCCCCTCCATGAAGAGCAGAGGTCAGTGGAGTGAGAGCTGGAGGCAAGGCTGAGGGCGGGGTCAACGTCTGGGATCCCCAGGCAGTGAGAATAACCCCTCCCCCACCATGCTGCCAGGTTGGCGGAGGGCTGGGCGTGGGGTACAATGTGAACGTGGCATGGACAGGAGGTGTGGACCCCCCCATCGGAGACGTGGAATACCTAACAGCCTTCAGGTGGGGACTGAGAAGGGCCAAGGGAGGGGTGGGAGTCCCCGGGCACTGCCGTGGGAAGGGTAGAGCCACTCAGTTTGGTATAGGTGGAGGGGGTTGTCTTGGGGGGACACACTGGGGCTCGGCCTGCCTCGGCCTCCTGCCAGGGTCAGCTTGGGCCCTCCCTTTGCAGGACAGTGGTGATGCCCATTGCCCACGAGTTCTCACCTGACATGGTCCTAGTCTCCGCCGGGTTTGATGCTGTTGAGGGACACCTGTCTCCGCTGGGTGGCTACTCTGTCACCGCCAGATGTGAGCCTGCTGAGGGATTAAGGGAGGCTGTGGAACAGTAAGGATGGGGTTGAGTGGGGGCTTGGAGCAGTTATAGACTGATTGCACAGTTGGAAGGAGAGCTGGGGCAGGTCCAAGACTTGGAATCATCCTAGCAGTGCCCCCTAGTCTCCCTCTGCCAACCTTGGCCTTGAGGGGCTAGCAAGGAAGGAGTGTGGCGGGGTGGGTAGCAGAGGATGTATCTCCTCCCGGAGTTTATGGATGGAGCTTGTTGACCCTCCTGTTTTAGTGGTGTTCCTTATAAGACATGTAATTGCATTTTTTTAGCCAGTCTCTCATGTTTTGTCTTTAATGGAGCATTTAGTTCATTGACATTAAATTTATTATGGATATATATATATACATACACATACATACACACATTTGAGTTTAAATATCCCATATTTTGTGTTGTTTGTCCCACCTCTTGTTTTATTTCTTTCCTTTCTTACTTTCTCTAATTGACTTATTTTTAACCATTTAATTTCCCCTCACTTATCCCTAAAGGTTTTGGCCACTTGACCAGGCAGCTGATGACATTGGCAGGGGGCCGGGTGGTGCTGGCCCTGGAGGGAGGCCATGACTTGACCGCCATCTGTGATGCCTCTGAGGCCTGTGTCTCAGCTCTGCTCAGCGTGGAGGTGAGGGGTGCAGGGAGGGGCTGGGGCTGGGGCTGTGGGCCAGTAGGCCCGGGGCTGAAGGGCTGGGAGGGAGGGCCCCTTCCTGGGTCAAGCAGCATTGAGGGCCTTTGGGAACGTTTTCCTGGCTCCTAAGGACAGGTGGTGGCCAGGGAGGGCTTTCTGAGTAGGGGCTTCTGTCATGAGAGATGTCTGAGGCTGAATGAGGTGGGTAGAGTGGCAGGCATCACCCACTTCTCACCCTAAGCCTTCTCTTCTTTCCCTTGCCAGCTACAGCCCTTGGATGAGACAGTCTTACAGCAAAAGCCCAACATCAACGCAGTGGCCACGCTAGAGAAAGTCATCGAGATCCAGAGTGTGTGGGGACAGGTGGAGGGGCTCAAACCTTGCCAAGGGGGGCGGAACTTAAAGGTGCACCAGGGCTGGGCATGTACAAATGGGAGTTTCTGCCATCTCTGATCCCCTGCTTGTTTCTCATCCACAGGCAAACACTGGAGTTGTGTGCAGAGGTTTGCCGCTGGTCTGGGTCGTTCCCTGCGGGAGGCCCAGGCGGGTGAGATGGAGGAGGCTGAGACTGTGAGCGCCATGGCCTTGCTGTCAGTGGGGGCCGAGCAGGCCCAGGCTGCTGCAGTCAGGGAGCACAGCCCCAGGTGAGGTTCCTCCCACCTCTCTGCCCTTGCCCAAGCTGGGGAACTCACTCAATGCCCCTCCCTGTGCTTGTCCCCACAGGCCAGCAGAGGAGCCTATGGAGCAGGAGCCTGCCCTGTGATACCCCGGCCCCCATCCCTCTGGGCTTCATCATTGTGATTTTGTTTATTTTTTCTATTAAAAACAAAAAGTCACACATTCAACGACGTGTGCCGTGTGGGTCTCTCAGCCTCGCCCCTCCTGCTCCTCTAAGCTGTCTCAGGCCCCCTCCCCTGTGGCCCCACATCTCAGCTCTAGAGGTTTGCTCCCTCTGTAGGGTGTAGGGGTGCCCCTTGCAGCCCCTCCCCCACATTGTATCTCATACTCAGTTTCCTGAATTCTGTCCTTTTCCCCCTTGGAGCCTGGACCAGCTCAAGGTGGGCATGGGGGTCCAGACAGTACCTTCTGATTCTGGATTTTCCCTGAGTGAGGAGTGAACAGGAAGTTCGGTGCCTTGGATTCAGCTGACTTGGGGGGAATTGCCTTAATTTCACCCTCCTCCCCTCTCTAGCCTTGGGAAGTTCTGGAGGGTTCCTCTACAGTCTAGGATGTAGAGTGGAGGGGAGGTGGGCTCCTGCCTGATGATTCCCCATCATTTTTTCCCTCTGTTGTCTTCACCATCTCTGCACAGACTTAATTCTCCTCCTTTCTCCTGGCCTCAGCACCAAAGGGAAGGCTTGTGCCCTAGGTCTGTGTGCAGGGCTGTCTTGCTTTACACTCCTCAGGGCCTATTTCCCCTTCCAGGGGCTGGAGAGGGTGGGGAGGGGTGGGGCAGGACTCCTGTGTTCTGAGGGGCCTACAGGAGCCTCTGATCAAGGGCTGCTTTCTACCTTACTCTGTTGGCCTCCCTGTCCCTCTGCTGGCAGACTAGGGCAGGGGGAGTGGTCCCTGCAGGGGGAGCTCCAGGCTGATGAGAGCACCCCTGCTGTTCAGGACGATTTCCCCTGTCACCTAGCTTGCTGCCAGATGGGTCAGTGGTCCTCCCACCTCCCTCCTGGGACCTTTTGCTTTGATGCCTGGGGATAGCAAGAATAGGGGCCCTAGAAGGGGCAGGGCCAGAACACAGAAACCCAAGAATCTGCCTTCAGTTGGAGCTTCCCTCCATGGGCTTCCTTAGCTGGCCACAAGCCCAAGGGAGCTAAGACCAGGAGGGGGTTCTACCCTTTCTCTTTCCCAGAAGCCTAGCCTAGTTGTTTCTGGGGCTAGGGGCCCACCAGGCTTCTAGGGAATGCTGTCCAGCCTGTAGGAAACCAAAGATGGGAAGTGGTTCCTAGGGGGCCGAGTCTCCTCCCTCCTCCTTCCAACACCACATATATTCTTTCTTTCGTCCCATCCCTAGGGCCCCACCAATCTGTTTACATATTTATTATCCTAATGGGGGCCTGAGCAGGGTTGAGGGAGCCAGGGGAGGGGCAGAAGTCCCACCATCGTCAGTTCATTGTGTGCTTATGTCTCGTGTGTTCTAGATCTTCCCGGGGGATGGGGATGGGGTTGGAGCTGGGCTCAGTGTCAGGCCTCCTGTCCTAAGCTACAGCTCCGGACCCCTTACCCTCCATCTTCCGGTGGCTGGTCTGGTTCTCATGTAAACCCACTCCTTGCTTTGTCTCCCTGGATATGGTTTTCAGTTAAGTATTTTGTAACCCATCATGTTATGTGTCCTTGCATAAATAAATTTGTTTCTGGCAGTGCCTTCTGGGGCCAGTGTCTCTGTTCTCTGGGCTCCCAAATGGAGTAGATATTGTTATTTAGCCTCTTGGCAAAAAAAAAAAAAAAAAAAAAAAAAAAAAAATCAATCTCTCCTTTCCAGTCCCTAAACTAATCAACTTAGGAAACAGGAGGCTGGAGTGGGAGGGGGTGAATATCTGTCTAGTAGGTTAAAGACAGAGTTTCACTGAATGTAATCATAGGACCAAATGGGACTTTTTATTTTATTTTATTTTTAAGATTTTATTTTAATTTTAGACAGGGGAAGGGAGAAAGAGAGGGAGAGAAACTTCAATGTGTGGTTGCCTGTCATGCGCCTCCAACCAGGGACCTGGCCTGCAACCTAGGCATGTGCCCCAACTGGGAATCAAACTGGCAACCTTTTGGTTTGTAGGCTGGCACTCAATCCACTGAGCCACACCAGCCAGGGCAGATGGGACCTTTCATATGGCCTAAGTGGTCCTGGTACCCAGGGCTGAAGGTCTCAACTGAGTTTATAGGCCTTCCCTTTCCTTTTGACTCTGCCTCTGTGGAAACAGGATTGGAGGGGGTGGAGAACAGGCAGCCCAGCCGGGATTCTACTTGCATACACGTGGGCAGGTTCAGTGGAAATACACACATAGGCAAGAAAGTCCGGAAGTGTTCAAGGGCTTTATTGGGGTCCCTCAGCCCCTCACAGTGTTGTAGGAACCCACTGGTCTTGCTGCTGTCTTTGCTTTTTGGGGACTTTGAAGGGAAGGCAGGAGGACCAGCCTTTCTAGAAGAGAGAAGGCCTTTCTTTGGGGCTAAGCCAGGTGGGGGAAAAGTGGGAAATTCAAGATAAGCAGGGACTTTTGGGAGGGGAAGGGTTGGGGCTACCTCCTGGAGTGTTGATTTTGTAGGAGGCACCTGAAGTCAGGAAGAGCGGATGGGTGGTGCTTCCTGGGCACTGAATGTGAGCACCACCCAGGGCACGAGAGCGAGGACCAGGCATGGCCAGAAGGTATATTTGAGGAAATTGAAGATGTAGAAAAGGCTGATCTGAGGAGGGTGGCCCAGCCAATCCAGGGGGCCCAGGAGCCCCATGGCCAGCACAAGGCAGGCTATCTTCTGGCCATTTCCCAAGTATGCTCGCCGTACCTGGGCATAGCAGGGAGAGTGCAGGGCGATGCCCAGACCCAGGGCGGCCCCTGAATCGCGGCTCAGGGAGGCAAAGGGCCGGCTGTCCATGTGAACCCACTCTGGTCGCTCACACCACTTGGAAGCCAGGCGGATGGACCTGTGGGGAAGAAGAGCCTTTGCCAGGAGAGGCATTCCCCTAGAACCTAGAGAAACGATGGTTATCACCTCCTTTGGGGTCTACTCCCATGTTCTGCTCAGACCCCAGGACAGTCTATATTTATAAACATAGAATGTGTCCTTTTTTTAGCTACAGTGAAATAGAGACCCACCCAGCTAGGTAAAGTGAGGCAGGACAGGTCCAGCCTGCCCAAGCTTCAAAGCAGGACTTACCATGAAAGGTCCAGGCCCAGCGTAAAGAGGGTCCAGTAGATGAGGCTGGCACCCAGCAAGAGGGCCAGTGAGGTTAGCCCATAGAAGCTTAGCTCCCGCTTCATGGGCACCCGGGGGGACATCAGCCAGCCCAGGACCGCACCTGGGGGAGTGGGATGACAGCAGCTTCAAGGAGTTTGGGGACATGACCCCTCAGAGCTACAATGCAGCTTGGCAAAATAGACATGAGGGAAGCCTTGGGGTTGGCTGTACAATGGGAAGATCCTAGACTGTCCTCCCACTGCCAACAGTACCCTCTGGGCCCATCCTGTTGTCCCAGTTGCTCACCAGTTATCAAGCCACCCAACACCTGGTGAGGGAAATGTGCTAGGAGGAAGATCCGGGACAGACCAACAGCCAGTAGGAAGGTGCAGTAAGCCAGGCTTGGCATCATTCTCACCCAGCGGCTATAAAGATGAGAGGCAAATGGTCCAGGGGGGTGTCTGGACATAGCTCAGCTTCCTGCAGCACAAATGCCCAGGGTCCCCAGAACTCCAGCTTCCAAGCTGTGCTGCTGCTGGGTCTTTCAGGTCCAAGGTACCACTGCCCCTGCCCCCACTGTACCAGGTGGCCACTTGGGCCCACATGTACCTATGGGCCCGAGTAGCCACCTGAGAAGAGATGGCTGTCATTATAGGCCAGAGGGCTGCTCCTGTGACCATGCAGTGTCCAGAAGGGCTGCCTGTGGGGGATACAGAAGCTTGTGGTGAGAGGATGGGGGCAGCACCCAGATGCCCCAGGTGATAGCTTAACACAGCTACCTACCCCTGGCTAGAAGAGAGCCTGCCCCCAACACCGGTCCATAGCTCACTGCCTTGAAGCTTTCTTCACCTCTCCCTGAGGCCACTGCTCTCAGGCTTCTATTTTGACCTGTGTCTCTTGGCTCTACTCTAAACAAGATGGGCAGCCGGCACACTGGTATGGGTATTCTCCCAGAATTCAACTTGTTCTTCCTGGGGTTTCTTTGTTCTTTGGGTTGGTAACAGTGAGGCTGGGCCTCTGGTTGGGCTACCCTGGCTGAAAAGAACTCTGAAACACTCACCCAAATCCTAAACCACACTGGGAAAGGGAGGTTTGAGGCTTCTCACCTGGACCAGTTTCACAAGAAGAGGGGAACTGGTGAACCTGGGCTGGGGCCTGGCTGTAATACCCAGACTCATGGACCCACCAAAAAGGCCTGTCCCCAAAAAGAAACCTGGAAGAGAACAGAAACAAGATGATATGCGCACACAGCCAGGGGGACAGGGGAGGGGCAGAAGAACTCCTGGGAGTACTCTGGAGGGCCTGCAGGGTGGAGTCAGGAAGGGAGTCCAATTCTGTGCCATTACATTGCCATGGAATTTTACCTTGGTTTAGGGGAAAGCACATTCTTTTTAAAAAAGTGATAATGAGGTAAGAGATTATGGTTGGTGTTGGGCTGTATGTGTGTACATGTATGTATGCTCTGAGATGCTCAAAAGTCCTACTCTTACCCCTTCCACTGAAGGACCAACTCTGCTCTTCTAATCCATAGAGCCCAGGACCTCTCACTGGGCTCCTCCCAGAGCCTCCTGCTTCTCCCTTTCTCCATTTCCCAAATTCCAGCCTGAATTACCTACACCTGAATTACTTAGGTAAGCTGCTTATGTCTAAAAATGGGAGTGGGGAATGGACAGAGGAGGCTGAGAAAGAATAAGGAGGACAAAAAATTCAGAATTTCCTGGCCTAGGAGATGCATGGCTGGACCCTAGGAAATCACAATGAAGAGGCTGCTGTGGCCAGAAAGAGAAGAGGTGGGAAAGCAGAAGAGAGGCTGGCAGAAAATCAAGTGCTGGGAAGTACAGAAGGGACTGCTTCTCTCTACCAAAAATTGAGCCCTGTTCTCACACCAACCAGGTGATCTATACATACTTAGCAAATGAGTGGGATTTTCGTCAAGTAGGGGGCATTAAGAGTGTCTATCTAAGGGGGTAGCTGACTCTTAGGGGAACAAGACTAGAGAGGGAGGCTTATACAGACTGAGGGAGGAGAGAACACAAAGCAAAGGGCACTTAGAAGAAAATTATTAGACAACTTTTTCCGCTTACAGTAGACGTGAAAGCCTTGCAGAGAAGAGTATAAGGGAAGGTAATTCTAATTCCGTTTTTCAGCAAATCATTCCAGCCCATTCAGTGTCTTCTATGAGCCTCCCTTCCCTCTGCCAGGCTGGGGATCAGGCAGCAGGGGCTGAGGTGCACCCAAGAGAGAAGAGGTGGTACAGAGATAAGCCCCAAGGGCCCCACCCGCTTGTCTGGGATTCTTGGCTTTTAAGTCTGTGTGAAGAGTCTAGTGAATGAAGGGAAAAAGAAAGTGCTCCCCAGAAGGCAATGCTTGAGCCCAAGGCTTTTCAGACTTTACTGTACATACAAATCACCTGGGGTTCTTGTTAAAATGCAATTCTGAAACAGTAGTTCTGGCCCCGTACCTGAGATTGTACATTTCTATCAAGTTTTCAAGTGCTCCCTGTGCTGCTGGTCATGTTCCGGGGCCACACCTTAACTTGCAAGCCTTCTCAGACCTTAGCAGATAGTGTGAAGCCTGGCACAAACCGTGCTTAAAAACTATGTCAAATAAATGAATGAATAGATGAGTGAAAATGAGTTGAGAAGCAGGACTACAGGCTACTTAAGTCACCGTAGATACTTTCATAATATAGATTCCCAGCCCCTCCGCTGTAGTTTCTAAATCAGTATGTTTTACGTGGGACAGGGTATTCACATTTTAAACATGCCCCTTAGGTGATTTCTGATAAGGGCCTTTTGAGAAACACTGGTCTAATGAGTAGGTGGGGACTCTGAAGTCTGAATCCAAGATGGGAGGTCTTAAGGCCCATGGGGTTCACTAGTGGGGGATGGGGGTGGGTACTGGGGGAGATCCAAGCCTTTGAGGCACCTGCTAAAAGATCAGGGCTTGCACAGGGCTCAGGGCCCTTGAGGGTGCGGGAGCAGGTCGCCGGAGGGCTTCGCTATCTCACCACTTGAAGACGAGGTTGAGCCATTCCGCGATGAGGCTGATCCAGAGCACTGCGATGCCCACGCGGCGAGAGGCGTAGTAGGCCGCGGGGAAGTAGAACAGAAAGAGGCTCTTGGGATCGCCCAGAAAGGTGACCCAGAGCCACACTTTCTCCAGCCAAGGCAGCTGGTTCTGTAGCGCCTCGGCCATCGCGATGCCCGCGCCCAGCGTGGACTCCATGGCGACCCAGGGGATTGCTCTAGGGTAGAAGCCTAGGAGTTCGGGCGACAAGGATGTGACAACTCATTGCCCTCCAAAACCCACCCTGGCAAGACCCAGGCAAGACCCAGGCCCCACCTTTCCCGCCAGTGGCCGGCTCGAGCCCCGCCCCCACCCGGCCCCGCCCCCGGCAGTCCCAGGCTCCCGCGAGCCTGGCTCTTACCGGTACCGTTTCCTCCAGCTGTCTGCTTCGGCCTTCCTCTCTACTGGGCATCGCAGGGGACAAATTTTTGCGAAGGCGTTTCCTCAGAGCTCCACGTGGCTGCGTTGCGGGCACGTGGGCTTAGGGCGTAGAGGTGGTTACCGCTACTGTTCTGGTTCAAGAGGCGGACTAATGTAGAGGGTCTGCAGCGCGGTCAGGGTCCTTGCTTTTCTGCTGCGAAGATGGATGTGTAATTTCCAGGTCCGGGATTCCTTCTAGATCGGACCTCCCCTCTCCAGTACCGCTACCCTCCAAATATATTCTGGATCTCTTGGAGAAGAGGCTACGGGATCTTCCTCCACCGGGTCAGGGTGAAAGCCTAAATTTTCTAAGTCTTTCAAAGTTTGCTCGGGGTTCTAGCCAGACAACCTTCGACAGCCTACCCCTACAAATGCATTTCATAATATTTTGGAGCTACTCTATATTCTTTGAAATCATCGAGGTCTCTCGTCTTGGTGTTCTGGCACACGCTATTTCTTCTGCGTAGAACACTCCTTCCCTACTTGTCCTTCAGGTCTCAGATTTTTCACTTCCTCCAGGAAGCCTTTCCTAACAGTGCCTGGCAGTTATATATGAAAACCTATAATCACAGTGCCATATAAGAAGTGGAATGGCAGTTACATATGACTTGTTACAGGGGCCAGACATGAAAAGATCTCTGAAAAAACAAGTATGAGAGAACAGTTTTTATTCCCGTTAAATGATTGTACTGATAACGTACGCCCAACATTAGGAAGTTGATGTCTCTTGCAGGGCAAAGAGGCACTGCTGAACTTTGTTCAGGTGAAGTAGTGCCAAGGCTGGCTCTTTGCCTCCTTCTGGTCTAGAGAAAGGTCAACCTTTTGTTACTCATACATGAAGCTTCAATATTTCTGTATGGGGCATGGGGGTTGGTAGTTTAGGAATGGCAATTGGTGACGATTGGGCTTAAAAATTAAGCTCCGTAGTACTCACATATACTCTAGGTAGGCCCCAAACTTGCCCCAAGGCACACTTTGTCCTACCACTACTCCTCACTCCTGCTCTTTGCCTGGCTTTCTAGAGAAGAGGGCAAGACGGGACAGAGATGGAGAAGCATCCTGAGTTCCAAGGGTGATGAGTGATCATAGAGTAACTGCCACTTACCTACCTACTCGTCGTCGTCGTCGGCAGCCGTCCGTCTCGAGAGACGATGGTGTAGCTTCTTAAGAGTCTATCTGCACCGCCGAGAATGGCTGTGCAGTCCGACTCGGGAGTGACACGGTATCTGTCTCCTCCCGTGTTGAATCGACATCTTGTGATGACGCTGGAGTGTCCTCTCCAGTGAAGCTGAAGCTACAGAGCCTGGGCAGGGTGATATGGAGGGTCTGCTGTTGCCCATGCAGCAGACCCCCCCTCTCTTCGCAGCTGAAGGATCCAAGGGAAAGACGGAGTCAATACAGCTTGGCTTCAGGTGCGCCGCAGGAGTGTACCTACCTACTACATGTCATGCATTTATACACTTTACCTCATTTAACCTCCTAACTACTCTGAGGTATTATCTAATATAGTATAGTGTAAATAGCACCGTTTTTGGAAACAGGTAGACCAAATCATTGCTAATTGTGCGACCCTGAACAAGTTTAGTTTCTCGAAGACTTAGTTTCTTCATCTGCAAAACGAGGATATTCATTCCTAGGGTTGTTGGATGCGCAGTAAGTGTTAATACAGAAGGAATAAGCAAGTAAAATCAGAAAAAAAACAGAATAAAAAACTTCCACTACCTTTTTGTAACTAGGTATAATCATTTTGGGCAAGTTTCGTCTTAAGTCTCCTGGGCCTCAGTTTCCTCACATGTGAAATATAGTTCATTCATCAAATTCATCTGTCAAGGCGTGGATATAATGGAGACTGTAGTTCCCTCCTCCTTTCCCTTTTCATTCCACGTAGGTCATTTATCTTTAACTTCCAAAACGGACCCTGCAAGTACTTTACCAAGCAGGCACAGCTGCACAAACATAATTATTCAGCGGAGTCCCCTTTATTTTCTCTTCCTTCCTCTTTCACCTAGGCTCCCGCCCCACCCAGCACCAGGCCACGCCCCGGGGGTGTGACGTCATCACGCCGTGCGTCGCGTCGCGGCGCTCACTGGGCGCCCGGCTTTCGCCCGCTGCTGCTGCTGCCGCCGCCGCCGCCGCCGCCGGCCGCGGCTGCTCTCCCAAGATGGCGGCTCCTCCGGGCGAGTACTTCAGCGTTGGGAGCCAGGTGTCGTGCCGGACGTGCCAGGAGCAGCGGCTGCAGGGCGAGGTGGTAGCCTTCGACTACCAGTCCAAAATGCTGGCTTTAAGTATCCTTCCCTGCGCGGACCCCGAGGCCGGGCCGGCGTGTATGTGCGGTGGTGAAAGGGTGGGGGACGACGGCGGCGGCTGGGGCCCTCTCCGGGCCTAGGGGCGACCGGCCACCGCGGCGCCCGGAGCGCATGCGCACGGCCCTGAGTTCCCCTCCCCCTCTCCTGGGTCCCTCGATCAGCTTTGGGTACCCTGTCTCCCCCCACACCTTGTAGGAGCTGGGCCCCGTGCGAGGGTCGGTGGATGGAGGGGGGCTTGACACGCAGATGACTTTCAGGGTGGAACGATATAAGAAGGGACACTGATCTGGAGAGGGGATGGTCGTGGGAGGGGGCTGGGGGATTGGAGCCTGGATGGAAGGGGAGCGGATAAAATCAAGTGGGGATGGGGTGTGTAGAGTGTGGAACTGCTAGGAGGGCAAAGAAAGAATATTCAGTTTAGGAGCGGGGTGTCTACTGATGGGATCTGGTCCAAGGAAAGGCGGTGGAGTGGTGACCAAATGGGCCTTGCCTGTTGGAGGGGGAGAGTAACTGAAGGACAGAGTTTGTATCAGAACTGGGGATAAGGGCTTATTTTGCTGGTTCGTGAGTGTGTGTGTGGTGCCATTGGGGGTGAGGAGTGCTGAATTTTGGGTTTCTCAGTCATTTGAAAATTGCTGTTTGGGGGATGTTTACACTGGAAAACTGGTCCAGACAGAAGACCACGTTTTTCAGGGGCTTATGTTGATGTGTGGGTTACAGGTGAAAGACTAAGTTATGTTCTCTTGCTCAGCTGAGCACACATGGAGTCCTGACTTTTCCATAGAAGTAGCCTTCCCTTTTGAAAGTGGCAGTGATAAATAGAATGGCCTGCTTCTTTGGGGTGGAAGTGATTTCTGAATTACTCCAGGAAACTCAGTCTTGGAAACAAAATATTTTCTGGTTGTAATAAATGTGCCACCCCTTCCCTTTTTATTGGAGCCACAAATGGGTTTATTTAGATTTTTTTTTTTTTTTTTTTAGGAATAATCCTTTATAGCATCTTTCAAAAGGAAGTTTTCTACTGAGAATGCTCCATTTGAGTGGCAAGTATTTTAATTCATTTAGCCACTAGGAGATTTTAGCTTAGGAAGATGGTCTCTGAAACTAATATAGTGAGAACGATTGTGTGTTTTTTTTTTTTTTTTTTTTTTTTTTTTTTTAATACATGAATTCATACCTCGACCAGATAAGACCTTTTTACATTAGTGGTTTAGTTGGAAGGGTTTGGGAATGAGGAATTATTCTGCTTTTAATTGGCATACAGTGTGCTCTTAATAAATGGTTAGAGATTGAGTGAATGAATGGGTTAACTAGCTGGGTCACCTTGAGTCAGCTTCTTCTCTAGGGCTATAGTTTTCTGCTGCAAAATGGGAATTCTCAAACCTTACAAAGTGATCAGAGCACTAAATAGAAAGAGGGAGTATTACACCAAGAGCAGAAAGCACTGCCTTTTTATACATAAGGCATTAAAACTACATTATGCCTCTCCATAAAGCCTATAGAAAGAAGGTGGCGAAAATCCCTTTGAGGCTTCCAATTTTAATTGTATATGGCTTTGAAAAGCTTGAGATCTTTTGGTTATGAGGCTAAGTAGAAGGAAGGTGACAGGCAGAGATTTCATGAGGTGAGTTGTGATTCTCGTAAGGATTCCCCTGCCCCCTTGCTTGTGGCACACCTTTTACGCAAGCCTTGTGTGGATTATGTTTTCTGCGCTCCTTTTAGGAGTGTGTCAGCGCGCTGCTTGCCTCTGTTTTCCTTAACTTTGTTTTCTCACCAGAATGTCCCTCTTCCAGTGGAAAGCCCAACCATGCAGACATCTTGCTCATAAACTTACAGTATGTTTCAGAAGTGGAAATAATTAATGACCGAACAGAAACCCCTCCTCCCCTAGCTTCACTCAATGTTAGTAAGGTAAGGACTTGAGGGTAGTTCTGGCTCTCCAAAATGGTGGGAAAACTGAGTCTCATTGACTCTTAGTAATACATACATTGTTCATTGTTTGTGATTTTTCATTGACTTAAAATTGCTTCTTATGATATCTTTTATTTTAAAGGATTTTTTCCCCTTTTTTTATCGGTTAGAGAGGGAAGGGGGAGAGAGAGAAAGAAACATTGATTTTTGTTGTTCATCCATTCATGCATTCATTGGTTGATTTCCATACCCATATTAATGCCCAGGTAGAGAAATAGAGTTGAGAGCTTGCTTTTGTCCTTTGTGAAAGAGGCTTAAAAAAAACACACAAAAGAAACCTGGAATCTATTAGTGAACTTTTGGAGTTGATGGGGTTGAGTAGGGTTGTTCCCTGTAAAACTCCTGAAATTGCGTGTGTGTACACGCGTGAATATATGTTTGTCTTGGGTGAAGATGTAGAGTATTTGTCAGATTCTCAAGATTTCATGATATATAAAAATTTCAAAACCACTTCCTTGGAGCTTCAGTTTGGTCTTTATGTTAGAATTTTGAGGTCTAATAAAATTAGAGGTTTGGGATATTTTAATCTTGGATGTACAAATTCATCTCTGGCAACCCCCAAATCACTTTTTTGACTCTTCGGTTCTATCAGCCAAAGTTCATGTTGATGAACAATAGTAATAATACCCCAAGCCTTGTTGTAGCCTTTGCTGTCTCCTATAGTTGGAACACTCTTTCCAAAATGACTGGAGCCTTAACCATCAGGACTTAGTAAAATGACACTTCTTTTAAGAAGTCTTTGATTACTCAGGCTAAAGTAATTTGCCCGCATTATTCTCTCTTTTAATATCTTATCCTTTGAGCTAAGGTGACATATCATTTATAGTCCAACCTGGGACATTCTCCATGTTTTACATAGAAACAAGGATAGATCAGTCTGTCTTGGGCACATTGAAACCTAAGATTACCCTGATCATAGCCTTTTTGTAATTTTAATTGTATATCAATTGTTTACTTTTCTGTCTCATCAAAGTTTGTCAGGATGGGAACTATACCTGTTTTCTTCATCACTGAATATACAGAGCCTTGCACAGAATAGGTGTTTGAAAAATATTTGTTGAATGAGTAAGGTAGACCTTCAGTTTTAGTAGCATCTGTCTTTCCTTAAGTCCCTTGGGTTAGTGTGGTAAAAGTTTTTCCCTCCAGAGGAGCCTTGTAATAATGTATGTTCTCTTTTTTTATAAAGATTTTATTTATGTTTTTTAGAGAGAGGGAAAAGAACGGAGAAAGAGAAACATTGATCAACTGCCTTTTGCAGGCCCCCAAGTGGGCACCTGGCCCGAAACCTAGGCATGTGTCCTGACCAGGAATCAAACCAGTGACCTTTTGGGTCACAGGCCGGTGCTCAGTTTACTGGACCACACCAGCCAGGGCTTAATGTATATTCTCTTGCTTATCTTGGGAAAGTGGTGTGTTTGCTAAGAATTGAGCAAAGCAAGGAAATACTTGCGCAGCTGAAACAATAGATGGTAACTGAAGTTAGCAGAATGTAGTTACCTCAGATACAGAACTCCCTTCTTTCCAGATTCTAGGAAAATTCCACATTTTTTAGTGATGGCTGAGGACAGATTTGGAAGCATCTTGGTTTTCACATTAAAGGCTGTTGCATATAGAATGCCCCATTCTTAGAAACATAAATATTTTTGAAACCCTGGCTTAGTCAGATACCTCCTACTAGAGTATAGGAACTCTTTAGGTGGTCTTTTGTTAGCTGAAGAGATTTAAAAAGATTCAAGTAACATAGTTTATTCCTAGTATTTTGAGAGAAATAGGTTCTAAGTAATTCTTTGGTTTTTATATGGTATATTAAGTCTGTCACTAAATAAATGACCTTTAGTGAGTAGTAGAGGAAAGATTACCTGAGAGATGGTTTTCTTGAATTTAAAAAATACTAATCTCTGCTCTGTGACCAACATGTACCATCATTCATCTGAGAGGGCTTGGAATGGTATGGGTGGGATTGTTAAGTTCTCTTATATTTGACCTCAAATATAAATTCAGGGTGGGGCAAAGTAGGTTTACAATTTTTCGTATGGAAAATAATATAATAATCAATATTACGAGAATAATCTCTGTTTCATGTACTCACGAGTGTAAAACTACTTTTGCTGCACCCTGTAGTTTGTGGTTATTTAGTTTGTAGATTATCTTTGCCTTTATGATTTTGCTTTCTGCTGGTCAGTTTTAGGTGTTTACTAGCATTGTTGTAAACTAGTAGTTTATCCCCTTGTTCAAGAAAGCAATAGGAAGTAATAGGTTGGGAATACCAGAAATCTTTACTTTTTTAAACATTGTGATCTGCTTGCCAAGTCTTGAAAAGAGGAGTCAGAAACTAAAAACTAAAATTAGGTTGAAGGGCTATCTTTGGATTTCTTTCTAATTCTTCTATTTGTAGAGTTATTTATGAGTGGGCTATATTGGTTTTCCCTTGAAACCAACCTTTGAGGCTGCTTTGTGATTCCTCCTTGAATTCATTTAGGACTAGAAAAGCCTGCCTGGCTGTCACTGAAAACAGCTAACCTGGGCAGCTGTTAACATGTTGCTTAAACGACATGAAAAGATGATCTTATTTAAGAGCATGGACTTGGGGTTTTTAAGATGGAGGATTGTTTAAGCATGTTAAAAGATAACTTAAGTACCCTGAGATCCACGAAAGAAAACTGTTGATACTCACAGTCTAGGGGAGGACTGTCTGTGACCTCTACTTCCAGTGGAAGATACCATCACATATTGGCTCATCTTGCTGACGTAGTAATTGCTCTGTTGAATTAAACCTGTTGATATAAACTGTATATTTGTTTACTCCGACCCAGCAGGAAATGGAAGAGAAGGCCTTTTAAAGGAAATACTAAATTCCAGCCCAACTAGAGAAGGTATGAACTAGCAATTGGAGATGAGCCTGTTTTGCTTTCTATTGGCAATTCACTACGGGCTAAGAAGTCCTATGGCTATCCACAGCAGTGGGATGTAAGAGGAAACTTGGAAGAGGACAGTGGAGTTGCATAAGGTGGAAGTTTTGAATATCATTTTCTCCACAGTAATGGAAGTTTTGAATATCATTTTATCTTCTCCACAGTAACATTGTACCTCTTAAAATATTCCAAATTTCCTGATTATAAGACAAAAGCATTTAAATAAAAGGACAAAGCACACCAAAGTCAAACATAAGTGAGTTTCAGTTTATTTGCCTTGTGGCTTATTAGTTTACTCTGTCATGAGGAAAGCCTAAATATTGCTTGAGGATGAGAGCCCTAGAGTACTCATGGTAGGGTGCGTTAAGGTGATTCTTAAATTCCTTTGAATTGACTTCGCTGCTTGTTTTCTGGGGATGAAGATTGTGCATGGGTTAGTAGTGCTCTCAAAAGACGATTTGGGCCCTGACTGATGTGGCTCGGTTCACTGGGCATTGTCCCACAAAGTGAAGGGCCGCTGGTTTGGTTCTTGGTCAGGGCACATGCCTGGGTTGCGGGCTTGGTCCTTGGTTGGGGCATGTGTGAGAGGCAACTGATTCACGTCTCTCTCACATCTATATTTCTCTTCCACTCTTTCTCCCTTCCTCCTTGCCCTCTCTAAAAACAAAAGATGATTTGGGACATGTCAGCATTAACAAAGTTCTCCTTAATGTAGCATTTATCACACATTTACTAAAATTTGTTTCATGCAAGGCATTGTGGCAAGCTGGGGACCATACCTTATATTTTTCTAGTGCTTTATAGCTTACAAAGAGTTTTGACACATTTCATTTCATCCTCAGAACCATACTGTGTGATCTTTTTCTTCTTAAAGATTTTATTTATTTTTAGAGAGAGGGGAAGGGAGGGAGACAGAGAGGGAGAGAAACATCAATGTGTGGTTGCTTCTCCCACGACCCCAACTGGGGACCTGGCCTACAACTGAGGCATGTGCCCTGACTGGAATTGAACCAGCAACCTTTTGGTTCACAGGCTGGCGCTCAATCCACCGAGCCACACCAGCCAGGGTTGTGTGATCTTTAGAATGTATTCTTTTTCTTTTAGTTTTAACAGATGACAAAAACAGCCTTACCCGTTTATGTGACTTGTTCGAGGTTATGTGGCCAGTAGGGTGGGACCTAATATTTTCACATGCTATCCTCTGAACTAGCAATTGTTAGACATCTCATTTAATCCTAATAATGGTTCTTATGGTGTGGGTACCATCACCATCTTAGAGGAAAGTAAACTGAGACTCAGAGAGGATGAGTCACTAGCTTAAGATATACAACTAGAGAAGTAATAGAGCTGGGATTTGAACTCAGGTTTGATATTTTGATGTCAAAGTCCAATGTTTTTTTTTGTTTCTGCATTCTTAGCCCAGGGGGCTTATAGAGTAGTTTAGTGAAATGAAATGAGTACCTAAATATCTGTAATCCTAAGTAATGTTTCTAAGTAAAGAAAAACATCTGTGTTGTGTGGTCAGGAGCAGTGTGGTCTAGTAGAAAGAATATTGGAACTAAGCAGATAAGTCTTTAAAGTCACTTCTCTGCCATTTAACCTTACTGAGTACCAGTTTCCTCATTGTAAAAATGAGGTAACCTGTCTCATAGCGTTGTCACGAGGATGATTAGGTCAAGTTGACTAGAATTAGCAAATGTTAGTTCTGTTCTCCCGCATCAGCTATATGTAGCCGACTGATGTTCCTTGAATTATGGGATAAAGGGCAAAATGGGGGAAAGGGTGACAGGAAGACAAAGGGAATGCAACCAAGAACATTGATACTATTACCATGTCAGTCTTTCCTGGTGTTAGATCTACATTCGTTCAGATATTGGAACTTGCTGACCCAAGATTGGGGAAAATCAAAGTTGTATTGGATACCATTAATATGTAATATCTTATAATTAAAAGATGCTTTTAATGAGAGACTTCTTATTGGTGTACAGAATTAACTTGAATTTCCAGGGTATTATTATGAAATGGCACAGTTAAGTGAACACTTGCCTGAGGGCTGGAGGTTGAGTGAGCAGTCACAGAACCTAGGAGGCTGTGCTTTCAACCTCTGGGACTCATGGGAAAGAACTCATTGACACAGCCAAGACAAGTGTATGAATTCATTTGTTTAGGTAAATTCATCTACTGCATTGAATGAGATGTAAGTCTTTATTACTTTGCTGAGTTGGAGAGCATTTTCTGGAGGAAATATTTGTGTGTTGGGGGAGGCAGGAAAAGGGACAAAGCATAGAAAATTGAAATCCACAGATAAGCCGTCAGCCTCTTTTATCGTTTTATTACCTATTTAAACATTACAAATGTACAGTGAATGATCAAATGGAACCAGGAAGAGATTCAAAGATTTTATCAGTTCCTGATAATGAAGAATGAGTTGGCTGCCTTGGGATAAAAAGGATATTTGGAGATTGGTCAGTGAGTGGAGGGGCCTGGTCAGGCTGAGAAAGAAGTCACAGAGTTCACTTTTAAAAGAAATGGACATCATTGCCTTACCTTTAGGTATGATGTCACACTGAAGGAAGTATGGGTTCCACCAGTTTCAAAGCTAAGATTTAATATAACCTTAAGACTTTCTGGTTATTTAAGGGTTAATCCTCAAGTATTAGTAAATTCCTGGGGGAGTTGATAGACACTGCATTGTGGCCTATGTTCATGGACCTATTCTGTTAGCTGGGCCCTTGACCATATATCTTGACCCTAATGTGTTGAGGTATGGAGTTACTACCAAGGAAAATCAGATAACCTGCCCACGCTATGTTTAGGTATGTGTATATTGGTAGGAGGTAGAAGGTATTCATACTATGTGTGAATGTGGGAAGGGAAATAACTACTTGTCTAGCAAAAGCAATTCTTCTGTTATATAAATTTTTTCTGGCTTCTAGAAGCTATACTGTATAACCTGTTAGCTCACTTGATTAAGGCTACACTCCCAGGTTAGAGTCCACCAGTAACTTTTGCACCTGGTTCTGAGCAGACAGCTGTTTCCATACAGATGTATTAAGAAGATACAGTTGGGAGGTGAAGAGAAGAGCCCATCACTGCTAAGTAATGGTAGTGTCAGATGAAGTCAAAGAGGTAGGGTGATTGCCATTTAAAAATCAAGCCTTTTGAAGCAGGTCACATTCAGTGGCATTCAAACTTTGAGGTTAACCTGACAGAGCCATAGTTGGGGGTATAGTGCTCTAGGATAGGGTTCATGACTCAGTTCAGACTGTAGTGCATGGCAGCCAGCTAACTCAGTACTGAGGGCCCAAATGAGACTTCTTCATTGGGTCAAGAATTCGGTTCTGGAGGGGGCTTGCTTTTTTTATTTTTTAAGATTTCATTTATTTATTTTTAGAAATAAGGGAAGGGAGGGAAAAAGAGGGAGAGAAACGTCAATCTGTTGCCTCTTGTATGCACCCTGACCAGGACCAAACCTTCAACCCAGGCATGTGCCCTGACTGGGAATCAAACTGGCAACCTTTTGCTTTGTGGGATGACACCAAACCAGCTGAGCTATACCAGTCAGGGCTGAAGGGGACTTTCTTGATATCATGGGTATCTGGGGAGAACTGTCTACCTGAAAAGACAAATTGCTGAGCCCAAGTACTTGGGCAGAGTGGTGCCATAGGTGTGTTGTTGCAGCCACCTCTGCACTCTTCCTTTGACACGGAGAGAGTTCAAAATGAGAACTTTAATGTTGAACCAATGGTGGCATTTCTTCCAGTGTTAAGAAAGGGACATTTAACTGGTTTAATTTTCCTGGCAGAGAACAGGCATGGGGGGAAAATAGTGCAGTTGTCCTAGCACTGGAGTTTTGAGACTAGCTTAGGTTAACTATCAGAAACTATCCTAGAGAGTGAAGCAAGTTTTACCTCAACTAGAAAATTGAAAGGATCTGTACACTACACCAAGAGCTAACAGTGTGGTGGTGGTACAATGTGGGCAGTTCGAAGAACGGGGGTATTTTTACAGCTGGGCTGCTAATGAATTGTGTGACCTCATGTTAGTCACTTAACCTCTGGGAACTTAGTTCTATGAATCACTAATAGTCAAGGTTTTTTCCTTTTATCCACCTTCCCTATCTCTTCCCCTCCTAGGTGCTAGGAATGTCAGGATGACTAAGGCACCTCCTTTGCCTTTTATGAGTCTCATGTTTGTTGGGGGTAGTGAGGGATAGTAGCATTTATCTTAGTGGTAACACTAGGGCAGGATCAGTGTTAACGGAGGTGTGAGCAAGGTGCTATGATAGCATAGAGCAGGGGCAGCAGACATTTTCTGTAAAGTCCCAGTGGTACATAATAGAGGCTTTTTGGGCTGTACATTATATGTCACAACTACTCAACTTTGCCTTTGTAGCAAAAGTAGCCATAGATAATATATAAACAGATGGGCATGGTCATTCCAATAAAACTTAACTGAAACAGGTGGTTGGCTGAATTTGACTCACAGGCTGTAGTTTCCCCACTCTTGGCATAGAGCAGAGTACATTTTAGGGGAGGCTTCTCAGATGTAGCAGTGGGGTAGAATCTTGAAGAATAAATGATAATTTATTAGATGAAGGGAAGGAAGTTAATTGAATCAAACTGATTTGGAAGGTGCTCAATTTGTTATTCTCTGCAGTTTAGAAACTTGTTTTTCTGGCAGTGAGCTAAACTGGAAGTTGTTCTGAAAAGGGAGGGAAAAGACTAGTTAAGTGCCTGTATTGGTGTTAGGTGCTTTACATATAGTGTTGACCCGTAAACAACATGGGGTTAGGGGCGACAGCCTCCCATGCAGTTGAAAATCCGGATATAACTACAGTGGCCCTCCACATATGCGGATTCCCACATATGTGGAACTATATGGGTCAGTTGAACAAAGTCTGCATATAATTGCAACTTGTGTTGTTCAAGGGTCAACTGTATGTCTTACTGAACTCCCAGCAATAACCCTTCAGGCCCAGGCCAGGTAGCTCAGTTGGTTAGAGCATCATCCGATGTGCCAAGGTTGTGGGTTCATTCCCCGTTCAGGGCACATATAGGAATCAACCAGTGAGTGTGTAAGTGGAATAATAAATTAATGTGTCTCACTCTCTCAAAATAAATAAAAATTTAAAAAATAACCCTTCAGGATGGGTTATGCATGTTGCTCAGGTTCGTTTCTACAGCTAGTGAATGGTAGGCAGGGATTTGAGCTCTAACCTCTTTTGTGGGGTGGGGGAGCTGTTTTATTTTACTTTACTTTCTCGGCTCTCTTCAGAGCCCAGAAAGCAATAGCGTATGGCTTCTTTCACTATCTGAATAAAATCAACACTTTACTCGTTAAGTGGAGCCCCCATTTTGGCACACAAAGTTAAGGCATTTTCCAACTTATTTACTTCAGTAGTTATATTTTGGAAGATATTCTGTGCAGGACTTACAACCTCTCTAGCAGCTCTTATTGAAACCAGAAGGGAGAACACTAAGCTCATTGGCTAAAGGAAGGTTGGATTATATGGATTTTTCTGAAATGAACCACAAGCTACTTTCTCTGTGCTGATAATAATGATATTCTAATAATAATGTTAACAGCTAGCATTTTGTATAGTGCTTTACAGCTCTCCTAGTGCTTTCCCCCATGTTATCTCCCTGAATCCTCACAACCCTTGTGAGATGGCTAATTTGAGCAAACACTTAAGAAGTAGGTTGTTAAGGTCACATTTCAACTTATATCCCAGCCAGTTTTCCCTGTGACAGCCGTGTGGAGATAACACAGCAGTACTGGTTTTAGGGTCTCAGGACCAGAAAATTGCTCTGTTGGTGTCCAGGAGTTCTATTACAGCTGTGAATACATTTGATGATGTAATTGCAAATAACAAACTGTTGACTTTACCAACAACTAGTTTTTGTTTCAAACCATGTGAAAGAGAAAACTTTGTTTATGCCATGTACTGACTGACTAGATGCTGGTCTGTTTTTAAACAGAGGCGTTATAATGGTTTGACAAGTATCATGTTGAAGTCTAGAGATTGAGGTGGTGCTATGGCCCCTGGATTTGAACTCTTCATCATAGCTCAAATCACTCAACATATCTTTTTTTTGTTTTTAGCTTTTAAAAATCCTCACCTAAGGATATCTGTTTATTGATTTTAGATAGAAAGGAAGTGGGGGTGGGGGAGAGAGATATGTGAGAGAGAAACATCAGTCGGTTGCCTCCCATGTATGCCCCCACTGGGGAGTGAACACACAACCTTTTGGTGTATGGGACAACACTCCAGCCAACTCAGCCACCCGGCTAGGGCTCAACATCTTAACATTCAAATACAGGAGAGTTGCTTGACTTATCTTCTCTAGTCTTGGCACATCAGAAGATGATGGATCCAGGGAATACCTATCAGTAATTGACCTGAAATGCTTTCTCACACAGGATGTGTTCTCTTGAAAGCGTTCCTGTGAGTTACCTTTGACAAAAGATAAAAAAGGATGTCCTTGATGTTTTGGGTGAGACTGGGGCCCTTTTCAGAAAGAGAGGTCATTCACTGAAAGGCAGATAACTGTAGTCTGTGGGGACATTGATGGCAATACCAGAATTTACTGATAAAAAGAGAAAATGGCAGCTGAGTCTTAATATATTTTCCCTTTGATAAAAAATTTTCTCTTTGGCCAGTTGGTTGGAGAGTTGTCCCATGCACCAAAAGTTGCAGGTTCGATTCCCGGTCAGGGCACATACCTAGGTTGTGGGTTCTATTCCCTTTCAGGGCATGTAAGGGAGGCAGCCAATAATTTTTTCCCTCCCTTTTTCCCTTTCTTTCTTTCTCCCTCCCTCCCTCTCTCTCTAAAATCAATGAAAACATTTCCTTGGGTGAGGATTAAAAAAAATTTTTTTTCTTTTGCATTCAAATTGATAAATACTTTTAACAATAATTTAGGCTTATTTCTCTTTGATGGAACTGTTTGAACACAGCTTGTGGAATCAGACTGGGTTCACATGCACTCTCCCACTAATATAGCTTGGTAAAGTTGGGCAAGTTCTAATCAGCTGTGCCTAGTATCTACATCTATTAAGTAGGAGTAATTTTAGTCCCTATTTCATAGGATCGTTGTGCAGTTAAAATTTTTTATTTTTAAGATTTTATTTATTTTTAGAGAGAGGAGAAGGGAGGGAGATAGAGAAGGACAGAAACATCGATATGCGAGAGAGACAGATCAGTTGCCTCTTGTGCTCCAGCTGGGAACCTGGCCACAACTGAGGCATATGCCCTGACCGGGAATTGAACTGGTGACCATTTTGGTTGGCAAGCCAGCACTCAATCCACTAAGCCACACAAGCCAGGGCTAGATAAAATGTTTAGTACATATAAAGTGTGTAGCTTTGTGCCTAGCATGGAGTAAACTCTTGCTCAACAAGTTTAGCTCTTAGAATTTTAGTGTTCACTACCAGGCCTTTTTGGCTCTACCATTCCGGTGTTTGATTCTATGTTCTGATTTATTTTTATGTATTCTAGGACACAACTTCAAGTGGGATACTCTATTTTTTGAGTTCCCAACTGTCCAAGGTTGTAAAGAACAGTGTTTTACTAGAAACTTTCATACAGGAGCTTTCAGCTAGGGAACAAGACGACTTGGGAATATTGATAGTTGGAAGAAATACTTTATAAGAGACTGCTTTGCTGAGAAGGATGAGGGCTTTTCAAGAGTGCATCCGGAACTGAAATAGCAGGAGCAAGCATGGGCCCTTAGCGTGACAGTTGTTCTTGGCTGCTCTGGTCTGCCATCTCTCAGCCTTCACCAGGCCTTGCAGGCGGCACTGGCAGTTCCAGGGCAGCAGCTGCAGTGCTTCCCAACCCCTCTGGTTGGAAGGCCCGAATACACAGAGAAGACACACTGAGAATGGCGCATTGGAGTCAGTAGGTCACGTCCAGCAGGATCCTCTCTGGGCTCTGCTTCCCTTGTTGTATCAGCTGTCACAGCCTGCGAAATACTTGCAGTAAGAATTCCTCTGGATTTCCACAGCACCTGTACTTTCCTGGACTTGGAGTGTGGAAATAAGGTGGCCTAGTCGGTGACTAAATAGCAAGATGAAGTGTATATTGTTTGGATTTTGTTGTTGTGGCTGCTTCCTCTACTCCATGTCACTTAGTGCAGGAAGAGATGTGTGTCATTGGTGTTTATTAATTCATTGACTCAAGGGGTAGCCAGCAGCAGGCATGACTAGAAGGCTTTTAATATTGATGTGCTTTGGTGTCAAGTTCATGCACTTTTCTCTGTTGCCACATCAAGTGCTATATATAAAATGACCACAGGAGGAAGCACAGGTAGACTGGAAATAACTTTTTACTGGGAAACATACAAAATGGAACAAGAGGCAGGTTAAGCACAGGTTGTCTTGTGCAGTCATTTCAGTTGACCCATATGCACATTAGTAACAAATATTTGTAGGTTTGTGCTTCTTGGTTTGCCTGAGCCAACTGTACTCTTGTACTCTTGAAGTTGGTGTCTTTAGTATTCTTTGAGATTCTAAGCAATTAGTGCTTCAGTTTTGATTAGGAGAGGCCAGCAGTATACATGTTAGCATTGAAAATGGATATAGTATGGTGATAGTCATTTAATTTAAAAAATTGCAGTCCTGCCCTGGTTGGTGTGGCTCAGGGGATTGAGCGCTGGCCTGTGAACCCAAAGGTCGCCAGTTGGATTCCCAGTCAGGACACATGCCTGGGTTGCAGGCCAGGTCCCCAGTTGGGGGCGTGCAAGAGGCAACCACACATTGATGTTTCTCTCCCTCTCTCTCTCTTCCCCTCTCTAAAAATAAATAAATAAAATCTTTTTTTTTTTAATTGCAGTCCTGATGACCCTTTTACCTTCTTTACTAAGGGCAGCTTTTTGGTTCCATCTGGCAGTTTGACAATGCCATAAACTTACTAATTTGGAATAACTGCATCATTTATAGATATGCGTTAGTTTATAAAAATATAAACTAACATGCTTATTGGTTTTAGAGAGAGGGGAAGGGAGGGAGAGAGGTGGGGAGAGAAACATCGATTGGTTGCCTCTAGCATGCACACCAGCCGGGGAATCCACAACCTAGGCATGTGCTCTGACCAGAAATTGAACCCACAACCCTTTGGTTTACGGGAGGACGCTCCTACCAGTTGAGCCACACTGGCCAGGGCGCTTATCCACATTTTTCATCAGTTTTTTTGGAACATGCCTAAAAAGAACAAGGTAATCTCCTTCTCCTCTCACCCCCAATTTTGAAAAGAAACACTTGGATTCTTTTTGTGAGGGTAATATTCCTCATGCCTAGTTGATGGGGTTCTCTCTGGAAGAATTTTACCCTGTACAACTTCCTGGTGAAAGCAGATCTGTTGAATATCAGATTTAGGCATTTTTCAGATTGCCATGAAAATACAATGTGTAAACTGACAGCTGGAGGTTTTAGAGTTTGTGGGAAGTCCCAACCCTCCCAAAGCAGAATTGCAGGTATAGGTCGAATAGTTGAAAATATTGAAGCAAATTGAAATGTAGTCAACTTACACCGATTTCTGTTGTATTTTCCAAGGCTGTCCTTTATATCATTTAGCATTCGAGATCTGTTTGCACTAATGAATTGACATGGAGAATTATCTATTTTGCTTTGCTTTCAGAGCCTGTAGAAGAGATTGTGCAACTGGGGTGTAGAGGTATATTTTGAGATAACTGTTCTATAACTATTGTGTTGCTGTTATTCAGGCTGTCCAAACTAGTCACTTCTGGCTGAGATTTAGATACATTTTATTCTGCCTCTAGCAAAAATTCAAAAGTAGCTCCTCTCTCAACCTCATCCCCTCACCACCCTCTTTTGGTTTAATTTGTAAGTTCCATTCTTAAACATTCTGCATAGATGCCTGGTATCCCTGAGCCAACTCTTCGCTCTTACTGAATGGGCGATGTTATGTTTTTAACCTACTATGTAGGTGACAAGAATATTTTACACTTGAATACCCAGACTATGTAGTCAACACAAGCTTTATAAGAGCAACTTTGTCTGACCCAGCACCCAGCATTGGGAGATGTTTTTGGTTTTCAGGGATGAATATTTTTTTAAAGATTGTATTTCTTTTTAGAGAGAAGGGAAGGAAGGGAGAGAGGGAGAGAAACATTATGTGTGAGAGACAGACACATTGATCGGATGCCTCTCGCATGCCCCTAGCTGGAGACCTGGCCCGCAACCCAGGCATATGTCCTGACTGGGAATCAAACCAGCAACCCTTGGGTTCACAGGCCGGCACTCAGTCCACTGAGCCACACCAGCCAGGGCTTCAGGGATAAATATTTTAAAGAAGACCTCAAAGTGAGATCTTCCTCCATGCTTATAGAGTTAACAACTGCCTGACCACCAGGAGCTCTGCAGGAGCTTGGTTAATCCATGGAAGCTCTGCTGCCCTCCAGTTTTTCCTCCTTTCCTTGGAGACTTCAGGTTTTCTACAGTTGGTGGGAAAGTGAGACTCAGGGAAACTCCTTGTTACCAAGGTTTTCTTGATGACTGAGTAAGCTTTGCTTGTTGCCACTTAAAATATACCACTAACAGTTCTCTTTCCATAGGAAGTGAGTGCTTTCAATCTACAAGGCTTTCTTGCTGCAGTTGGGATTGCCAGTGCTCAGAGGAATGCTGTCAGCTTTGTACTTTTATGTTTTTGTGAAGTTGTAGCTTGGTGGGGCCAAATGGCAGGACCGGGCTTGAAAGATTATTTACCCTGCTATCTGTCCATTTCCATGTTCTGGGACCATGTGGAAATGGAGCTCTGGCTTCAAATCACTGCAGAGTCTTAGCCTTTCCTCTTTGATCTAGGGAGACCAAAATGACTGTGTGTATAAGCTAGCTCTTCTGTGCTCAGATCCCCTCCTCCGTCAGACAGTCTTCTGAAATTCAGAGGCAGGGATGAGACTCCCCAGTTCCTAATAACCTAATTGAAGGCTTCCTTTTCTCATCTTCATAGTCAAACCTACCCCTCAATTAAGTGCTTCATTTTACCAGCAAACAGTTAAGATACTTTGCTTACTTTTCCCCCTGTATAACAACATTTGGTTCCTGGTTTGAATGGTCACTGTTAAAACAGGATACAAGTGTTTAAGAATTCCAAGTATCACCCTGGCTGGTGTGGCTCAGTGGGCTGAGTGCTGGCCTGCGAACCAAAAGGCCACTGGTTCGATTCCCATTCAGGGCATGTGCCTGGATTGTGAGCCAGGTACCCAGTTGTGGGTGTGGGAAAGGCAACTGATTGATGTATCTCTCGCACACTGATATTTCTCTCCCTTTCTCTCTCTCGTCCCTTCTTTCTAAAAGTAAATAAATAAAATCTTAAAAAAAAATTCCAAATATATAGGTACTTTGGGAATGTGCTGGGGGTATGATTATCTCTCTTTGTATTTAAGGAACTGGCATTTCGGGACAAATTGTGTGTGTGTGTTTGTGCATATGTCTTTAGTGTGCTGCAGCATCAGTATACTAAGCTGTTCATAAGTCTAAAAATCTCTAAATCATTTGACTTTCAGATGTATTATCTTTTGTTTTAACCATCTTCTCCAACCTATTCATTTTGTCTAACATGCAAAACAAATTTGTACTTCAAGTGTCTATCAACCAATAGTGTGGGGCGGGGATCAAAAATGTATTAGAGGAGCAATAGAATTGACAGGGTTCCCACCCCTATTGGGAGGGATTGCCTGTATTTTAGTAGGATTTCTTTTGGTCAGTTTGTGATTGTTCCACTAGAGGGCAGTTAAGGAACAGACATGAGGTAGAATGAAGACCCTTCCTTTTTCTAAAGAGCAGGAATCACTCTTCGGCCCAAATTGAAGATGGACAATATCCATGGTTAGGTTTACTTGAGTCTTGGCTCCTGTTTAAGCACAGATAATGGTGCTAGAAAGGTAGAGCCTTTAGGGCCTCAAATTCTGGTTTGTGAAGGCGTGGTAGACATTAATTTCTAAACACGAGGTTCTAGACAGTAGCTGATAGTCTTAATTCTCTTCTTTCATAGAAATGTTTGTATGACCTTTTATCTCTGACCATCACTTTCCCATGAGGTGGCTCCCCAGTCACGCTCTTATCACATTGCTCTGCTCTGTTTTCTTTCTAGCCCTTACCACTGTGTGAAGTTACCTTGTTTATGTTTTTGTTTATTGTCTTATCTCCCCTGCCCAATTCTGTGCTGTATCTCTAGCTTAGCACAGTGAATGCCTGGCACATGGTAGGCATTCATAATATTGGAAGGAAGGAATCTTTGCCAGGAAAAGCAGTAACTATTCAGGTATATTGTGTGTATTTGTTTTATTTTTGATCACTGAGAAAAACCGAATCTACCCAAACCTGTCTTTTCCGACCTCTTTTCTTCGACTTTGGTCCTATCTCTTGAGAAGAATGAAAATGAATGCTTTTCTAAGTATCTTTTCTCTCCCCGACTCTAGCTTGCCAGCAAAGCACGGACAGAGAAGGAGGAGAAACTGAGCCAGGCCTATGCAATCAGTGCTGGTGTCTCCTTGGAGGGCCAGCAGCTCTTCCAAACCATTCACAAGACGTGAGTTGGGGGAGCACAGGGATCCCTTGTGCTGGGGTGGGGGAGTGGTGTTGCTGCCTGGCTGTGCTGTCTGGTGGCTGACTTTGAGGTCGTTGTGTTCCTGAAAGTCACCAGAGAAGCTGGTAGTGTGTTGGTAATGCCTTGCATCCAGGGATGTGGGTGCTTCTTGCCATTTCATACAGAGGAATGGTATAATCATGGACAAGTTGTCTGTTCTGGGTGTCAGTTTTGCGGTCTCTTCTGTAAGACTTTGTTTTGGATTAGATTATCCCTAAGGGTTCCCCCTTTTAGACCTAGTGTTCCATAGTTTAGAACTAGTTATTTCTTTGTCTTTTCTTATTTTCATCTTGTTGTACCTTTCTCTAAAAGCTATGCAATTATATTTAGGAAAAGTTATATCTATTTTACTCTTCCCATTTGTACATTGGGGTAGACACAAGGAGTTAGGGAAAGCAGAAGGCCACCTTATTACCACCTCCTAAAAGACGTTTTGTCACAGCAGAAGTCATTTGACTCTTCACTAGCTTCCCTACTTGCTGAAAAACTGAAACATTTGACACTCCCCCTCCCCCCTGCTGCCTTCTGTTACCCTATTTAACCACCTGGGTCTGGTGCACAGATGGCAGCTGGCATCAGAGCTGTTTGTGGCCATGGTGTGAGTATCTGAACATTTACAGGTATGTGAAGGAACGCTCCTAGTAGTATCAGCTGTCCTGGACTAACCCAAGTGTGAACTGTAATGGGTTTTCCCAGTCTGGCAAGTGCCCAGCTGTCTGATATTTGAGAAGGACCAGTTTGAGGAGCAGCTTTCATTTTAGGTGGTGGGCAGGGTACAAATTACAATAAGATGGGAAATTTGTTCTCTTTTTTTCCTAAATGTGCCATTTCCCCCTAGGCCAAAGGTTGGCAAAGTACAGCCAGCAGGCTACATCTGCTTATTTGTTTATATATCCACTGTAGCTGCTTTTTTGGTACAGCAGCGTAGTTCAGTAGTTGTGACAGAGATTGTATGGCCTGCAAAGCTTAAAATATTTGCTATCTGACCTTTCATACAAAAAGTTTACCAAACCCCTGCCCTGGGGTGCTACTTAAGTTGAATCTAGTGGCCTAGACTGGCTTTATATTTGTAACTCAATTTGGTTTGGACTTCGGGCTGCCAACAAGTTTTCTGTGGTTTTCCAGGCCCCTAATATTTCAGAGAAACTCTTCTGGGCCTCCCTCAGAGTAAACGTGCATCAGTTTCATTGCTTTTCCTAACCAGTGGTGCCCAGGAAATGTTTCTTGGCTACTTTTCCCTATGGGCTGTTGGCAACTAGTGTTAGCTGAGTGGTGAGCTGGGAACTTGGGGTCAGCTGGAGGTGTGGGATGCCCACAAGAGGTCATTTTCACCTGTTCTTTTTTCCTTCCAGCATTAAAGACTGTAAATGGCAAGAAAAAAACATCATAGTCATGGAAGAAGTTGTTATTACACCCCCATATCAAGTGGAAAATTGTAAAGGCAAAGAGGGGAGTGCACTGAGCCATGTACGCAAAATAGTAAGTAAAGGAGCCATGAAACTTTAGATAGAGGATGATTCCTTGGCCTTCGCCCTCCAACATCAGGGCAGGACAGTGTGCTGCAGTCCCTGCCTCTGACACAGCCACCCTGCCTCCTCTGCAGCTGTGGCTCGGACACTCCTGTGGGGTAGCACCACTGGGTAGTGTGGAATAAAGTGAGTGGTCATTTGCAGTGTGGTCCTGTGTGTGTGGCTTTTTGGAATTATTCTCATCTCAGGCTGAGTTCTTCCCAGGAAGGGCTGGTTGGTATTAATTAGTTGCCCTTGGCGTCTCTGACCCTCCATATGTCACCTGACTTTTTAGATTAAGTTGTAGCATTTATAAAAAAGTGTTGAAAGACCAACATTGCGGATGTAAAAAGTTTATAATTCCCCGCCAGCTTTCTGTTCCGTACTTGTGTGAAGAGGGGAGAGGGGTTTTTGGATTGTAATAATATCTCTTTAATTTCTATTTTAGTTTATAGATTCACCTTCTTTTATCCAATCTTAGCTGAAGCTGCAAAAAAATGTGACTGAAACGGGAGACCCCCCAGCTGCCTTGTTGAAGGGCCTACAGACAGCAAGGGCAAAGGCACCTGAATAAGCCGTGGGCTGGTCAGCCAGGATGGGGCTGTTGAAACCTGGAATGGACTGTTTGAGAGGCCCTGCATGCCTGGCTCCTTTTCTGACCTAGGCTGACTGGTCTCTTTCAGGTTGAAAAACATTTTAGAGATGTGGAAAGCCAAAAGATACTGCAGCGTTCACAAGCCCAGCAACCACAGAAGGAGGCTGCCCTGTCATCCTGAGTCCACATACATGGAGGGCTCTTCCAGCATCCAGCCGCGGAGGCGATGGTGGTGGCTTCGGCGGAAGCAGGCCGGGGGAGGGAAGGGATCCTATGTTTCCTATTGGCTCTTGTTAACGAAGGGTCAGCATTTCCAAATCTTAGACTTGAACAAACAAAACACCCAACAAAAAAGAACAAGAGAGTAATTTAAAAGTTGAATCATTACTTGACTAACAGACTTTGGTCCACCGTGTCCTTTTCACAGCCCCCTTCTGGAACAGTCACCTTGTTAATTTTATTTTTGAAAATTTCTTTCTGGCTCTACCCTTTCATGTCTGACTTTCCTTTCCTAGTCTGTCCCTGCCATTCTGTTTTTATAAGTGGCTACTCTTGCCTTCTGAATGATCGAAAGAAACCTCTACATCTTTTCCAAAATAAAAGTAACAAGCTGACTGTGATACTTAAGTTGAGACTAGAACAGCAGACAGGTCTCACTTTAAATTTTTCTTTTTTTCTTTTTCTTTTTTTTTGCACAGGGCATGGCTTGAATTAGTTTTATTTTTCTTAACTTTAAATATATATATGAAAATATATATTAAAATGTTCTCTAAATATTTTCTGCTTCTTGCAGGTCTCTTTTTACTAGATCATGGCCACTCTTCCCACCTCATCCCTCTGAAAAGAAAACTATATTGCCCTCCTCACCACCCATAGTCAGGCAACTAACCTGACTTAGTTCACAGCAAGAATCTCTGGCAGCACTTTGAAGAGCCAGTGTATTCCGATGAGTGTTGGCTTTGAGGGTTCCTGATGTCTCACAGTTGGCTGAAACCTCAGGATTCTCCCTCTGTCTTTTGTCTTACTTCATGGTACTAGAAGAACCTCTTCAGCACTCTCCAGTCTACTAGATGGGAGAGTCAGCTGCCCTTTCTCCAGTGTCCTCTGCAGAACTATTTTGCATGGCACAGCTCCGCTCCTCCTTGAGGGATGATATTCTTTCATCAGAAACCTGGAGTCCACCTATTCCGACCTGTCTTTAAGTGTGTATCCAGAGTCATTAGCCCAGAAAAAGGCTGGGTTACCTAGTTTCTCTTCTGCCAACCTCCTACTTTTAGGCCCGTCTCCACTCCCTTTAAATTTTACAAGCTTATGACAGTTTGTATGTGCTCAGCCAATGGGCAGAAAACCTGGAAAGAATTCTGGACTTCAGCCCACCAGTTTGTCTGGTTTGAATAACCTGCTGAGAGCTAAAACTGGCACCCATTGCCCCATGCCTTCAGGGCAGTCCAGTGGGGCAGAATGTGCCACCATCTGAGTACCAGGCACTGAGTGGGATGTGGGTGATGCTCATGTGACTGGCTGGAGCTTTGGGGGTGGCGTGGGGGTTAACTACTATTTTTTTGGCCATGATCTCTTCCCCCCCTTTTTTTTAATTAAATAAATGGATCAAAATTAAATAATTCAAGCCCTGCCTTCAAAATGAAATTTTTTTTTTTTTTTTAGTATTGTTTAGCAAAAACAATAAAAACCCAAATTTTTTTAACCATCACTTATGTCTCGGGTTTGTGCGTGCTTTAGAGGCCCCAGAAGGAGGGAATCTGAGAATATGTGTGTTTGGTTTGACTTTTCCCTTTAGATTCTTTGCTTCCTCCTCTTTACCCTTTCTCCTCCACTCCCTGAGAACTCATCCAGAAATATGGACAAAGTGTAATTTAACGGCATCCAGGGTTGGGAGTTGTAAGTGGAGTAGGAGAGTCAAGGGGCTGGGTACATTCATAAGACCATTTGTAGCAAGACAAATGGAAAAATGAGAGAAGACTGGGAGGTAAGCTTTCATATTCGCCTGCCACTGGCCAGAACTTAAAAGTACCCTGCCTTTGATTTAGTCTGCATGGAAATGTAGATTTCTGGAGAAGGGAAAAGAGAAGAGACCTTGCAAGATCTAGAAGACCTAAGGAGGTACGATTAAAGGAGTGAAGGTGATTAGTGGGAAGTAGCAAGCCCAGGAGGAAGCTCTGCAGCATGTCCTGTATTGTCACTTCTTCCCTATTAGTCTTTAGGTTTGTGAATGGGAGGTGTTGGATATTAACTGTTTCTGGTAGGAAGCACTCAGTCTGACTCTTTGGTTTTAGTTTATGAAGTAATGTGGGGGAAATTTGAGCAGTTCAAGAGATAGCGTGATTGGAAAGGCAGACATTGGGGTGTAGAAGAACAAAGGCTTTGGAGATAAATAGTTAGGTTCAAATTCTTACATTTTTTATTTCCTTACTTTGTGACTGTAGATAAGTCATTTCACCTGTCTGAATCTTAGTTTCCCCAAACTGTAAATACTGAACTAATAACTATCTCCTAGGATTTGTGTGAAGGGTTAAATAAGATAACTTAAATGCCTGATACTTAGAAGATGCTCTGTAAATGTTAATATAAATGTGAGCTTAGTCCTGGGATGGTTAAATCCGGAGCTGAGACTGGATTAGACTTCCCGAGGCTCCAGTTTTGTTTTAGGAGTCTTTGTTTTGATGGCTTTTAAAAGAAGAAACTTCTTTCTTTTTAGAGAGAAGGGAAAGGAGGGAGAAAGAGAGAGAGAGAAACATTGATGTGCAAGAGACACATCAATCAGTTGCCTCTCACATGCCCCCAGCTGGGGACCTGGCCTGCAGCCCAGGCATGTGGGAATTGAACTGATGGCCTTTTGATTCATAGGTCGTCACTCAATCCACTGAGCCACACCAGCCAGGACTGTTTAGATGGCATTTTAAGTGAGGCTAATAGGTAAAACGTTTGGGCAAGGGTAGGGACCTCAGAGCCCTGCCCTTTCACTTTTCAGAGATCTCACCCCAACCCCTTCCCTAGAGTTCCTGAGGTATTTCTTTGATTATAATTTGAAAACCATTCGTTTTACAGAAAGAAGGGGAGTGAGCGCCCCCAGGGGGAGGGACCTGTCAAGTGTACCACTGCTGCCTGTGGTGGCAGAGCTGGAACAAAACCCCAGACTTTATTCACTCCTGGACTCTTACTGTTGCATTTCACATTTCCAAATTGTTGGCATGTGTACTGCTCATGTTTATTTGCCAGGTTTAGGATGGAACAGGTGAGTGACAGATGAGTGGCAGAAACTGCCCCCAAGAGAAGACAGGTGAGAGACAGAAACAGCTCCCAAGATTGGAAGATCATTGAGTTATTGAAGAGTGTGTTGCAGAAGCCTTCCATTTATGATGAAATGTACAGGTAGTTACAAACTGTCTCCTTGGCTTTGAGACATTCTCATTCCTCTCTAAATACACACTTCTATACCCAGACCCCCGATTACCTCTTCATGCCTGCTGTTGAGAGCATCCAGTCTATTTGATATAAACAGCCTTACCACACTGAGTTGATAGTGAATCTGCTGTTTAAGTCTGAGCAGCTCATGAACTGATTTCTGTTTAGTGTTTTGAAAATAGCTCAAGCACTTTGGTATCAATTCAGGGGTTCCAGCCTGGGAACAACTGATGCAGTGTAAAGGTTCCTTGGCAGTTTTCAAGCCAAGAACGTGTGTGTCAAAATCCGTCCTCCCATAAGACACGCTGGTTAAGAAAGGAGTAGAGGGTTTTCAGCCGTATACAGAAATAGAATCTGTCCATTTTGCAGGGAGGGTACTGTGGTGAGAATGTATAATACTAGAAGCTACAATGTACAAGGTGAGTGGTGGGGACAGGGTTGGGGCAAGAGTTTGGGTACAGGTACTGGTCATCTCAGTTGGAAGATGATCATTGTTTATGTAGTGGGTTGGTTTTCCCATCACTGCTGCAGATTGGATGCCAGAGTCACATTTCAAGAAAATTGAAATCGCCCTGCCTGGTGGCTCAGTGGCTTGAGTGCCAGCCTGCAAACCGAAAGGTCACTGGTTCTTTTCCTTGTCAGGGCACATGCCTGGGTTGCCCGCTGGGTCCCCATTTGGGGGCATGAGAGAGGCAACCGATTGATGTATCTCTTGCACATTGATGTTTCTTGCCCTCTTTCTCCCTTTCCCTCTCAAAAAATAAATAAATGGAATCTAAAAAATAAAATCTTAAGAAAAAAGAAACTTGAAATCAGCTTGAACAGCCTAAACCTCAGGGGTCTAACATGACACCATGAAGTACTTTACATGTGAAAAGGGGGTGCAGTTGGGCTGTCATCCTCTGGTGATGGACTGCTGCTGGTTTGTAAAGTTTCAAAATGAGTTTTTTTGTTTTTTGTTTTTAGTGTTCTTAACACGGCTTATTACAGGGAAACTAAAAAATAAGGCAAATATTTTCCATCTACCCCCTAAAGACATTGTTGACATCTTTCATTTTCTCTAGATTGTAAGACGTTTCTCCCTGTCCCCTTCATTTCTGAAAATGCAGTGCACATCACGATGTCAAAAGAAACTTGTCAACTCATTCCCTCATCCTTGGCCCACGAAGTGCACTCTATTATAATCTCTTGGCATGTTTGATTTCTTATATATAAAAGGTCTGAGGCTCGGTGATCTCTTAACTTCCAATTTCAATAATTCTGTCTTCTCTGTCTTACCCTACCATATGTTGCTTCAAAGCCACCTCTGAAGTCATCCTTGACAATTAAAATGGAAAGTGATGCATGTAGTTTATGTCATGTCACGTGGCATGTATGATTTGTGCGATAGTTACTTGTTTAGGTTTATCTTCAGCGGCCTAATGGAGAATTTTGAGGCTACAAGGGAAAGATGATGACGTCCACATTTTTGCGTTATTCCCATGCACCCAGCCATTGAAATAAGACTGAAGGTAGAGTTTTATTTCTTTATTTTTTAAAGATTTATTTATTTTTAGAGAGAGGGGAAAGGAGGGAGAAAGAGGGAATGAAACATCAATGTGTGGTTGCCTCTTGTGCACCCCAACTGGGGACCTGGCCCACAACCCAGGCATGTGTCCTGACTGGGAATTGAACCGGTGACATTTTGATTCACAGGCCGACAATCTACTGAGCCACACCGGACAGGGCTGAAGGTAGAGTTTTAAAAGGCATCAGTTTAATAACTTGAGTTGCCTGAGCCAACATGAAAAGTGACCCAGTACTGACTGGGTTTTGAAGAAAGCTTGGAATCAAGTTTGGGAAGAGGACAAGGGATCAGTAAAGGATAGGGGAGGAGGTGCACTTCATTCCAGCTTGAGAAGCGGCAGGGCTTGCCCCCAGGCTTCTCCAGAGTAGACGCTGGCAACTAGGACCAAGGCTAGTTAGATTATGACCTCCCTTTCCCATTTTCTTTTAATTTTCAGTTTTTGTTGGGAAATCTAAAGGGGAACAGAGTTTCTTCCTGAACTGATGAGTTGAGGGTAAGGCATATTTCTAGTGACTTCTCAACTTAACCTCTCCTCCCTTTCCTGCAACAAATTATTCTGAAGCTGACTCCGGCAGATAGTCTTCAGTGGAAGGACAAACAAGCAGTTTCTTTTTCTAATCTGGCCCCTTTTATTCTGGTCTTTGGCTTGAAGTAGTTGCTTATGCTTTACTCTAGGAAGGTATGTGTACTGCTTTAAAGGGAATATTCTGGGATGGCCTCTGAGATGTGATTTAAGCTGAAATTTGAAGAACAAGGTGCCAGCAAAGAGTTCTCAGAAGGAACAGCAAGGGCTAAAGTTGAGGTTGACAAGAGCTTGGGGTGTTTAGGACCTGCTAGAAGACAGGTGGCTGGAGCCTGCTCAGCAGGATGGAGAATAGGCAGGAGCCACATCACGCAGAACAGAGCCTTGTAGCCATTGTAGGGACTAGAGTCTTTGGCACAGTGGGGAACTGTTAAAAGAGTGTTTCAAGCTGTCAAGGGATTTAATTTGATGTTAGGTGGCTACAGTGGAAGCAGAAAGACTTGTGTTAAGAGGCTGTTGCAGTAATATAGGCACAAGATGGTAGTGACAGTGATTTCAGGTCTGATAGGACTTGCTGATGGACTGGTGTGAGGGCAAGGTGGTGAGGGAAAGCGGAACTAAGAATGACTTACAGATGGATGATGAGCAGTGGGAGAGGAAGAGGTTTGTAGAAAAACCAGGAGTTCTATTTTGCCATCTTGTCTTGCTCAGGGAACACTAGAGAGGAGATGGGAGCTGGGCAGCTGGAGAGTGAGCCTGGAATTCAGAGGCCTGGGCTGAAGCTAGACATTTAGTTGTTAGCTTGTCATGAACTCCATGAAATGAGTTCCATGGCCTCAGTAGATATTTTGGTCTCTGACAGGAGAGGGCCCTTCCTTTATCTTTAAGAGGAAGGAAAGAGAGCAGGTCTTCAGCTGAGTTTGTAGACTTGGCAAGGAGGCGAGGGTGAGTGAGGATGTGTCCTGTGGCTCTGAGCACGTAAGGGAAGTACTTAAGATTGCTGAGTTCCCTTTAGAGGTGTGTTTTCATGCGTTTAGGGTGCAGCCAGCCAGGTGCCCATTGTGTGACTTTGTGTTACTTGTGTTGAGTGACCTGGATGCAGACACAGAAAGTGGATAGTTGGGTACAACCAGGGTGTTCATCCGGTCTGTACCAAGGGAGAAGGGATTTCAGCTCAGGATATTGCAAGGGAGTAATTATAGTGATGGACCCTTCACCCCTGTAGATGGATGCTGTCATCAAATACGCTTCAGTCTTTTTCAGATTAGCCTTTCTGAAAGTGTCTTGCTGTTATCCTCCTTGCACTGGCTATAGGAAAGATATGCAGCCAAGTAAATTCAGGCATCAGTATGTGAACAGTGCAAAAATATAGGGTGCCTCCAGTGCAGGGCTGGTCCAGGTGTGGTATTGGAAGCTCAGCACAAATATCCCAGCACTTAGAAATGCCAGGAATCTTAGAGCTCATGTGGAATAGTCCAGCCTCCCAGTTTAAATATCTCGATAGCACCAGCTACAGACTACCCCTGCTCAAGCATGTGGTTGATGAGGAGCTTACTGCATTGAGAAACAGCACATGATAGCTGTATGGTGCCCTTTGATCCTCCAAGCAGCTGCTCGTTTCTAGAACTGAGGCTAGACTGGCTCAGGGCTCCTGCCCGCTAGTCCTTGCCCTTTAGGATGTTTCCTTTTCTTGTCAGCCCTTGGGTGAGGAGCACAGGAGTTGCTAAACCAGCAGATGTGTCTGGGAGCTGTCTTGTCTTCAGTTAAATAACTTTAGCCAACAATACCAGCCTATTAAGAGCTTTTTAAAAATCTTGATTCTATAATATACTAGTTATCCTTCCCAATGTCGTATTAGTTCCAGTTTTTATAAACTGTCTTCCAAAGGGATAGCATGAGAGACTAATGAGATTCAGATGTTTGTCTATGACAGCCATCTAGTACCCTGTTTAAAAAGGAAATGAAGCCCTGGCCGGGTGGCTCTGTTGAAGTGTTACCTCATACACTAAAAGGTTGCAGGTTTGACTCCCGGTCGGAGTGCGTGTGGGAGGCAACCGATTGATGTTTCTCTCTCACATCAATGTTTCTCTCCCACTTCCTCTCTAAAATCAGTGACCATATCCTCAGGTGAGGATTAAAAGAAATCAAGTGGTTTGGTTATCACTTATGTTTAGTGAAGTCATGTGGGCACCTAGTGGTCATCATGTTTGAGGTAACTAGTCAGACAACATGCTCGATGAGCCCTTTTTGAAAATTTTAAATTGTTACACTTATTTGTCTGACTTGAAAATTGGAACTTCTGCTGAGCTCAAATCTCTGGAAACCTTCTGTTTGAAATGTTTTCTCAAAGATTATTGGCAGGGATTCCTTAAGTTTTTCCAGTATAATTTGCTTGAATAAGATCACTTGAATTAATTCAAAGGGGCTCAGATTCATGTCCTAGGTTGGTGGTGGTTTAGCTGCCCGTTCCCTTCTGGGGAGAATCTGTAGACTGACTTCTTAGGGGGGTGTTTGGCTGGTATTGGGAATAGAGGCCCAGTCTCTGGGGCACTGTAGCTTGCTTAGTGGTTAGGAACAAGGTTGGATTCTGAGTTGTGTCAGATTTCACCTCTGCCACTGATTAACAGTATGACTTGGCAACTTACCTACCTTTGACAAGCATCAGTTTCCTCATCTCTAAAATGAGTGTCTCAGTTGAGTATTAAATGAAGCCTTTAATGAGATGCTTTGCCTATAGTAATCTCTTCCAAATGCCATTATTCTTTCAAGAATTTGCTGGGTGGAGCTAATGAGCACACTGGGGAACACAGAAAGTAACGTGTTTGGTCTCCTAGGGCCAGGCAGAAGCACTGGGTACGGACACCTGGCCCCAGATACTTCTCTACTTCAGAAGGAGATGCTGGGCATTGTTTGAAAGCTAGAGTGGAGTACGTTGACCTTTGGACTAGTAAGAACAAGAGAGAGCATTCCTTTCCTCTGTGTTTAGACAAGAGCTAGGTGAATTATAGATGATGGCAGATTTATTAGGCAGTATAGAATGAAAGAGGAGACACCTGGCTCTTTGTTGACTTGTGAGTGAGCTCCAAGGGGCCTCAAGCTGCTATCCTGATAAGAAATAGAGCAGAGTGTGGAGTTCCAGAAGGAAAAAAGGTGGGGGTGGGGGGGCTGTTCTTAGAAAAACAGGGCAGGGTCCTGATTTCTGGATATAGGACCACAAGGCCTTAGAGATTTCCTCATCCTATGTCTTATCCCCACCCTCTGGGCTATGGCTTCCCAGAGAGTTGATCTCTCTACTGCTTTTGGGGGAGTCGGGGGTGGCTCTGGCCAGAGGCCAGGAGGGCAGGTAACTAGAGCTGACATTTTTTCCAATGCCATTCCTGGGCTGGGGCTGCATTCAGCAGGTGGTGCCAGAAATGTAGGTGAGTACATTGGGCTTCTGAGGCCTGAGACCTTGACCTCAGTGACTGGATTATGCCAGGATGTAGTTCAGGCTCTATTCGTTAGGGAGGAGAAGGCAACATTTCTGCTGGGGCTGTGTGGGAAGTACCTGAGGTGGGGTGGAAAGTCAGAGTAAAAAGGTGATCTGGAGGATTAAAAAGGTCATATTCCCTGATTGCTCTTCATTCTAGTAGGAATAAGGGTATGAAAGGTGGCTGGGGTGGGGGATTAGGATGCTGGGGTCTTCAGCTGAGATGGCTCTTGCAAGAAACCCAGGTAGCAGATAAAATCCTGGAGGATAGAGGGGAGATTCCTTGAGACCACACTGCAGAGCCTGGAAAGTGATAAGATCCCTGAGTGATGGCTTTTTGTTCTCTCCTAGCTCTGATGCTTACCCAGGATTCTGGGTAGAGGAATGAGGAACAAGGTCTCAGCATCCATGAGTGCCTGATGCTGTCCTCACGCCAGCCTCTCATGGGGCAAGGATGGGGCAGGTGTGGCCACTGCTTACTCGCATTGGCCATCGCCACAAGAGTGGCATCAGCCTTGCTTGGGAATTTGGCAGCAGCATGCCCAGTACCATGTACCTACCTAGCCATGGACAGTGTGGAGGACTGTGGGGGCCTCCACCTGCTCAGCCCTACCCCCCAGGCTTCCTGACAAGAGTCTGGTTCTTGGAGTTGAGCTACAATAATCTCAGCCACCTGTTAGGTAGCTCCTTCCAGGGGTGCTGCTGCTTTCTCACAATGTCCTGGTGGAGTGCTGGAGCGTCTGGGTTTCCTGTAGCAGCTGGACAACCAGATGGCCTGCCTGCCTCCAGGCTTTTCAGCCACCCTGGACTCTGCCTAGATCTCTCTGACAACCTGCTTGCCACCCTGGACCCCTGCAGCCTATGGGGTCTGGGAAACTTGGAACAGCTTGACCTGAGCCACAACCAGCTGGCTGAACTGGGCACAGCTGGGCTTCAGGGTCTCTTCTGCTTACACTGACTGGGAACGAGCTGCAGCAAGTTGGGGATGTGGGCCTGGCCACCATGCCAAGCCTGGAGGTCCTCTCTCTTGAGTGGAAACATTAGCAAGCCGGAGGCCAAGGCCTTTGCAGCCTTGCAGGTGCTAGAGGTCTCCTCTCTTCGAGGCAACAGGCTGCAGCACCCTCAAGTTGAAGGGGATGGTGGGCATCTGGGCAGTGGGCACGCCGCTGCTGCTGGCCAGTAACCTTGGTATGTGACTGCGACCTGCACTGGGCCTGTGGGAATGTGGACCATCTGCAGCACTTGCATGTAACCAACCTGGGCAGCTTGACTTGTGCTGAACCTGGGAGGCTGGTGGGGGCAGTGCTCAGCAGTGTGGAGGTCAGGCTCTGGTCATGACAGCTACTGTGCTGGGTATCACAGGCACCATGCTGGTCACTGTGACTGGCTGTGACCATGGCTGAGTAACAGTGCGGGCGGGGCCCCTAGAGGAGCTGGGAAGCAGGGGAAGCCCTCTGGAGAAGTAGGGGTTGCTGCAGAGGGAAGTAGACACAGCTGGATTGGGGAGAGCAGATGGAGCAATGGGAGAGGAAAAGGGATGTTCCTCACAAGTCTTAAGGGTTCAGTTGTCTGCCCAGGCAGGTGGGAGGAATGGTGATGGGGGGAGGGACAAATGGTTGTGTTCATCTCTCAGGTCTTTAGACAACTTCCCCACCCCCGACCCCCAACTCACCCAAATACCTCTGTGATCTAGCACAATACCAGCATCTACCCCAGCCATAGAAGGAGGAATTTGACCCCTAGCCCTCAGTACCCCTCTGGGGAAAAGGGCAATACAAGGTAGAGACTGAACACCAGAGGGAATTGGGATGTGATGGGTACCAAAGAAAACATGAATCCCGGTCTCCTTCATACATGTTCCTGGCATCTGCTTTTGGGGACTTAAGCAGAATTTTGTTAAAGTTATGATGGGGGTGGGCTGGGGTAGGGCTATTGTTTCCATTGGCACAACCTAGGCAGGCTCCTAAAACTATTTTACGGTCATACATGATCCCATTTCCAGTTCTCAACACCTTAGTCCCTTCTCAAGGGCTATATATCTTGGCCCATTTAAATCAGGGATAGGTGAGGAGATTGGAAGAATAAAATCAGTTGGAAAGTTTATTCTGTACTATGTGCTTGTATTATGGTGATGAAAATTTACCTCATGGTTGTCACTGGTGGGCAGGAAAGGTACACAAAATGACCTTTAATCTTGGCTTTTTCTCATTCCCCTTGCCTGGAGATCCTACTCCCCACCTCCATCCCCAGCCCCCAGCATACACGTACATGATTCCATTCCCTAGTTTGTTTGTTTAAGGGTTTTTGTTTTTTTTTTAATTTTTAGAGGGGAAAAGAGGGAGAAAGAAAGTGAGAGAAACATTATTGTGAGAGAAACAGCAATTGGTTGCCTCTCTCACATTCCCAACTGGGGACCTGGCCTGCAACCCAGGCACGTGTCCGGACTGGGAATCGAACCAGTGACTCTGGTTTGCAAGCTGGCGCTTGATCCACTGAGCCACGTCAGCCAGGGCCAACTCTATTTACTTTTAGGGGAAGGGAGGGAAAAAGAAAGGGGGATAAACATTGATGTGTGATAGAAATATCAATTGGTTGCCTCTTGCACGCCCCCAACTAGGGACCTGGCCCACAACCCAGGCATGTGCCCTGACTGGGAACTGAACCAGCAACCGTGCAGTTTGTAGGCTGGCGCTTAATCTACTGAGCCACACCAGCCAGGGCTGATTGGGAATTTTTAACTCGCATTGTCAGAAATGCTGTTTGGACACTAGCCCCCTCTTTTCCCAAGGGAACTAGAAACCTAAATTAAATGGCCCCCTGGAAGTGCTCATAGAGTCTTAAGTATTGAAAGATTAATTTGTGTTGTAGGATGGTGCGTGGGGTACAGGAAGATAGGCGGGGGCAGCTTTGTGGTGGTAATCCCATCATGCCCAGGACTTTTACCCATTTTTTAATTCAACAAATAGTTACTAAGTACCAAATACGAATCAGACATAGTGGCAACACCTTTTGTTCACTTTATTCAGCACATGTTTCCTGATCACATCATGTACACTAGGCCCTGAGGCCTACTAAACAAACCAGACACTGTCCTTGGCCTGGAGCTCACAATCTAGTGCTAATCTGGTTATTAACAGAGTCACAAATATATGATATATATCACAAATTTGTGATAAGTGATTAAAAGGAAAGGTACCTGATAGTTATGAAAACAAAATAGGGCAGCTGAGCACAATTGAGGCCAAAGGAGAAGTGAGGGAAACCAGTTGGAAACCTGCTGTAGTTAAACCCGCAAAAGGTGGTAGTTGGGGCTAGAGTGGGAGTGTGGCAGCTGAAGAAAATGTACTGACTTGAGATGTCCTATATGTCTACATCAGATAGATCTCTCAGGGAACATAGGAAAGGTAGACCAAGCTTCTCTATAGGTGACTCTTAGGAGAATCCCTTTGAACTTAAACAGAAGCAGAGGATTTCCTCTGGCTTGAGTGTGTACATCCCTACCATGTGCTAGAACCAACACTGTCACATTTAAAACTCGGCAACCCTGAGGTAGATGTCATTTCAGTTTCATAGATGAATCTTGGAGAATGTAGACAATACGCCCAAAGTAGCAGGGTTGGAGCCCGGGTCTAGCTGCATTCAAAGACCAGTTTGCTTCATTACATCAAGTTATGGCTCAGGGCTTCTCATGTCCTGAACCCACTATTCTTCCTCTAGTTTTCAATTTTGCAGCTATATAAAGGAGCCCTTGAGACTCCATGGGCAGAGGAGAACGGCTAAACTGTGTTGCTAGAACACCTCCTCTGCCCAGAACTAGAAAACGAAAGCCTTGTTTCCCTACGGAAGGGGAAAAAAAAAAAAAAGCGAACTTCCCGAGACCGGAAGTTGTGTGTCGAAACCCCGCGCCGGCCTCCCTGCCCGGGTTGAGGCCGCAGCGGACTGCCCTTCCCCAAAATGGCGTCGAAGGTGGGTTCACGACGGTGGATACTGCAGTTGCTCATGCAGTTGGGCTCGGTGTTGCTCACACGCTGCCCCTTCTGGGGCTGCTTCAGCCAGCTCATGCTGTACGCCGAGAGGGCCGAGGCACGCCGGTAAGCGGGCCCCTGTGGTAGGAGGCGGTACGGCGCGTCCCAGGAACGGGGGTGCAGTGAGGTGGGAAAGATGTTGGGGCCCAGAAGTTGGGACCCTCGAGCTGGGAAGAATTGGGATCTTGGAGTTGTGAGGGTGCCTGGTCCGGAGCCAGCTGCGCATCGAGCATAGTGCCGGGGGACCTGGCCATGAGAGGGGGGCTCCGGTTTGGGGGAGCAATGGAGCTGACGGGAACTCAAGGGGTCTTTGGGCTCTTCTTTCCACTTCATTCTGTCCTCGTTGCTTACCCCCTCTCGGCTTACAGGAAGCCCGACATCCCAGTGCCCTACCTGTACTTCGACATGGGGGCGGCCGTGCTGTGCGCTAGCTTCATGTCCTTTGGAGTGAAGCGGCGCTGGTTTGCGCTGGGGGCCGCACTCCAGCTAGCCGTTAGCACCTACGCCGCCTACATCGGGGGCTACGTACACTACGGGGACTGGCTGAAGGTGAGTGCCTCTGCCCTGGACAGGCCTTGTCTAGGGTGATGGGGAGCCCAAGATGTGTGAAGATTATTACAGACTGCAAGAATGGAAGGACCTTAGAGACCGCACAAGTCTTCCTTTCAGACTGTGAAAACAGGTCCAGAGATGGGAAACAGACTTACCCAAAGTCACACCACAGCATTACAGGTGGGACTAGCACCCAGGTCACCTGTTTTCCAGAACCCTTTAAACCATTAGTTTAGTAATCTCAGACTCCTAGGGCAAAATGAACCTTGGAGAGTGCCTGGTCCAACGATCTGATTTTATGAAATTTAAGTAATCGTAGTGCAGCATTTAAGCCTGTATATGACAGAATCTGTGCCAGGCATTGTGCACTTGGAGATAGACCTGGACAAAGGCATTACCCTCAAGGAATGGGCTGTCTGTCCAGTAGGGGGTGGCAGATGTGTGAGCAGCTACAGTACGGTGAGATCAATGGTTTTTTTGTGGAACAGACTATATTACATAGCAGAAAGAACATTGGGATTCTAGTCTGTAGGTCTGGTGGTGGGAAGGTGACAATGCTTGGCATCTGGGTTCTGCTACTTTGTAGAATCTTAGACAATTTTATTAACCCCTCTGGGCCACTTCTGATGAAAAGAATTATCTATCTCTGCTGTACTTGTTCACCGCACTTGGAAATGGTAAGAGGATTAATCAGATAGAAGGGGATCTATAGAGAGGGCAGTTCTGTGCTCTGGGCAGTCAGGAGATACATGGCAGTTGCAGTTTCTGACTGGGTTCCCCCTTGTCTTGGCCTAGGTTCGTATGTACTCACGCACAGTTGCCATCATCGGCGGCTTTCTTGTGCTGGCCAGCGGTGCTGGGGAGCTCTATCGTCGGAAACCCCGCAGCCGTTCCCTCCAGTCCACTGGCCAGGTCTTCCTGGGCATCTACCTCATCTGTGTGGTAGGTTGGGAGACTGTTGACTAGAGGTGCTTGACTAAGAGTAAAATGTGAGCCCATGCTTGGCAGAACCCAGGGAGGTGGGCAGAAGAAGGCCTTGCCTGATGGCCTGATTCTGGGAATTGCCCCTGCCAGCTTCTGGGCCTCAGAGGCCCTGCAGATGCCTGAGGCTTGGCCAATATTCTTCCAATATTATTGCCACCAGTGGAAGGAAAGTTTGGATTGGCCATTCAATCCCAAGCCTGAGAGCCAGAAGAACAAGATGGATTGTTCCTCTCATGGCTGCAGCTCCCAGAGGACTGAGAGAGGAGACAAAGGGGAGGTTTGGTGAGGTTCAGGCCCCAGCTGGGACTCTACCAGTTAGAAGTGATGGGGGCTGCTTAGGGTAGCCAATTATGATCCTCCCTGGTGCCCTTAGGGGAGGCCAGTGTGGATGGAGACATGAACAGACCCCAGGCTACTTGGCCTCATCTTAGTTACTGGGCACCATATTGCATTCAGAGCTCTGGATTCAGAGGTGAGAGCCTCAGTCTGACTGGAGACACACCTCCTATGTTCTGAGCTCACAGGGTGAGGAGAGGAATAGGCCCTAATTTCATGAAGCTCCCTAGTCTGAGGGGGAGATGCAGGCCTTACTTTCAGAGAGACCCAAGTCTGAGAGGCGAGGCAGAAGCCCACCTTGCAGAAGCTGGCTTTCAGGTACCATCTTGGGTGGGCTTTGTCAGGCTCCTCAACCTGTTGGATGGTTTTACAAGATGATGTGTCTCTAGGCCTACTCACTGCAATACAGCAAGGAGGACCGGCTGGCGTATCTGAACCATCTCCCAGGAGGGGAGCTCATGATCCAGCTGTTCTTCGTGCTGTATGGCGTCCTGGCCTTGGCCTTCCTGTCTGGCTACTACGTGACATTGGCTGCCCAGATCCTGGCTGTACTGCTGCCCCCAGTCGTGCTGCTCATCGATGGCAATGTTGCCTACTGGCACAACACACGGCGTGTTGAATTCTGGAACCAGATGAAGCTCCTTGGAGAGAGTGTAGGCATCTTTGGGGCTGCTGTCATCCTGGCCACTGATGGCTGAGTTGCACAGAGAGAGGCTGAAATGGGTGCAGGGAGCCACTGAGGGCCACCCTACCTTCCTTCTTGCTGGCCCAGTTATGTTTATTTATGGTTTTTGGTTTGTTTGATCCTTTGCTCTGTGTATATGTGTATGTGTTGGTAATGGGCAGGTCTGTTCCCCACTTCCTGGGATCAGACCTTGACAGGGGGAAACCCTGATGATGATGCCTTACAGGGTTTTTCACCCCCTGTTCATTAGGAGAGCTGAGGTCAGCTGCTCCCCTGGGTCTCACGTCTCAGAGAAGAGAGTAAGCCCAGGCTAGGGTAGGGTACTGAAAGTGGGAGACAGTGGAAGGAAGACTTAAGTATCAGAGGTGAGCAAAAGTGAAAAATTCCTTTTGAACCTGGCAGTTGCAGCTAGGCTTTGCAGTGCTTTTTGGAGATCAAGAGTGAGCATGCATGTAGACATATGGCTCAGGCCCAGGAGGACAGAGAGACTGGGCTCCACAGAAGTCACATGGGTTCTTAGGATATGCCAGGAACAGAAATAGCACTAGCTATTTCCCACCTTGAGAGCAGAACAGGTCCCAGACTACTCAGGTGCGAGGGGTGGAGCAGGCAGTGGCCAACTTCCTGCCTTCTGCCCTCTGTTCCCAGTCCAATGGTTGGCCTGGTGAGAGTGAATGCCCTCCCAAACACCAGACCACACAGTCTTCCAAAAATAAACATTTTATATAGACATGTGGCTTTGCTTCTCTGTTCTCCCCACAGGGCACTTTGCCATTGGCTGGAGTTGATCTTAGGTTTCTAGACAGACCATATCCGGTTAAGCCCCACCTTGGTCCTCCTGTGATCTTTCCCCTATTCTGAGAGTTCCCACCGTCCTTTGGCTCTCTTTTCAAGGATCTCCTAATTCTCCCTGTAGTATATTCTTTTGACCTCTCACCTCAATCCCTCTTGTAGCTTATTTTTCCTCCCTATTTGGTGTCAGTTGTTTTTGATGAAATCCTTGGTGAGGGCAACTAGAGGGAGGAACTAACATTAAGTGTCCAAGGATTTTACATTTTACAGATGAGAAAATGGAGACTCAAGAGAAGGTAATCAGCTTGTCTCAAGCCACAGGGCAAACCCAGCCAGAGAGCTGGATTCCAGGTCGGGTCTGTCTAATATCCATGCCCAGATGTATACTGAACACCACCTCTCTCTGAGGGAAGACAGAGGCTGCTCTTGGGGTTTGGTTCTCACAGCCCCTGGTGTGCTATGGTGGTCTCTTAATTGAACCTCTCCCTATTTGTCCATACACCTCCTGGCAGAAAGTAGCCCCAGCAACCAGTACGGTGCCTGGCACATCGTAGGGGTCAGAAATGTTCAATGAAACTTCCAACGTTGGTCTACTGCCTGTCTGCGCCCATAAAGATGGAGACACAACCTCTAGGGGCCCAAGGGGAAAACATCCATGTCTGGGCTTGGTTCTGAGCCTTGCCTGAAAGGGAGCTAGGGCTGCTGCTATTGGTCTGGTCTGTAGAATGGAGGATGTTTCCCAACGTAGGAGTTGGGGGAGCCCCTCTGGGGGCTGCATTGAGGAACATGGTTGCAGCATTCATTTAGTTTCTCTGTTCTCTCTAGGAGTCCTCTGCTTTATAGCCCTCAAAATCTTGCTGCCAGAGGGCCACTGCTCATTTCTTTTCAAGTGTGAGCTAACTCTCAGACAAGAATTTGCATTTTAATCAAGGCCTCCTGAAAAGTTTCAAGACCCAAAATAATTAAAATGAGTGGTGGAATATCAGGCAGATAGGGGTGATATCTGGGGCAAGGGAGCCTCCAAACACAGCACAGAGACCACAGAAACTGACCGGTTCTTAAAGTTAGCCCTGAGTAGAACCCTTGAAGGCAAGCCCTCCCCAGCCCCTCCCAAATCCCTAGACTGAAAATTGAAGGTCATCTGGTTGTGGCTTTGGAGCAAGTGGGGGTCTTGGGACCCTTCTCCTTCCTGTGCTTGTCCCACTTTGCCTGCCGCCTCTGGGCTAAGTAGAGGAGGGGCTGCTTCCTCCTCTGCAGAGCACTCAGCCAACAAACCTGGTCCAGCCTGTGGCTGCCTGGAGTCAGCAGACATGGTTTTTGGTCCACCCTGGCTGTTCCAGGGCCTGCAGGGCTAGTGGTGAGGTCAGCTGCCTGGGTCAGAAGCCGGCTTGCAGAAGGAGTCTGGCAGCCCCTTGGCATGGTTGACCAGCTCATAGGAGTCTCGAATATCAGCTAGGCCAAACCAGAAGAAGATCCACTGCTTGTTGGAAAAGCTGCCATCACTGTGCTTGAAGTACCTGGTGGTGGCGGCGGTGGTGGTAGCTTTTAGTGCAAGGCCAGTGCTCATTTCTCACTGGTTCACTTACTGAGGACCTCCTACATGCTAGACACTCTGCTGGGACATGCTGTCTGTTACTGGATTTTATCCTCAAGGCAGCAGGATGCTTTCACAGAGAACCAGCTAAGGCTCAGGGAAGTTAGGCAACTTGCCAGTCATGCAGCTATGGTTAGAATGAGGACATCCCTTGCGCTCTATACACTGCCTTGGCTTTGCAGCTGGGGAAGGGGCTCTTGTTCAACACTTGGTGCCCACATAGCAGGGTAATGGGGAGTGAAGGGATAGTTGCTGAAGGAAAGAGAGGAGAGGGGGTTCTGCTGGAGATGCAGTGAGCCTGAGGTCAGAGTGGGCATTTGAGCCTGGAAGAGAGCCTGAACGATCAGGATTTCTCGGGACCTGGAGAGAGGTGGTGGTGGGGCAGTGTCATTTCAAGGAATCCACTGTTGCAGGGTGGGGGCAGGAGGGCATGTACTCTATGGTCTGCCTCAGGAAATCTCAGGCTCTGTGGTCCTGGGAAATGTGGGGCCACAGTGAACAGGGCCTTTCCGTGGGGAAGGAGAGCTAGTGAAAGAATGGGAAGCCTAGCCTTCCTGGCTGGTGACCCCTGGGTGTGTCTGGCAAAGGCTGGAGAGGAGGGGGCTGCTGCCCAGCCCAGAGCTGGGAGGGGTAGGACCTACCAGGGATTGATGGGGTTAGTTACTCGGGAACGCCAGAAAAGGGTCTGCAGGTCCCGCCGCAGGCACTCCCACAGCATCTGGCCGGAGCCTTGGCCCTGACGGCTGGAGCTCACCACAAACTTGTCCAGATATGGGGTGCCTCCCAGTACAGGCTCTGTGGTCAGAATGGCGGCAGCATTGTACCTGGTACAACGAGGGAAAGAGTCACGCTGGGACTTCTTAGTTGAAGTGCCCCGCTCTGTCCTTTTGTCCCTGCCCTCTGGGGCCCTCAGACTCACCCCTCAGAGACGTAGATAGAGTGTAGCCGCGGGCGCAAGGAGGCCAAGTAGTCATCACGGAGCTTCTTGCCGAAGCTGGTGTTGACCAGGTTCACCAGCTGGCCCTGGTCCAGGCTGTCTAGGCTGAAGACTCGCAGCATCCGCTCAACATTCTTGAACAGGGTTCCAGACCCTGGGGGTGGGATGGAAGAGGAGGGATTAGTTTAGCTCCTCCTTCGTTTGGGTGGCCTGTTGGGGGTTCAAGGTAGGATGGGGGGCTGGTGGAACAATTACCCTTACTGGGAGCTCTCTCCAGTGAAATGCTTTCTGTGGTATGCGTAGATTTTGAATGTGATTTTCACTCAGGAAGATGCATTTCCCAGGCAGCTTGTCCCAGACCTTCATCCCAGAGCCAGTAGTCCCACCTACTCCCCCTAGTCCTGCACCCCCAACCCTGATTTGCCCTCATCTCCTAGTCTGAGCCATTCCATTTGGTTCCAGCCCCCCAAGCTCCATCCTCTGTGGTTCCCCCACCCCAAGTCATGCCCAGCTGTCTAGTTTCATCCAAGTTGCAGATCAGTCTTGTGCACCTTGCTTGCCTATGCCAGGTTCAGCAAGAGCTGGAAGCCCTGCTATGGTCTCCTTTTTGGCAGGAAGGCTGCTTTTCCTGCTTTTCCTGCTTACCCCGTCCCAGTTTGGCTGGTGCTCACTCCCAGGAACCAGGCCCCGCCCACCTGCTGTCCTTACCTTTGTTGCTGAAGAGCTCGGTGAGCAGTGAGCTGGCAGCAGTGATGGCAGCCGAGGAGTAGTGGGGCAGTCGGCTGAGCACGTCCACGATGAGCCGAATCTGCTGCCGCTCCTTGGTGCTCACCCACTCAGCACTGCTCACCAGGTCCAGATCAGCGGGCAGGTTCACGTTATTTAGGACCTGCATCCGGGGCTAGGGAATGAGCCTCTGGCCCGCAGCTGGCCATGGAGCCTCTACCTTAGGGACCTCTCCTTGCGGACCTGTTCACCCTTACCTCCTCCCAGAGTCCTCGGCCAGAGAGGTCTCAGATCTGGGCTCTGCTGGCTGAGCCCCTCTCTGGCACTCCATTCTGGACCCACTTGGCTAGAGAGGGGCTCAGCTAGCGCAGTAGTTGTGGGGAGTGAGGTCTGAAAGGAGGGGACACACCTTGTGACTGCTGTCGCGCAGGCCACCTGTGTTATTGAGGAAGATGATTTTGGTGGGCTGCAGCTCCTTCGCCAGCGCGGCTGTCACCTCCAGTGAGTCAAGGAGCACCGACCGGCGTGCAGTCGTTTCCCCGATGGGGCAAAGGATGGGGATGCTACCGGACTCCAGGCACCACTGTAGTAGGTCGGTCTCGACCCAGATGATGCCCCCATAGCTGTGGGCAAAATGTGGTGTTCAAGAGGGCCTCCTCCAGGCCGGCTGGGCTGGGGCAGGATGGGGTGGAATCATGTGATCTGAGTACTCCGCAGCAAGTGGGGCGGGCACTAACCTGGCATGGGGGGCTGGTTCAGCGGCGCCTAGCACTGACCCACCACCAAAAAAAGGCACAGCTGTGGCAGCATTGTGCCTTAGCTCGTCCACCAGCACCTTGCAATTCTGGGCAAGCTGTGCCTTGGCCTCCCAGAAGGAAAGACAGCCTGAGGGCGCCGTGGGAGAGGGCAGCCCCAGGACCACCAACGGCTTCATGTCCATGCGCTGCAGGAAGGCCAGTGCGAAGGCCAGGCTGGATACGCCCTGCCGGCACTTGAGCACCTCCTCTTCCACCTGCGGAGGAGCGGGCGATTTCAGAAGGCGTGGCACTGGCCCTGACTCCTGCTGCACCGGCTCTAGGTGTCCCCACACGGAACTGTCAGGCCCCATTGCTGGCTACTGGCGCCCACCTGCTCTGCCCTTTGCCCCGTTGGGTCTTGCCATCCCCTTATCTTACACTAGAGTTCCTCCCTCCGCTCCTCCCTGCGACCTTGGACTCTAGGACACCTTGGGGGGAGGGGTGACGCAAGTGGCTCCTGTCCAGGTTCCTCGCTTGCCATCCTCATTATGCCCATTGTAGGGGGCCTTCTCCAGCGCATCACACTTGGCAGGTCAGTGTACCAGGCTCCGCACCCAGGCTAGGTGCTAGACTTTTGGAAGAGCTCAAAGCCTCTCCCAGTCCCGGGCACTTGTCAGGTGCCCGGGATTCTCTGCTGTGCAGCGTCTGCTGTCGGCCCTGCCTGCCCGGCGACAAGTCGCCACACAACCGCCATACCTCGCTGTGACACAGCAGACGCTGGACTCCTCTCACCTCGATAACAGCAAAGGGCTTGTCCGCAGCGTGGTGGAAGGTCTGGAACTGCATGAGCCAGTGGCGCGCCTCCCCCGGGCTGGCGCCGCACTGGTTCAGGAAGGCTTGGATGTCCCTCTGCACCAGCGAGCGACCGCCTGGGGACCCGGGAGGTTCGGGGGGTGTGGGAGGTGGCGTCCATGACGGCTTATCATCTGCAGGCGAGTGGGCATCGTCCTCGGCACTCACGGTCTCTTCTAGTGCTGGCTGGGCGGGCGCCCAGGCGGTGCTGAGCCGGCGTCCCGGGCTGGCGCCCCTCGCTGCCCACCTCTGCGTGCTGCCGCTCAGCCTTCTTCGGGCACCCCCAGTGCCTCCAGGACTGCACAGCCTCCCGGCCGCAGTAGTGGCCCGAAGGAGCCAGGCTAACTGCATCATTGCCATGCCAACCAAACCAGCTCTTCCCCCAGGAGTGACCGTCTGTCCGGAACTCTGGGCTCTGGGGGACTTCTGACCTTTCTGGGGCCCGGGCGGGACTAGACCTGCCCGGGCTGGCTTGCAGCAGGGGGCTCGGAGTTGGCTCTGGGTGCGTTTGAAGAGGTTCAGAGCATGGTTCAGTAGGCGGGGCCCACAGGATTCCCCGCCCCTGGTGGGGGAGTATGGAACCCATTAGCGAGGGTCACATGGCCGAGGTAAAGGGTGCCGGCTCGTTTAATCTGCTGCCAAGGCCAGTTGCAGAAGGGGCTCCATGGACCCAGGGGTGACTTTGGATAATTAAAGGGGAGTCCGACTAAAGCAAGAGGAGAGAGCAGGTGGCATTTATCCCCGGACTGAGGGAGGGGACTGGGAGGAGAAGTGGGGGAAGAGTGAAAGGAGGCTGAGGAGTGCCAGCCCTGCTGGAGGGCGGGGATGCCTCTGTCCCGCTGTCCTAGCTCAAAGAAGACTGGGATCATGACGTCACTAGGGGTTGCCACACTCCAACCACTGAGTACCACCCTGAAGAATTTTGTCATATCTTTAAATTACCCCTTATTTGCATTAACATTTTTCTTTAAACTTTTAATTTCTCCATCTCAGGACTGTAAGTAGAAGGACAAGATCGCTGAATGTAAACAGAAGAAAGCCTTAAGAATACAGCACAAAGCAATGTTACTAAATGCCAGCTGGATAGTGTTACCTGCTGTCTTGGTAACACAGGATGGAAATTATTATCCCCATTTTACGGTTGAGGAACCTGAGGGACAGAAGTATGTGAGGACCAAGGTCACTCTGCTTATAAGCAGTGGAGTTGGTCTTTGAAGCAAAGCAGTTCTGCTCCAGATCCATGCTCTGAAGCAAGACATAAAAAGGATTTTCAAACTTTCACAGGATGTGATTCACTGTTACTTATTGCTGCAACCTTGTGTTGCCTCAAAGCACCTAGTGTACTATCAGTTGTATGTATCCTACACTGGGTACACTGATCGATGGAGTCCCACCCTCTGTTGTTTAGAGGTGGACACAGCTGTAGAGGGGCAGTATCTTGGCCAAGGTCACACAGCTTTAGTGTCATGGCCAGACCCTAGGCATCCTCCATTTCCACCCCCTGTTCATTCCTTATATAGAGGTCTATGCTCCCCATGCTAGGAGACAGGACTCCTGGGGCTCTGCCTGGATGGGGATCAATGGCCTGGGCTTTTTCTCTCCCAGAGAATGCTGGGTGAGTGCAGCAACCTCTTCTGGGGATCTACCACCAACACACACACCACGCATGCATGCACAGGAGACTTTTGACAGGGCATGGGGAGCTCATCTTTGTGACCTCCTCCGTCAACTTTTATTTTACTACTTAGAAAGCCTGGCATACAGGGTGAGTACCTCTTACCCTGTGGGGCCACCTTCAGGGCCTTCCTTTCTTCCTGCTGTACTACTGCTCCCTTCCACCCCCAAAACACACACACACTTCCCAGAATCCACCAGAAGAGGTGCTTCTAGCCACTGGGGCACAATCATTTCTCTCCCCTCTACCCTCAGGGCCCCCGATCTCAGATGTGCCCTCCCGCACTGTCTGCTGGAGCCCCTCACTGGAGTGCCCACCCTCCCTGCTCCTCTGCACTCAGGATTCCCCTTTATGTCTCTGTGTCTCTGCCCCTGCGCTGGCCTTCCTCTCCTCCTACCCACCCAAAAGTGGGCCCCTTCCAAGTCCTTTCCTCCAGCTGCAGCTGAGTCCTGCCTCCTCCCAACTCGGGCCCCCTGTGAGGGCAAGGGTGATCTCCGTTCAAACCGGGGCTCTTTGAGGGCAGGGTTGATGCTTCTCCTCAGACTGGGGCTTCCCGAGGGCCCACTTGTTTCAGTATCAGCCCCATTTCCCCTGGATGAAGAGCAGACACTGGCTGGGGAGCTGCTTCCCACTCTTTGGGCTTTAGCCCAGAGGGCTGTGGCCCTCAGCAGCCAATGGGGCACAGGGATATCCCGAGTAGATGATTAATTCCAGGCCCAGCAAGTGACCCTGAGGTCACTTGTCACCGCTGCCCCTTCCCAGAGAAGGCCAGCCCCTGGTTGGGGAACTGGCCCTGCTTTCTGAGGAGATGAGTGTAGGAGGTCAACACCCCTACCTGACCACACCCCTCTGAACCGAAAGCCTACAGGATCATTGTTGGCCTGCGGTTCTGCCTCAATTTTCTTTTTCTCTCTCTGAAGCTGGCTGTTGTTTTGTTTTGTTTTTCAGGACAAAGCCTGTTGTCTGTGCGTCCAAAATCAGGTTCCTGGCTTCTCACCAGGCCACCAGACCTTGGGTGTTATACATGCTGGAAGCAGACACAACCTTCCAGCCCCTCCAGACATCTATCCTTAGCAAGGATGTCAGTCCTGACGAGGGGCTGGTTGAAAGGGCCAAGGCTTCCTCTTTTATTAGAGCTCTTCTTGGCTGCCACTCAGTATAGGTAGGTATGGAGGTGACAGGAATATGGGCAGGTGAGGGCCAGAGGCCCAATCACAGCACCTGAGGGGAGACACACCCACAGATACATAGAGTACACAGATGTAGAGACCCACACAATCCACTGAGATGCACCCAGACACACAGGTGTGTGTGCACACTGGTGTACAGAGATACACAGAATACACTTGGATGTGACCATCTATAGTCACAGAGACACCCATGTGCACATAGAGGTATGTGTGTAGAAACATAGCTGCACAGAAACACAGTTTCTGACACATTTGCATACAGAATTGTGCACATTTAAGGAGGCTCTGTCAGCCACTGTGTCATACATAGGAGCACACACACACATATGTAAAGATGCAGAGAACACACAATTATACACCTATACACCCAACTATAGTCATTGACAACTATAGGGACACTTAGATCTGGAGACGTAAATGTACACTTGTATAAACACACATACACACACCATCCAGTGTTAGAAGCAGACACACACCCCTGAGACCATACCCATCTATCCATGTGCACTCATTCACATGCCAGACACCACTCTGGTATGTGAGCAGCATTCAGTAAATATTTATTGAATGAACGAGTGAATGAATGAATAAGGGAAGGATAGAGAGAAAGAAGTGGAGCCTGTAAAAAGCAAAGTTTGGCTCTGTGGTTTGCAGGGTCTGTGGAATACGTGTTTGTGGGGTTGGCCCTAGCACTACCAGGCAGCCCTTTCCATCTGTGAGGAGGTAGAGCTAGAGGGCACTGTCTCAGAGTTACACCTGGAGGCTGTGACAAATGGAAGTGCACAAAGTCCTTTTCAGTCAACCACTTTTTTTTATCCTCACCTAAGGACATTTTCTTTCTTTCTTTCTTTCTTTCTTTCTTTCTTTCTTTCTTTCTTTCTTTCTTTCTTTCTTTCTTTCTTTCTTTCTTTCTCTTTCTTTCTTTCTTTCTTTCTTTCTTTCTTTCTTTCTTTCAAGGAGAGAGAGAGGAAGGGAGAGAGAGAAACGTTGCTGTGAGAGAAGCACTGATTGGTTGCCTTTGTATGTACCGAGGCCAGGGATTAAAAGTGTATGGACTGGGAGTCGTACACACCCACACCTGGACAGGGGTGAACCTGCAACCCTTCGGTTATGGGATAGCATTCCAACCACTGAGCCACACCGGCCAGGGCCAACCACATCTTTTTTTTTTTGAAGCACATGCTGTGTACCAGGTGCTGAACTAGATGCACTGAGGATGCAGTGCCATTTTTCCTAGCTGGAAGTCAGGAAGCCTGGGCTCTGCCACTTCCCAGATTGCAAAGGTCTGGGCAAGGTGTTTAACTTCTCTGATCATGTAATATGTTTCTGTTTTCTTGCCTGTAAAATAGGGGAAAGAGAATAAAACTTAATCTCATTGCATTGTGAAAATGAAAAGTTCTCCATGGGCATGCAGTCATCAAATCCAGATTGTGGGGAACTTTATAGGACAGACGACCTGGTTCCTTCAACAAATAAGCTGCAAGAAAAAGGGTAGGGGAAGAAAGGATGAAGGTATATCCCTGGCTGGTGTGGCTCAGTGGATTGAGCACTGGTCTGCAAACTGAAAGTTCACCAGTTCAGTTCCCAGTTAGGGCACATGCCTGGGTTGTGGGCCAGGTTCCCAGTTGGGTGTGTGTGAGAGGCAGCCACACATTGATGTTTCTCTCACTCTCTCCCTCCGGTCCCATCTCTCGAAAAATAAAATTGAAAAAAATAAAATTTAATTTATATATATATAAAGGATGAAGGTATAGATTAAAAGATGTGTTTTTAAATTTAAAGTCTCTTTTAATCCTATTTTGATTCTGATTCAACCAAACCATAAAAAACTAAACAGGGACTTTTGAGCATAAAGGATATCTGATATATTATTTTAGGTGTGATAATGACTGCGTGTTATGTTTTAAAAAATATTCCATATCTTTTAGTCTACAGACTGAATATTTATAGATGAAATGGTGTGATGATTTGAATTTGCTTCAGAATAACCCTGAAATAAGTGAGACAGTGACTTGGGGAACAGATGCGGCAAGTCTGGCCATGAATTGGGAGTTGATACTTGTTGAAGCTGGACAGTGGGTTCTGGGGATCCATTATACTACCTCTTCACTTTCATATATGCTTGTACGTCTTCAAAATAAAAACAATCCAGAGAGTTGCTGTATGTGCAAGTTCCCAGTCTGACATAATGTAAATATTCGATAAAAGTGAGTTTGCTTCTTTCAGGCATAGTTTTCCTGCAAGGCATAAATCTGTGAAATATTACTAGATAATGCACAAATACATAGTACTGTACAAGGTCGAGGAGGGAGCCCTGCAATCACCGATTTAAGACGTTCCGTTCAAGTGTGCAATGAGCTTTTCATCCAGCAGAGAGCTCCCTACTCTGCTTCTCTCTGGCTCCTGCCCAGGTTGGCAAGGTGGATTGGGGGAGTGTTAAAAGGAAGAGATTATCAGAAGCGTAAGAGAGATAACGCTGATAGGTTAGCATCTGCATAGAGACCTTCTCTCAGAGATGATTAGGAGAAAAGAGACAGACAGACTGGTAGGTTGGTAGATAAAAAAATTTGTCCACAACCCCATGATAGGAAGGGTCTTCCTTCAAGGTTACAATCTCTGGTGATTGGGGGGGTACTTAGCAAAGGCTACTATCTTGACGATTATAATAGCAAACTCTCCCTCAGGTACTGTTCCAAGCATGTGACATGTATTAACTTAGTTAATTCTCACAGGAATGCCATTAAGTAGGTGTTGCCATTATTACAGAAATCCTAGGAGGCTGGTTTTAGACAATGGAGATAAGGTGCTTTCAGGGCACAGGTGGAGCTTCCTAGTACCCCTGAGTGTGTACAAGAGCTGCCAGGGAGCCCACAGCGAATGTCAGAGGAATCAGGGAAGGAGGCCCACCAGGAATCACCTGGCATCCACAGGTGGAAATGTTGCAGGGAGGAAGGGGCAGTTCACAATGTAGACACTTCAAAGCCTGAGTAAAGGCCACTGGCTTCACTCATTACTCACTCTTCTGAGCTCAGGTGGGGAAGCCAGGTGGCAGAGGGTTGGGGAGGGGCCTTGGATGAGATCAGAGCGTGAACTCCTGGGTAAATTGTGGCCGGAGAAAGAAGCAGAACCTGGTTACTCAGAGCGTGGTCCATGGCACCACCTGGGACCTGATTAGAAATGTGGTATCTGGGGTCCAGTCTTGGCCTACTGAATGAAAATCTGCATTTTAATTAGATCCCAGGGGATTCTTTGTCCATTAAAGTGCAAAAAATAGTGAAGCAGAGATGTGGGCTGGTCCCTAGAGGTATTATTCAACACGAGGATGTCCCTAGGGAATTTGAGGCCAAGGAGGAGGAGGAAAGGGAGAGGTGAAGACACTGCAGTGGAGCCAGACTGAGTGGTGTTGTGTGTGAATTTTAGGGCCGCTCGGGGTTGGGGTACAGTGTGGGACTTGCAGTTAAGGTAGTGTAGTGCTAGGTAGTAAAATACTTCTTGCCCCATGGCTGAAAGTTCCCTGAGGGCTATCCATCTGTGTGCTCCCCAGAGAAGAGAGGCATGTGTGGAGATGTTGTGTGTCTGTGTGTGAAGATGAGGTGTGGGGCCGAGTTCATGTGTATCTTTTGTATGTTTTTTGTGTTTTTACATGTTAACAATCATCTAATGGAAATTCATATGGTTAATCCTATTATGTACATGTTCCAAGGTGAAGTAAAGTGTAGGCAGGAGATTGTGGGGTATCAGGGCTCAGGAAACTGTCATAGTTTGATGACTTAGGGAACTCAGGGCACAGGTCCGGATCCGAAACTCCCCGTTGTGTCCTCAGTGGGTAGAGGATGGAGATTCCACTGGGTGACGGCAAGTTGTAGTTCCACACTATTGCCACAAGGGGGTGGTGCCGGCCCGGCGACGCAGTACCATATCCAGGTGAATCGCTTACTGGCAGTGTCGGGTCTGCCAGCAGTGCTAAGATCCATCCGAGGGACGAGTGGGATCGCACCCTGGGTGACTGGTGTTGGGGTCAACTCCTGGTCCCCTCGTGCCCGGGCTTACAGCCCCTTCCTCCGGGCTCGGGCCCCCCGCCCCCCACCCACAGCCCAACCAACGCCCTACCAGAGCCACCACCCCACCTTCGCGCTCCTCTCTTGAATCTGGATACCCCAACCCTCTTCCGTGAAAATCCAGCCCGGGGGCGGGGGCAGAGTGAGGGTGCAGCCTAAGCGGGGAGTCAGGGGCAAAGGCGTTTGGAGGAGTGGAAGGTTTTATTTGGGGCAAAGGTGGGAGGCAGGGCCTCAGGCATCCTCTGTCGGGACACTTAATGGAGCATACACTGTACAGGCAGGGTGTTGGGCGAGTGGACCCATGGATAGCACGTGGCCCTTACCTTACTCTGGGGTCAGAAGACGGGGCTTCGATTCCAAACCTTACAGACTGGCCTTGGGCCGGCTTTGAGAAGGACTTGCACGCCCACTGTAGGGGTCCTCCGTGTCCCTCTTAGTGGGGAGAAAGGTCGCTTCCCTAGCTACCTTGGTGTGGTGGGGCAGGGGAGAGGCAAAGCAGAAGGTAGGTTGAGGTCAGTGGTCTGAGTGCCAGTTAAAGAGACCTGGGGAGCCACTGCAGGATTTTAAGGACAGTGGCCTGATCCCAGCTTGACTCTTGGACGATAAGGAATGTATTGAGGGATGGGGTGAGAGTGGTGGGGGTGGTGTATTTCAGGCAGAGAGACCAGGAGCCCGACGGTGGGAATGGAAAGTGGAGCAGCAGGTGGTTACAGTTAGGATATACTTAAAAGAATAAATAAATAAAACTGGGGGGGGGCGTTGAAGAGGGTAAAGGGGGTCAAATACATGGTGATGGAAAGAGACTAAACTTTGAGTGAGGAGCACACAATACAATATACAGATGATGTATTATAATATTATACACTTGAAATTTATATACTCTTATTAACCAATTTATTGAATTTAATAATAATTTAAAAGTCCAACAAAAAATAAATAAAACTTTTCTTTTTCACTGTAAAAATAATTTAGGAAAATTACTGAAACTGGATAAATGAAACCTACCTAAGCTGCTAATACAGCTGCTACTTGCTTTCAGTCTGTTTCCAAGTTCTTTTTTATACATTAAAAAAACACAGCTGTGTTATTGTATACATACAATTAATTTTCCTGATTTTTCATTTATCAGAATGTCATAAACATTTTTTTAAGAGAACAAATCCATTTTTATTTATTTACTTTTCAATAAGTTTAAATTTTTGAGGGTTACAGCATTACACGGAGTCTGTGTCCAATGGCCTCACCAGGAAGTTTACTTTGGAATTTAGCAGGAGCCATGCCTCTGTTTCCGTTAGCAGTTACCTTTCCCCAGATTACTCTGGTTTTGTTCCGTTTGCCACCAGGAGGCACTGTGTTGTTCTTTGCTTTGTACACGTGGGCACATCTTTTGCCTAGATAGAATTCATTTTCATCTCAAGCATAAACACCTTCAGTTTTAAGAATACCGGTGTGCTCTCTCTGGTTCTGGAGACCTCACAAAAATGGCCTTGGACCACAACCTTCTAGATACATTTGTTGTTTTAGAAGTCCTGTTCCAGCAGGACTCTACAGGCTATAAGGGGGAAAGAAGATAAACATTAAAAATAAAAAATAAAAAATAAAATCCTCACCTGAGGCTATGTTTATTGATTTCAGAGAGAGAGAAAGAGAGAGAAACATTGATGTGAGAGAAACATAGATTGGTTGCCACTTATATGTGCCCTGACTGGGGATAAAACCTGCAACCTAGGTATGTGCCCCAAGCAGGAATCAAATACACAACCTTTTGGTGTACATTACAGGATGATGCTCCAACCAATTGAGGCACCAGGCCAGGGCAAGATATGCATTTTTTATATTACTCCTGCCCTACCACAAACTGGGTGGCTTAAAACAACAGAAATTTATTGTCTCACAGTTCTGGAGGCCAGAAGTCCAAGATCAAGGTGTCATCAGGGCCACACTACCTCTAAAATCTGTAGGAGAGAATCCTTCCCTGTCTCTTCTAGCTTTTGGTGTTTGCTGGCAATCCTAGGCATTCCTTGGCCTGTAGATGTACCACTCTGATCTCTGGTTCCATGGTCACATGGCTGTCTTCTTCCAGTTTTGTCTTCTCTTCTTGTAAGAACACCAGTCATATGGGATTAAGTGCCACTATAGTCTACTGTGACCTTAACTAATTACATCTGCAATGACCCTGTTTCATATTCTGAGGTACTGGGGGGTTAGGACTTCAACATATCTTTTGGAGTAGATACAATTCAACCCACAATCCTTTCTAACTGTGCCTTTAGTGACTGCCTAAGATTTCAATAAAAGTAAAATTATATTTATTTAATCAAATTTTTAATTATTAAACACTTGATTTGCACCCAATTTATACATGATTATATATAATTTTGTAATTAGCACTTTATGCATAAAAATTTCCCTCATATTGTTGAATTGGTTTTTTTTTTAAGGACAGATATTTAGAAGAGGGAACATCTGATCAGAGTTTATGAAAAGTTTTAATTATATTGTGGATTTGGGAAGAGGTATAGTGTAGGGAACAGAAGCACAGAGAAGCAAAATGAAGAAAAGAGAATTACCCCAGGCCTATCAGCCAGAGTTTGCTTCTGCCAGTCTGCCGTGGGTTTTTATATATACTGACTAGTGATGTTTTTTTCCTGACTGAGATCTTATTGCAGGTAACAGTTTGTGTCCTGCTTTTCCCACTTACCCTTAAGTCTGAAACAGTTTCTCATCTCATAAACTGTATAATCATCTTTTGGGTGACTGCAAGATGTTATAGTGTAGGTATACAGCAAAATTTAATATTGAATATATGCTATTAGATATTTATGAGCTTCCAAGTGTTCACTATTATAAATGCAGTGTGGCACACATTTTTGTGCTTATTCCTTTTCTGAATTGAGTTTGTTTCAGTAAGTGCCCAGAAATTGAGTTTCTGGGTTAAAGTGCATGAATAATTTTAACGATCTTGAGTCTTTGAAAGTTGCTTTTCAAAAGGATTGTACTAACATACACTTGCATCAGCCATGAATGAGTAAGTGTGCCTTTTTGCCAGCACTCCTGCCAGCAGTGAGTTTTATCTTTTAATTTTCTTTTTAATTTTGAGATCTTAAACATGGTAAAACATGGTATCCTCTTGTTTTGTCTTTTCTGGTTGCCAGTGATGCTATTTGTTCTTATGTGTTTTTCCTCTTTTGGAGTTGTCTCTTCATGTCCATTGATCCTTTGAGGACCCTAATGTCTTACTTAGAGATTTGTATATTCATTTTATATAAAAAAAGGTATTAACCTTTTGTCATAGCTGCCATATGGATTTTTAAAAAGATTTTATTTATTTATTTTTAGAGAGAGGGAAAGAGAGGGAGAAAGAGAGGGAGAGAAACATCAATGTGTGATTGCTTCTCATGCACCCCTAACCAGGGATCTTGTCCACAACCCAGGCATGTGCCCTGACTGGGAATCGATCTGGTGACCCTTTGGTTCACAGTCAGTGCTCAATCATCTGAGCCACACCAGCAGGGCCATGTGGATTTTTTTAGTCTGTTGACTCTTTTATTAAAAAAAAAAAAAAAGTTATTGGGAAATACAAATCAAAACAACAAAGAGATGCCACCTCACACCCATTAGGATGGCTGCTATAAAAAACCCAGAAAGTGTCCTGGGTTTCCCTCTCTTTCTTTCTCCCTCCTCTCCCCTCTCTCTAAAAATTGAAGAAGAAAATCTTTAAAAAACAAACAAACAAGCAAACAAACAAAAACTCCAGAAAGTAAGTTTTGGTAAGGATAAGGAGAAATTGGAACCCTTGTGTACTGGCAGTGAGGATGTAATATGGTAGAGCTATCAAAGTAATATGGCAGTTCCTCAAAAATTAAGATGGTATATTTTATGTTATGTATATTTTAACTACGATTTAACAAAAAGCTATATAACTGGAAAGTATAACAGATATCCACCAAAAAAAAAAAAGTTATTGAGTTCTACTCTGTGTAAAGTATCTCTGTGCTGGGCATAGAGAATATAAAAAAACAAAAAAGGATGTCAAGGTGCCCATGGACCATCAGGATCGACATAGAAACCATCATTCACGGCACAATTTCATCAAGGTTTTGACAGGGATTTGAGCAGCAGCACTGGGAGCCCTGGAGGGCCACAGACAACTCCGAGTCATGAGGCCAGGGGTGGGGGTGGTCATGGAGAGTTCCTTGTGGATCTGAATCTAGGACAGATTGGGAGTTAGCATGGCAAAGAGAGGTGGGTCAGTTATGTGCATATGATATACACGCATATTTGCCGCTTAAGTAGTAAGGCTGCTGACCTTTGTCTTTGTGATTTCTTCCAGTGTTTTTACGCTCATTAAAGTCTCTTACCTCAGGTCTGATCACTTTACTTCTTTCTGGTTTTCTATGGGTCTATTTTCATATTTAACCCTTTACCCAGAAATTACTTTGGTAATTGGAAAGGGGACAAGGGGTCCCAGTGGAAAGGTGGAGAAGCAGAAAAGGAGGGTTGGGCTGCTGCAGGGAACCCTGTTTTCATCCTGCTGCTTTCCTTCTCCACACAATGGCTCTGGGGCTCCCATAATCACCGTCTCTCCTCCCTGTGGTTGTTTTAGGTGATGGGGTGAGGTGGGTGTGTGGCTGAAGCCTGGGTGATTGGAGGTGATGATCCAGTAAGACCATGTTGGCCTGGAAGTATGAGGAATGCAGAGCAGACTGCTGTAAGGACTTACAACATAGGGATTAAACAGGATGAGATGGGCGTATCCATGCCATCTTTCCCGGCACATCACCTACTACCCAAGCTATTGCTCTCTATCTGTGCTTTCACTTTCCTCTCCTTGCAAATGATCTTATTAATCTTTTCATTCACTTGTTTTGGGCTGTGTTCTTGCTAGATCAGAAGCTCCTACAGTACACACGCCTTGTCTGTCCTGCTCCCTGTTAAATTCCCAGTGCCTGGGGCAGGGACTGGCACAGAGTATGTACTCAGGGAATATCGGGTTGAATGAATGAAAAGAAAGAGCAACCTCTCCATGCTGGCCCTGCAGGGGTGTGGGCTGTCAGAAGCTAGGAGAAGCTGCCTTCTGAACTGTTTGCTTCCAATTCCTGTGGGCAGATTGCTGGTAAGGGGCTGAGGGTTTGGACCCCCAATCTAGAGCAGACCCTTCATGGTCTGATCTTAGGGTCTGCATTCCATCCAGAGCAGGGAGGTTGAGAGGCTGAGAGTCTCTCATCCACAGATGCCCCCTGTAGCTGAAGCTGAGGCTGGGCTTATGTCTAGGTTCAAAGGACAGGGCTTTGGGAAAAGGGGTTGAGTCATGGAGGCGCTGCTCCTGCTGAAGTTTTCTGTCTCAGGGGCTCAGAGACATTCATTACAGCCAGGAGGAGAAGTAATTAACCCAGAGAGCAGGAGGGGTGGGGGCAGAGGGAGGACTGATTTTCTCAGGAGGCTTCTGGTGCAGTTAATAAGGGCAGGGGAGGGGAGAGCTCTGCCCATTCTGGGAACATCGGTAATAGAGACATGGCTTCAGGGCCACATCGCCCACATCTGTGCTGACCTCAGAGGAGGAGTAGACTTAGGGTCCAGAGGAACGTGCTGGCATCTGGCTCCATGAGGTAGGCTGTGACAGAGGAAAGAACTCAAGCCAGAGCCAGACATGCCTGAGCTAGAGCCCTAGTATTGCCATTTACCTGCTATGGAACCGGGAGCCAGGTTGCTCTCTGAGCCTCAGTTTCCTTATCAGTAGAATGGAGCTAATAACATGGACCTCGTGTTCTTGCTATGGAGATTAAACGTGAAATGCTTAGTGGTGTACCTGGCCTGCAACAAAGACGTGTAGAGTTGGGATTCAAAAAGTAGTTTGTGTGGCGGGGCATGAGATTCACATGTGAGCAGGCGCTTGGGTGGAGCGGCAGGAACATGTGGGCTCCCCTGATGATGGTTCATGGTGCTGAGACCTGGGACAGGCACAACAGCCTCAGATACAGTTTAATGCACAACTACTCTGTGTTTGTTCTCCATTATCTGTGGTCCTTACAAGGACCCTGCAAGGGTATTATTCTCATTCCCATATATAGATGAGGGAGGAAACTGAGGCTCAGAGAGCAAAGTGGCTTGTTAAAAGTCTGTGGGCTGTAGAGCTGGGATTCCAGTTTAGGCCTTTCTAGTGTCACTGTCCTCAAACGATTCTTTCCTTTAGGCTGCAAGACAATAGAAACTTGGAGTGCACCAGGCACGGAAATTACATGAGCCAGTCCTCGGGTGAACCATGGGGAATGATAGACAACTAGACTAGCCTCCTCCTCAGACACCCCTAATACCATCTACCCTGAACATACACTTGGGCACCTCTCTTACGGGCCAAGGGGGTGGCCCTACTCTGTTGCCTAAGCTTGAAGAATCTGAAATCTGTTCCTCCCAGGCACTGAGCCTGGCCTCTGCTTTTTTCCTGCTGAGACACGAGCCCCTCAGGCCCTCATTGCAGGTTAGAGGCTGGAACAGGGCTTTGGCCCTGGGGCAGGGGATGGTGGTGATAGCTGTAGTCCTTAGATCTTATGACAAGATGAGGGGAGAGGAGACAGGGGGCTGGTGGATAGAACAAATTCTGGCCTCACAGAGGGAAGGCAGGAAAGAAGGCGATGGCAGTAGGTGGAGTCTGGGCAAGATGCCCATGGCCTGGGGCAAAGGTTGCTGTGATGCTCCAACCTGCAGGTAGCTGTTAGGAAGTCTGGGGGTCCCACAAAGGAGCAGTGAGGTCTCCTGTCTCTGAGAAAACTTCAGAAACATGGGTCTCTGGCCCAGATTGCCAAAAAGGCAGAGGAAACAATGCTTTACAGATTATACATATTTTTTTGTTCTCATTTCTTTTTCTTTTTCTTAATTTTTAAAAAAATCCTCGCCCAAGGACGTTTTCCCCCCATTGCTTTTATTTTATTTATTTTTATTTATTTTTAAAGATTTTTCTTTATTTGTTTTTAGAGAGAGGGGAAGGAAGAAAGAGAGGGAGAGAAATATCAGCGTGTGGTTGCTTCTCGTGTGCCCCCAACTGGGGACTTGGCGTGCAACCCAGGCATGTGCCCTGACTGGGAATTGAACCGGCAACCCTTTGGTTCTCAGACTGGTGCTCAATCCAATGAACCACACCAGACAGAACTCTTATTTTATTTTAATTTTTACTTATTGATTTTTTTTTTAAGGTGAGAGAGAAAGGTAGGGAGGGAGAGAGAAAGAGAAAGAGAAACACTGGTTTGTTGTATTGTTCCACTTATTGGTGCATTCATTGATTTCCTTTTGTATGTGCCCTAACCAGAGATCGAACTGGCAACCTTGGTGTATCGGGGTGACACTCTAACCAATTGAGCTACCTGGCCAGGGCCCTACAGGATTTCGTCATGTATTTATAAACTTGGAATCATTCCGTATGTACTTCTTTTTTTTTTTTTTTTTTTTTGCACTATGCTTTTTTTCCCCCCTGCAAGCATATGTCATAAATACTTTATGTCATTTAACATTTTTCTAAAACATAATTTTAATGGATCCACAAAAATAGTACATCTAATTTTTACTATAATTTAGCGATTCTTGGACATTCTGAATATTTGTGCTGTGTCCCCATTTATGTGTGTGTTATTGTTGATTGCTGCTGAGATGGGTATCCTATTTCTTATCTCTGGAAATGTCCACTGGTTACCCTCACAGAAATGGAAACCCGGGATAAGAGGCTACACATGTGTTACTCTCCACTAGCCTCCCCGAAAGACCTTTACAGTCTCATTCTAGTGTTTTTGAAGGGGCTCACCATGGACTGGGCAGTGCTGGCATTATCATTTACAAAAATCTTAGCCAAAATTCTATTTAAAAAAGTAGGTCTTTGTTTTAATTTGTACTTTTTGGTTAATAGTGAGATTGAGTAAGTATTTTACACATTTATCAGCATTTGTGTATTGTACTTGCTTACTTTTTTAAATGGGGATCTCTGTCATTTTCTTATTGATTTGTAAGTACTTCTCCTATATTCCAGACCTTAATGCTTTTTTGGTTGTATATATTGTGAATATGTTTTCTAAATCTTGAGGCCTGCCTTTTTACTTAGTTTTTTATTGCCCAGAGAAGTCTTACACCTTAATGTAGTTCAATTTATAAAAATTTTATGTATATTTCTTACATTTGTTTTTGTATTTAGAAGGGTCTTTTCTTTTCATTATAAAAGTTATTTAACCACTTTTCTACAAGTTTGGAAGAGAAACACAATGTCATGCCCAGTACCACCACCTCATGCAGGCAGGCTGGATTTACTTAGGAGCAAAATCGAGATCTGACAATCCCACCCAGCACTGGTCTAGACTTCAATCCGTTGCAGTAACCTGAGTGCACTTGTGCCTGACACCCAGATGCAGTGGGCAGGGCACAGAAGTGGCCTCACAGAGGCCTGCCTGCAGCTGCTTACCAGCTATGCCTCAGTTTCCTCATCAGTAAACTGGGGAGGCTGGGCCAACCAGCTGGTACCCTAGGAGGAGGCCAGTACAGGCTCTGGGTTCAGACAGCAACAGGTTCAAATCCATGTGCTAAGGTTTTCGACTCTGTAAGATGGGAATGGTAACAGCCCACCTCACTGAGTTTTTGGGAAATTGGTGGGAACACGAAATCAAATGATAGTAATGCTTCTCAGGCAGCCCTGTACACCAAGGAAGCCCCAGTCAAGGTGGATATTATTGGTAGTAGTAGCAGCGGTAGTGGTGGTAGTGTTTGGGAATTCCTGAGGAGACTTCTGCTCCCACCTGCTGGGAATCCCCGTCAAGACGTGGGTCCCTGGTTGTGGCCACAGGGTGAGGCCGGGACAGACAGGCAGGCATAAGGGCCCACCTGGGCTGGTGGCCCGCAGCACAGCCCTGGGGGAGACGGAGAGGGTGGGGACAAGGAGAGGGGCCCACTGAGCAGGACGGCCAGTAGAGGGGAGGCGCTGGGAAGGCTCCCAGCCTCCCCTGGATGCGGCCCCCTAGAAAAGACCCCATCATTTCTCCGGATTTGCGGGGGCGGGGGTCGATCAGGCAGGGTAGGAGGCCAGGGAGTGGTGGGTCCTTCCGCTCCCTCGCTCCCTCCGGTCCTTATCAGCGATGGTCAGATAAGCTCATTGGGACCATTCCGGCGGCTGCCTGCCGCTAATGGAGGCTGCCGGCTGCCGGGCTCCTGGGCGCCCTGTTTACGCAGATAAGCGCTGCCGGCTGCTCTGTACACAGACCACACTTAGCTGCGCAAACAGCTGCCGCTCGTCTCGGGACTCTCAGGCCCGGCCTCCCCCGGGTGGCGGAGGATCCCGGACAGTAGGCAGGTGACAGTGTGGGGTGAGGAGTGGGAGCGTGTGGAGTGGGGGGGCATGGGGGGGGGCGTGGGGGTGAATGAGCCTGTGGGTGTTGGCACGTTCGTGTGTGGCTATGCACGTGCATGGGTCTGAGTGGAGGCGTTGGTCACTTGCAGCCTCCAGGTCCCTGAGGGTGAGAGTTGGGTGTCTGAGCTGTGGAGGGTGCACAGTAAGTGCACTAGTGGGAATCCAAGGGGACTGTCCCTGCGGTGTTGAGCCCCCTGGGCACAGCTCTCACATTGCCTCCGAAGTGTTCCTTCCAGCCAGGCCCTGCTCCTCTGCTCCTAACAGTGGTCCTCTCTGCACTGCTCCCTAATGGACCTCACCCTCTTCCCCCTGGGGACAGGCAACCAGACCTCTGATTTCCCAGAAGTGCAAGCTCTGGCTGCCTGTGTCCTGGCAGGGCAGGGTTTGTGGGCCCCAGAGCTGGGGGGCTACATCAGGCAGGGATGGAGCAGGAGAACTCCTGGCTGTTCCTGTCTCCTTCATCCAGGGCTGTCAGCTGTGCCCCCAAATTCCTCATTGGCCCCCTGTCTTTTGCTGCCAGCTGCCTTCAGGACCTCCTTCTCCTTAGGACACCACATGCACAAGGTCATCTGAGGGAGGAACCGTCTTATCTAGGACAAAATGGGCAGCTGCCCCCAGACCAGGGAAGCCTGCCAAACATAGGCAGGCCTGAGGCATCAGGCCCAGCTGAGCACGGAATCCCACCTGACCCAGCTTTAAGCATAAGCCTTAGTGACATCTCATTAGAGTGAGAGACCGTCCAGTTCTGTACAGTCATGCCAGTTCTGATTACATGCCCAAATCTGCCCCCCGCAATACTCCTGCTTCTGTCACAATCTTGGCTAAACTTTCTCTAGGTTTGCCTGACTCCTGCCCAAAAGCAAGGCCTCCCAGTACCAGTATTCAGTTTGTGTACTGCACAAGACCATTGAGTCTTAGGGACACAGTTTACATTGCTGGTATAGGATAGTATATATATATATATATATATATATATATATCGTCGTCGTCGGCAGCCGTCCGTCTCGAGAGACGATGGTGTAGCTTCTTAAGAGTCTATCTGCACCGCCGAGAATGGCTTTGCAGTCCGACTCGGGAGTGACACGGTATCTGTCTCCTCCCGTGTTGAATCGACATCTTACGATGACGCTGGAGTGTCCTCTCCAGTGAAGCTGAAGCTACAGAGCCTGGGCAGGGTGATATGGAGGGTCTGCTGTTGCCCATGCAGCAGACCCCCCCTCTCTTCGCAGCTGAAGGGTCCAAGGGAAAGACGGAGTCAATACAGCTTGGCTTCAGGTGCGCCGCAGGAGTTGCTGGTGTTGACTACAACGTCAAACCGCCTTAGGGACTCCGGCTCCGGATTTTCTGTCGGGGTTTACTCCCTTAGCCTTTCCCCTGAAGAGGTATGCCGCAAGGCAGCGGAGGTTTTTTTTTTTTTTTGGAGTCAGAGTTTTCCTTCTCTGATGTGCCCTGACTGGAAGATTGAACCAGCGACACTTAGCTCGCAGGCCGACGCTCAATCCACTGAGCCAAACCAGCCAGGGTTATATATATATGAGTGTGTGGTGGCCTCCCCATCAAATCCTGGGTCAGCAGGGAGCCCCTTCCCACACAGGCACAAGGGCCATGGACATGCTTGGAAAAACACATGCACCGGCTCACACGCATGCAAGTGGTTTCACCCCATCCAAATTGTGCTGAGTCTTCTGCCTTTTCCTGACAGTCTGCCATCTGGGATGTGATTCCTAGCACATTCACTCCGAAGTGCGGGTGCTTGCCAATTTGTGTTGACTGGCATTCAGTTCAGAGGTGATGTGTGTGGGTGAGAATATGGGCCCAAGTGTGTGTACCTAGGGGCTCTGGAGAGCTCTCGGGCAGAGATGAAAAGAGCTGGGAGTGTGTCTATGCAGTGACAACTTCATCCAAGTCCTAAGAGAATAGATATGTTCTCTGGTTGCTGATTTAAAATGTTTTTTTGGAATTGCTACATTGGACTGTAGTGATCATACCACGAAGAGCGTTGAAAGGCAATCCACAAAATGGAAGATGTTTGTGAAGGATTCATATCCAAAATACATAAGGAACTTTTATAAATCAGTAAGAAAAAAGTAGACAGTTCAGTAGAAAAATGGATAAAACGTTTGAAAAGGCAACCCACAAAAGAAGATATCCAAATAGCCAATGAGCACATGAGAAGATGCTCAACTCTATTAGTCATGAGGCAAATACAAATTAAAACCACAATGAGATGCTACTACACATCTGCTAGAATGGCTAACATGCAAAAGAGAAATAATACCACATATTGGTGTAAATCTGGAGCACCCAGAACTCTCATACACTGCTGGTGGGACTGTAAGTTGGTCCAACCATTTTGGGAAACTGTTTGACCATATTTGCTAAAGCTTAACATATACCCACCCAACAGTTCCACTCCTAAGGACATACTCTCATATATTCAACAGAAATGAGCACACATATTCACCAAAAAACACTTCCAAGAATATTCATAGCCTTATTATTCATAAAATTCCCAAACCTGAAGCTACCCAAATGCCCATCAACAGTAGAATGGATACATATACTGTATTTAATAGTGCCTTAAACCAGTAGTTTTCAAACTTGAGCATCGGAATCACATGGAGAGCTTGTTAAAACATAGATTGTTTGGCTCCACCTTCAGAGATTCTGATTTGGTAGGTCTAGGATGGGGCCTGAGGATGTGTCTCTTTAACAACCTGCCAGGTAATGCTGTTGCTGTTGATCGGGAAATCATACTTTGAGAGTGGCTGCCATAAACACTCAAGGTTTTATTCTCTCATGTAAAAAGCCCAGAGGTTGGCAGCCCAGGGCCCGTATGGCAGTGAATTGTAGGGATCCAAGGTCCTTCAAGTTTTTCTCTCTGGCTGCATAAGATGTGTCCTTTGCCTCATGGTGCAATATAGCTGCTTAAACTCAAACCATTAGGTCTTCATTCCAGCAATCAGGAAGGAGGAAAGAACAGAAAGAAACAAAATAAAATATTACAATGCCTTTAAGTGCCTTTAAGGACATTTCCTGGAAATTATAAACCCCACTTACATTTTCAATCTGTTGGCCAGAACTTAATCATATATAAAAAACTTATTGCAAGGAAGGCTGGGACTATGATTTTTATTCTGGATGGCCAGGTGCTAGCTAAGTCAGGGGCTATGTGAGTAATGAAGAAGGAAGAGTAGATATTGGGGACAGCCAGAAAGAGCCAGAGAACATACCCCATCCCACCTGATCTGCCCAAGGCCGAGGAGCCAGGCCTGGGCTGGGGGCCTAGACCCAGCAAGTTAAGATTAAGTGATCTCAGATGAGGCAAGCCCCCTTACCTCTTTTTGTTTCGTGTCTTTGTCTGTAAAATGGGGACTCATTCATGTCTTCATCCAACACACATTTACTGAGGCTCTTTCCTGGTCTGGCACTGGGCTGGGCCCAAGATGGAAAGGAATAAGTCAAGGGCACTGGATACGAGGTTCTAATAGTCCATGGGACAGGTGGACAAATACTTCTGCCCTTCTGGTGCAAGGTGAGGGGTATTCTGGGGGGAAGTACAGGGAATGGCCCTGACCCAGCCAGGAAGTGGGACTTGGGGGTGGTCTCCACAAATAGCATGTCCTCCTAGTTTTAGTGTTGTTGGAGGAGCAAATGAAATACTAGATATTATGGTGGCTTACAAACAGCAAAATACTGTAGAGAAGTTTGTTGCTTTTCTCTCTGAGACACAGACCCAAATTGGGTGTAGGGTATGTAATTCCCAATGCTGCTGAGGCCTGCCATCAGGAGAGGCGATCTGAAGGAGAGGATGAAGGGGCTTTAAGTATGGGTGGAAGCCATGGATGCTTGTCCCCAGAAAGATGTACTTCAATACAGATTTTGCCATGTAACTTCAAGGGCTTCACAGACCACTGAAGCCCACTGAAGGACCTCATTTAAGAAATGTTGTCATAGAGAAAATCTCCATCTTGGCCAGTGGTGGTTTTTAGGAGCTCCGGGATCTGAGACAGCAGTTTCAAAAGGTTTTCCTCAATAATGCCAACTCTGCAGCCAAGACTTTAAGCAGCAAAACCCCTGTGGCAATGGCAGTGGCAGAGGTGACTAAGACTGGGCTGCAGTTTCAAGGGACCCCAGTGCTGGGCAGAGAAGAAAGAGCAGAGTGAGTGGAGGGGAGGCAAGGGAATGTGGACAGAGGAAGAGGAGGATGGAGGCTAGGGGCGCCATGGATGCCTGGTGCCAAGAGCCAGACAGGTCTGCAGTGCCTGTAACAGGGGTGGGATGGGGATGGGGAGGTTGGGGAATGGAGGCTGGGTAGGCATCAGAACTGGCTTTAGGCCAGTGTCCTCCAGCTGGGAGGCAGCACCCCCGCCCTGGGTCCTGTAAGAAGTGGGAAGTCCTGGTGCAAGGGGGTGTCAGGTGAAGCCCTCAGAACCCTAGTTTCTGTGCATTTGGCCAGGACCTTGGTCTCCTTGGGAGATGCCAGGCAGGTGGGAGGTAGGGTGTTTCTTGTTTTCTCCTCTCTCTGCTGTCACCTCCATCCCCTCTCTTACTGATGGCACAAATGGTCACAACTAATGGCTTTCTATGGACCCCTCAGAACTAATGAAGCTGTTAACAAGCAATTCAGTAAATGAGTTGACACCACTTTATCACTGCCCCCACCCACCAGCGCCCCTCTGCCAAGGGCCACGGGGGAGGCCACAGACTGCACAGTAGCTCATGGACCCCGTGGACATAGAATGGGGTGGGGATGGAGTCTGTCACTTCAGCCAGGCAAGGGAGGTTTGGGAGAGAGTGTAGGGGGAGGTACAGGTGAAGGAGGAGGGGAAGATATGTAGAAAGGGGTTGGTGGGGATGGTGGAGAAGGGTGGGGAGATGCAGGTGGCAGACATTGAGAGAGAGGATAAGAAGAGATATTTGGGGGTAGGGGTGAAGTGAGGGCCCCCCTCAGTACCAGACACTGGAGTACAAAGACAGGAAGCCCCAGGCTGAGGAGACTACAGTTTGGATGGAGAGGGAGACAGATACAGTAGCCCCTCTATATATTGCAGTTCACTTATCGCGGCCTCACTGTATCATGGGATTTAAAAAAATAATATATTTAATTATTTATCGCAGATTTTTTGCTATATTGCGGGATTTTGCAGTACTGTATATGTATGTTGTTAAAGTTACATAGGTTTAAGAGTGTAGAATATGTTTAAGAATATAAATAGTGTTTATAAAAGTGTAGAAAAGGTTAATAAGGGAGTGGGAAAGGTTAATAAGGGACTGGGAACGATTTATAAGTGTGTGGGAAGGGTTTATAAAGCCTTAAAATATATATAAATACTAAAATAAATGTAAGGTGCCTACTTCGTGGATTTTCACCTATCGCGGGGGGGGGGGTGTCTAGAATGTAATACCGCGATAAGTGAAAGAATACTGTATATCCATTATTATTGTTGTCAAAGCAAACCTGTGACACAAGCTTTATTGTTCTCCCTTTACAGTCAGACTCAGAAAGGTCAGGCAACTTTCCCTAAGGCACACAGCCGAGAAATACAAGTCAAATGCAAACTCAGAGCAGTCTGACTCCAGAATCCATACTCTTTTCCACTACCCCTGTTCATAAGAATGTAGAAAGGATCAATAACCAAGTGCTGGTGAGCATGTGAAGCTATTTACAATAGCCAAGTGCTGGAAACAGCCTAAGTGCCCATCTGTAGATGAGTGGGTCAAAAACCGGTGGTACATTTACACAATGGAATACTATGTAGCAGAAAGAAAGAAGGAACTCCTACCTTTTGTGACAGCATGGATGGAACTGGAGAGCATTAGGCTTAGTGAAATAAGCCAGGTGGCAAAAGACAAATACCATATGATCTCACCTAATATAGGAACCTAATGAACAAAACAAATGGCCCACTTCCGGCCAAGATGGAGGCCTAGACAGACACTCTGCATCTCCCTCTACAACTAAGAAGAAATACAACTACCTCAAAACTAGAGACAACCATAAGTTTGAGAAAACTGAGCTGCATGGAAGTCCAATAAACAAAGATATAAAGAAGAAATACTCATCCAGACAGGTAGGAGGGGCGGAGCCAGGGCGGAGAGGACGTGGTGTGGTGGTGGCAGCAGCGGTGGCAGTGGCAGGCTGGTGGAAAGTGCAGTCACACATTTTAAAAAGTCGGGAGGGACACCTGGGGAGCTCTCCCAGCACCAGACCAGACCACACAGCTCATGGTCCCAGCGCCGGGGAAAATAAAGCCTCATTGCTTCTGACTGTGCAAACCAGTGTGGGGTGGGGTGGAGGAAGAAACTGCCAGTCTCTCAGAAGAGTGTGCTTGTTTAAAGGGCCCCCACAGTCCTAGAACATCCGCAGACCCACCCACTCTGGGGACAATGGCCAGGGCAACAGCTAGAGAGGCGCCTGTCCCATACAGAAGTGGGAGAAATGCCTGGAAAAGGGGTGAATGCTGAGCAGACAGCATTGTTCCCTCTCGGACCCCTCCCCACATACAGTACCACAACATGGTGAAACAGGTCACCCTGTACTGATGAATACCTACAGCTCTGTCCCTTACAACATAACAGGAGTGACAGCTCTACCTAAGACACAGAGGCAAACAAACACAGGAGCCTGTCAGGATGAGGAGACAAGGAAGTATGGCCCAAAAGGGAGAATGGATCAAAGTTCCAATGGGAGAACTAAGCGACGAGGAGATAGCTAACCTAACAAATGAGGAGATGGCCAACCTAACAGATACAGAGTTTAAAATACTGGTGATAAAGATGCTCACAGGCTTGATAGATATGCTTAAGCACAGCAAACGCATAAGGGAAGAAGTGAAATCTATGCTAAATGAAATGAAGGAAAATCCATACAAAACCAATGGTGAAAGGAAGGCAGCTGGGGTTCAAATCAATGATTGGAACATAAGGAAGAAAAAACAGTCAACCAGTACAGAATGAGGAAACAAGAGTTGAAAAAAATGAGGAGAGGCTTAGGAACCTCTGGGACAACTTTAAATGTGCAAATATCTGAATGATAGGGGTGCCAGAAGGAGAAAAGGAAGAGCAAGAAATTGAAAACTTATATGAGAAAATAATGAAGGAAAACTCCCCAAATTTGGCAAAGGAAATAGACATAGACGTCCAGGAAGCACAGAGAGTCCCAAACAAGCTAGACCCCAAAAGTACCACACCAGGATACATCACAATTAAAATGCCAAAGGTTACAGATAAAGAGAGAATCTTAAAAGCAGCGAGAGAAAAGCAGAGGGTTACCTACGAAGGGGTGCGTATAAGACTATCAGTGGATTTCTCAAAAGAAACGTTGCAGGCAAGAAGGGACTGGCAAGAAGTATTCAAGGTGATGAAAAGCAAGAAATTACAACCAAGATTACTCTATCCAGCAAAGCTATCATTTAGAATGGAAGGGCAGATAAAGTGCTTCCCAGACAAAGTAAAGCTAAAGGAGTTCATCATCACCAAGCTATTATTATATGAAATGTCAAAGGGACTTAAGAAAAAGATCAAAACTAAGAACATTAAAATGACAGCAAACTCACAGCTATCAACAACTGAATCTAAAAACTAAAAACAAAATCCAACTAAGCAAACCAGAATAGGAACAGAATCATAGGTATGGGGATCATTTGGAGGGTTATCAGCTGGGAGGGAGGAGGGGGGGAAATGGGGGAACGGTGCAGGGATTAAGAAGCATAATCGGTTGGTACAAAACAGACAGGGGGGAGTTAAGAATAGTTAAGAACTTACATGCAGGACCCATGGACATGAACTAAGGGGGGTGGGACTGCTGGAGGGAAGGGGTACTGGGAAGAGGGGAGCAAAGGGGAAAAAATTGGGACTACTGTAACAGCATAATCAATAAAATACACTTAAAAAATTAGCAAAATAAACCCAGAGGCATGGAAACAAAGAACAGACTGATAGTGACCAGAGGGGAGGGGAGAGGGGGAAAGGGGGAAATAAGGAGGAGGGTCTAGTTAGGGAACTAGTATAAATGGTCTATGGATGTGGACAACAGGGCGGGGATTGACTGTGGGAGAGGGGGAGGTGGGCAGGGCAGGGGAGAGCAACGGGGGAAAAATGGGACAACTATAATAGGAAAACAATAAAACAAACAATAAAAAGACAAAAAAAAGGAAGCAACAAATGAAAAAAATTGTATAAACCAATGAAACAAAATGTTCAGAGATTTTTTTATTATATAAAAAAGAATGTGGAAAGGGAAGAAGAGAATACTTTGACTTTATCTGATTTGCCTGGTTAATGGAATTACTTGATTAGGGGTGGAGGTGCCACAGCCTCCTTGTGTCTGGATTTCAGCAAGGCCTTTGGGAGAGTCTTTCCTGACATCCTGTAGACACAAGGGTGAGGATGTGTGGGGGAAATGACTCAATGGCCAGAAGGATTTCTAATTAGATGGGGCCAATTCTAATGACAGTCATGCAGAGCCGAGGCAGTGACTTCGGACTGTGGGGCTCTCTGTCTCTGGGTCTGTTCTGGTTAACATTTTTTCCTTTTCCCTCCCTTGTATTTAGTTTTTATTACTCAAGTAATATATGTTTGCTGTAGAAAAATATAAACTATAGATAAGCAAAAAGAAAGAAAAAGCACCCAAATCTCACCAACAACACTCATTGAACAGTCTTTCCAACTTGCTGTAACTTGGAAAATTTTCATAATAAAGTGTTAGGGATAAAAATCCTACTAAAGATAATTCACCATTCACATTTAAAGTGCATCCTGCCAATCTTTCCTTTAAAAAAATTTTTATTGTATTTATTGAGGTTGCTTTCCTTAATTAAAGTATGTAGGTTTCCAATGTACAGTTCTATCTGCCAATCTATTGCAAACAATAGCCATAAAATGTAGCATTTTATTGGGTACTTACAATGAACTGGCATCATATCATTAAGGCCTCATAACCCTTTACAGGCACTTTTATGAACTACTTTTCACATGATAAAGCTGGAGCTCAGAGATGAAATAACTTGCTCTGGCCACAGAGGCTGGGTGAACAGCTAAAGCAGAGTTTGAACCAGGATTTGTCTGACTCCAGAGCTGCACTCTGAGCAATTATGGGATCCTGTGATCCCTAAAGTGAGCCTAGACCCACCCCGACCACCAGTCAGCCAGTGCCACTTCTGCAGACGGTGCTGGTGCGCAGGTCGTGGCCCACAACTGTCTGAGTGCTGCGGGCCTTGCTGGTGTGCCCGGTGGCGCTGGCCGACGCCTACCCACTTCTACCCGAGACCCTGAGCGAAGACGTCACCGAGGACCAGAGCCGCCTCTACGCCGAGCTGCGCCAGTACCTCCACCCGCTCACTCGGCAGCTGTGTGACCAGCGGGCGGAGCCGGGTCTCTAGGGTTCCCACCCTCAGCCAGGCTTCGCCAGGGGTGTGCCCATACCTGACCGCGCCCATCTCTGACCTCGCCCCCTAGGTTTGGGAGAGGCCTCAGGTCGGAAATGTTCCTCCAGAAATCAAGAAGTATCTTATCCAACCTCCTGGGCCGCGCATTCCTCCTCGCCACTCGCCCTGGCCCCGAGAGTGGCGCCTGGTCCTGCTGCCCCGCAGAGCCCCCACCCTACACGGCCAGCTAGCACTTCCCTCAATCTCGGCTTCCCCGAGCCGACGCTGGGATCCTTGCAATTCCTCTCTTTTCCTTCCTACAGGCCGGCAGGCACCTTCAGGGGTTGACATCCCAAGGCCCCCTGGGAGATGCTACCTACATCGGCTTCAGTTGCATGTTTGCTCCAGACTCCGGACCCTGGATTCCTTCTCCTGACCGCGCCTGGAGGGGAGGCTTTGTGGTGGGGTCCTCTTTCCATTTCTCTGTGCCTTGCCCCCACTGAGATGGAGATCTGTGTGTGGTCGTTTCCCTGACCTCCAAATAAAGAGCACATTTCATTGAATCGGAATGTGTGCATTTGTATTTCCTTTCGCTTCTCCTTCGTGGAGGTGGCATCCTGGTGGGAGAGGAGGGTGGGGGTGCCAGAGAGCCGGAAGAAGACTGGAACCTCAGATAAAAGCCTTCCCAGGACTGGGGTGGAATGAGGGCTCCTTCTGCTCTTAGCTAAGAGAAGACATTTCTGCCCTGCGGGGGAGTGGACAGCGCCTAGACAGTGACTTCTCTGGAACTCTCCAGTCGGATGGCAAGGGGCAGAATGAAAGTCCTTGAAAAGGAGTAGGGAGAGCAGGAAGAAGAGTCACTGGAGGATGGGGAGGGCGGGAAAGAGCATGCTAGGCAGCCTAGGAGAATGGAGGGAGACAGAACACCACCCGCCAGATGAAGGTGGTTGGGGGCACCGACTAGGCACGAACACCCAAGGTGGTTACCCTGAGGAGATGTATTACTAGCCCTTAGGACTGTAGTGGCTGTGGGCTGTGATGGGGTCCAGGATGGAGCTGTGGAGGAAGTCATTTGGTAGGTACAGTGTGGGGTGGGGTGGTCATTGGCAGTATGGAGGCTGCCCTTCCTCTCAGCAACCAACCTCCCCCACCTTGCTGAATTTACACTCTGCCTAAATCACTAACTGTGCCTTTCTGGTGACAAGGCCATGGGGACACCCTTCTGTGCACCCCCTCCCTTTCTCTGGACTAGACACTGAAGGCTGAAGGCACTGTGGATGTATAAACTAGTCTAACCATCATCCTTCCACACCTGTGACTCTGAGGAATCCCAGAACTTCTTTGAAAGATGATCTTCCTTGAAACCCTTCCTTCCCAGCCACTTTCCTCCAGGAAGCTGGCCTTGATTGTCCCTGATGTGTATTCTTCCCGCGCTCTGTGGCTATCCAGCTTTCACGGACACTGTCTCTGTGTCCTGTCTCACTTCTAGGTCTGGGAGCCCCCTGAAAGAAGAGCCTATGTCTCCCTGGTCAGACACAGCCTCCACAGTCTCTGGGCTCTCTTGGGACTCTAGTTTAGCAGGACCCGGCTGAGCCTGAGGTGGGGAGCTGGGGAATGAAAGGGAGAATCAGGCTGAGGCCAAATCCTCAGATTCATAGAGGGTAAAAAGGGCAAGTAGGCTGGGGATTGTCACTTTGGAGGGTAGGGGCCTTGCGTAACTATTTGCAGTTAGGTGACTCTAGGAGAAGACCTTAAGGCTGGCTACAGGAGAGGCTCCTGCATGGACACAGCCTGCCCCAGGTGGTGTCAGAGCTCTGGCTCCTGTCCTCCCCTGCACTGCTTTCCAGCCTCAGTTGAGACAGGGCTAGAAGCGTGAGGTGGAGGTAGGTCTTGGCACTGGTGCAAGTCACAAGCTATGTGGACTCTGGTGTTCTAAGCTTTTGCCCAGGTCACCCCCTGCTTGCAGAGCCTTTTCCCTTATTTCAGTCTGGACAACATCTTCGGGGTAGTGTTCACCTCCTCCCAGAAGCCTTTCCTGATTTCTTGGGATAGAGTTAGTTTCTCTGCTCTCCTCTCTCTACTGTATAATCATTATCTGAGACTCACTTCCCATCCCATTTTCTCCTTGTCTTTTCTACTCCAATTCTACTGCCCCTGCAACAGGAGAGGTAGGGTGGGAGCACAAAGTGGCTGCTATGAACTTTGGTTCGTTTTGTCGTCAGGTGAGTGGGAGGATGTGTATCTATGTTGGTGTCCATAGTTCCTTGTCTGTTGTTTGATCTGGGAGGACTGCGGCCAGTTTAAGACTAATGCGAAAGACCCTTGGTATGAGCTCTGTATGACCACAGTTTCTACCCAGCTAGACATGTCTGGTTGATCCTCAGTGACATAGGCTAAGTTCTCATTTATGTGGAAGGTTGTTGAGTAAGTGGTTGATCCATTGCTTATTGAACCCAACCAATGTTGGAGCAGGGGGAGCCTTAGGTGTAATTAAAATTTTTTTAATTGATTTATTTTTTTAAATTTATTTATTTGTTTGTTTGTTTATTTTTAGAGAGAGGGGAAAGGAGAAAGAGAGGGAGAGAAACATCACTGTGTGGTTGCCTCTCACTCATGTCCCCAACTGGGGACCTGACGTGCAACCTAGTCATCTGCCCTGACTGGGAATCGAACCAGTGACACTCAGCTCGCAGGCCGACGCTCAACCCACTGAGCCACAGCAGCCAGGGCCTAAATTTATTGTTTGAGAGAGAAAAAGAAAGAGAAAAACATTGATTGTTGTTCCACTTATTTATGCGTTCTTTGGTTACTTCTTGTGTGAACCCCGATGGGAGATTGAACCTGCAACCTTGGTGGATTGGGACAATGCTCTCACCAACTGAGTTCCCTGGCCAGGGTAGACGTATTACCAATGATGATAGCAATAGCTACCTTTTTAAAAAAAGCACGTATGTGCTAGACACTGAGCTATTTGTTTTAAATATGCATTATATTGCTAGGATATTGATTTGGCTTCTTAAATGGAGACAGAGTTAACAGTAGCTTAAACAAAATATAAGCTGATTTCTCTTTTACACAAGGTGTGAGTGGCATCTGGGTAGTCAGCAGCTCTTCTCCATGAGGACATCTGAGAGGCCAGGGTCCTATTTTGTGGCTTCCCCATAACCTCATCTACGTGACTGAAGATGGGCCACCATCGCCAGTTCTGGTGTTCAGTCAGTGGGAGGGGAGGGATGGGGAAAGGGTAGGTAAGCTGGTTACTGTGCTGCATAACACATTACCCTAAAACTTAGGAGCTTAAAACAGCCATTATATTTCACTCATGATTTTGTAGGTCAGGATTGAAGGGTTTGACTAGGCAGGTGCCACTTGGAGTCTCTCACATAGTGACAGTCAGAGGTTGGCTGGGGCTGCAGTCGTCTGAAAGCTCCACTGGGCTGACATCTAAGATGGCTCACTCACATCTGATGGGTGCTGCTGGCTATTGGCTGGGAGCTCAGCTGGGGTTGTTGACGTATCACCTCCATGTGGTCTCTCCAGCTTGATGTTCTTGGGTAGTTGGACCTACATGGTAGCTTTGGAGACACTCTTGTGACAGGGAGTATGGAGAATGTGATGCTGGTCAAATTCCTTGCAGTCTCCTATGTGGGAACCTCCATTCCCCTCACGACTGTACACTCACCTTTACCCTGTGACCCCAGGAGTTTCTGGGGTGTTCTTAGTCTCATCACAGCCCTCACGCCATCCTCAACACTGCCCAATGGCCATCCGCCCTGTCCCGGAGGGCATGAGGCTGGGAAGGGGGAGAGGGACCACTGTCATTTTCATTTAGTCCACCTGCAAGTACTTGGTGACTTCTCCCAGCAGGGCTCCTTGACTAGTCCTGGGAACTGATGAAGAGGAGTGAGTGAGAACCAGCCATTGCTGTTCTGGACATGGTCATACTGTTTAAAAAGCACATCCACTATCTCTTCCTCCTCAATTGTCACAACATCTGGAGAGGACCCAGAAGAGGAATCTGTTGTTTGCAAAGGAGAAAAACAAAAGCTACAGGTTCAGTTGACACTGTGAAGTACCTGTCATTTCTTAGGCTGTGACAAAGCTGTTTACAAAACTATAAATGGCCTGTGCACTTGCGCCAATCCCCAGATCCACCATCTGTTGTGGGGGTTGGGGCCTGACGAGGACAGTGGCCAGAACAGGACCCACCAGGCTATAGTCGCATGGGAACTCAGACCCTTCCAACTAGAGTTGGAGCCTGGCGCCCCCTGGTGGCAGACTGCAGCCTCTGCCTGCCTCACTAGAGACCTCACCTGGGACCCATGACTAATGCACCTCCCTTGATTTGCTAAGTCAGAACGGAGGACCAAATGCAGGGGCTTATGGAGACAGAACCACCTCCATACTTGCTTTGTGGAAAGTAAGTTGTCGGTTGAAGCATTATTGTTCTTGTTGTGAGAAATGAGAATTGAGAGGAATAAGCAGAGCACCGACGTTTCCTCGCTATCTTGAGGAAAATTAAAGCTCAGATGCCCGTGGCATCACCTCCAGTCCTCACCCTGGTATCCCAAACCGCTCTCCTAACACACGCTTTTAGTGTCTTGATTCGGGACAGTAGAACCTCAGGGGCGAGTAGTCCTTTGCTCCCTCTTCAGGTTTCTGCGTGTCAATCAGACACAGCCACTCACTGCTCCTTGGCCTGGGGTGGGAAAGGGACACAGAGCAGGGAAGAGGAGGAGGCTCCTGGGGGGTGGGGGTGGGAGACTGCTGGGATCAGTGGGGTTTGGATTCTAGGCCAGAACTTGAGTCCTAGACAGCTGTGTGACCTTGGGCAAGTGACTTCACCTCTGTGAGCCTCATGTTTCTTAGACAAAAAGTGGGAAATCATAGCAAAACTTTGATGGCCCCACTTAGTCCAGAATTTGAAGTTAGACTTTATTTTAAAGCCTGACTCTGCCACTGACTAGTTATGCCAGACTTAATGACTCTGAGCCTTAGTGTCTGAATCTGTAAAATGCGTTATTATAGGGACTCAGTGAGGTGGTTGAGCTGAAAGCCCTCAGGAAAATTCAAAGCTTTGCAAATGATGCTGGTTTTTATCACTCCCATGGAATGGGGGCTCTGAAGTAGCTACCAGAAGTTGGTACCCTAATTTGCCCTGAACCCAGGCACCTCAATTCTAATTTTGCCTCCTACACACCAGCCAGAGAGTGGGTTTCTCCTTGCCTGGGTCCCTACTCCTTTCCACATTGCCTCGTTACCTGATGCATCTCCCTCATTTCCACGCTGTTCTAATCCCAGACTGGAAGGGACACCTCGAGTCTCCATCCTTCATCCCTGGTCTCAGAGCCCCAGCCTCAATCTTCTGCCCTGAGGAAATTCCTTTGATGCTTTGGGTTAATCCTTGAGGGAAGTGAGCTGTTCCAAAGCTTGCAACCAGAGCCCTTCATTATCCTGAGAAGCCAGAACCTCACCCTCCTTGGACCAAGCCTGCTCTGGTGCCCAAAGGCAGGTGGGGGTCCACAGGAGACTTACTATGGTTCACTTTTACCCATTACACTGCTACATCTGGCATTCACAACACTGCCCTGTCCCTCTCCTGTCCCTGGCCCCAGTGAGCTGGCTGGCGTTGCAGGTACCAGGGAGACCGTGGGAGGAGGGCGTGAGGGCTGGTGAGTGAGGCTGACAGAAGGCGGGGACTCTGGGGGGCTGAGGACTATAAAGGGGCAAGGCTGAGAGCAGAGGACCCATCCAGCCTAAGGCAGACACCTGCTTGGTCCAGGGCCCATTTGCTTAGGACTCAGGGTAAGTGATCTCAGCCTGCCCCAAGGTCTGGAGGACTTTGGGGGATTCCCTGGGGCTAGGGCCTGGGATGGGGGAAAGACTTGATACTTTGCTGGGCGGGGGGTTTCCAGAGGCCTGAGGTCCTGCATGGGTCTGGCTCTATATCAAGACAACTCTTCACCCTGGAAGAGCAGTTGACTAGAAGACTGCAAATGTGTGTGGCAAGTGGTTGGTGGTGGCTGTGAATACAAATGTGTGTGTGACTTTGACCTCGGGGGTGATTGGGATCCATGTGTGTGACCCTGACTGTCTATCTGCATGTCTATCCCTGGGAGGGGTTAGGGCGCAGACCCGCAGGTCACTGATTTCTGTCCTTTGGTTCACAAGTTTATTCTGTGTGCCCTGCCCTGTAGGTGAGGAGAGCCCTTACTTCCACCAACCCCTTCCCACCAGCCCACACCCCACATCTGCCTTCTCAAAGCCATCAGGCCTCGGGTGTCATGCATCCTGTGTCTTCTGCCCCATGCCCTCACTTTCTCTGCTACACTTCTCTACTTTGCTGAGGCCCTGGCTGAGCTCCGGCGGCTGCGCTGCTCAGGAGAGGAGCTGTCTATGCTTTCTAGGGCAGCGTCTGGGAGGTGGGGTGTCAGGTCCGCGTGGCTCTTCGCTCTGGAGAGGCTCGGAGAAATGGGTGACGGGCTAAGGTGCTGGCAGGTGGGCTCTGTTCTGCCTCCGTCTCCCCTGCCACTCCTTGCTCCTCAGATGGCTGCCACCCGCCACTGCCTCTCCGTGCTGCTCCTGTCTGCCTGTGTGGCTTTGTTGCTGCAGCCACCACTGGGTGCCTGTGGGGCCCCGCTGGAGCCGGTGTACCCAGGGGACAATGCCACACTGGAGCAGATGGCCCGGTACGCGGCTGAGCTCCGCAGATACATCAACATGCTGACCAGGCCCAGGTGTGTATGAGAGAGAGGGAGAGAGGTCTCAGTTCCCTCCCCTTCCACATTCCTGGGAAAGCAGAACCTCTCTGCTGACCAGGCCTGGGCCAATGTGCCCGTGGCAGGATGGTGCCCAAGGGCAGGAATGAGGCAGGTGGGCACAGTGCGTGGTTGCCCCAGCTGCCTCTCCCCTCCTAGATATGGGAAAAGAGACAAAGAAGACTCACAGAACTTCTTGGAGTGGGGTTTCCCCCACAAAGCTGCCCCCAGGTTGGTTTGATTTCCTGCCCTGTGTACTAGCTCCTTGGGGCTGAAATGGGAGTTGGGGGGGGGGGGGCGAGGAGAGCATGGTCCGGGGGGCGATGCGTCTGAGGTCTCCTGAGGGTGTGAGGACTGCTCACTCACACTGCCATGATCTGCCCTCTCCTCTCAGGGAGCTCAACCTGATGGATGTGTGATGCCACCTCCTGCCTCCTTGGACTCCAAGGGCAGTGCCAGCCCAGCTCTCCCCTCCACACCCTTGGCTCTGGCCAAAGCCTGCTCCTCGCTCCTGCATAGGCTAAATAAAGCAAATTAAAGGCATAGCCTCTCTCTGTGGACCTCCGGTGGGGGCAGGAGTAGCCAAAGGTGCAGGAGAGAAAGGGGGAGGGGAGGCAGGAGAGGGGAAAGGAGGGGCAAACTGTGGCCTGGAGGGACTCAGGGACTCCCCGAAGGCCACTCAGTGAGTCAGTGAAGTGGCAGTCTTAAGCTTGAGTCTTCCCATTTCAGCGCCTATAGACTTTCCTGATCATCAGCATGATGACAGCCCTGTCCCCACCAATTCTTCCCTATAGTTTAGTGTCCTTGGCATGGGGGCTGGGGTGACAGCCCATTCCAGAGGAATGACTGGTGCAAAGATAGGCACCGGCTGCCTCAATGACAACAGAACAGCCCTCTGGGCAGGTCACTGCGTGTTCAGTTGGAGCACAGCTCACTGGGGTACAGAGCTCAGTGGAAACATGGCTGGACGCAGGGACTGGGAAGGGGAGGGGCCTGGAGAGGGGAGGGGCCTGGAGAGGGTACCATGTGCACACTGTTGGGAAAAGGAGCCTACTGTGTGCCAGGGGTTTTTAATCCTCTCAACAACCCTGTGAGGGTGATTGATAATGGTTATCCTCACTCCACAGAGGAGGAGACCAAGGCTCACAGAGGTACATGCATTTGTCCAAGGTCCTGGCGCAGATGGCAATCTAAGAGGGATCCGGCATCCATGTTAGAGTCAGATGAACCTAGGTTCAAATAGGGATCGGCCACTTTATGTCTGTGTGCTTTTGGGCAGGGATATAACCTCTCTGAGCCGCAGATTCCACCTCTGTAAAATCGGCTGTAGTGAGCATGCCATGAAATAATGCATGTGAAGCTTTTAGCATGGCCCATGACCCTGGTAACGCTCAGTGAATGGGAGGTGTCAGGGGGCCAGCTTGTGATGCAGCCACCAGCCAGCCAGGGGTTTCCACGACTATGCTGGAAAGCCAAGCAGAGAGAACGTGCTCTTTCTTCAAGCAGGGAAGGGGGATGGGGGGCCCATGGCAGGGGCTCTGGAAGGCAGGCTTTAGGTGAGTATAGGAAATATCTCTGAAGAACCAGAAATTTGGAAATAACTTGTCCTGAAAGGTTGTGAACTCCTGGGCAAAGGAGCTATTCAAAGAGCCGCAGGACAGGAGGCCTTGGGGGAATTCAGGTTCCAGGGAGGAGGCTCATCTGTGGGTTCCACACTCCAGCTCTGGAAGGGCTGGAAAGAGATCCTGCCCCAGGGAGGCCTGCCTTGGGGAGTTCCAGTGGGTCCCAGTGGCCTTCCCCAGCCTGTGCCCTGCTCAGGCACCTGAATAGGAGGTGGTGGGGTGGTGTGTGTATGTGTGTGACTGGGAGGGAGGAGCTTGTCTCTCTCCCCTTTTCCTGGACTAGGAGCACCTGTGGATAAGGAATAGTCATGATGGTGGGGGTGGAAGGAAGAAATGAGAGAATTAGAACTTTCTGGTTCCTGGAATGGCTTCTCCTGCCTCCCCCACATGCTCCACCCACAGAGATGGGGCTTGTGGGTTTGGTGGATAAAGGATCCACATTCCTGGGCTCAGAATCTCGCACTGACCCCATGGCAATGACACCACACCCTGTTTCCCCTCCAGTCCTTGCCGCGTCTGGTGTGTGCAAATGACCTGAAAGCAGAGCCAGGCCCTACAAGGCAGAGGCTGGAGAGGATGCAGATGCAGGCAAATGCATGGCTCAGGCAGTTGCTGAAGTCCGCGGCGTGTCTGGGAGCGGGGCTGGTTTCAGCAGAAGATCAGAATTGGGGTCTGGATGATGGAGCCTGAAGCTCTGTCCCAGAATCTTCTCTGGCAGCTACAGGGAAGCGCACTGAGGAGGGAGAGGAGTAGACACTTCCCAGGGTCAGGAATTAGGACCCTGCTCAGGACACCCCTGTGAATTGGATCTACTTCTGCCCAGGCCTCTCTGATGGCCACCAGCTAGCTCCCAGATGCGAATGCCACCCTCTCATCCAGCTTCTCAGAGACAGGCCTGACTAGGCTCCCACCCCTTCCGCTGCTCTGCTCACTTCCAGTGGGGCTGAGAGGGTCCAGGAGGCAAAGGCCGTACCTTAGGACCTGCACGCTAAGGCGCAGGCAGAGGCACTGCTGCCGCTTGTTCCAGTACCAACACTGACGTTCCCAGCCCTCCCCTGCTCTGTGTGGGAACTTGGGGTGGGGGTCCGGCTGAAGGGCCTCCTTTGAGGGAGCTGGAAGCTGATGCTCAAATTCTGTTCTCCCCCTTGGTTAGTGCCCCAGCCCTGGTGGTGGAGTGTGTGTGTGTGTGTGTGTGTGTGTGTGTGCGTGCGCGCGTGGTGAATGGGTTGCAGGGAGGAGGCAGAAGCCCAGCAGCTGAGGCCTTTTTCTCAGCAGGAGCTCCAGGGTCCTCTCTCCCTTGAAGGACAGGTAGGTAGGTCTCTTCCTGTTCAGGGTCCACATTAGTCATGGAAGCATTAGAGATTCTATTTCTCTTTATTGTTCTCACCGGAGGGTGGGGTGGGAGGAGCTGGGCCCCTCTCAAAATATAAAGGGGGTCTGTGGGTGGGGAGACTTGAACAGGGCACCTGGAGGTGAAAGCTCAGCCTGGAGAAGGCAGACCCTGTGGCCCTGGTATCTTCCCCCAACCCTGACCCGCACCGCCGGGGCTTCCTCTTCCTCCCGCCCAATCCGCCCCCAGTTCCAAGGCTCCTGACTGGTGCCAGCTGTGCCCAGGCTGACTAGTGCCACCTGGGGCCCTAGGAGGAAATCGGTGGTCCGGGTTTCGCAGTGTTCCGCGGTGGGAATTTCGCGGGGTTCGGTGGAAGGGGTTTCGTGGCGTACGCTGGGGGGATTTTTGTGCTGTTCGCGGTTTTCTTGGGGTTTTCAACGTCACTGGATTTCTTGGTGTCCTTAGACTTCAAGCTGGGGAATACATCTTTGCAGAGGTCGTGGGGTGGCGATGCGCTCAGTGGCGAGGTATGGGGGCCTCCTCCCCAACCCCCATTCCCCGTTCTCCCTCCCTCCGGCTCTTCCCCCGCCTACCTGCTGTTGAAGAGCTTCTCTAAGTACTTGTTGAACTGGCTGAAGGTGCTCAGCCAATAGGCCGCCCTGGGCCCACGTGGCTGCTGCAGCTGCATCTCCTCCCCCAGGACACCCTCGGGCCCCTGCAGTAGCACCACCAGGCACAGCAGGGTCAGTGCGCACGCGCAGCGCAGAGTCAGCGTCTGGAGGGGACAGAGCAAATAGAGAGCCGCGGTCAGTCAAGTGAGGCTTGCAGGGTTGGCGAGCTGGGGGACCGGGGCGCTCAGACCCAGAGAGGTATCTGCCTCGGGGGCGTACACAGGTGCACAAGCGCCGTTAGGGACATCCAGGTTCCCGAGCCAAATGATGCACCCGTGGACTTGGCACAGTGATGCGCACAAAGCACCAGGCAAACCGGAACATGGGATAGACCCTGAGGCGCTCGAGGACAGCACAGAGCCATTGGTCAGGCCCCTAACCTCACTGACCTCTTGCATAACTCTTTGCTCACCCCACTCCAGCCTCTCCTGCCTCCTGGCTGTTCCTCAAAAAATGCTGTTTTCTGCCTTGAAGATGCTTCCTCCAGATAGCTTCATGGCTAACTTCCTCCCCTCCTTCAAGCATCAGCTCAAAATTCACCTTCCAGTGGGTCCTACGCTGACACCCTTATTTAAAATTGCGTAAATTGTCTTCGCCCCTCCTAAGTGCCCCCCACCCATGTAAACACCAGTATAGCTGAGCTCTTTGCCTATTTTGTTCACTGATGTACTACAAGAACCTAGAACAGTGCCTGGCACTTAGTAGGTGCTAGATAATACATGTTAATTGAACGACTACTAACACAGTTGTGCCCTGGCTGGTTTGGCTCAGTGGATTGAGCGTCGGCCTGCGAGCTAAGTGTCGCTGGTTCGATCTTCCAGTCAGGGCACATCAGAGAAGGAAAACTCTGACTCCAAAAAACCTCCGCTGCCTTGCGGCATACCTCTTCAGGGGAAAGGCTAAGGGAGTAAACCCCGACAGAAAATCCGGAGCCGGAGTCCCTAAGGCGGTTTGACGTTGCAGTCAACACCGGCAACTCCTGCGGCGCACCTGAAGCCAAGCTGTATTGACTCCGTCTTTCCCTTGGACCCTTCAGCTGTGAAGAGAGGGGGGGTCTGCTGCATGGGCAACAGCAGACCCTCCATATCACCCTGCCCAGGCTCTGTAGCTTCAGCTTCACTGGAGAGGACACTCCAGCGTCATCGCAAGATGTCGATTCAACACGGGAGGAGACAGATACCGTGTCATTCCTGAGTCGGACTGCACAGCCATTCTCGGCGGTGCAGATAGACTCTTAAGAAGCTACACCATCGTCTCTCGAGACGGACGGCTGCCGACGACGACGACTAACACAGTTACATTCACCTGCATTCACAACCCCAGCCATGCACAGGGAATTTGTGCCAGCATACCCAGGCACACATAGCAATTCAAATATTATAATGCCCATAAACATGATATAATCCCCCTCCCCCGCCCCTGAGCCCCTGAGACTCTCAACTCTCTCTTGACCAGAAAATTCCCTCATCCCCACCATCCAAAGCAGGGATAGGAAAACCTGACAGCTGTCCTGGCCATCAGACTGGCAGGGGTGGGGGTGGGGGTACCCTGACCTCAATCCTTCATGCCCTTAATGACCTGGGGAGGAGCATTAGGTGCCTCCATGCCCAAGATCCTGGAGAAGACAGCTGGCAGGGGCCCCCAGACATTACCATGGTGCTGGGCAGGTGCAGAGCAGCAGAGTGAAAGGGTCTCTGGCCAGGACCTCCAAGGCCCTTTATATCCCTTCGGATCTGTGCCCCTTTTCCCTCTAAGGCCCACCCCCAGCTTGGCCTCCTTATCCTGCCCCTGTGTTACAACCTGGGAGTCGGGAACAGGGAGAGGGTGGGGGTGGAAGCACATGGACTTCCAGCTGTCCTGACCAGGGCACAGTCCCTGCCAAGGGCCCAGAGGCGTGGGTGGCAGAGGTGGGAGGCACTGGGGAATACGGTAACTTTTTCCTCCAAGTCTACCAGTCCTAAGGAGGAACTGTCACTGCGGTTGGGAGGGGCCTGTGCTTTTCCCAGGGGCTGCTCTCAGAGTTGGGAGGGGGGCTATGCTGAGAGACCAGGCCTTCCCATCCAGCTGGATCCAGGGTGCCTCGCTTCCCTGCTGAGCAGCTGTGAGGCCTCAGCACCCTTATTCCCAGCCTTCAGACTTACTAGCATGGGAAGGGGAAGCTGAGGTGTCTGCCATCAGGTGCAGGCCCTACTGCTTGTCCTGGAGTTTTTCTGGGCCTGCCTAGCCACTTCAGAGCCCCTGCAGGGTGGGTGACCTGCAGAGCCTTCTAAAGGGTGGTGGGTCTTGGCTGCCTGAATGATGAACTCAGGCTTTGGGCTGCTTCAGGCCACAGAGCTTTGGCTGTGGGGCCTGTCAGGAGCCCTCTACCTGTTGTTCAGCATTGCTGCTTTTCTGGGGCAGGGTTATAAAATCTGGGCTGATGCTTTTTCATGCCCATCCCACCCCTAGAAGGGGCACAGTAGGATGAGCAGGGGCTTCTGGGTAGGAATTCTGACTTTACCACTTCCTGGCTGTGTGACCTAGATTAAAAAACATTATGTCCCCTGAACCTCTATGTGCTCACCTGGGAAACGGAGCTGATTGCACCTATAGCATGGATTTTTATGAGGACTGAGTTGGTTGATGTAGCTGAAGTCCTTGTAGAGCTCCTGGCACATGCTAGGTAATTAACACAAGTGAGCCCGTCCACTCCTGGGTGCACGCTTCTCACTCATTCCCACTGCTTTCCCAGGGAACGGAGTGAGCAGCTCAGCCAGCACCACTGAAGTTACGGGGGTGGCTCAGCAGCCAAGTGAGACCAGGACTGCATGTCCATGGAGCCAAGAATCTCCACACAAAGAAATGAGATTTCTATGATAAAATTCCATAGTACAAGGTGGGAGGAGAGATCTAGGGACCAGTGTACCCTAAATCCCAACAAGCAGCCTACCGTTTATTCCACTTAGGCCTGAGTTCAATGCTGATGCCCGCATTCCCAAAAGAGTTCAAAAAATGTATCCCTCTTGTAGCTTTGGCTGTGAGAATCCCAACTCCTTAGCTTGACATTTAAAGTCCTTAACAATTTGACATTAGCCTTAAAAGAAAACCTTTTAAACCAACTCCATAGAAGTATAATTTACACACAATAAAATTTTCCCATTTTAAGTATACAGTTGGATAAGTTTTGATAAATAAGTGCCCACCCCACAGTCAAGGTACGGAACATTTCCGTCACCCCAGCAAGTTCCCTCCTGCCCCTTTCCAGTTCATCTGGCCCCAGGCAACTGCTGATCTGATCTCTATGGATTAGTTTTGCCAGTTTTAGAACTTCATATAAATGGCATCAAACAGTATGTTCTTTTTCCACCTGACTTCTTTCACTCAGCACAATATTTTTGACATTAGTCTATGCTCTTAGGCATATCGGCCATTTGTTCTTGTTCATCGCTGACAAGTACCGCTCCTTAGTGAGGACAGACCACAGTGTGTTTATCGTTCCCCTGTTCTGGAGGTTGGTGTTTCCACCCGCTCTCTTTAGCAACATCTCCTGCTGTTGTTCCTTCCTCACTGTACCTGTCTACCATCCACCTGTTAGACTCCAGTGGTCTGAGTAGCCCCACACTCTCATACCCCCAGCCTTTGCTCCTGCTGTTTATTCTGCATTGAATGAGCTGCTCTTACTTCTCTGCCTGGCAAAATCCCACCAGGGACACATTTGGGGCAATTCCACTTCTGTGAGGCCTCCCTGTTCCCCTCTTTGCCTTGCCCTGGGCTAGTGGGGCTCTTGTTCCACTCAGGTGGCTGGCATTTATTATGTCTTCAGCCAGGTGATGCCCACGTCTGGCTCCTGTACCGGACTGAACTCCAGGAGAGAGAGGGAACAGTGTCTTACTCACTCTGTGTCCCATGGACACTGCCCAGTGACTGGAATAGAATAGATGCCTAAGGTTAGCTGAGTGAACACATGTTACTTATTTTGCCTGAGAAACAGAATATATAAAATCAGAGTGTGGATTTTACTTCTTTGCTCATTCTGAAGGGGGATAAGGGAGGGCAGGGCAAATCACCTCCCAAATAGGGCCAAAGCCGTCTGGGGAGGAATAAGGGAGGCTCAGAAAGAAAGAAGGAAGTCAGTTTCTGAGCCTGGGTCTTCCTTCCTGAGCTTGGTTAGCGGGTCCAGTGCCTCTGGCCCCAGGACTGAGACTCCTCCTGGAGGAGGAAGCCCTGAGTCCCTCCTCACAGTCCTTGAGTCTGAGAGTCTCAAGGAATCCCTTTGATGACTTGGGCTCACCCTTGGGAAGCTGGAGGGGCTGTTCTGAGGCCTGAGACTGAGTGTGTTAATCTTCTGATGTCCTCACCCCTCGCCCTTTGGCCTCTCTCCTCTAGGCCAGAAGTCTTGACCTTTTGGCTGGATCCCAAAGCAGAGTGAGGGTGCAGGTCCTCTAAGAAGAGCTCTTGTCTTTGCAAAGGAGAGTAGGCTGGAAAATTCCAGATTGGGAGTCCTCAGGGGTCTGCTTCGGTCCCTGGAGTCACTTGACATATTTATTGCATAGTATTTATTGAGCACCTGTTCTCCCGGAGGGATTGCAGGCACTGGGGACACACAGTGAATGCAATGAAGTCTCTCTTCCAGTAGCTTCAAAGGTGTTTTTTGAGACTAATTCACATACCATACAGTTCACCCACTTAGTATACAATTCAGTGGTTTCCAGTACATTTACAGAACTGTGCATCCATCACCACAATAAATTTTAGAACATTCTGAATATTCTTTAAAGGACCTTTAAATATAAAGGTCACATATACTTTGGCAGTCACCCCCCATTTTCCCCCAACCCTAGCCAACCAGCAATGTATTTTCTGTATAGTATTTGTCTATTCTAGACATTCCATATAAATGCAATCACATGATATGTGGTCTTTTGTGACTGGTTTCTTTCACTTACCATGTTTTCAACGTTTATACATGTTGTAGCATGTGTTATTCCATGAAGTTAGAGGGACAGTTCAGGAGTCCACCCTCGCTTTTTTTTTAAGCTATGAAAAGAGTGGAATTTAATCGTCATTTACAGGACACAGCAAGGTATGAAATTCCACACAGAAATAAGAAACTCGTTGAGAGGAGAAACTTTATACAAAATGTATAGTTTGGAACTGTTTAAATATAGTTTCATTGTAAAAATTGCGACAGTAACAAGCCACATTTATTTGTTCAATCTTTAAAAATCTTTTTTATTGAGTTTATTTGGGTGACATTGGTTAATAAAATCATACAACTTTTAGGTGTACAATTCTATAATACATCATATATATTGTGTTGTGTGTTCACCACCCCAAGTCAAGTCTCCTTCCATTGCATTTGTCCCCCCTTAACCCTCTTCTACCTCCCTCCACCCCCTTTCCCCCTTGTAACCACCATACTGTTTTCTGTGTCTATTAGTTTTTTTATTTGCGTCACCCCTCACCTTTTTACCCTGCTCCCCTAACCCCCTCCCATCTAACCGCTGTCAGTCTGTTCTCTGTATCTATGAGTCTGGTTCTATTTTGTTTTGTTAGTTTATTTTGTTCATTAGATCCCACATATAAATAAAATCATATGGTATTTGTCTTTCTCTGCCTGGCTTATTTCACTTAACATAATACTCCCCAGGTCCATCCATGCTATTGCACAAAGCACATTTAAAAAAGAGTCCTTAGTAGAGAAACAGTAAGACAAACTTATACCAAACATAGTACAGAACAAACAACTGTATGCCTCAGCTGTACAATCTAAAAGTTAAAGGTCCCAGGAGTGCCATCCTGAACTTGGAACATATAGCCTTCAGAGGTAGTTTCTGGCACATTTTGATCTTCTTCCTCCGCAGAGAAATACTTCTCCGTCAAGTTTAATGGAACTACACAGGCTCATTTTCATGGTTTTGTAGAACCTCAGTTTTGTCCAAACCTCCACATTTTTCAATGAGTATGCTAAGTTTCTCAGCAGCCTGAAAGATATTTGAAATGACACCCAGAATAACCAGAATAATTTTGGTATCTTTGGCAGTTAAGAGGTGTATCAGTGGTTTTATGATGCCACAATGAACGAGGTATACAATTTGTTCAACTGTTTCACCACTTGAAGAGCTTCCTTTCGGGTCTTAATGTCTGCCTTAGAGAGAACGCCTGTGAGGAACGGGACTAGTCCGTGATTCACAACTTGTCGTGTCTGGTCCCTGCAGCTGTGATGTTTGACGTTGTCCATTTCTCCTGGCAGGTCCTCAAAAGGTTAAACAGAGATGTTCATAGCAGCACTATTTGCAATAGCCAAGTGCCCATCTGTAGATGAGTGGATTAAAAAACTGGTACATTTACACAATGGAGTACTATGCAGCAGAAAGAAAAAAGGAACTTCTACCATTTGCAATAACATGGATGGAACTAGGGAGAATTATGTTTAGCAAAATAAGCCAGGTGGTGAAAGGCAAATACCATATGAAGTCACCTAATACAGGAAACTAATGAACAACACAAAAAAATGAGCAAAATTGAACCAGAGGTATGTAAACAAAGAACAGACTAACAGTTACCAGGGCGGACTGGGGGAGGGAGTGAAGAGGGCAATGAAGAGGAAGGGTTTAGTCAAGGAGCTAGCATAAATGACCCATGGACATGTACAATGAGGTGGGGATTGACTGCGGGAGAAGGGGTGGGTGGTGTGGGGGACGCAATGGGGGAAAAAGTGGGACAACTGTAATAGAAAGACAATTTTTAAAAAAAGCTTAAACAGAGAGTTGTCACATGATCCAGTAATCCTACTCCTAGAGGAATGAGAACATATGTCCACACAACAACTTGTACACAAATGATCATAGCAGTATGAATCATAATAGCCAAAAAGTGGAAAGAATCCAAATTTCTGTCAACTGATGGAGGAATAAATAAAATGTGGTGTATCCATACACTGGAATATTGTTTAGCTATAAAGGAATGTGTATAGTAAAGAACTTAATTTGGCCCAGAGACAGGTCTGGCCTTTGTCCCTATCTTCTGAGAATTTTTAAGCCTGTGGAATGTCACACCTGGTAGGAGTGGTTTTGTTTGCCAGGACACCCTAGGTCACCCCAGGTAGCCTAATAATGAGATTTGGGATGGGGGTGGGGACACATGGTATCATTTCAATCTCTGGAGGGGATGGATGGAGACAGATAGTCATGTGGGCAGTCAGTCATGTTTGTGTGATGGAACCCCAACAAAAACTCTGGCCAGCAATGCTCAGGTGAGCTTCCCTTGTTGGTCATACTCATGCATATTGTCACGTATCATTGCCAGGAAGGTACTGCTATCTGTAACTCCATGGTACAGGATAACTGGAAGTTCATGTTTGAACCTTTCCTGGATTCTGCCATGTGTCTTCCTTCCTTTCTTCCTTCCTTCCTTCCTTCCTTCCTTCCTTCCTTCCTTCCTTCCTTCCTTCCTTCCTTCCTTCCTTTCTTTCTCTTTCTTTCTTTCTTTCTTTCTTTCTTTCTTTCTTTCTTTCTTTCTTTCTTTCTTTCTTTCTTTCTTTCTTTCTTTCTTTCTTCTGGCTGACTTTAAGCTGTATCCTTTAGCTGTAATACGCAATAACCATTAGCATAACAGCTTGCAGTGTGTTGTGTGAGTCCTTCTAGCAAATTATCAACTGTAATGGTAGTCTTAGGAACCCCTGAACTTGCAACTGATGTCAGAATTGAGGGTGGTCTTGACATTGTCTTTGGGCTGATCCATGGTGGACGTTTTCGAGCGGCCTAACTGTAGCCTGTGCGCCGCCTCCTGTGAAAGCCTGGGCCGGCCATGCGGCTCTCTTCGTTTGTCTCACAACCACATCTGCAAACGAGAAGGCTAACTCACCAGCTGCCTGCCTTAACAGATTCAGAGTACAGAACTGAGGGCTCACCAAACAGAGGTTAATGTGGAGAGGAGAAAAGCTAAGAAGGATGATCGCATGCTGAAAAGGAGAAATATAAGCTCGTTTCTTGGTGATGCTACTTCTCCACTGCAGACAGACTACAACAACCAGGGCACTGTAAACGGGTCTGCTGAGGACATTGTCAAAGGCATACATAGCCACAGTTTGGAAAGCCAGCTCCAAACTACTCAAGCTGCTAGGAAGCTGCTTTCTAGGGGGAAGCACCCACCCACAGCAACATAATCTGGGCTGGTGTGATCACCAAATTTATGTCCTTGGGCAGAACTGATTGTAGTCCCATTCATTCTGAATCCGCTTGGGTCCTCACAAACATTGTTTCAGAACAGACCAAGGCTGTAGTATTTAAAATTCCCATAAAGAAACAGCTTCTACTATGCGTATGCTGACCAGCTGTTCTTAGGTGTCCCTTTTTAAGGACAGGACAGTCTCCCCTGAGTTAGGGGACAGAGCTAACTCCTATTGATGGCATCAGCTCTGTCCCTGCTCTCAGACACTATGCCAGGGACCGTGGGACCTTTGAGCCCCCAGCGGGGTGTGGTCAGGGCTTCTGTGCTATCTACCTCTCTGTGCATCTGTGTCCTTAGACACCAAGCAGAAGCTCCCTTCTCAGAGCAGGCACCGAAGAGCATGGTGTGGCATCATCAGCTCTCGGAGGCCTCTTTTCTTCCCTTGGTCTGAGGGCTACATTCATCTCCCTCTGCTCTGGGTTCCCACAGCTCTTTCTGCTGCTTAGAGTGCCTTCTACGTCTGCAGCTACCTCAGGGGTCCTCTTAGCAGCCCCTACCTGTGGCCATGGGCCACATCTCCTGCTGGCAAGACCTTACACGCACCTTTTCCCAGACTTGGCTGTACATTGGCATCACCTGAAAGCTTCCCGAGCTACCGTTATGTGGTCCCGCTCCTAAAATCCACACCAAGTGTTAACTAAGTACCAACTGGATGGCAGGCACACGAGGTGCTGGAGTTACAGTGATAGTAAGATATAGTGGCTGTCCTCTAAGAACTTCACAGTAGTGGGAATAGGTATTTATTGAGTAGAATAATCAATACTTTAAGAAATATCCACCAATCCCTGGCTGGGTGGCTCAGCTGGTTGGAGTGTCACCCCATACATCAAAATGTTTGATCCTTGGTCAGGGCACACACCTGGGTTGTGGGTCAATCCCCAGTCAGGGAGTGTATGGGAGGCAACTGATCGATGTTTTTCTCTGACAGTGCTGTTTCTTTCTCTCTCTCCCTTCCTCTCTCTCTAAAGTCAATGAAAACATATCCTCAGGTGAGGATTAGAAAAAAAAAAAACAAAAAAAAACACTACCAAGAAGTCACCACTTATAAATCCCTGTTGGAAAGAAGAGATCTTTATCTCCTTTATGAACTGAGTGAGAAGTTGTCTTCTTAGAGACATGGATTGATGGACAGGAATTTAGTAAATGAGTCCTTATGCTCCAACCTCCCATTTTACAGGTGAGAAAGTCAAGGCCAAATGGCCAAGTTTTCAGCACTAAGGGAGGAATGTGGTCTCTGGAAGCCGGGGGGCTCCTGCATTAGGGCATCCCTGGCAGCTGCTTGAGGGAGCTGCTAGGCTGTCCTCCAGTCCCATGTCTGATCCCAAGTTAATAAAAGATTTAGGGCACATTAGTAAGAGTATTTTAATCAAGTCTAGATAAATTCAAGATTAATTAAGCTGTGATGGATAACAGCTAAGGATTAGTGGAGAGATTACAAACTGTTTCTAGGAGTTTTTTTTTTTTTAACGCTGACGATTACACACATATTCTTAAATTAAGTCACATTTAAATGTTTTTTCAGTTCAGCCACATTCATGAGTTATAGTTTTGTAAATTAAAGAATAATGGATGGAAAACTAAGCAAATCTCTTTATTATCCTAACCTTCCAAGCCTAGCTCTGTCGCTTGCTGTGTGATTCTGGGCAAGTCGCTGATTTCCTCTGACCTTCAGCTTATTCATCTATAAAATGAAGTTAATAATAAGTACCTATGAGGTGAGGCACAGCATGTACAGTGGAACCTGAGACCAGGTGACCTGGGGTCAAATCCCAGCTCTCCCACTTACCAGCGTGATGCTTTGAGAAAATTGCTTAACCTCTCAGTGATCCAGTTTCTTCATCTGTAACCTGGGTAATGGTATTCCCCATCTCAACAAGTTATGACGAGGCTCAAAGAAAGCCACACATGTGAAGAGACTGGGTTGTGCCTGGAAGAGAGCGAGCTCACAGGTGCAGTTTCGGTGTGAATGATGGGTAGAGCAGGGAGCGGTGGCCCGCAACTGCAGGATACAATTTTGAGTTCTGAATAAGCTTTTTGAAAATTGAAGAATGTAAATCTAAGCAGTGGGTAAACTTCCCCAGACGCAGTGGAAAGGCAAGTTCTAAACCCTTTTTCCTAATTCCAGCCCATCTCCTCCCAACTACTGGGAAGTGTGGAATAGGGCTTGTATGGTTGAGGGAGCTGGGAGCTAGGGCACATCCATCCAGTCAGAGGAGGACCACTCTGGCAGGGACTAGGGACCAGGGACCCATGACAGCTCAGGGCAAGCAGGCTTTGCAGGTCTGTCATGACCCTGAACGTGGTGATCTAGGAAGAGCGTTGGATGGGAACATCAGGAGGCTTTGGGTTTGAGGTTTTGCCACTGTGTCCAGGGGAACCTTGGGCTTAACTGTGTCATGGAGTTAGGGTCTCTTTGAAATCCTACTTAACTATTAGATTCCTTGGGCCATTCACATGAACCAGGGTTGGGGGAGGAGTGGAGGCAGAAGGAATCAAGAAAAGAAAGCTCTTTAGAGCACTGGGAGGTTGGAAAGAGAGTGGACTGGATTCAGGTCTGTGGGCCGCAGGAGGCAGGAAAGGAAGCATGAGAGAGAGAACAGCGAGCCCTGCAGGAGCCCATGCTGGTCCGGCAGAAGTAAGGGGAGAGCGGGTTTGTGTGTGTGTGTGTGTGTGTGTGTGTGTGTGTGTGTGTGTGTGTGAGAAACAGGAAGGTGAATACAAGAGAAGCTCTGGCTGAGTCAGGGTGTGAAGATGGCTGATTGAAGCTCACATTCTGAGAGCACAGGAGTGCCCTGGCTCCCCTGCCATGGCTTACAAAGCACTTTTATATGGGTTATTCCCTTCAGCCTATATAGAGCCTATGAGATGGATATTTCCCAGCTCAGGTCAATGACTTGTCCAAAGTTACCCAGCAAGTCACCCCACAACCCCTGTCCCTGTCCCTTCTGTCTGTCCCAACCCTCTGTAAGTGTTCTTTTGACAAAGGGCAAAGGGGGTGGGAAGAAGCACAGGGTATGTGTGTGCATGTGTGTGTGTGTGTGTGCATGTGTGTGTGCATGCAGCCCTCCTCCAGGTAACCAGTTCAAGTGGGGACACTCCTCTCTCTTTTCTTTCTGTTGAAAAATAGCAACTCAAGCACCTCACACAGTCCCCTGGGCATCAATCACTCCACTCCCTTACCTTTGACCCTCCCATCCCTGCCCTGCCCAGGGTCTTCAGGGGTACTCAAGGCACACTTGGTGTATGGGGTCTCTAGCAAAGGACATTGGGCTACTGGGGTGGTTAGCAGGACTCCTCATTCCTGTGGTCTGCACTGCCTTTTGCAAGCTCGTTCCCACTCTGGTGATGGGCTGACTATTCCTGGGCCCCTTACAGAATGTCCATAGCAAAGATTTTGGCACTTTGGTGTGGGCACCGGAGGGAGTGGAGGATAAGAGAAGTGGGTGGCACAGACAGGGCTGGGTGTGTGGGCAGCAGGAAGAGGACATGCTATCTATATGAGATATCTGGGGTTCCAGAAACCCTGGGGTGGACCCCGCCTTCCTTGGGAAGACCTGAGGTCAGTTACTGGCACATCAGATGGCCTAAAACAGAGACTAACCACCCGCTCCCCAGCTGGCACCTAGCTAGAGCCTGCTCAGACCTACTCCCGGGAGGGAACTGCATTTATGGAGCACTTTCTGTGTGTCTGGCACTGTGGCAGCCACTCCACATCTGTCCTCTCCAAAGTGGAGGCTATAGTCTCCATTGTACAGATGAAGAAACTGAGGCTCAGAGAGGTTATGTAACTGGCCTAGGCCACACACACAATGTAGACAAACCAGGATTTCAACACAAAATTGTCCAGTTCTAGAACTTCCCACCCCATGGTTTTGTGGTGGAATAAAGCAAGGAGGCAGGATGAAGTGCCAGTGCTGGGCCAGGGTGGGAGTTGGGGAAGGGCAAGAAGGCTGCTTCTCGGAGAAGTTTTGAGTCTTCATCTTCTAGATCAGCAATCTAATATGGGTACAAGGCAGGCTGGTGTGTGGACTGGCTGGAGGTGGTGGTGGTGGAGGGGGTTTCAGGCTGTCATGAGGTTGTGCGGGGAGCAAGGGATCAGGACACCTAGTCCTTCAGGGAGGGTTTGATTTGGTCGTGGAGAGGAGGCAGAGCTACCTGTGTGGAAGCCCTGTTGAGGCTGAGATTAAGGGGAGAGGTGCAGCTTTTCCTTTAGAAATGTGATTTTCAAAGTGGGGATGGACCTAGATAATCCTTTGGGGTGTAGTAATAAAACATTGGGACCTCTATTTATAGTTTTAAAATAATCAATTTAAAATTCTTTTTCTGTGTGTTTTTTAAAAATATACATATTAGTTCAACAGCACAGGTAAAATAATGTATAAATATAAACATACACGCATTGAGGGTTCCAAACTTTTTTTACTGAGAGGTACAGCCAATAGAAAAAGTTTCCTCCGCTTCTTGGCCTTTAGGCTAACACCAAGTGTGAAAACGTTTTCAGAACAAGACCCCAGTGAGTCGCAGGGGCTGGGGAAAGGAATCAGAGGGGAGGGGGTCGTACAGATAGATTCGGGATAGCTGTTGACGGCCCCTGCTGGCCATTACTGGAAGTGCAACATTACTCAATACAGCGCCTGACCCGCTGGAAATTCAGAATTCACACTCTTGTTTTATTTCTCTCTGTTCCCTGACTCCCAAAGTTCTGGGATGAACATTCTCCAGAGGAAAACCTTCATGTTAGGGGATTCAGAGACACTGCCTTCATATTTGTAACCTCTGGGGGGAGGAAGAAAGGAAGACAGCTAGTTACAGATCCCAGAGGGGGAGTGCTCGTAACTTCACTTCCTTAGTCCAACCACACCGCACCCCCGCAGGAGGGGCAGCTCCCAACTGCCATGCATTGTGGACGCCTCAAACCTGCTTCAATCCCAGATACTCTCTTTCCTACCAGTATAGCACCCTCATTCCTTTGGGCCCAGCTGAGAACACTTCCTGCACCTCTGTTATGACGTTCAAGTATACACCAGAAAGTGCTTTTGGTGGCTGACACCCACCTCCTGACCTCCACCCCAAACTGTGAGCTCCAAGAAATCAGGAATCAGTGACACTGTCACCAAAGCTGCTGACTCAGTATCACTGCAGCTGGCACCTTGTCTGGAACAGAATAGAAGCATCTTGCTCTGCATCCAGAAATGTTTCTCCCCGTTCCATAACCTCACAGAGCTGTTGTGAGGATCAAACAACTTATAAAGTCCTGAACAGATGGGAGCGGCTAGCCTTCTACAAGGGACTTAATAGAGATGTTGTTGAATGACTAACGCAGGGAGGAGGCTTGTAAGAATAATGAGTTGGGCTCTACCTACCTAGTGGGCCAGAATCTGGGATCCCACCTTGACTTGGGGATCCTGTATGAAACCGAAGCCATGGGTTGCTGTGGGGTAATAGTTACTTGACTGAGAAGTAATTAATGTTCTGGAGGAATTCAAGATCCTTCCATTTCCCAACCACATGCAAATAGCAGAGGGATTTCAAGCCCAGAGATCATCAGGTGAGAGTGGAGGGTAGCTTTCATTATGGGAGGGGGGCTTCTTCCTGAGTTGAATCAGGAGGATCATCTGGCTTGAGAGCAGAGGAGAGAGTTGGAAGCAGCGTGCTCCAGGAGGCCTCTTTGGTCAGAGACCAAAGCCTGCAATCCAGTCTCTGCCATCTCAGGTCACTAACTCTTTTCTCTTCCCTCTGTAAAGGCGGAGAGGGCTTTCAGTAGAGTATGGCCAGGTTTACGGCTTTTACCTTTACCTGTGCACAGATCTATGCCATCTGGAGCTCAAGGGCAAGCTGAGTTTCCACGGACCCGGAGACCAACCTCCTGCTTCCCAGATAGATTCCCAAGTGAAACCTATTTCTGAGATTTCCAAGCAAGTTCTATGGAAACTTGCCCTTTAAGCCCTTTACGGAGCCCAGTAAGCACGGAAGAGGGTTGACTCCTGCATATTCCAGAGGACAACTGGAGGGGGTGAGGAGACACCTAGGCCAGAGGAGTACATACCTCGCCTGGCCCCAAAGGCTCAATGCACTGAGCGAAGGGTGGCCCCCCGGAGCCTCTAGTATTCCCAGGCTTTACAATATCTTTCACTAGCAGGTCTGGGGTGGAGCCAGAGGCTGGGCGAAGGCGGGCAACTGGGTTTAACCCTTTGCCTACTTCTTGAGATGAGGCTCCGACGAAAGATATCAAATGACTTCTTTCCGTATTCCGTAGAGAAAAGTAGGAACCAGCTCTCCGGTCCAGGATTAAAATAGGATCTCGGGAATCCCTCCGCGAAGACACCCTTCCCAAACTTTTTTGCAAATTCTTCCAGATTCAGGGGTCCAGGTATCCATGATTCGAGTCCTTAAAAGCTGCCCCTGAGTCCGAAGCCCTATTGGGGTGGGTCTCTTGCTCTTTGGACGCTTCCCTAAACTCTTGTTCCCTTTCCCAATTAGGAAGCAGGATAACGTGGAAAGGTGAGACAAGTCTGGTATTGGGACGCGGGTCTAAGATGAGGGAAAGGGGCGGAGTAATCTTTCACCATCGCCCTTTTAAGGGATCGCTGGGCGACGAGGGACACGAATGGGTACAAGTCCCAATTCGTGCTTCCCCGAGTGGGCAGGGAGCAGGGAGTCGTGGGCTGTGCGGTGTTTCTCAAACCGCCACCTCCCTGTCTACCCACCAGCTGCTTGGAAAGGCTCCTGTCCGCGCGGTTGTCGCGCGGGCATCCTAATCCCCCTCCCTTCTCCGCTAGGTCTCCGCCCCCTCGCGCAGAGGAGGCCTCGCCGCTTTAAGAGCCGGGGTAACACGATTGACAAGCGATAAACGCCGAGAGCCCGGCTGCGCTGGAGCCACCTGAACTAGGGGCTTCCCTGCACGCAGGTAGGCGACCCCCGACCTCCGACCCACTTCAGGGACTCCGTGTCCTCTACGTCTAGGCACAGCACTGGGGGTCCTATTCTCTGGGTCCAATTCCCACCAGGCCCGCCTCCTCCTCCTTCACCTCCCGTCCCCCTTCCTTTTCGGTGCTCCTGGAGAAGACCCAGCCCCACTGCGGTTGATGCTGGCCCCCGCCCCTGCGTTAAAGGCTCCAGAGTGACAGCAGGCACCGAGCTGGTGAGCTGTGCGGGGACGGGGGCTGTGCAGATTCGGGGGACTTCGGAGCCCGGCATTACGTAAGGACTGCGCTGTTAGGACTTCCGGGGAGTGGGGGCGCGAAACAGGTTGCATGGGTCCCTGTGGCTCCCCGATTCTCTCGGGAGGCTAACGCCTCAGTCGTCCCTGGGAGTGGGTCCTGGGGCGCGTTCCTTCTCTCTCTTCCCAGGCTGTGGTGGGTCGGGTTGGGATGGGCGGACACGGTTAGGGCCTGGATACTTGGGAGGGGATCGCTGTCAGGAACCAGGATCCAGGGTCAGAAAGTTAGGTCAACTAGGGGAGGCAGAATGAGGACCGGGCGGGGTACAGCCAGTCAGTGACCTCATCCCTTGGTCTCCCGCGGGTGCGCTAGCAAAGAGACCTCTTTGATGGCTTGCAACACGCTTTCCTACCCCCAGGTCCTAGCGCCCAGCTTGTTAGGGCTGGGCTCTTGGGGCCGGGGCGCTCTGATTGTCGCTGTGCGCAGTCCGCCCGGCCTCTATAACCCCATCCCTCAGGCTGTCTCCCCCTCCCCACCACCTGTCGGTCTTCAAAGCCCCTTTGTCAGACCTTTCTCTTTCACATCCCTTTGTATCTGTATTGATGGCGGGGTGGATGGGAGGTTGGGGAAAACCTCTTCTTTTCACCGCTGGCCCGTATCTCCGCGGACCCGGGGTCATGTGGACAGCCTGGACGTAGGGGTGAGAGGGCACCCGGGTCCAGGCATTGGAAGCCGTGGTGCGAGTTCCCAGATGCCTGGGCCCCGGCCCTTGGCCCGGAGCCAGCTTGGCTTGCCTGGCACTGCTGTTCTCTAGTGGGCCCAGCCGGACCCCGCCTTCTCGGAGGCTCGAGTTGGAGTGGAGCAGAGCTAGCTGCTGCCGTGGGAACCGACTCCTCAGGGAGAAAAACCCAGGCAGGCTGGGCAAGACTACTGGGGGACAGGATCCGCCTGCCTCTTCCCACCCTCCATCCTCTAGGGATGGTGGACATCTGGAGTCCTCTTTCAGTACCTCTGTCAGGGAGAGCAGCGCCAGAGAGGAGAAGGCTCCAGGCTCCAGGTTGTTAGGACCTGGGATGGGGAAGGGAGGGGTTCCTCCTCGATGCTCTCTAGGAATAGGGACAGCAGGTGTTGGCACCAGGGGCTACTGGCTGGCACAAGGGATCCTAGGCATTTCTCCCAGCCGGGGTGCTAGTCTCACAGGAGGTGTTCTTCCTCTTCCTGAAAGTTGCTTTCTTTCACATCTTCAGGGGCAGATCCAGGAGGAAGGGGCATCATCCTGCCATCTTTGTAATTTCTGTTATCTGAGCTCAGGTGAGCAGCTCGGGCCTGGGTGGGGAATGGAAGTAGAGAGGATTTTATTAAAATCAGGTAGTGGTCCCTCTGAAAAGAATCCTTTTGTGGGGAGGGAGGTGAAGTTGTGGTTCCCCCACCTCCTGGGCCCAGCATGCATTCAATCCTAAAGTGGGCACTGCCAGCTATTTCCTTCCACTCCCCCAACCCTGCTGTGATCCACTGGCTCTTGTTGTCATGGCAACTGGGAATTAGGGTTTTCTCCTGCAGCACTTGCCCAGAAAGGCAAAGGGAAAAGGGGTGGAGAGTTGCCCCCTCAGCCCTCCCACCCCCTTTCCTGAAGAACAGGGGAGCCAACACGAGCATGGTGAGGTCCTGGAATGGGAACTGGGGCTGTAAACTTCATACCTGGCTCTGCTCAGAGCCCCCTGCTCTCCTTGTCCCAGCTCTGGGCTAAGAAGTGGAAAAGTAGGGAAGAGGAACCCAGAGAGACCTTGGAGAGTTATGACATCGTTTCCATCAGACAGAGTGACAAATGTTTATGGAGCATTTGTCTACTTTGTGTTAGGCCTAGGATCCAGAGGCAAAATAAAACAGATGTGGTTTTTCACAGAGCTTACAATCTGGGAACACCCATCTTTCCTGTTTTTGACTCAAATTTTGTATTCTTATCTAACCCCTCTAAAAAGAAAAAAAGACAAATGGCAGGCAGAAACATTAAATTTTTTGTTAAGAGTCATAAAACCTGGATTTTCACTGTAGCTCTCTTTATTAGCTTTGTGACCTTGAGCAAATCAACAAATCTCTCTGATCCTCTGTCTCCTCCTCCTTGAAGAAATGGGCATGAAATATCTGCCCTTTCTGCCTCTCAGGACTATGGGATCACTGTTTTCTGGGCAATGTCTTCTTTCCTATGCTGTTAGCTGATTCCAAGGGACAGGCCCTTCCTAATTCCTTTCCCATTGCTTTGCCCTTTCACCTTCTCATCCTCCTTTTCTTCCTCCTCCAGGAGACATTTCAGAGCCCTTGCCAACCTCACCATGCCAGTTGCTGCCACCAACTCTGAGACTGGTAAGAAGGGGGAGAGGATGTCAGTTTATATCAGTGGTTCAGGGGGTAACAGACAGGGTGGGGAGCAGCAGTCAGACACTCCCACAGGTCCCTGTAAGAACACGGCTACTCCACCCAGCCACTCAGCCATTCATTCAGTCAGCTTCCAGGGCCTGCCCCAGCTGCCCCAGGGCGGGGCTGGAGACACAGCACGACTCAGCCCCCTGGAGGGCAGGGGTATGCATGCTCCAGGGACCAGGCAGGCTCATCATTGCTGGAGGACAATGGAATGGGGTTTGGCTGGTGAGAAAGTGGCCCCTAGGAGCTGGGCCTTAGAGGATGGCTAGGGCAGAGGGACAACAGCAGCCCACCCTGGGGGTGGAAAGTCCATGATGTGGTGCACACCAGACCCGGTGGAGTAGACCAGCATATGCTAGAGATGGGTGTGTGTGCGCTGGGCACAGGAAGCTGTGCGTGGAGAATGCCAGATCAGGAAGCTGCAACTTGGGTCTGTAGGAGGATTTAGGGCAGGGAATGGGCCACCCAGACAACCTAGGAAGCCTCAGGAGCAAGCTGCTTAACCTTTCAGTCTTGTCCCCTCTTCAGGGACTTGATGGGAGACTAAAAAGAGTTACTGTTAGGAACAATAACAATTATTATGTTGTACTTGAGTTATTACCTCACTAACCTGTGATCTTGAGTCAATCATTTCCCTTTTGAGATCTAGGTTTCCCCATTTGTGAGATGAGGTGATGGGACGAAATCAGTGTTCCCAATGTTTGTTGGCCCTGGGGAGCACCTGATGACAGTCATGGGTGTTTATCATAGACAAATGCTTCTCTGTACAAAATCTGTTTTCTACTCTGGGGTTCATGGACACTTTAAGTGCATTTAGGGATCTGTCAGGTAAAGTTTCCAGGGCTAGAGGCTAAAGGCAAACTACTCTGATTGTGCTCTGGTTTGTCTGCCTTTCCCAGGGCCTCATACCTCCCTCCCAGGTGAGGCCTTGCTGCTGCCTCTGCAAGATGTTCCAGGCCTCCTAATTTGGTTAAAATGACTGTTCCTCCTCTCTGAGAAACTGAACCAGAAAATTAGAGGCTGCTGTGAGCAGGCCAGAGCCTAAACTGTGACACCATTGTCCTCCAGGAAAGGCCTCTTCATGCAGTGGAGGGACTGTACCAATATCCCCTAGCTTCTGCAGCCTCAGAGGGCTCAGTGCCTCCACCTTCTGTCCAGCCTGCTGGGTCCCCTGGGGGCCCCCTGCTCCTGCCTGCCTGAGCCCCACTGTAAGCTGCTTAGGAGTTAATTAAGCCCATCCCTGAGCCTGTGATTAAAGGCCTCTCAATCTGGGACTGCCCAGTAAACCCATTAATAGTGCCTGGCAGGTGGGCAGAGAGAGGAAGAGGCCCAGCAATTTGGCTTCCTTGCTGCAGGCCTCATGATGGGGGCATAGTGGGGATGAGGTGGGGGACAGGGCAGGGTGTAGAGCCCAAGGGTGTGGCTATGGGCCTACTTTTTCTGAGGACTCTGCTTCCCTGGGCTGCTTCTGCCTTCTCAAAACTAAAGGAAGAAGAACAGGGGCAAGTTTTTTAACCTCTTGGAGCCTGCATTTTCTCTTCTGAAAAAAGGTGATGTGTCACTCAAAGGCTGTGAGTCTCTTAGCTCTTCCTTCAAGCAGCCCTCTGTGCTCACCCTGGGCTGGATAGGCTCCTGACTTCAAAAATCTAATGATGGGTTCTGCCGCTTCTCATTTGGTGGCCATTATACTTCCTACTGGCCTGAGACAACTTCAACCCTGCCTCTAAGGTCAGATTCACTGCCCCCCTTTGGCCCTTCCTTCCCAGGGGATCCCAGCCTTGAGCTCCACAGAGAGTGAAGCATGGTCCTTTTCCCACCTTCCCACATGATCATTGTCATTGTGGGGTGGTGGTGGGTGGTATGGGTGTATTCCTCTTGCAGAGAGACCCCAACTCTACTTCTAGTAAGGTGGAGGGGACCGTTTCCTGAGGGTTGGGGTTGGGCTGAGAGATATGTGGGTGATGGCATGGGCTGAGAATTGAGAGAACTTGTCCCTGGAGTCTCTAGACCTGCATGCAGCCTTGCCCTCTCTTCTCCCATTACCTGACTCACTCCTGTTCCTTTCTTTGAATCCAGTGGGAATGTAGGCTGCTTTTAGGTGGAGCTGTCCCTTTAAATCTCTCTTGCATCCCAGGGTTAATGTCCTGGTGTGTAATCCCTACCGTTGCCATGGCAACCTGGGGTGCAATGCAACCTGGTGCCACTCCCCAGGGAATTGCTGTCTGGTGGCGGGAGCAGAGCCTGGTGGTGGCCTTATGGGTACAGGGTTTGAGAGTAATGAAAGCACTGGGCTGGTGTAACTGCCATGTTTCTCCCCCTCCTGCTTACCCTTGCCCCTGCTGCAAGAAAGCTCCCTTACCTGTTCCCTTCCCCCATTCTAAGATACCTGACTTGTCTACGGGGCAGTCATCTCTTACCCAAGGGGAAGAGCTAAAGTGGGAAACGGGGGAGGGGGAGAAGCTGCACCTGAGATGTGGGGTCAGAAAGGGCTTGAGATACCCTTCCTAGCCAGTGGTGCCACTGCTCCAGGTGGACGACTGAGATCCCTTCTCGGGAGCTTCCTTTGATCCTGAAGGGGTCATTGTAATTAAAAGTGGGCCTGGAGATGGGACAAAGAGTAGAGGTCAGAGGGCACGAGGAGGAGGTGGCGTGGGGGTGTGTTAGAGGACAGACTTTCAGAAGAGAGGGCGGGACAGGGTGGGGCCAAGTCCCCACTCCTCCATCGGTTTCCTGCAGCTGGGCTGTGAGGGGAGGGCCTCTGAGTACCTCTCCAGATCTGAAGGGGCAGTACGCGTAACTACCTTGCCTCTCTCTCAGCCTCCTCTTCCCGATTCCCACTGGCTGGTAATAAACCGGGGGACGGGGTGGGGGGATCAGGCCAGCGGTAAAACCAGGACTCCTTTCCCACCGCCCCTGCCTGTGGCCAATCAGCAAGGCGAACAGTGCAACTGAGCCTTGCTATTGGCTAGTCCTGCAGAGGGCACTTCCTGAGTCCCGCCTCCTCCAGCACTGCCAGCCTCTGGTTCGGAAGGTGGCCCAAAGCCCGAATCAAGGTTGGGTACTCCTTGAGCCCCGCGCCGGGGATGGGGGTCAGCCATGGCGGGCAGCCCAGGTAGCGGGGCTTCCTTGGACGGTATATCCCTGGTCTCCTCTTAGGAAGGCGGCCTCAGGAGGGACGGTAGAGAAATGCGGGGCTGGAGGCTGAGGGGAAAGCTGGCCCTGCAGGGTTGGCGGGGGTGGGGGTGGGGTGGGGTGTTGGGTGGGAGCATCTGGAAAATGTGCCCTAGGCACGGGCTTTTGGGAGCCTAAGGGTCTGGCGGCACGGGCCGTCTGGAGAGCTGTCCTAGGCAGAGGGTGCCAACTCTTCTGGCTCAGTCCTTCCTCATGGCTGGCTGGGGAATCAGTGTGTGAGGATAGCTGGGGAAGGGGGACCCCAGGATATCCTGCAGAGTGGTAAGGATTCATACCCTGGCCTCCTTCTGAGCCCACTAAAGGCCTTGCAGCTCTCTGACCAATGCGAAGCCCAGGCCTGGGCAGGAAGGGTCTGGGGGACAGGCTAGGATGTTTTTTCTGGAAAAGGTGGGGTGAAGGAGGGGGAAGAAGTGGATGTCCAGGAGCCCCTGAACCACATCTGCCAGCTCCAGTTTCAGCACCCTCTCCTCCCCATCCCCATTCCTTCCTGGAGGAGGGGGCACTGACGAGACTGTATCCACCCCTCCTCCTCCATGGCTTGGAGCTGTTATGCAGATGTAGGCATAGGTGGCAGGGTGACAGATTAATGATACCCCCTGCCCATCTCTGCCCCCAGCTGTGCACACTCTGCTTCTCCTTTCCTCCCCCAGAACCTGCCACAGCTGGGAGCTCCCTCGTCTGCTGGTGGGTGATTATAGCACTACCTCAGATCTCAGCAGCCACAACTGGGGCCCAGCATCAGGTGTTCTCATGTCCTTGGTCATGTCCCATCCCAGGCTGAGGGTGTGCTGATCCCTGGGATGACTTGGTCTGACTTCTGCCACTGAGTGCCCAGGGTCCCATTTTCCCAGCTCCTGCCAACGTTCTGGGCCTCAGCTTTGGCTTTTTATGATCTTTATTAATTTCTTGATGATTATAGATCATTGTTGAAACTGAAGGGCCTGTAGACACCATCTAACCCAACCCACCCATTATATAGGAGGGAAAGACCAAGGTCAGTGTGAGACAGGGACTGGTGCAAAATCACAGGGAGTTCGTGGCCCAGCCTGCCCTGGATGCTCTGGGGCCCTGACTTCCTGCATGCCTGTCTGCTTGACTCTGGGCCTGCTCTCAGGGACATGCTCGGGCACTGTCTGTCTCATTCCTGAGCCCTTGAGGTGCAGGTGGCTGAGGCCTGGGGCTTCAGCCCATCCAGAGGTTGAGTGAGCAGCCTGTGATTCTCTGGTTCAGGGTGGTACCTGGAACCTGAAGCCAGCTTCCCTTTCTTGTCAGATTATACTTCCTGCTGCCTGGAGCCTCTCACCTGCCTGGGCCGACATTACCTAGGGCCTATAGAACAGGCCAAGGAAACTCCCTGCCCCCTGCTAGATCCTCTGCCTCAGGCATTCCCATGCCAGGCAGGGAGGGAAGTGCTGCTGGGCAGGGACTGTCCTTTGTGGGTCGTGGGGTGGGAGGGGTGGAGTTGTTGTGGTGTGTTTTGGCCTCTTGGGCCCAGTTGGCACCTGTGTGTGTCTCACTGCCTGCCTTTCCCTCCAGCCATGCAGCAAGTCTTGGACAACTTAGGATCCCTCCCTAATGCCACAGGGGCTGCAGAACTGGACCTGATCTTCCTTCGAGGCATTATGGAAAGTCCCATAGTAAGATCGCTGGCCAAGGTATAGTGCTCTTGGGAGGGGGGCACAAGGGCACTGTGTCTGGGGAGGCACACTAAGGGATGGGGTGTTAGCCACACGGGGCCTTGGGAGACCCCTGAGGCAGGGTATGCATGAACATCCATGCCCAGATGATGAATCTGAGTGACTCTAGGTTTGGGGGCTGCCCCAGGCGTGGCTGGTGACTGTGGGTGCATGCCTCTGTGGATGCCTTTTGGTGACTACCAAGGGCGTGAGCATGCCTGTGTACTGGAATCTCCAGAGTTCATCCTGCCTATCACTCTGTCATTGGGCATTTTGTGCAGATGTTTTTACAAGGTCAACTGCTACAACAGGAGAGGAAAAGACTCATTAAAAGAGAAAGGTATAAAACAATTGGGTAACAGCAGTGATAGGGGCAGGTGCAGTAAGCATTTTGGAGCATAAAGGATAGATGCCTAACCCAACCTGGGTTGGGCAGGGGAGGCTTCCTGGAGGAAGAGCCACTTGAGCTGAGTCTTGAAGAATGAGGAGGAGGGGGAGGGCATTCTGGGCCATGGGAAGATCTTGAACCAGAAGTATACAGGGGACTGGTGTGAGGCTGGGGCTTTAGGTGTGAGCCAGGAAGTGGAGCTTCGGAGATGCTGGCAGCTGGCGGAGGGTGTTACAGAACCCCTGGGCTGCTCCAGTTGAAAACAAACCCACGGGCTCTTTAGTTAGGGGCCCGATTGCCCGCCGCCAAAATTATAACTCTCAATACCAGAGTTTGGTGAAAAGAAAAAGAATTGTTTATTTAACAGTTATATAGATTTAGTTATTTGCAGATTTCTGTTGTTAAGTCTTATGCTCTTTAAAATACCCACAAACACATATCCTTGCCTCCCCCACTTCCAAACCAGGCTAGTTTTAGGGAAGTCAGAGAAACTGTTTCCCTACTTTCCCAACACAGTTCAGCTTTACCAGCAGCTGCCAATCATTCAATCTGATTGGGGAGGTCCTTTCTGTGCTGTGGTGCCCTCCAGCTCTCAATGCAGGACCACCTGGATTCTCAGCCTCCTTGCAAACTGTCTTCTTCCTGCAAACCGTGTGGATCTTCTCTCCTTCTCAAAACTGCATGGCAAGAGCCTCTTAAAGCAGCCTGGAGACCCCTTCTCCAAGCCACATGGAGAAGGCCCCTTCACCAAGCCACATGGAGGGAGCACACGAGAGAGCGAGAGCGAGAGAGCCCGAGAGCTAGAGTGAGAGCCCGAGTCAGAGAGCGAGAGTGTCTCAGAGAGAGAGCACGAGCAAGAGCCAGAGAGCCAGAGCGAGAGCCAGAGCGCCAGTGAGAGCCAGAGCCCGAACGAGAGCTTGAGAGAGTCTGAGAGAGTCTCAGAGGGAGCATCTGAGAGAGTTCGAGTCAGAGCGCCAGAGCGAGAGCGCGAGCCAGAGAGCGAGAGTCCCAGAGTGAGAGCACGAGCCAGAGCCAGAGAGAGTCTGAGCGCCAGAGAGAGTCTGAGTCTAAAATGTCTGCAGCTGCTTATATATCCCTGACTGCGTCATCTGACGCAGTGGGCGTTGCAAACAGTTCTGACCATTCACAGACCCTTACGTAGGCTCTGTGTGCTTTCCATACCGTCCCCTGGTTCAAGACTCCTCCCATCGGCCTGAGGCTTTGGATGCATTAAAGCCATTTGCATAAGAAAGACAGTAGCCACCAGCCTCAGGCATGTGGAAGCATTTGAAAAGCTGCTTACTTCTCCCCATCCCCCAGCAGCAAACTCTGGGGATTTTTGGACTCCCCTGTTTCTGTAACAGTTTCCCCCCTTTCAGACTAAGACCCTTTATAATCTTATAAAGGACAATGGGCGAAGGTCTCATGCTCCTCTAACTGCTTCCTGCTGAACGTGGTTGTCGTCCTACCTACCCTTGGGTCTAGAAATCCCTAATAAGAGTGGGAATGTAGGGGAGGGTGCCCTTCCCACATGGGGAAGAATCTTGCAGAGTCCAGGTCAGTTGGCTATTCCTGGGTAGCAGCATGCTTGGTTTCCAAGGGCTGGTACTGCTGGACAAGCTGGCATTCTTGTCATATTCTGAGGGCAACAGATTTGGCAACAGGGTTAAAAAAAAAACACAATTCAACCTATAACCACTATATACAAAAGGCAGGAGTTAATTTTTCAATGTCCCACGTTAGGAAAAAGAAATGGCTTCTTTGGAGGAAGGTGTGCAGGGCACATCACACCTGTCCAAAGCCCTTTTGCCCACTTCACTTAGCTTGGGTTGAGGGGTATAAATTTTGGATTTCCCCCCTCTCAGACCTCTGTGCTCTTTCTGTCCAAGCCATTAGGACAGAAAAGAAACCAGTTTTAAAGTGAAGCCTGCAGACCACCCCATACTTCACCAACTCAGCCACTTAGTTCAGCCAAACCGTTGAGTCTCAGGAGGTGGCAATGCAGATGGGCTTCTTAAGTGAGGCCTATATGTACAGATAATTACTCAGGTAGAGATCATAGGCTTATGCCCTATGAAAACAGAAAGAACATACACGTTAATTCACACAACACAATTCACAAACCAGTCTCTTAATTTGAGAGACTGTCTTACTGGGAAGACATCCAGTTGCAAGGCACTTGACATTCTTCTTGCCTGTAAATAAAGCATCCTTTATAATGTCACAGACTTGGTTTAACTTTCAAATGAAAAACAAACTTTATAGACAGTTAGCTGCACTGAGCATTGCAATTTTCCTTAAGTCACGATTTTTCTCCTTAAGATTACCCTCCTTGCCAGTAAAGGGACTGCATTAAGTCCAGTTTTAATTTACCCTGTTCATTTGCATAAACACAACAAGAGCAGTGATTGATCACATATGATCTTTAAGTCTACTATGCTGGAACTTACACAAGGAACCTTCATGTTGACTTTTAGTTTGCCCATTAGGGCACAGAAGCTGAGCCACATACCTGCCATTCAGCCTTGCCTGCAAACACCTGCTTTCCCAAATCCTTTGGGTTTTCCATTGTGCCTTGAGGTTCTTTCTAGCCATCTTTCAGGAAAGCAACCTTCGTTCCTTCCCTGGAAAGACTGCCATGAACCGCACAACCAACCAAGGTGTCAGGCCTTTTTCCTTCTGGGCTTTCCTTAGCTTCAAAAGTCAAGTGCAGTTCCTCAGGGCTTTCTGGTAACAACCAGAGCCTAAGCATGCCTCCTTCAGGCATGTCACTCCAGTCAAAAGTCTTGGTTAACAATACCTTTATTAACAACTGGTCTTTTTAGTTTTATGCAAAGAAACCTAACGGTAATTACTTACTCCTTTAAATTGCCAAATTCTGGAGGGATCAGGTAAGGAGAACAATACACAGTGTGAAGGAAAATCCTTGTCCTTCTAATATTCCCAAAATTGCATTTCCATGCCTTATACTTTCTTTTGTTCACTTTCCTACATGTGAAGTTTTTTTAACTTTCTCTGGGAAACCTCAATTTTCCTTTCAGATTATATGGCCAGTACCAATACAGAGAATTCCAGACACTTCCTAGGTCTCAGAGAATTCTAGACCTTACATAGGTCTCCAGTGGCTAATGCCAAACCAATACAGGGAATTCCAGATGACCTTTCCTAGGTCACCAATGGCTAATGCCAAACCAAAGAATTCCAGACCCTTCCTAGGCCTCAGAGAATTCTAGACCTTACATAGGTCTCCAGTGGCTAATGCCAAACCAATACAGGGAATTCCAAATGACCTTTCATAGGTCCCAAGGCTGAATGCCAACACAGGGAATTCCAAATGACCTTTCATAGGTCCCCAATGGCTAAATGCCAATACAGAGGTACAGTAACCATACAATTAGACCACAAGTAGTTGAGGTTTCCCTTTTCCAAGGTTTAAAAACTTTCACAACCTTTCTATATATTTACCCATTCAGATTTAACCATAACCCATTTCCAATTCTTTTCCACACTGTAAAGGACTCTACCCAAACTCAGTATTTGGCAGCTAAAATTCCCTAGATTTGCAAGCACATGCCTAAAGCAAAAGAAACACTTTTAATCTGTGTTTCAGTTCACTGTCCTTTTTTTCGAAAGAGTAATTTCAAATCTTCTTCCGGAGTGCAGGTCCAACTTTCCCTTTTGGTGTCAGTCACAGCAGCAGGGTCTGTGTCCTCCTCAGGCGGTGCTCGTTTTACCCGTGTGTGGTGTATCCAGGACTTGATTCCTACCAGCTTCAGCGAAGAATGTGTTGTTAGCAGAACATCATAGGGACCAGTCCATTGTTCAGCCAGCTGCTGTTCGGGACCTTGCGTCTTTCAGTTCTTCAGTAAGACTCTGTCCCCAGGTCTGAATGGGTGCAAGGGTTCTCATTTCTACTTCCCTTCTTACGATCTGGACACTCATTCTTCCAATGGCCCTTCTTTCTGCAATAGGCACACTGGTCCTTGCCCAATGGCTCTTTCCTCCTCTCTTTAGGGTCCTGTTTCTTCCTTTGGCCTCTCCAGCCTGTTTTAAAGAACATCAGGTCCTGTCTTCTCTTTTCTACTCCCCTTGCATGGTAAACTTTAAATGCGATGTCCACTAACTGAGAGGGGCTCATTCCTAATACCCCATCTATACGCTGGAGTTTCCGTCTAATATCTGGGGCACTCTGCCCAATAAATGTCATGTTCACCATTCTTAAGTTCTCTTGTGCCTGTGGATCAACATCAGTGTACTTTCTATAGGCTTGATAGATCCTCTCTAAGAACTCAGAAGGATCCTCATCTGGTTTTTGCTGAATAGTCTGTACCATATTCAGGCTTTTTGGCTTGGGTACCCCATTTCTAAGTCCTTCCAATATACACTTCCTGTAGTGTTTCAAAGGAACTAGGCCTCCACCATTTGGGTCCCAGTTAGGCTCTGTCCAAGGAATTGCCACAGTTGGGTCGGGGGTCCCATGGGGATCCTCTCCATGGAGACGCTGAGCCTCTTCATTAGCCTTACTTGTAACCAGTCGCTTCTCATCCCCAGTTAGCAGAATATTTAGGAGAGCCTGTACATCTGCCCAGTTCGGGTTATGAGTGGCAAAAATGGAGGCAACAAGCTCTGCCATTTTCTGAGGATCTTCCCTATATGAGGGGTTAGAATTCTTCCAATTTAGCAAATCTGAAGTGGAAAACGGAGTATGGGCCCAATAGTAGCCAGAGGGCTGGCCTTGCTGATTTATTCCACCTATTGGGTACTGCCGTAGAGGGAATTGGCTTGCTCCGAATTGGGAGGCCCCCTGACTATACTGAGTTCCTTGGCGGGTTCTGGCGGGGGAGACCCACTCCTCGTCCTGTAAGGGTGGAGTCATTGACTTTGCAGTCACTTCAGAGGCTGGCTCCAAAAAGGGTGGCGCGAGAGAAGTCCCTTGAGTTTGCAAAAGGGCGGGCACCATGGAAGCCACTTCCATCTCTGGAGGTGGCATGGTGGAAGCAACCTCGACCTGCAGAGGGTGCTGTGCCGTCGCCACTGGCGTTGCAGGAGCTGCATCCGCCTGCAGAGGGCGCTGCGCCACAGGAACCGCCACCCCAGAAGCCTGGGCCTCCTGCAGAGGAGGTGGAGCCACTGCTGCGGAAGCTATGGCCTCCTGAACCGCCCCCACCTGTGCCTGGCTTGGCGCCAAATTAGGGCCTTTGTCTCCCGGATTTAGAGAATTAAAGAGGGCTACTTCCTCATTCTCCCTTTCTTCCGGCGTTTGACTCTCAGGAAAAGGTTTTGAGATCTCCTTTTTCCTCTGCACCATTATTCGGGCCTCCATTTCTGCTAAGGTCTTATTATGCAACTCTGCAAATGCATTTAGATAATAAACATCTTCCCAATTTCCTGATTGCAGGCAGTACCTTTTCAATTGCTTAATGACATGATAATTCAGGGTACCATTCACAGGCCACCTTTTCTTACCACCCAGAACATACTCAGGCCAAACAGTATTACAATAATAAATTAATATTTTCTTAGTCATAGGATAACGACAGTACATATCCCAATTTTCCAAAATTCTCTCCAGTGGGCTGCCATCAGGGACTTGCCCAGAACTGCTTCCATTAACCCAGACATATATGCTAATGGCTATAACCAAAACAATCCCAAGGACTAGAAAACATATATACCATAATTCTATTACTTCCAGGAATTCTCCTAATCGGACAAACAAATCTAGTATCCACGATGCCATTATTTTAGAAATACACAGAAATAAGTTTTAGCAAACAATCTTACTTCTCTAATCCCTTCTCAGTTCTATTTTCTTTTCACCACACTGGCGTGCTTAGGCGGTCGGCGCCCTCAGAAGGTGTCTCCCAAGGGGGTCGACCTGCCATGGGCAATTATTAATGTCCCATCTGGGTCGCCAAATTGTTACAGAACCCCTGGGCTGCTCCAGTTGAAAACAAACCCACGGGCTCTTTAGTTAGGGGCCCGATTGCCCGCCGCCAAAATTATAACTCTCAATACCAGAGTTTGGTGAAAAGAAAAAGAATTGTTTATTTAACAGTTATATAGATTTAGTTATTTGCAGATTTCTGTTGTTAAGTCTTATGCTCTTTAAAATACCCACAAACACATATCCTTGCCTCCCCCACTTCCAAACCAGGCTAGTTTTAGGGAAGTCAGAGAAACTGTTTCCCTACTTTCCCAACACAGTTCAGCTTTACCAGCAGCTGCCAATCATTCAATCTGATTGGGGAGGTCCTTTCTGTGCTGTGGTGCCCTCCAGCTCTCAATGCAGGACCACCTGGATTCTCAGCCTCCTTGCAAACTGTCTTCTTCCTGCAAACCGTGTGGATCTTCTCTCCTTCTCAAAACTGCATGGCAAGAGCCTCTTAAAGCAGCCTGGAGACCCCTTCTCCAAGCCACATGGAGAAGGCCCCTTCACCAAGCCACATGGAGGGAGCACACGAGAGAGCGAGAGCGAGAGAGCCCGAGAGCTAGAGTGAGAGCCCGAGTCAGAGAGCGAGAGTGTCTCAGAGAGAGAGCACGAGCAAGAGCCAGAGAGCCAGAGCGAGAGCCAGAGCGCCAGTGAGAGCCAGAGCCCGAACGAGAGCTTGAGAGAGTCTGAGAGAGTCTCAGAGGGAGCATCTGAGAGAGTTCGAGTCAGAGCGCCAGAGCGAGAGCGCGAGCCAGAGAGCGAGAGTCCCAGAGTGAGAGCACGAGCCAGAGCCAGAGAGAGTCCGAGCGCCAGAGAGAGTCTGAGTCTAAAATGTCTGCAGCTGCTTATATATCCCTGACTGCGTCATCTGACGCAGTGGGCGTTGCAAACAGTTCTGACCATTCACAGACCCTTACGTAGGCTCTGTGTGCTTTCCATACCGTCCCCTGGTTCAAGACTCCTCCCATCGGCCTGAGGCTTTGGATGCATTAAAGCCATTTGCATAAGAAAGACAGTAGCCACCAGCCTCAGGCATGTGGAAGCATTTGAAAAGCTGCTTACTTCTCCCCATCCCCCAGCAGCAAACTCTGGGGATTTTTGGACTCCCCTGTTTCTGTAACAAGGGCACTGGGGGCATTGTCCTGTGGTGTTCTGAGAGTGACACGGAGCCTTTCATGGGTTTTCAGTGGGAGTGTGATGATGGCACATGGACATTTTAGGAACATCCCTCTGGCAGCCACATGGAAGGTAGTTGGAGGGTCATAGCTGGAGTTGGAGAGACTGGAGTTGGAGTGGCTCTGAACTAGACCTCTGGTAATGGGGTTTGTGGGGGGGCGATGAAAGCAACACTTAAGGAAGTTCATTGGCAGTACTTGGTGTTGGGTGTGGAAGGTGAGGGGTGGGGGTAGTAAGGCACCCTGCATTCTGCGGGAGAAAGTGTGAGGCTGGGGCTGCCTTCAGGTGAGAGAAGAAGCATGGGTGAGGGGAGGGGCAGATGAAGAAGGCACCCCCTCTCCTGAGGAGGAGGAGAGAAGGCGAGATGGTGTCAATAGCCATTTTGGAGGCAGGGCTGGATGTTTCACTGAATCATGTCTAATTGCTCAGATTTCCCAGCAGAGGTGGGGCTGTTGTCTGTTGGGAATTAGGGATCAGGGATTGAACAGGAAGGTGGGAGGGATTTGGAAGTAAAGATTCAACTAATCAATGAAGGTGGAGGATAGAGGGAACCTACCCAAGCCAGGGAGCGGGATTGACAGGGCATAGACTGTTGCAGGTGCTGGATTTCCCGGGGTGGGGGTGTCTCAGTCCAGAAGTACAGAGATAAAGGAGGTGTCTTTGGTTTAGGACTTATCCTGGATAGGGGCTGTGGGAGGCTGAGATGCAGGGACCTGTGAGAAGGGGACAGAGGAGAGCAGCTCAGAGGGTCACCTCTGGAGCCCAGGCTGGAAGGGAAGGGGAGGGGACCAGGAGAGACACAGAGGCAGGGAGAAAATGGAGGTGAAGGCCTGTGGGCTCTCAGCGCTCAGTGTTTGGGGAGAGCGCATAGCTGGAAGAGAAGGCCAGGGCAGAGACGGGGAGGTGGGAGGTGAAAGATTTCCAAGGAGGGCAGTTCTGGAGGGCACCATGGCAATCCGGGGTGCGGGTCCTGTGGACAGGAGGTCATGGATGTTAAAGAGGCCCAGGGATAGAAGTCTTGGGTGCAGGATGGGTGGTCTACACAGGCATTGGAACCTAGGATTACGGCAGGCGTGGGCAGAGGGGGAGAAGACTGAGGCCAACCCCGGGTCTTCAGTGAATGGTGATCAGGGTGACCAGGAAGAGGGCAACGACTGTAATGGTGGAGAGGGTGATATAACGGGAGGGGTGGGGGTGGGGGTGGCAGGTCCTGGCATGGGGTGTGGAAGGGGACTGGGCCCCACTTGAGGGAGAGAGCTTCTGGATGGGATGCTGGTTCCCTGGGTCACAGCCTGGTAAAATGTTATGATCTATGGTATGGTGAAGACCCGGGGAGGTTGTTAATGGGGGCAGAAGAAATGTGAGAGAGGGTTAAGAGTGGGCGGAAGAGAACACTGAGCAGATTGGATGAGACTGGAGAAAGACAGGTTGCTTTTCACTTGGTAGTCAGGGACTGTATTTATATATTACAGACAAAAACATGGAATTACGTATGTTTCAAATATAGAAAATGTGAGCTCTGTGAGGACAGGGTTGTCTCTTTGGATTGCTACTGTGCCCTGAGAGCCTAGAACAGTGCCTGGCACATAGTAGGTGCTCATTGAATCTTTGTCAAATGACTGAATACAGAGAAGTGTGGGAAATTACAGCAGATCTCTGAGTACCCATCTGCAGGATGTGGATTCTCACCGTATTTGCTTTAGTTATTGCTCTTTCTTTTAAAGAAATAAAAAGTATAATACAAGGAACACCTCTTCCCTTTTCCTTCTTTTCACTGCTTTCCCTACCCACGGGTGACTACCACTGACTGGAAGTTGATGATGTTAGTGGATATTTTCCCCCTGAATTGCACATCTTGCCTGTATATGTATCTAGATGTAAACAGTATGCCCCTATTATATGTTTTTAAACTTTATATAATAGATTGATAGTGTAAGCTGCTTAAGTTTTTGAGACTTTTAGTTTATATAAGTAGTATAGCTGTTGACATAAGTATAGATATAGATAGATTCATTTTAATCGCTGCGTGGTCCTCCACTATGTGTATGGAGCCCAGTGCACTTGTTTATTGGTTCCCATACTGAAGGGCAGGTCTGTTGTTGCTGATTTGTCTCTGTTAAGGACAGTGCTGCATGAGGATGTGAACGTCCTCATGTCCACCTGCTCCTGCATGTGTGGGAGTTTCTCTAGAGTGCACCCTTGGCAATGGAATTGAATATGTGCATTTTGAACCTCAATAGCTGTAACCTTTCAACGCTGATTTCAGAGTGGGATTGATTTGACCACATCATGTCTGACTCACTCTAGCTGTTGCTGCGACAGTGAGACAGCTAATGGAATAAGGAGAGTCACTCATGACAGAATCTCCGGGTTAAAAGGTCCGTTAGCCCACCCTCTCCAAAGCATGATCCCCGCCCCCCCCCCACTCCAGTAGCATTCTTCTCTGGTGGCTTTGTCTAGTCTATTTGACAGCTCTCCAGGGATGGGAGTGCTGCATGTATGGCCCTGTCATCCACTCAGTCATTCAGTCACTCAGTCATCCATCACCTATTCAACAAATATCTACCAAGTGCTCATTGTGTACCAGGCCCAGTGCTGGGGCTAATAGTTGGTTCTTCCCCCGATAGAGCCCAAGCCTCTCATCTCCTCACTGAGTGCTGCAATGTCCCAGTCCCGGAACCTCATGGTACAGCCTGACTGAAAGGTTGCCAGGGTGCTGTATCAGACTCTAGGTAAACCCCTTTCCTGTCTGAGCTCAGTAAAAACCCTCATCTCCACAGGTGTGACCCTTTGCGATGCAGCTTTGCCGCTTCTCACATCACAAGGTGGTTAGTCTCTGCTCTTCAGTCTGGGCTGGACCATGTGACTTTGGATAACAGGACCTACTTCTTACTCCTTGTCACCAATTTTAATGATTGTGTCTATAGCAGTATATTTCTAAGCTAATAGACAAAGTACTTTCATCCAAGATCCAGCTATAAAAACGTGGTTCTCCTGGTGAAGTGGCCTGGAAACCCACAAGAACAGAGTCAAGGTGGAACTGTATGTGGCATCTGTTAACTCTTTTCCCCAATCCTTTGGAGCTGGGCCCAACTCTCCTCTCTGGGGATGTGGCAGACAGTGTGGGAGGGGCCAGGCTGGTTAGATCTGGGACCACGGAGGGGCAGCGCCTTGAGGGGACAAACCCAGAGAGTTAAAGGCTCAGGAGGGAAGTCAAATCCAGCAGACAGTTGATAAATCCAGGCATTTGACTGCAGATAGCAGGTGGCTGGCAGGTGATTGGCACCTGGGAGAGCTGACATGGATCCAGCAGCAGGTGTTCCAACAACAGGCAAGGCTAAGGTGAGGAATCCAAGGCAGGTGACATCCAGAAATTCAGGCAAACTGTTACCAGCAGGGACATCTGCCAGGTGGGAGGCCTATGAACTAATCCACATGAAGTGAAGAAGAAAGAACACAGGGTTTAGAGTCAGAGGATTCACTGGCTGGCTGTGCGACTATAGTGTATCTGACAACTCTGAGCTTCAGTTATTTCTTCTGAGAAGTGGGGATAATGATGCCAGTCTCTCAGCCATGGTGGGGATAGGTGGGGAGGTCAGGGACATGGAGGTGCTTTTTAACTCATAAAGAGTTGTTATAATGTAGTCTTAGTCACTGGACTGGAGCTCACAGGGAGGACTCTTCTGTGTGAGACCACGGTGAGAGAGGTCGCAAAGCAAGAGAGGGCCTTAGAAGAATGAGAGCCCAGGGTGGGCTACTGAGAGGCTGACCAGCAGACGTGACAAGCAGAGGCCACAGTGGTGGGAGCCCAGGGTATCAGTTGGCCTTTGCTGTGTAACAAACCACCCCAAGGCATAGTGGCCTAAAACAATCATGATTCATTTCTCAGGATTTTGTGGATTGGTGCGGTGGTTTCTCGGGTCTGGGCTTGCCGAGTCAGGATTGGGTGCTCTCACATGGCCGCACTCACATGGCTACTGTCTCAGTTGGGGAGGCTGCAGCATCTAGGATGGTGAGGTCTCATCCTTTAGGCGGGTGGCCCTGGCTTTTTCACATGGCAGGCTCAGCTGCAAAGGAGGACCAGCTCCAAATTCCAAGCACTGTCCAAGCCTCTGCTTACATCACATTTGATCATGTCCCACTGGCCAAAGCAAATCATAGGATAAATACAGTTTGAAGAGTGAGTGAAGTTGTCTTCTGACACACCAATCTCCGGGACTTCTTTCAGTTATTGAATAATTATGAGCCTAGGCTTCAAATGAGAATTCCCTATCTTCTGCCAAGATCAGAGAGGTTGGAGTGGGAGGACAGAGGGAAGAGCTTTCAAAGAATTGGCAGCGTGACATTTCTGCATTTGCAGTTGGCTTATGGGTCTAGGTCGGTAGCTGGCAGATTTGGGTTCAAGTACAGGCTCTACCATTAACTAGCTGTGAACCTGGCTGAGCTTCTGGTCTATAATGAGCTTGAGCCCTTCCTGTGCTGAGGACAATTTTCAGAGCAGAATTAAACAAATGGTTACCATAGAAATTGAAAGCTACTCTGCTGGTTGTGGAGCCTGGTGCCTCTAATACTGCAGTGTGTGCTCTACCAAGAACATGCTTTCTAAAATAGGTGCTCAGATAGCGACACCACAACTGTGGGGGAGCTCAGAGAGTCGGGGAACTTTGACTGGGGTCCCTGGTGTACACTGCTGAGTTGTATGTGGTTAAGGAATCTATTGTACCTATCCAAGTCTCAGATACTTTATTGGAAAAATGACCTCAATGTTACTAATTTCATAAAGTTGTTGTGACTTTGAAATGGGATATAATATTTTGCAAATGTGATGCTTTATCATCAGACATGCATATACCCCATGACCCAACAATTCTGTTCTGGGAGAAACTCTCACGTGTGCACCAGGAGACGCAGCCTAGAATGTTCATAGCAGCATTGTTCACAATGGCAAAGGTCTGAAATGACCCAGATGCCCTCCCAAGAATGAGGAAATGAACAAAATGTGGTGTAGTCACACAATGGAATGTAATACAGCAGTTAAAATGAATGAACTAATGTGATGTGGGAAAAAAGAATGAATCATAGCAAAACAATGTTAAGTGAAAAATAATATTAAGTGAAATACATGGGTGGGCAAAAGTAGGTTTACAGTTGTGTGTCTGGAAAAAGATATACAGGTTATGATTATTACCATAGCTTTATTAACTTAAAAGAATGTCATGATGACACTGCACTTAGGTACAATCTTATAAGTGCTCAAATTGCTGGCCTTTATTACTTAATCTTTTTAAAGATTTTAGTTATTTATTTTCACAGAGAGGGGAAAGGAGGAAGAGAGAGAGGGAGGGAAATATCCATGTGTGTGGGGTGGAGGTACGGAGGGAGTATGAATTGGTTGCCTCTCACATGTACCCAACTGGGGACCTGGCCCGCAACCCAGGCATGTGCCCTGACAGGGAATCAAACCAGTGACCTTTCAGTTCACAGGCCAGTGCTCAATCCACTGAGCCACACCAACCAGGGCCCAGCCTTCCTTATTTACATGTTCTTATAGTCTACTTGCTGACTATAAGACACTCAAGTACACTTCCATGCACTCCTTTTGCCAACCCCTGTATGTCTCTTAATATGAAAAAGGAGAGTAAATTTTAGCAAAATAATAGCGGTAAAAAATAGTATGTGAAATATTTTAATATTAACTGAGAAATATATTATGTGAAAAAAATTAATATTAAGTGAAATTTTATTAATATTTAAATAATGTTAGGTGAAAAAAATCTGACTCCCAGAGGTTATATATAGCATGAGTCCCCCTTTTTAAGGGTAAAAATAACTAAAAGCAATATTCATTTTAGGACTATGTAGAAAACATATAGATACAATAAAGCTATGTAAAATGGGAAGCCAGAGCATGGTGAGCACAGGGACTCAAGACGGTGTTTCTGTGAGTGCATGGGTGGGGGAGGCAGGTGGTTAGACGTAGGATAGTGTCAAGATCCTCATTTATGGCTTGAGTGGTGGTTCCTTAGATCCTTGTTATATTATTACAAAAATATCTAATTTAATACCAACTAACTATAAGGAAGTCATGTACAAACCAATGATGGGAATGTATCATGAACCAAGGATATGATTAATCCAATCATGAGTTTCCAAAGTTCTAGAAAAGTGTGCTGCAAATTATGCAGGTTAGGTATTCTCAGCACTCGTCAATCAGATGTTTAGACCAGTCTGCTATAGTGTTACTTTTTTATTAGAATGATTAAATGTTTAAAGTGAATTTTCCTCTGGGCCAGGAAGGTTGAGTTTGGAGAGCTATGCTTTTATATCTGGGTAAGATGTCCAGGGGTGGCCTCAGGAGGTGGAATGGATCAGCCTGGGGAGGTAAGTGTCTTGGGAGATGCCCTGGCTTCCCACATGGCTAGGTGAGGGCTCCTAGGGAAACCTGTCCTCCCCATCAATGGAGCAGAAGATGCTAAAGCTAAAATGGGTGACCTGTATGCTCACGTCATGTCACCTGGGCCAGAGTTAGCTCCTTTATCCCGAAAGAGCCCTGCCAGGGTCACCATGGTGATATGGTTGCATGCCTGAGTGTCTTTGTTCATTCTTGAAACACAGTTCTTGGGGCTCTGGACTCCCAGCAGTGACCTAGACACAGAGCCGGGAAGCTACGCGGGCAGTGCAAAGCTAAGTTACTGAGGGGTTGGTAGAAACTTCCCGGGCATGTCCCTGCCCTCTAATTTTTGAAGAGCATCAAGGCACAGTGGCCTTGGAGTGTTACTCCTATTCCCCTTTGATTGTCTGTTTTTCCTGGAGGAGTGCTCTGCCCAGCCAGGCTGTGGGAGTCAGTGTGAAATGCTGCCCACCTGGTAGAAGCTGGTTTAAGTGATGGTGGGGCCAGCATGCCTCCCCATGCGGGATGCTGTTCCCCTGGCCTATTTGGGGAGAAGACAAAGAGGATCTAGCCTTTACTGAGCACCTGCTGTGTGCCAGGCACTGTGTCCATCTCACCAAATCCCGACTCTTCTTATGAGGTGTTATTAAAGTCTCTCCATCTCTGGGGCTTGAAAAGCTTCCTATTATGGAAATTTAAAAAAATGTCTTCTGAACCCCCATTATCCATTGTCCCCCTTCAACATTTGACAACTCATGAACAATTTTGTTCTATCTGTATCTCCTCCTACTTCCCTCTCTCCTGAATTATTCTGAAGCAAATCTCAGGTATCATTTTATCTGTATTTCAGTGTGCATTGCTAAAACATAAAGATTCCTTAAAAGTAATCACACTATCATTATCGCACGGAGAAAATCAAACAATAATTTTCTTATGGATTTTTTGTTCATAAGCATTTTAAAAAATCTTCACCCGAGGACATGCTTATTGAGTGAGGGGATGGGAGGAAGAGAAACAGTGGTGTGAGAGAGAAACACCACTTGTCTGCCTCTTGTCTGCACCCCAACCTGGGACTGAACCCGCAACCCAGGCATGTGCTCTGACCGGGAATCAAATGTGTGACTTGTCTACGGGCTGACCCTCCAACCAACTGAGTCACACTGGCCAGGGCTTCGTAAGCATTTAAAACATTTTTATTTTTCAATTACAGTTTACATTAAATATTATTTTATACTAGTTTCAGGTGCACAGCATAGTGGTTAGATGACCATGTGCTTTACAAAGTGATCCCCGCCTCATATCTCCAGTGCCCACCTGACACCGCGCACAGTTATACGCTAGTACTGACTGTATCCCCGTGCCGCACCCTCCATCCCTGTGGCTGTTTTGTAACCACCAATTTGTACTTCTTACTCCCTTTACCTTTTCACCCAACCCTGCAACCCCATTTATGGACTTTTAGTAAATGGTATTGGGACAACTGGAGAGATGTTTGGAAAGAAATCAAAGTAGATCCATAGCTCACACTCTACATCAGAATAAGCTCCAAGCAGATCAGAGATCTTAATGTGAAAAAATAAACCGTAATGTCCTAGAAGAAAATATGGATCTGTGGGGGGTGGGGGAGCTTTTTAAAAACCTATTACTCAAAATTTAGATGCATAAAATATTAATTAACTCAGTTACATTAAATATATATTTGCATTGACAAACAACCATAAGCCAGAGTCAACAGACAAATGAAAACTGGGGACAATATTTGAAGGAGATATCACATATAAAGGGCTTATCTTCCTAACATAGCAAATGTTTAAAAAATGGGAAGAGAACAAATCAAGACCTGACAGAAAAATTGGCAGAAGACATGAACAGACAATCACAGAAAATGATATACAGATGGCCCTTAAACATACGAAGAGATGCTCAACTTCTCTCAGTAAGCAAAATGCAAATTAAGCCCCACTGAGAGATCATTTCTCATCCATGTGATTGGCAGACATACTAAGGTTTGAGCACACACTCTGGTGGCAAGGCTTCTGGAAAGTCTCTCACCCAGTGCTAGGGGGAGGGCAAAGTAGCCCAAGCTTTGGTGGGGAGTCTGTTAAATCCACGTATGTATTTATTGCTTGACCCAGCAAGAATTCTAGGTATTTACGAGAGATCTATTTTCTCCATAGGTTCAGAATAGCTATGCCAGCATTATTCACTGCAGCTTTATTTACAACAGTAAAACATTAGAACAACCTATATACCTGTGGAGGTTGAATAAACTATGGTATTCCAAACATACAATAAGTCAAATGAAGTAATTAAAATAAAATTAAAAAATAAAGGAAGATCTCCATGTTGTAGCATAGAGTGATTTCCAGGGCATATTAAATTAAAAACCAAATTATACATTAAACCAATTAAAGAAACAAAAAGCCCCAAGGTATCAAAGAATGTATATTATATTCTACCTTTTATGTAAGGGTCTAAAATTAGGATTTTGGGGTGGGGAGAGACCTGGGGGATGGTGTTTGGTACCCGGGCTATTGGGGAAGCATCAGGTCTTACCTGCTCCACCCCAACACCTAGGCCCACGAGAGGCTGGAGGAGACGAAGCTGGAGGCTGTTCGGGACAACAACCTGGAGCTGGTGCAGGAGATCCTGCGGGACCTGGCGCAGTTGGCGGAACAGAGCAGCACAGCCGCTGAGCTGGCCCGCATCCTCCAGGAGCCCCACTTCCAGGTTTCCTGCAGGCTGGGGTGGCAACTAGGGCAGGGCACTGGGGAAGGGGCTGACTAGAAGTTGGAGGTGGGATGGGAAGGGACTGCAGGGCACTGCTCCATGGTCCCTCCTCCTCCCACCTCCTCCCCAGTCTCTTCTGGAGACGCACGACTCTGTGGCCTCAAAGACCTATGAGACACCACCCCCGAGCCCTGGCCTGGACCCCATGTTCAGCAACCAGCCGCTGCCTCCTGACGCTGTGCGCATGGTGGGCATCCGCAAGACCGCGGGAGAACACCTGGTGAGAGTGCTGGGCAGGGCCGGAGGTAGGGTATGGAAGTGGGGGATTGAGAGCAACCAGCAGGGTCAAATCTGGTCTGGAGAGGACTGAAGACAGGTGGGTCCAGCTTTGCCCGGGCATTGGCCCATGCAGACCCAGAAGACCGCAGGCACCGTGCATATGAGCTGCATACATGTGTGCGCCAGAACCCTCTTCATTCTTCCCACTTTCACTTCTTTAGTGCTCCTGTAAGTGAAGAAATATGTGAGGGCGAGGTGGGAGTATGGGATGGAAAGGGGGGTGCTGGAGATCCCATTCGAAGATTCTGATGTGGAGCTGTTGGGGCCTCATTTTACCCACTCTCCATCCCCAGGGAGTGACGTTCCGCGTGGAGGGTGGCGAATTGGTGATCGCGCGCATTCTGCACGGGGGCATGGTGGCTCAGCAAGGCCTGTTGCATGTGGGCGACATCATCAAAGAGGTGAATGGGCAACCAGTGGGCAGTGACCCCCGCGCGCTGCAGGAGCTCCTGCGCAGTGCCAGCGGCAGCGTCATCCTCAAGATCCTGCCCAGCTACCAGGAGCCCCATCTGCCCCGCCAGGTGAGTCCCTTTACCAACTTCCCTATCAAACACAAGGCCCAAGGGGTAGCCAAGCCTCCCAGCTGTCAGGGTCACAGGCCTCAGGGTGGGAGCAATTCTTCTACCAACACTGAAAAGCAAGATGGGGGTGGGGCCCACCTACAGGCATCTGCTGTTATCCACACACACCCACTCTGCGCATTTGCCCTGGTCTTGGACACACATGCGCAATGTGCAAGGGCTGTGCGTGCATTCAAGGCCTGTGGTACCTGAGTGTACAAGTGAGCACCTGCACTGTGTGTAGCTGTCTGTGTGCCTCTGTGTCTATGGGTGCACAAAATCGGATTGCTGGGTGTCCTGTACAGCTGCTTGCTGGTTGGTGGATTGTGGAGGTCTGGCTGCTTTGCCCACTTCTCCTATTGGCTTGCCAGAGCCCCTTCCTCCAAGGGGAGGGGGGTGAGTGGATGGAGGGATTCTGCATCAGGTGTCAGGGTCTTCAACTTTACCCAGTGATCCTGCCTCCTGAGTGAGTGGGGCCAGGGTCCCAAGCCTGAGCAGATCCTCCATCCCTCTGATTGAGCCCTTTTGTTCTAGATGCAAAGAGAGGCTGGTACCAGGAAGGCAGGGCACGCAGGCCTGAGGGCATTATGCCGTTAAAGGGGCAGTGCCAGGGCCTCTCATCTTTGTGAGGGAAGGGACAGAGGGTGGACGGCATGACACTACCCACCACAGTGGTTGGGGGCTGTGAGGTGGCGGATGGGGGTGGGCACATCTGCTCTAGCCTTCCCCTGCTTCTTCCCTTGACCTTTCCTTGCTCTCTGGTCTAGGTATTTGTGAAATGCCACTTTGACTATGACCCTACCCGAGATAGCCTCATTCCCTGCAAGGAAGCAGGCCTGCGCTTCAACGCTGGGGATTTACTCCAGATTGTAAACCAGGATGATGCCAACTGGTGGCAGGTGAGCCCTGAATGCCCATGCAGTCTTTCCAGGTAGTGGGTGTGGGGAGGCGAGGGCTTGGGAGGTGACCTGTCACTGAGGCAGAGCTTTGCCCGTGTCTTTTTGAGGCGTGCCACGTGGGAGAAGGCAGTGCCGGGCTCATCCCGAGCCAGCTTTTGGAGGAGAAGCGGAAAGCCTTTGTCAAGCGGGACCTGGAGCTGACACCCACCTCAGGTATAAGGCTCCCACTCCTAATCTGGGATCTGACTGTGTCCCAGTCTGGCCTTTCTGACCCACCTCTCTATGGCCAGGGACCCTATGCGGCAGCCTTTCAGGAAAGAAAAAGAAGCGAATGATGTATTTGACCACCAAGAATGCAGGTGGGTGTTGGAGGCCCCTTCCTCCTGTCTCCTCTAACATGACACATTCCCCCTCTGCCCTCACCAATGACTTGTGCATATGCTCTCCTGGTTCTGATGCTGCCAGTCTTGTCCCTAGGCCCTGCCCAGTTTCTTCCTGCCGCCCCTGGCCCGTGAGAACCCAGCCCCACCCCTTTCACCTGGGGAACAGCCTGATGAGCAGTGCCATCTCCCTGTGTCCAGAGTTTGACCGCCATGAGCTGCTCATTTATGAGGAGGTGGCCCGCATGCCCCCATTCCGCCGGAAAACCCTGGTGCTGATCGGGGCTCAGGGTGTGGGTCGGCGCAGCCTGAAGAACAAGCTCATCATGTGGGATCCAGACCGCTATGGCACCACGGTGCCCTGTGAGTGGGAGCTGGGCCCTGCTGGGTGGGGAGCAGGAATCTGGAGTGCTCTGGGGGCCAGGTCTGGGCGCACTGAATGGGCATATGCTTGGGCACTGGCCTCAAGCAGCACTGTGTGGGACAAGCGCCCTCTGTTGGTTGGTGAGGGGGTTGCAGGCCAGGGAGATACATTTATTGTTTATTTGTTTTTTGTTGGCGGGTGGGGAACTATCCTTTAATCCCGTGGCCAGGTCGGCTGAGCTAGCCTTGCCTTTCCTTCTTTCATGTTTTACTTGCTAAAAGCCCATCTGGGCATCCATGTGAAACAGGACTATGAGCTGTGTGTGACCTTGTGAAAGACAGGGCTTCTTGGTGACAGAACCAGTTGGGGTGGTGAAAGCTCTGCTTCCTGGAGGCAGGAGCCTGAATGCTGACCCCAGGTCAGCTTGACCTTGCTTTATCACAGCATACTGTCCTCTCTGGGCCTTGTCCCCCATCTGTGAGCACTAGGTTGGAGCAGTGATCTCTGAAGTGTCTTCCGATATCGATGTCCACAGTCTCTGTGTGTGTGCCAGTGGTGAGGGGGAGGGCATGCCTGTGGGAAGGCAGCGGAACTGAGACGACAGAGGGCAGGCTGCACCCCTGGGGCTGTGTGGCACGTAGAACACGTGCATGTATGTCTGAGGTACAGTGGCCTGCCTGTGCCCATTTGGCCCCTCCTTCCCTGTAGACACATCTCGGCGGCCCAAGGATTCAGAGCGGGAAGGCCAGGGTTACAGCTTTGTGTCCCGAGCAGAGATGGAGGCCGACATCCGTGCTGGGCGCTACCTGGAACATGGTGAATACGAGGGCAACCTGTATGGCACACGTATCGATTCCATCCGGGGTGTGGTTGCGGCCGGCAAGGTGTGCGTGCTGGATGTCAACCCCCAGGTACCGTCTGGCCTGCTCTTTCCCAGCCTGCCTAGTATCCCCTCTGGGTACTGATTCCCTCAGTACTCCTCCCCATATTTCCAGGTACTTGTCTCCCAAGTACCCCATGTAACCCCTCAACTACTGCCAGGGACCAAGCCTCTCTAGACCTTCTTTTTCAGCCTCCGAGATCCCACACTCGTCTAGTCTCCTCCAGTTACCCAACTCCCAGATACTTGCCAGCTGTTCCTCTAGTATTTGTCCCTAGGACTGATGTCCCAGAACCCCAGGTACCCTTTTCTCATTCATTCCCAGGTACCTGTCCTTACTTCCATCACCCCAGATGTAAGTGGGGATAGATATACTCCTCGACCCTTCTCTCCTGCAGGCAGTGAAGGTACTGAGGACAGCTGAGTTTGTCCCTTACGTGGTGTTCATTGAGGCCCCCGACTTTGAGACCCTTCGTGCCATGAACCGGGCTGCACTGGAGAGTGGGGTATCTACCAAGCAGCTCATGGTGAGGGGCTTTGATGTGCAGTGGGAGGGGTCTGATGGCTGCCTGGGGTGTGAGGGGGGAGACTGGAGCTGATGAAGAGAAGAAGAGGGTGTCAGGGAAGGGGAGAGTCACCCACCCAAGGTATCAGTGAGGGAGGACTTGAGGTTCCCACTTCATAGGTGAGGACATGGTCTGAACAAGGAAGTGAAGTGTTCAGATTCTCATAGAGTCAGGGACATAGCTAGCCTGAGGTGCAGGGGCTTGTCAGGCCCACTGCTCCATCCACTGTGCAGGGACAGAGTGCTGACCAAAGGGAGTCAAGAGGGCCTGTGGGAAATCCGTGGGCAGAGGCAGGCAAGGTGGGCTCAGGGCTGTTTACAGCTGGGGGAAAGGCTGATGGGAAGGAGGGAGACAGAGGCTGGCAGGTGGCTAGAGGGATGAGTTAGCATTAGGGAGGTGGTAGCGCTTGGAGGAGAGGCTTCTAGGCAGGTGTTTCGACTCCAGGGCACCCCCCCTCCTCCTAGGAACCCCTTGGAGCAGCCTTCCCCAAGATGTATAGGGTTTGCAGACTTTAAGCCCAGGTGTTCCTCTGCTGGCAATATCTGGTACTGCAGCTCTCGGGGCCCAGATCGCAGCATTGCTCTGGCCTTGGAGGAGCTGACTGGGCTGGGCTCCCCTCTGCTGCATGCTCCCCTGGCCTGGTACTGCTGTGACACAGCTGGGCCGGCCTGAGCTCCCGCCTGGACTTAAGTCAGTGTTCAAGTTCCCTTTCCACCCCTGCCTGACCAGCTTGGACTTGGTCCGGGGTGGGGTTGCCTCGGCATTTGTGGGTTGCCCTAGTACCACACGTGGCAAGTGCCCCTCAGGCTGCCTAGGTACAGTCATCTCATCAGATTGTAGGGAGCACCGGCGTTGGAGTCAGGCAGACTCTGCAGACACTGGCTGGCTGTGTGAACTCTTTGTACCTCAGTTAAATGGGGAACAATTAAGTACTGCCTTGCAGAGCTGTAGTGCAGATTACGCGGGTTGTAAAGAGGTTAGTGCCATGTCTGGCACTTAACTAAGGGCTATTTCCTTCCTTTCTTTAACCTGTTCATTTGTCCATGGTTGCAGAAGAGCCACCTTGGGACACGTAGGGAGGGGCTCCTAGCCAGGGAGTCTGTACCTACCATGGTTGGGCTTTGGGGAGGAGGCTAGATGGGGCAGGCTGTAGATCCCCCTGACTGTGGAGATGAGGAGGAGACACTGACCGGCGGGAGGTCCCCTTGTGTTGGCAGGAGGCGGACCTGAGACGGACGGTGGAGGAGAGCAGCCGCATCCAGAGAGGCTACGGGCACTACTTTGATCTCAGCCTGGTCAACAGCAACCTGGAGAGGACCTTCCGTGAGCTCCAGGCTGCCATGGAGAAGCTACGAACGGAGCCCCAGTGGGTGCCTGTCAGCTGGGTGTACTGAGCCTGCTTGACTGGACCTTGTCCCCTCTGGGTTGTGACCCAGGAAACTGAATCCATTTCTTCTCCAACCATGACCCTCAACCATGATCCTTAGCTCCAGTCCCTGGCACTCTGGCTCCCTGGGTAGCAGCTTCTAGCAGGCCCTAAGTCTGGCTTCGACGCAGAGGCCTGCACTGCCAGGGAGGTGGGTGTTCATGGGGTACCTCTGTGCCCAGGTGCTGCCCTCTCCTGATGCCCAACTGGCCACCAGATATTCCTCTCTGAGGGCCAAGCTGTGCCCACAAGTGTGTCAGAGTCACCTCCAAAAGGCTCAACCCAGAGAAGAGCTGCTCTGGGACCATGTGATCAGTAGGTACACTGCCCCTACCACCTCTCTCCAATCACCTTTTCTCCTCTGGCCTGGCCACACCCACACCATTCCTGAGCCCCTCCCCCCTCTCACCGTGGTGTCCTAGGAGCAGGGCTTAATAAGCTTTTTCTGTGTGGCCAGGCAGGCCTGGGCAGTGGTGTCAGCCCGGTGCCATCCTGAAGGCTGCAGGAGCCAAAGCAGGAGCTCGTTGTCACAGCCCGGGAACAGTGCAGTTCTCTGCTCCCTTGGACTGAGGCGGAGTCCCACGAGTGGACGCTTCCTGGTATTCCCTCATCCACAGCTTTTCACTGCCGAAGTCTCTCCACAGACTTCTCCAATGCGCCCTGACTGGTCTGCTCTGCTCTGCTCCCTGCAGGGCAAAGCAGGCAGGAGTGAGCAGGCTCAGCCAAGGTCAGGGTGGGTTGGGGCCTGCTACTACTGATTGAAGAGCTCCAAGCTCTCCACGGCCCGTGGTGAGGACATGTCTGGGCTACCTGTCCATGGCCATTGTCCATTTTGGTCTTTGCTCTGGCCAGGTCCACGTGGTTCACTAGCATCAGGGCTGACTGGGAGGCTGAGGCAGGGCGCGGAGGGGACCTTGTGAGAACTGGGCCATGGAGTGCTCCGCTCTGGCAGGCCCCTTGCTGCCCAGTTGCAGGGGGAGCCATCTGTACTGTTTCTGTGCAGTTTCTGTCCCACATGCCACAAACCTTGTCTGGGTTTCTGCCACTGGCGTGTGTGTCAGGCTTAGCTTTTGGAGAGAAGCTTTGGAGGTCACTCTTTGGGACCCCCTTTTCAGGGTTCCCCATCAGTCCCCATGTCTTATGAGACCCTTATCCCAGATTCTAGAGCCTTGGCCCTCCTGGATGTCTTCTTCCAGCTCTCCTACTGTCCCCTGACCCTAAATGGCACTCTCCAGTCCTTGGGGAGGGCAATTGTGTAAAATAGGAAAATCCCTTTTAAGAAAAGAATGCTGTCCTCAACTTCCACAGGCATCTCATTTCTCCTTCTCGTGACCCTCCCTGCCATGAGCCTTTCCTTGCAGGGGACCGCCCCAGCCCCTGTGCTTCTCCGTCCGTCCGTCCGTCCGTCCGTCTGTCTGTCCGGATGTCTAATCAGTGTTCGCTGCAGTGTCAGCCCAAGCTGGCCCCTGAACCACTGTGTGCCCATTTCCTAGGGAAGGGGAGGGAGAAGAAACAGAATATTTATTACAAAGTTAGAAATATATTTATTATATTAGGGATCTCATTGCATTTGCGTAAGATATGCAAATGAGACATCAAAGTCAAGGCTGCTCCCATCTCATTTGCATAGCTCTGCATCTACTATGCAGTCACCTTTATAGTCCTCTCTGCCCTTTAGTCTGCCTTCTTTTTATCTTTAATTCAGCTCTTACATCACGCTCGCCCTTAGCCCAAGGGCACTGGGAGTGGGAAGAAAATGGGGTGCTCAGTAGGCCTGAGGCCATGCTGTACTTTGCCAGTTCCCACCTCACTGGGGGGACTTTGGAGTGGAGGTAGCAAAGGATCTGCTATTGCAGCCACCTGCTCCCCCTCAGTTAGCCTCTAAGGCCCTCTGACCAAAAGATGGGGGGCAGGGGAGCTGGGTACCTTGCTGGAGTTGGCATGGGGCCCTTTAGGGTGGATCTCCAGTGCTGATGCTCTTCTGGCACCTTCACCTCTAGTGATGCCCACGGGGCAGGGCTGAGTCCCACTCCTGTCTCCATCCCTCTGAATAGCGTGCTACCTCCCCTGCAGAAACCCCACTCCAGGGAGCAGGCGCGTGCACCCACCAAGTTAGCTCTGACTCTGTCCCTCCTCCTCCCACTGTGGACACATATTTGAAGGACCTCAGGATAATGAGGCCCCTGTCCCCACTGTCCACACTCAGCCTGAGCCCAGTTGCCCTTCCCTTCTCCCCGCCCTCAGCCATCCAAATCCTGAGTTTTCTCTCTGACTGGTTTTCTCTTTTCCTTTGATTAAATGTGAAAGCAAAGGCTTCTGGGCTGTTTGTCTTTGGTTGGGTTGACTGGATGGATTCTGGAGAGGGTGAGAGCAGGAAACACAGCACAGATGATTCTGGAATGGATTCTGAGTGACATATCTTCTGTTCTGTGATGTCTTCTGAAATTTCCATCCCCAGGAGATGCTCTTTCTAAATGATTGTATCCAGTATCTGGGAGCATTCGTGGGGACAGGAGACTCAGGGACTCCATGGCTAATCTACTCAGCTTCACCTGGAACTTGCTGTGTGGTTCTCAGCAGGCGCCTCTACTTCTCTGGACCTTGGCAAGCTATTTTTTTTTTTTTTTTTTTGTATAAATTGGAAAACCCATGTGGTCCTGTCAAGATGGGTAGACTTAGGGGCCCCATGCTCAGGTCGCTGACATGGCTCCCGGCCACCAGTGTGGGGTACCTGTCACCTCAGTGTTGTAAGTAAAGAGCACTTCCCTCTTACTTGAGAGGTGCCCCAAAGCACGCCACATCCCCTTGTCCTCTTTGGGTCTTTCCAACTTCTCTGCTTCTGCTTCCTCTTTCCCTCTGAGCCACCACATTCTAGGGAGATTCTGGGGTTACATCAAGGTAAAGTTACAAACTCTATATAAAAGGTTAATCTAGCCCTGGCTGGCTGGTTCAGTTGGTTGGAGCATCATCCTGTATAACAAAAAGTTGCAGGTTCAATCCCTGGTGGGGACGTGTATAGGAGACAACTGATATCCCTTCTCTCCCTTCCTCTCTAAAATCAATAAATATGTCTTTGGGTGAGGATTAAAAAGTAAAAAATTAATCTATGCTAGACTACCTGCTAGGCTACCTATACAGGTTAGGTTAGGTTATAGTTTCTCCTGCCACAGCCACAGGGGTGGGTGCAGAGACTGGGGAGGACTTGAGGAAATGGTGATTGCCAGGCCTTGGTTGGGAATGACATTAATTCTGACATTTCAGAAAGCTGTGTTAAACAACAAAGAAAACTTAACTTCCATGGCTGAACATCTTTTTTAAAAAGAAAGGATTTATTGGGCCATATTTCTAGCCAGAAAAGGACCGGGTGCTGAAGCATGAAGTCTGAACCTCAACAGCATGGGTTTGGTAAAGATAACATGTCCGCCATCCTGGAGTTGGCAGCATTTTCATATACTACGTTTTAGGAAGAAATGTAATTTGTTTGGAAAGAACTTACATTGGCTACAGATAAGGGGGCTGAGATAATGTGAAAAGCAGGCGCAGTTCTGTGACAGGAGCACATTCTGGGGAAGGAAGAAATGTTTGTCACTTCTGATTGGTCACAGGCGACAGCCTTGCAAGTTCATGCACATGCAACATGTGTCCGGTGCGCTGGCAGAGGCCTCGAGCTTGAGTCAAAGCTCTGGTAAACATTCAGGAATGTCAGCAGTCTTGTCAGTTGGCCCACAGCTATTAACTGGTTGATTAACTAGTATAATAATTAATTGGTTAATTATTCCTATCATTTTTGCTCCATCCCGCTATAATTTAATTTGGAACATCTCAACATTGTTCTTTTGTCAGCTGTTTAGCAATGGGTATCAGCCACTTCAAAAATATTCACACCCTATGACCTGGCACTTTTACATACACAACTTCTTCTTAAAGAAATCTCCAAATACAAATAAAGCCTTGTACAAAGATTCGCCACAGCTGTTATTTATAAAGCAATAGGAAATAATTATCTTGTCTAAGAGAGCAATTAAATTGAAGCACACTGATATAATAAAAAAGGTTTGAAAAAACATGCAGAAATGCTTATATGCCATAATAATTAAGTGGGAAAAGCAGGACGTGAAGCTGTATATACAAAATAATTTGTAAATGTCGTGAAGAATAATGACTGAAATGACATACAGCAAAATGCACTAATGATAGTCTCTGGGTGGTGGTGAGATGATGGGTAACTTGTTTTCTTCTTCTTTTTCCCTCCATCTTTCTAAGTTTTATATACTGGACACCCTCCTCCCCCATTTCACCTTTGAAAATATAAGAAAAAACTAGTAGCTCAGGGGATCAGACTCAGGGTCACCTTGAGATTCCCCTGAGGTCCCTACCCTAACCCTTCCTCCCACCTGCACCCCTGGTTTTCTACCCCTCACCTCCCGTCACCAGACTCCACACTGGCAATTAACCCTTTCTTGACAAAGAAGGAGCTGCGCTTTTCTCCATCATTTCAAAGCCTGGAATGAATACCTCGCTGGGTGGGGAGATCGGAAAGGCAACTCCTCCCTGCCTTCCAGCGTGTACCTGCCCTGGGCCTGAACTCATCAGGCAGGCCCAGGAAAGCCTCCAGCTGGGTCATGGTTTCGTGGGCTGAACAGCCCCTGTAGGGGCAGATGGAAGACCCCACACTTCAAATGTAGGCTCTAAGCTGGAGGGACCTGACTGTTCATCAGGCCCAGGGGTTCTCCACCTCAAATCACTAGGCACATGTTAGGAATGGAGGGTTCTGGGCCCAGGCCCGGGGATGGTTCTGGAAGGTTTTGGTGGAGCCCAGGAATCACATTTTTAACTAGCTTCCTGAAGGACTGGTATGCAGGGTGCTCACAGCTGCACTTGGGGAAATCAGAACCAGTCTAAGCCCAGCATGCTCCCTCCTCTTCCATCCCCCACTCAAAGCGAGGAGACAGTGCAGCCTGGAGGAGCGGAAGGGAGCCTGCTGCTGGGCACCCAGGCCCAAGGGATGGACTGCAGCTGATACAAACTCAGACCAGGTCTGCCGGTGAGGACCCAGCGGCTGCGCACCCTGCCCAGGGATGTGACCGGTTAGGTGAGGTCCCAGTCTCCGCTGGAGCTATGAGGCCGCCAGGGCAGGCTGACAAAGGCTTCTGGGTCGGGCTGGGCACGCAGACGGAGAGCCTGGGGAGGAGGGTGGGGAGAGCCCTGGAGTCTGGCAGATGAACTCTGGAGCCAGGGCAGAAAGCTTATTTGAATTAGCTGAAATCCAGCCACGCAGATTCACGGCATGCCTGGCCTGGAGGGCACTCTGTGGCTAGACCGAGATGAACACAGAGCGTCTGAACTCCTCAGACATGTGAACGGGAGGCCCTGGGCTCACCTCACCCTCCGGGTCCTGGAGAGTGGCTTCCTCTTTCTCTGAAGTCTGTAAAGACAACAGTGGGGTTGAAATCAGAGCCCAGCTGGGGGGGTCTCCAAGTAGCTGCTGGGTCTACCCCCAGCCTTTCCCACAGTTCCAGGCCTCTGTCCCTCTGAGGGGACACAGGAACTAATAATTTCTTCCCACAATCCCCAGGCTTTGACTCACCCCCACCCCCATCCATCCATCCCCTGAGGGAACCTCAGGTCAGGTTCTGACTTTAGATATTGGAACCCTGCCAGCCCAGAGCCCTCTAAGTTGTGATTCCCAACAAGCTAGTCAAAGATTTTCCGGATGTGGAAAAAGAGGATGTAAGGTCAAGAACTCTGGCTTCCGAGTGAAACTGGCCACAACCTGTGGTTATGATGGGGAGGGTGGGCGCATGGGGGGAACAGAGTATGGGGAGCGGATGCTGACGAAAGAGCCTTCCCCCTCTCCCCCCACTTCCCCCACTTCCCTCACTTCCCCCACTTCCCCCACTTCCCCACACTGTCAGAGAGGAGCCAGACTAGGTGGCTCCAGACCCCAGGGCCCTCTGTCCATACCTGGCTGAGGCACCGGATCTCCACGCAGGGGCTGGAGGAGGGCTCAGGGCTGGTGGCAGGCCCAGGGGGTGCTGGGACATGGATCACGTCACACTCTGGGACTAGGCCGTTCCCCAGAGGCTGAAACAGAGACTCCAGTCAGAACAGCCCGTTCCTGGAAACAGGGGCAGAGAAGGGAAATGCAGGGAGGTAGGGGCAAGGGGAAGAAAATGGGTTGTGGAGACAGAGTCCTTAGGGCCAATTTCCTAAGTCTCAACATGACCTTGGGCAAGCCACCTAACCTCCCTGAGGCTCAGTTTCCTGAGCTGTAAAATGGGGATAAGAATTTTTCCTAAAACATCCTATTCATGATGTTTTATTACTCAACAACTGGAAACTCCTGGAATGATTCATTTGTTTTCATTATAGTTATTTCTAGCTTTGGGTGCAGGTTCTTTGTAAGAGGCCCAGAGAGAGCAAAGTTGGGCACCACAAAGATTCACTGAATAACAAACAGCACAGGAAGACTTCTTCAGAGATCATCAGTTTGAGTAACCAACCCCTCCTTGAGCGAATGAGGAGGCAGAGGCCCAGGGAGGAGAGGTGGGCGGGCCAGAGTGAGAGGGGGAGCCCATCTCCTCACCCAGGCCCTTCTGCCCCCATGGGTGCTCAGGTTGGGACGTCAGCTCTCTCCACCTCCTGCTCCCTGTCCTAGCAGCGGGGCAGAGCACAAGCTGGAGTTGACCGAGGCCGCTGGACACAGCTGCTCTGAGGTGCCCCGGCCACGAGCCTCATGGCCTCGTGGGCTCTGAAGCCAAAGAAAGGAGCTACCATTTTCTGGACACCTATGGGTTTTCTCATCTCACACTTACCTGTCAGATGGGAAAACTGAGGCTCAGAGAGGTTGTGTAACTTGCCAGTGTCACACAGCTGGTGAGTGGCTAAGCTGGGACTTGTACTCATTGGCTATGGTTAGACCTCAGACCCAAGCCCTTTTCCTACACCGTCCTGGCAGGGCACGGAATGTGCTTCTCTTTGTCTCAGCGCCCTTGTCTGCAAATCGGGCCTCCTGCTTCCATCAGCACCCCAGCTTCAGGGCGTGGGGCCGAGGTGGGTAAGTTTAAGGGGACACAGAATGGGCGAAGGGAGAAGGGGGAAGAGATTTCACAAATGTTGTCACTCATGGTCCTTGTCCCTCCAGCTCTGCCTATGGTGAGGACATGGCTGACCAGAGGACTCCTGAGTAGACTAAGATCCATTTCCTTCAATTCCATGTTTACAGCTTTGGGACTGGTTTAAACCCAGACACTGCTGACCACTGACCACTAACAGCCACAGACGTGTCACCTACTCAAGGGCAACCAAATTTCAGGAGAGAACCTCATGGGATAGAGACCAAACTACACATGTGGACAACTGGCTTATTCTAGCCAGCACGGGGCGTTTTCTGGGTTGTTGGATACACAAGATACGTATGAGAGCCCCTGCTTCTAGACACTAGAAAAGTAGGAGCAATGACGCAGGGAAGCCTTGAGGCGTGACAGTTGAGTCCTGATCTGATCCCAGCACTCCCAGCTGGTATATTACAGGAGTCAGGAGCCATGGCCATCCTGCGTTCATGGACCAAGGATGGTTCTTTCTCCTCAGTCTGGGGGAGGAGTCTTGGGCTGAGGAGTTGGCTCCATTCCTCAACCCCTTGTACTTCAAGGTGGGACGTGGAGATGCACAGGGCCCACAGACCACAGTCTGTTTCCCCAGTTCTGCGTCTCTGAGGTTGGGTCACTGTGGGTAGGTTACTTACCCTCTCTGAGCCTCTATTTCTCATTCTGTAAGAAAGAGGGAAATAATACCTAGCTGTGCATAAGTTGCGAAGCTTCAGTGACATATGTAAAGGCCCTGGCACATAGTAGGTGTTCCAGAAAAAGAGTGAAGGGAGGGCATCTGGCCGCAGCTCTTGGGAAGGAGCATGCTGGTCTGACCACTACCACTTCCCTCTGAGCCTTTCCGTACCCTGGGCTCTCTGGCAGAGTGAGGGATGTCCTCTTCCCTCTGACCCGAATGTGGGCCAAGAATGCCTGCAACCCTTTCGATTCCGCCTTCAGGCTCTGCTAAAAACTACAAGAAGCCAAGGAAAAGCAAAAGTTCTCAACTGGTCAGGCTCACAGGGTCTCACCTCTGACCCTCTCGGGAGACCCCGTTCCATCCTCCTCCTAACAAGGGGCTGCCCCCACCCCCACCCTCTGCCCCTCCCACGGGTGCAGGGGCAGGACAAGTGACCCAGGCAGCCCTTCCAGTGTGTGCTGGGCAGCAGTGGAGCGGGGACACAGCTGGTGCAGGCACTCTTGGCCTCCTGTGGCCCCCACTGCAGCATGGGGTTCTCCCTCCTACCTCAGCTCCTCTCTGGCACTGGGTGGGAGTGAGTCCTGGGATGAATAGCCATGAGGCTGAGCTCTGAAAAGGCCAGTGGTAGCCCCCTGTCTATCTCCTTGACCTTTCCCTCATTCCTGTCAGCCACGGTTGGCCTTGTAGAGCTTCCTGAGACAACAACAGCTGCTTCCGAAGCCCAACCCAGTACCCTATTCCCACCCCTGCCTCTCCCAAGAGGGGTCAGGCCTGAGTCTTTTGTCCTCGCTGGTGCTGGCGCCAGGAAAGAAGGCAACAGTAGCCCCCTTTCCTGCCCCCATGTGTAAGAGAACTGGAGTGGAGGCATCTCAGTAAACAGAGGGAGGGGGAGTTGGGTGAGGCACGTGGGGCTTTGGTTTCCTGAACCCATGATTCTGCAGCTCTCTCCTCACGTGGAAAGGGAAGGGATGGTCAGGGAAGGGCCCTACAGTAGGTGGCCTCAGGGAAGAGTCCCCTCTCCAGGAAGATGGGCAAGGGACCCCCGTTCCTTCTGTCCCCTGGTTCCCAGAACACCACCTTCAGCTCATGTGTCTCAGAGGCAAGAAAAAGTCAGAGAAAACGCTAGAGTGTTCTGGAAAGGGAAGAGATGGGAGTTGAGAAATCTGGGTCCTATTCTCTATTTGTGCCACCACTTGCTGTGTGACATTGGGCAAGATTTTTACCCTCTCTGGACCTCAGTTTCCTCTTCTGCAAAAGCAGACTAGAGCCTGTAACTGTCATACTCTGGTGTGCCATCAGAATCCCCAGGGGGCAATTTTAAACTTCAGGTCCCTGGGCCCCACCCCCTAGAGGTTTTGGTGGGGAGAGTATATTTCTAACACCCCCTGCCCCCCAGCCCCAGGTGTCCTGAAAGGGGCTGCGCACCGAACTTGGAGGAAGGCCACCCTGGACGGTCTCAGCGCCCACTCTGGATCCAGTTCTGATCTCCTCTGATTATAAAAGGGGGTTGGGAGGAAGGCACTGGGCCAGAGGAAGAACCCTGCCTGATGGGAAGTCAAGGGGAGGAGGCAGGCTGTCAGCTCACAGCCTGAAGGGCTGGTCGCAGGGCTCACAGACCCCCTGGAGCTGGGCAGCAATCCCTGCCTTGAGATCAGCCATGGAGGAGCAGTAGGGAGATGCAGAGGCGCAGCCAGGAGTCCTGACTTCCAGACCTTCGGGGTCTGAGGGTCCAAACTTGGGCTTTGGCCCGCCTCCTGTCTTACCAAGTGTGAGGGGTGGGCCTTCTTACTCCTCTGTGTCTCGTTGGTCAGCTGAGCTGAAAGAGACCAGAAAGAGCATTTTGAGGCTAGGAGTAGCCAAGGGTAGCCTGCAGCTGCTCCCATAGAGAAGGACTGGACCCCCTGCAGCTACAAGCAGGGGCTTCCCAGAGGGAATCAGCAGCCAGATTGGGCAGCAAAGCCCTTACTAGCTAAGCCCCTTGGCAAAGACCCGGCCTTTGGAGATCAGTACATGGAAGTCCTCTCATGTGGGCCAGAAACAGACTGGGCAAGTAAAACCTTGTGTGCTCAAGCCCCTGTGCATACAGGGCCCAGGAAATGTTATTAAATTGCAGGTTCAAAGTCATTAGGCTGGGCTTGAGACTGTGAGTCTGCATTACTAACAGGCTAACAAAGGATGTCACTGCTGCTAGCTGGGGACCACAATTTAAGAGACAAATGCTAAGAGGCTCTGATGCTGTGACCAGGAATGCTCCCACACTGTATGCTCCTTCTGACTCCTCTGTGGGGATCTGGGGACACGGGCAAAGCTGACGTTTCTTCCTGGAGCCACACAGGGAGGAACTGGGAGGCAGGCCCATGATGTTCCCATGGCCATCTGCATAGGGACGACATCGCCAATGCACAAAGTGCTTTCCAGCACATTGTCCTGGCTCCACTACTTCCTACCCAGAGCCAGCCACTTAACCACTTTGTGCCTCACTTTCTTCTCTTCTGTAATAATAGGAATACTTGTAATAAGTAGTTCCTGACTCCACGGTATTGAGGAGATTAGAGGAGATAAAAGCAATATATGGTGAAGGTAGGAGAGGGTATAAGGGGAATAAATAACCATGGAAAAATATGAGAAAAAATAAGCCATAAAAAAAATAAATCATGTATACTTACCTTGAAAAAAAGGGCAATTCAAGCCACACAACAGTGCCTGGCACATGGTAGCTCCTATCACTGCTGTCTCACTTCCTATCTGTGCTGCCCGGCATAGGAGCCATGAGCCACCCACGGCCACTGAGCACTGGAAATGTGACTACTCCCAATTATACTGGGTTTTAGAGACTCAACATGAAAAAATGAATGTAGAATATGTGTTGTTAGTACTTTTATATTGTTTCCATATTGAAATGATCATGTTTTGGTTATATCATGTTAAAGTATATGATTAAAATTAACTTCACTAGTTTCTTTTTAATTTTCTTCATGTGACTATTAGAAGATTATAAATTACATATGTGGCTTGTATTCTATTTCTATTGGACAGATATCTGTGGTCTGAAGAAGCCGAGACTCAAGGAAGTTAGATGATTTCCCTGAGGTTACACAGCTGAAAAAGTGGTAGACCTGGGATTTGAAGCAAAGCCTCAGAAGAAGCTGAGCACCTCTGGAGACCACGATGAGGACATGCCCAAGTTCAAGTTCAAGTCCTCAGCCCCTGCCTCCCCCCTTATAGTCAGTCCTCATACAAGGAGCTGGACCTGCAGAGAGTGAACATGGATTCTCTGGAATCCATAGGGAGAGAAGTGACTGATGAGCTCAGATGGATATGAGCAAGCTGAGAGCCCCCATTCTCCCTTTGGTTGCCACAGAAGGGAGGAGCGGGACTCTTGATGCCCACATCTTAGACAGATACACGGAGCCACAAGGTTTCTCTGGGGTGGTGGTGGAGGACCGCAGGTCTCAGCGAAGTCCCCGGGTGAGAGCCTCCTGCCCACGCCTGTCTACCTTTGCTCACCTTTCTTCTTCCACCGGAGCATGTTCCTGCCAAGGGCAGCCAGCCCTGCAGCCAGCAGAAGGGTCAGCAGCACCAGGACTGGTGCCAAGACGCGGACCGCTGGGGGGGCCACCCTGCGGAAGGCACCCAATGACTGTCACCAGATATCACCGGTATGCTGTACACCATAACATTCTTATTCTGAGTCCCAGTCATGCTCCTTGTCTTTCCAAGGAGATCAGAGGGCACCAGAGACCAAACATCTAGTCAGTCCCAAAGGAAGGGACCCCAGCCCCCAATGCCAACCCGCAGAGATAACTTCCAGTTGGGTCTGCCCTTGCCAGCAGTTACCTGATGACGGTAACTGCATGCAGTTATATATAACCCCCCAAGAACCAATCCTTCAGGCTAGGACTCCAATTGGGTAGGAAAAGTTTTCTTTTGTTCCATATTTTCATGTTTGGCACAGGGCCCAATGCAAAGTGTACAGGCAAAAGCTGCTGAACTGGGGTGGCTGTCCCTGAAGCTGGGGCAGGGAGAGAGGTGGACCCTTCTCCTTGGGTGGGCCTGCGTTTCCAGGGCAACTGGGCTGCTGGCCCAAGGGCCCTGCTGAGAGGAGGAATGGGGCCTGAATCTGCCCTCAGGGCCTTAAGCTGTGGCCAAGATAGCCAGAAGAGGCTGTGTTCGCCTGGAGGAAGAAGTGTTAGGTTCTTATTCGCTCAAAGGCCCATTATGGTTTGGTGATGACATGAAAGGTGGCCTTGGCCACCTGAAGCTCACCTGGACTTGGAGCTGCTGTTCCTGGGGACCAGACTGGTGCCTGTTGCTGAGGTGGAGTCCAGGTGTGTCAATGGGTGGGAGGTCCCTGTATGAGGAGAGGTTGCTTTGTGAGGAGAGATCTCTTCATATGGAGCGATCCCTGCATGTGGAGACGTTCCTGTGTATAGAGAGGTTCCTGTGTGCTCGTACGGGGATGTCCCTGTGAATGGAGAGGCCTCGGCCTCTGTCTTCCCCTGCTTGGCTGTGGTGGTTTTCAGGTAGACACCAGGAGAAGCTACAAGTCCAAAAGCAAAGCCTCAGCACCTTCTCTGACCCTTGAATGCCAGCTTCCCCAGACCTCTGAGCCTTGATGCCTGAACCCTCCCCTCCCTGGGACCAGCTTTGCAGAACATCCCCAGATAAAGAACACCCCAGGAAGCAAGCCAAGGCCTAGAGAAAGCCCTTCGGAGCAAGAAGGCTGTATCTCAGGCATACCCCACACCTGTGCACAGGTTTTAGCCCCTTTTTGTGCCCACAGCCTGTGCTCTGTGCGGAGCTGCACACCCCTGCCCCCACCTCCATGACTCATTCCATGGCCTCTGCCCTCCCCTCACAGTCCTGGCCAATTGTCCCCTCTGCCCTCACCTGGAAGTCCTCATGTCACCATCACATGCCCGCCCTTACCACCTGTGCCTCAGTAAGCTTTGACTTCCTTCAATAGTCACAGGGTTGACAGGGCAAGGTGGTAGGGACTGGTCCAGAGGTCAGGGCAAAAGGCCCAGCCTCTCCTGCTCGCCCCTCAGACCCCAGGTCGAATATACAGAAGCTTTGCCGTCAGGCTGGGTCTGCTTCCTGGCTCTGCTGTTTCCTGTGTGACCTTGAGTGAGTGACCTAGCCCTGCTGAGCCTCGCAGTCCTCAGCTGGCAACTCAGTGCCCGGGGGGTGGGGGCCCCGAAGCATAGTGTCTGACACCAGGCAGGCGCTCACTGGTTGTTTCTCTCTGAAGGGGCAGAAGAGGGGCAGAAAAACCATTCACTCACTCAATTCTGGGGGCTGAGTTTGCCAGGCTTTGCCCTTGGGCTGGAGGCTTGTAGCAAGAGGCTGGAAGAAGGGGGTGGGGAAGGGAGAACAGCAGGGACCTAGACGAAAGGAAAGATGGTCTCAGGGGGGCAAGTCACTCCTCTGAGCCAGATTTCCTGCCTTGGGAGCAGCCAGCAGCATTCCCACACCCATTTCTGCTCAGAGCTGAATCACCATCTTCTCCCCTCAGCCACTCAGGAGCCACGGATTCCAGCAGATTGCTGCCTTTCCCTCCTGCAGGCCCCTTGGCCTCCCGCTTAGCTCAGACCTTCGGCTTCCCTTGTCCCCCACTGCCCACTGGCCTCATTCTATGCTACCCTTCATACCAAAGCCATTTTTGTCTCTAAAATATATATTGGATCCCATCACTTTCTGCTGTAGAACAGTCAATAGCTTCTTACTGCCCATAAGTTGATGTTCGAGCTTTTTCTTGTGCCTTTCAAGGTCTTCTAAACTCAGACACAACTCACTTCACTGACTTTACCACTTCCGCATCCCATGCTATAGCCACACGGAGTTGCCCTCTGGTCCCATTTAAGTGAGCCTCCTGCCTGCCTCCGTGCCTTTGACGTGTTGGTCATCTGCGTGCCCTGCCTTTCCTTTCCATCTCTACCTAACACACTTCTTTCTGTCCTTCAAGCGCTGAGTCAGAAGCCAACTTCTCCATGACACCTTCCCTGGAAGGAGCAAACCCATTGTTCTTTGTGGTCCCACAGTATCTTGTGCACGTCACCAGCGAAGCTATACTCCATTTGTGGCAGTAACTAGTTTACAGGGTGTCCCCACTAGGCTAAGACTTCTCGAAGACAAAATGCGTAGCCCCTGTGCCCGGCACAGCGGGCAGAAACCTGGTGTGGCAAACCCCCAGGAGCCACTGGGCTCCCTGACTCACCACGTTCATTAGCCACCTCCTTTCTGACTCACACGCCATCCTGGCCTTTCTTCCTTTCCCACCATTTAAAAAATTCTAATCTAAGTCTCCCATTTTTCTCAGTAAATGATCAGATCGTCTGCAGATGAAGAGTATTTTTCTTTTCCTTTCCAATATTTGCACTCCTTAACCTTATTCTATTTCATTGCCTCGGGCCTCCAGGTAACGAATAAAAGCAATGACTAGACGCTCTTGTCTCACTCCGACCTCCCTAGAAATTCTTCTGACACCTCACTGTACTTTGTGGTGAGCCGAGACACGCACACTGGCTTGTGGAGCTCATTTTAGCTTTTCGGAAATTTTGCGAGCCAGTTGTTAAACTGTCAGTGACCAGAAATTGGTGATGACAGGGACATTCATACCGCACAAATGAACAAACGCTACAAGTTGGAGCTTTCCCAGCCTGTTGTTTAACATTGGCCAGCGCAGCACTGGCCTTAACCCTCGTTATTTTCAATATCTCAGCTGTCATCAGAGAGAGGCTGACAGGGTTGGATACAGGAGGATGCTATAATGATGCCTATGTTATACACAAATACATTTAAATGAGGGTAAGAAGAAAACCATGAGAGCCTCAAATACAGGCAAAAGTTGATCAGCACTGGGTAAAAATGAGATCTGAATACTAAGAATTGGAAGACATTAGAGAATCTTATAAATGACGAAGAAAAGCCTCAGTGTGGGTTGGATGTTACTGTTATTATTTGGTGAGTTTATCTTTGTTTCATTGAATTAAATTAAAGACCCAGGGGTGATGGGGATCTGGCTATGGGGATGGGCTTGAGATGGGATGGGTCCCAGCTCTGGGGTCAGGAGAGGGAAAGAGCAGATGCTAAAGCCAGAAATGACCTGCTTTTTTAAAAAAAGATTTTACTTGTTTATTTTCAGAGAGAGGAAAAGGGAGGGAGAAAGAGAGGGAGATAAACATCAATGTTTTCAAGAGAAACATCAGTTGGTTGCCTCTCACATGCCTCTAACCGGGGACCCGGCCATAACCCAGGCATGTGCCCTGACAGGGAATCGAACCAGTGATCCTTCAGATCACAGGTTGGCATTCAATCCACTGAGCCACACCAGCCAGGACAGAAATGACCTGCTTTTGAAAGCTGGCTCCGCTACTTCTTGCCATGAGACCCTGGACAAGTCATTTTTTCTCTCTGAGCCTCAGCACCCCCATCTGTGCAATGGGATACAAAGACGTACCTCACCCTTACTGACCCTCAGACTGGGGCTGCCCACTGCCCTGAGACCTTTCTGGCCTCTTTCTCCACAGCTCAGTAGGTCCAGGTGGGATTCTGGGCACCCAGAGAGGTGCTCCATCCCCAGCCAGAATTCCGCGGCTCCAGCCCCAGCCCCCTAATGTCCCCGAGCTAAACAAGCCCTGCTGAGGCTGGCTCCCAGGTACTCCTCATAGCTGTCCATGGGACTTCAAGATCTGGGGAAGAGGAGGTAACAAGGAAGAGCTGAGGCTTTGTAGCTGACATCAGTGTGGCTGTGGCTTAGGTGACACTGTGGGGTGGGTCTGGGAAGCAGGGATTATGGGCCTAGTTGGAGGGGTCCTCCGGGATCTCTCTGACTCCAGGGAAGGAGGAAATCTTTTCTATTTGTGGGATGTCCAATTGGTCCCCAGCTCAGGGCAAGCTCTCCCCCACATCTGGGCAGAGAGGAAAGGCACGGAGCCTGGAGTTGGACAGATCTGGGTTTAATGCTGCTGTCACCTACTAATGGTGTGACCTTGGGCAGCAAGAGTGAAAGGACAGCTGAGGCTTGTGTGGCAGCATCTGTGCCCCAGATGCTGCTGCACATTTGACCTGTGTGATCTCACTGAGTCCTAGAGACAGCCCTCCTCCATGAGGCATTCGGCCCTTTGTGTTGGGGTCACCACTGACCACCTCCCCATCCCTCCTTCTTCCCCTCTCTCTCTATTGTCCTCTGGTCAGGGAAGGAGGGACTTTCGTTACCTGGTAGGACTATCAGAGAGACCACAAAAGTCTCATCAATGCCCACTATGCTGACGCCACACCAGTAGTCTCCCGAGTCCTTCAGGGTGAGCTTCCTCAGGGTCACGTTGAACCTGAGCTTCTGGGGGCTGTCTTGGATGGACACCCTGCCCTCTGTCTTCTCCTGGCCATCTTTTCTTGCGTAGATAGTGTCAGAGCAGCGGGGGTAGACGATCCCGACCTTTCTGCACCAGTATTTCCAATGATTCCTCAGCTTCTCCCCATAGGTGCACTGGAGAGACACAGTATCACCTTCGAATCCTCTGATCTTCTTCGGGCCCATCAGGGCTCCGTAACCTGAAAGCACAGCAGAAGCAGAGGTCTCAGTTCCCTGGATTCAAGCACCAGGGTCAAGACCTGAAGGCTTTCCTCAATCACCCCTGACAGGGGCAGCCCTGTCAGAGCTGGTACTCCCTGCTCCCACTAGGAGACCTTGGGACAGGGCTGTGGAAGTAAATATAATACTATATAATCGTTTCCCTACACTTGGCATGTTAAAGGGTTGTGGGTGGGGAAGCTCTAGCTTCAGACAGCCTGGAGTTTGAATCCCAGCCCTGCCACTTAGTAGCTGGGTGACCTTGGGGAAGTTGCTTGACTTCTCCTGGCCTCTGGGTTTTCTCATTTATGGGTGATGACCATGTCCTATTTCATTTTTTTTTCTGTTGAAAAGAATTATTTTTATTGATAGACATAATAACTTAAAGGTGCACATTTGTTTATCCACAAAATCCCCTTTCTTTCCTGACTGGTGTGGTTCAGTTGCTTGGGCATTGTACCCCAAAGCGAAGGGTCACCAATTTGATTCTCTGTCAGGGCACAGGCCTGGGTTGTGGGTTTGGTCCCCAGTAGGGGCATGTGCAAGAGGCAACTGATCGGTGTTTCTCACATCTATGTTTCTCTCCCTCTCTTTCTCCCTACCTTTCCCTCTCTAAAAGTAAATAAATAAAATCTTAAAAAACAAAACCCTTCTGTTTGTAGAGTCTGTGGAAATCCTCAGCCTCATGGCCTGTTACAATGAGCTGCTCCAGTTGGAATTTGGAAAGGTGTTATTGCAGCTGAAACTCAGGGAATCTGCCACCTCTGGAAAGTCTCCCACACCCCACAGGGCAGTGGGAAGTGACGACTTGGTCATGGGTGGCTCTGCTTTGGGGGTAACTGACCTCCTGCTAAAACAGGATGGGGTGGTGGAGTGGCTTCTCTCCTCATACGGACTTTTGGAGTCTGCCTGGTGTCTCACAAGTGGTCATGTTAGTAACTGGAGATTCAGATTTAAATATGGGCCTCCAAAACAATAATAAATGAAAAGGCAGGATACAAAAGTATATACACTGAATTATCTGTTTTGTTTTTAAGAAAAAAAAACAACAATTTTTATTTATACACACAGCCAGCCTATTAACATTGGTTATCTCTGTTGGTAACATGTTTTCTTCTCTACAATAAGCACTTTGTCATTTGCTCTTTTTAAAACATTATTTTATTTTTAATTTTCCAATTACAGTTTACATTCAATATTATTTTGTACATGTATTCATGTGTACAGCATGGTGGTTAGACAATCATATACTTTACAAAGAGTTCTCCCTGCTATTTCCAGTTCTCACCTGACACCATACATAGTTATCACAGTATTATTGACTATATTCCCTGTGCTGTACTTTACACCTCTGTGACTATTTTGTAACTATAAATTTGTAGTTCTTAGTTCCTTCACCTTTTTCACCCAGTCCCCCCCACATCAGTCTGTTCTCTGTATCTGTGAGTCTGTGTCAATTTCATTTGTTTGTTTTGGTCTTTAGATTCCACATAAAAGTGAAATCATATGGTGTTTGTCTTTCTCTGACTGATTTCACTTAGCCTAATACCCTCTAGGCCCATCCACGCTGTTGCAAAAAAAAAAAAAAAAAGCAAGCTTGTGAATTGATAAAACAGAGTAATTCTTTACCTCTCAGGGTATAGCAGAAGTTCAAAAAAGTATTTGCTGAATTTCAGGTAGCAACCGTATAGGGGATGTCTTGTCTACCTCCAGGCTTGCCACAGAGTAGGAAAATAATGAGAGAGGTAAAATTTCTCCCAAAGCCACACTGCCATGAACAAGCTGGAAACCCTAGGTCTGGGACAACACCCAGCTCTGGGTTCCAAATCCCCCAAGTGCCGGCCCCTCTGAGGGCTGAGAAGCCTGAGGACGATTGAGCTTGGCTGAAGCCTGGAAGGATCAGGCAGGGCTACGTCATAGCCACATGCACGCGGGAAAGGAAATGTAGGTTCAGGAGGCCCTCCTTCTGCAGACCCAAAGAGCGGGCTTGGCCCTGAGCCCCACATCCCTCCACTAGTCCCTCTGCCCCCAACTCACCTGGGAGCACGAGGCAGCCCCACAGCAGGACGAGGGCCCTCATGGTGGGCGCAGGAGCACGCATACACCGGGAACTGGGAGCGCCTGCCTCTGGGGGCTTTAACTTCCTCCAGATGAATGCTATCAAATTGAGGAAGGCAGGGGAGGGGCCCTGTGGGTCACCTCTTGGCCGCCCAGCCCAGGGTGACGCCTCTGACATTCCCTTTAATTATCTCCTCTTCGCCCAAAAACCCCACGGGACCGCTTCTCCCAAACCCGTGCTCCTTCCAGGAGGTCTTTACCGTGGCCACAGGCATACACCCAGGTGAGTGTGTGTGTCTGTGTGTAAAACCCAGGGAGTCCGTGAATCTGAATGGGAAAAAATTACGTACTGATTTGCACTAACCTTTAAGTAATATCTTTTCCTTCTATTACGTTAGCAGGACCTGTGACTTTCTCACTAATAAAAATCACAGACGTTAGTACATCAAGTTGTCACCGATAGCTCAAAATACCTCATACGCTCCTCACTGCTTGGAAAATCGTTATTAGACCTGCCACTAAAGCTGGTTATTTAAAGCGCTAATTAAGAAAGCACATTTATTCCTATATAACACATTGATATTTTGATAACCACTTCAGTAGTATTAGTTTCCTTCTAAGCATATGTATTTTATTTCATATATTTAAAAGACCATTATTCTGAGAGGGGGAAGCTTCAAGACATTGCCAAGAAGTCAATGCTACCGGGCTTACAGCCCCCGCCACAGTGCCTACCACCACTCCTTGATCGCCTCCCGGAGGGCGCAGTACTGTCCTTGGCCACGGGGCGGCGGTGCAGGCCAGGGGTGCGGGAAGCTGCAGGGCGGGGCTGAGCGGGAGCCATCTGCAGGCCGCGCTGCAAGGCTGGTCTCCCCTGGAGCGCTGAGCTGCCTGGGCATTGAAAAAAGTGAGTTAGCGGTTTTCTAACGTAGAACTGAATCCTCTTTGAAAGAAACAAAACAAACACGGACACTAGAGGGAGCCCTGAGACCTCGTTTTCCAAAATAGCTCTGCAGTGGGGCAGAAGGGCTCCTGAGCCTGTGGGCCTGCAGCAGCTTCATCACATCCCCATGACATCCCTGCGCCGGGAGAGTGGCATGGCCATGCCTGGAGGCACCATGGCTGGGATGCGGGGATGGGCAGCAGACCTGGGGAGCAAGACACAGCCACAGGAAGTCGGAGAGCCCAGCGGTTGCTGGCGCAGGCAGACAAGGACACAGGCTGCCCCCTACTTCTCTGGGCCCTAATGATCAGGGAGGAGTGGGGAGAACCCTAAAGAGACTGAGTTTACTTTGACTCAGCTGAGAAAACCAGGGTTAAAACTGAAGTGCCAGCTGACAGGCAGGGTTTGGAGAGTGCTGTTAGCAGGGCAGACAAAATCTGGCCCCTGAAGACTCATCTTGGCAGGTGCACTCAGTCATCCCAGTACAGTTTCCCTCTGGTTTAGACTCACTTGGACTGAGTCAATTCTGCTGATCTAAGATGCTCATGTGTTCCCCTTGGATCGGGTCTTTTTCAAAAGCAGCACTATTTGAGGCCAGATAATTCCTTGTTGTGTGGGCTGTCCTGTGCATTATAGGATGTCTAGCGACATCTCTGGCCTCCACCACAGGATATGAGTGGTTTCCTCCCTGCCCCCTGAGTTGTGACCATCAAAAATGTCTCTAAATATTGTCAAATGTCTCCCTGGGAAGCAAAATTGCTCTGGGTTGAGAAGCACTGTCTTAGGTGTTGAATGAATCTATGAAAAAAGAAGTGTAAGTTGTGTTAATAGGGGTGCAGTGACAAGGTTTCGGTATAGGGGTGTGGGTTTCCTGAACCCCACTGAACCCCAGAATTAAGCAGACTTTATGCAGTCATCGGCAGTGCTATGAAACTTCAGGCTCCACCCTACCCACGTCCCCCTCCCCCTGCCCCACACACCCACGGTGGGGCTGGGGCCATCCCTGTCACACTCAGGTGCGGTGTAGCAGCACAAACACACTCTGCTGGCAAGCCAGCTCCCAAAAGAAAGGGAAGAAAAGGTCTGGGAGACACATGCCTTGTTTCTCCTTCCAATTCATCAGTCAAATTCATGACCTGAAGACAGAGCAAGGGTGTCACTCAGGTGGAGCTCTCTCCTCATGGAAGGAAACATCAGGGGTGGGGAAGATGTGTCCCCAATGAAGATGGGTGAGCCACAAGCTGAAAAGAACCTGGATTCCTGAGCTACCACTTGGAAGAAAGCTGCTCTGGCAGCTACCATGCCTGCAGCAGACCCGGTGTGAGCAAGAGACAGATTCTTCTGTACGGAGCCACTGAGATTTTGCAGTTTGTTTTTTGTTCCCTGATAACATTCCATCTTCTATCCCACCTACGGCCCCTGCCTTCCTCACCAGTGGCAAACCCAATTGTTCAGCTTCCTCTCCTGATACAAATCTGAAAACTCCTTTCATGATTTTTATGTTGACTTTTTAAGGAATTTTTTTTTCTTTTTCTTTTTTTTTACTTTTAAGAATGACAGTGAAATAATGGGGGAAGGCAGGGAGGGCAGACCAGGTAATGAAGACCACCCTCCTGCAGAAGCTGGGTGAAATAGATATATGCTTTACAATATTCTCAAAAACATGGAAGGCTAAAGGCAATGTGGTATCTTGAATTGGATCCCAGAACAGAAAAAAGGTATTAGAGGAAGAACTAGTGAAATACTAATAAAGCCTGGAGTTTAGTTACTAGGAACATACCAAAGTGAATTTCTTAGTTGTGACAAATGTACCATGGTTATCAAGTTGTTAATGTTAGGGGGAACAGAAAGAAGGAAGGATATCCAGGGAGTTTCTGTAAATCTAAAATTATTCTACAACGTAAAGTTTATTTGAGAAGAAAAACAGTGAAGAACTAACAAAAACCCAATGCATTACCCAGCCGAGGTCTGCAAGTAGTTACCCAGAGGGATGGTCTGAGCATTCAGGAGAAGCATGAAGGGGATGAATTAGGAGTTTAGGAAAATACATATATACTTAACCACCTTAGGCCAGAACTCCAAAGGGCTGCGCTTTGGGAGAAGGGTGAACTGTAAGTAAACCACGTCACCATGAGCTTTTACTCAGCTTCCTGTCATGAGGTGTCCCAGGAAAATTCAAACTTTGAACTTGAATTTTAAAAAATGGTACTGGGTTGGGCGTCATCCCACAAAGCAAATGGTCACTGGTTCAATCCCCCACTGGGTTTCGACTTTGGTCCCAGTTGGGGAACTTATGAGAGGCACCTGATCCATGTTTCTCTCTCACATCGGTGTTTCTCTCTCTCTCTCTTTCTCCCTCTCTTCCCCCTCCCTCTAAAAAGAAAATAAAATATTAAAAAACAAAAAGGCTCTGGTCTTGTAATACCTTCTCTCCCCCTACCCCCAGGTACCTTAAAGATACCAATAAAAATCCTTTATGAAAGAAAATGGCATCGGCCTAAGCCTCCAATTACTTTAAAAAAATTTTTTTCCAAATACAACCCAATATACAATGAAAGAAACCCAGACACAGTATGAGGAGACAAGACTCACATGCAAGAGAAATGGACCTGTGGAGACTCCAGAGATTGAAATCAGGAGGAGCAGCCTTAACAGAACGATTCTTACTTTGTTCAAGGAGGTAAAACTCAAGCTTGAAATTTTTGACAGAGGATTAGAAAGCATAAAAAATGACCCAGCAGTTTTGAAAAAGAACAACATAAAATTCTAGGACTAAAAAAACCCCAAAACAGCCCTGGCTGGTATAGCTCAGTGGATTGAGTGCTGGCATGCAAACCAAAGGGTAACCGGTTCAATTCCCAGTCAGGGCACATGCCTGAGCTGTGGGCCAGGTTCCCAGTTGGGGGTATAAGAGAGGTAATCACACATTGATATTTCTCTCACTCTCTTTCTCTCTCCCTTCCCCTCTCTCTAAAAATAAAATAGATAAAATATTTTTAAAAAAACCAAAAAACCAAAACAATAATTAGACCTCAGAATTCAACAAACAAGTTTCAGGAAGACACAATTGAAATGATAACAGTGAACGAAAAAAATCATCCAGATGAAGCAGAGAGAAACAAAACAAGGAAGAATAGAGATGAGAGGGTAAGAGAAATGGGGGCTAAAGTAAGAATGCCCAACATTCATTTCATTGGAGACACGGAATGAAAGAAGACAGAAGATATGACATAAGCGGTAATCAAATAAATAATTGTGAGGAGGATGTTCTAAATGTGAAGAAACACACCATGGGCCCTGGCCGTGTAGCTCAGTTGGTTAGTGTTGTCCCAATATGCCAAGGTTGAGGGTTCAATCCCCGGTCAGGGCATATATAAAAAGCAACCAATGAATGCATAAATAAGTGGAACAACAAATTGATATTTTTTCTCTCTGTCTTTCAAATCAATTTAAAAATTTTAAAAAAACCAAAACCACACCATGTGTTCTTTATATACATGTGTGATTATAATATGTGGGGTGCTAAAGCCTGTGGCCCAGGGCATGGGCCTTTCTTGCCTTGGTACAGTGTGGACACTTGATCTGTGACAAAGGAGTAACAGTAGAGTAGTGGGGTCGGGACACATGGAAAAAATGTGAGATGTGATCCCTGCCTCCCATAACCCACAAAAATCAGTTGTAGGTAGCTTACAGAACTAAATGCAAAATGCAAAATGATAAAGCCTTTTGAAGATAATGTAGCATATGTTCATGGTCTCAGGGGTGGGGAAAGAGTTCTTAAACAAGACACAAAAAGCACAGACCACAGAGGAAAATACTGATAAATTAGACTTTGTTAAAATTAAAAACTATTCACCAAAAGACGCCATGAAGAGTGAAAAGACATACCCAAAGGGTGGGAGAAAATGTCAGCCACACACATCACAGACGACATGAATACATTGTTAAAAAAAAAAAAAAAAAGACAAAAGACATCTTGCACAATTCCATTTAGATGATGTTTGAAAGCAGGCCAAACGGCACGGTGTTAAATTGGGACATGTATCCTCGATGGTAAGGCCAGAAAGCAGAAGTGACTACCAGCATGTTGAGGGGATGTCATCTGTGAGGGGCTTCTGGGGCTGGTGAAGTTTATTTCTTCATCGGCATTGTGGCTACATAGGTGTTCATTAATCTGTGAAGTCGTCCTGTTTATACACTTTCCTGTGTATCTAGTATTCTAGTTCACAAATCTAAACATTTTTTTTTGAGATGGGGCAACAAAATCAACAAATAGGAAAAGTTATCAGAAATCTTCCCCCCAAAAGTAGTTACTGCTTCACTGGTTCACACTGAGATGTAAAATGGGCTGAGCCACACTTTCTCAGACCCTCTGACTCACCCTCTTGAACTATGTCTGGGAGTGAGTCCATTATGCCTCTTGGAACTTTTCCCTGTTCTCTTCAGCGTCTGGGCTGAACGCCAAACACTGCAGACCTGTAGCCTGAAGTAGATTCCTTCTGTCACCTCTTGGAAGATCATTCACATTCTGCCTTTCCCAGAGCGTACCTCCTATGCACTCCTCTCCCTGTAAAGATGGACCACAAGTCATTTATTCCTCTGGCCTTGAGTTCACTTTCCTGCCAGGGTGGTTGCCCTGGCCTGAGCATCTTAACCAAGGCCTGGCTGGGTGAGGCGACCCCTGCCTGGCTCCTCGCTATCTTGGCCAATTCTGTCTTGAGTCACTTTCCATGTCCTGGGGTGCCGCTTTCTCCCCAGCGCTTCAGCTCTAAACTCTCAATCACTCAAAATCTCTCTCTCTCTTTCTGTGCTTACTCTTCACACTAACCTCCCTGCCCAAATATCCTTAGGGCTAAAGGACATGTACATATAAACATTTTAGTAAATAATGCTAAATCATCTGCCAGCAAGTTTACACCAATTAACACTCCTTCCAGCTGTGTAAACACTCGTATTTCCTTACATCCTTGATGGCAATGGGTGTCAATAAACTTAAACATTTTTGTCTTAATAAGTGAAAAGGGCCATCAATTTATTTTGGTTTAGAATTTATTGATTATGAGTAGAGCCCTGAATTTTGTTTTGTGTTTATTGTGTATATGTATGCCCTTTGTTGTCCTGGCTGGTTTGGCTCAGTGGATTGAGCGTCGGCCTGCGAGCTAAGTGTCGCTGGTTCGATCTTCCAGTCAGGGCACATCAGAGAAGGAAAACTCTGACTCCAAAAAACCTCCGCTGCCTTGCGGCATACCTCTTCAGGGGAAAGGCTAAGGGAGTAAACCCCGACAGAAAATCCGGAGCCGGAGTCCCTAAGGTGGTTTGACGTTGTAGTCAACACCGGCAACTCCTGCGGCGCACCTGAAGCCAAGCTGTATTGACTCCGTCTTTCCCTTGGACCCTTCAGCTGCAAAGAGAGGGGGGGTCTGCTGCATGGGCAACAGCAGACCCTCCATATCACCCTGCCCAGGCTCTGTAGCTTCAGCTTCACTGGAGAGGACACTCCAGCGTCATCGCAAGATGTCGATTCAACACGGGAGGAGACAGATACTGTGTCACTCCCGAGTTGGACTGCACAGCCATTCTCGGCGGTGCAGATAGACTCTTAAGAAGCTACACCATCGTCTTTCAAGACTGACGGCTGCCGACGATGAATGCCCTTTGTAGCAAACCACTTATTGCCTTTGACCATTTATCTTTTTTTTTCATCTTTTGTTTGAGGTGTGTGAATTATTAAATTAAGGGCTTGAACTGTTTATTATATTGCATATGATATCATCTTATGTTACAAATATTTTTGTCTATAAAAGTGTTTACATTTTATTTAGTCACACATATCTATCTTTTTCTTCATAGATCTGGGTTTAGATTTGCTTAGAAAGGCCTTCTTAAATCCACTGGGAAAGCATTTTCGTGTGAGGAGTGAGGTAGGGATCCAGCTTTTTTTTTCTTTTTGCATAAAGAATAACTAATTGTCCCCACATTATTTATTTTTAGTAATACTCTCCCCACATTTATATGTAGGTATGTGTATACGATCTGTCCAGAAAGTACCCAGCCATGTACTATGAAAAATACAATGTGTGTATTTATAAAGTCATCTTTATAAAAAGTTAAATTACCGTATACAGGAGGATTATTTCTGTACTTTCTATTTTGTTCTGTCTAGTTGGTGGTTTATTCAGTACTCAACTTTAAATAATTGTTTTAATATCAGAAATGTTTTATATCTGATAGAGTTCACCCCACCCCACCTGGTCTTTTTCAGAGTTTTTCTGCTATTCATCAATGCTTATTTTTTCTGATAAATTTTAGTAGCATTTAATAAATTCCCTCTGAAAATCCTTTTTATAGTTTAATTGGGATTGAATTGCATTTGAAGATTATTTTAGAATGAATTGACCTATTTCTGGTATTGAACGGTCCTTTTTTCTGAGTTAGTTTGTTGTGGATATGCATCCTTTATTAGCATTTTAAAGGCCCCCCCCCTTCATATAGCAATAGAGTCTTCACTTTTCCTATAAGTTTATAACTTGGTATTTAATCCTTTGGTTGCTATTTTAGTTTGGATTATTATTTTTTTAAATTATACTTTAGAATTATTTTTGTTCATAAGAAAGTTGTTGAATTTTTAATATCAATGTGTGTACTCTGCTACCTTATTTAATTTTTCTCATAATTTCTATTTCTATTTTTAGTCAATACTCTTGAGTTTCTAGGTATAGCATGTATCACCTGAGCTGCCTCCTTCTAATATCTCTGCCTGTTACTTCTTTTTCTCATCTGTTCACATTGGCAAACACACCCAGAGCGCTGTTAAGTAATTCTGGTGATGGTAGGCACTTTGAAGTTTAATTATCACATTCATGCACATTTAAGCTTGAAATGTCTTCTTGATCAACTGATCCCTTTTCATTATGAAATATCTCCCCTTATCCCTGGTAATATTTCTTGTTTTGAAGTGTATTTTGCCTTATATTAATGTAGTCACTTCGGCTTTATTAATTAGCATTTCCATGGTAAATTTTTAAAATCTTTTTTCTTTTAATATACTTATATCTTCTTGCTTAAAGTGAGTTTCTGCTAGCTAGCACACAGTTAAGTTTTGCTTTTTAAAAAAATTCAATCTGACAATTTCTGTCTTTTATTTGGAGGATTTTGACCATTTATTTTTTATGAAAACAGCTTTATTGAGATATAATTTACACACCATAAAATTCATCCATTTAAAGTGTACAATTCAACGGTTTTTAGTATATTCATAGAGTTTTAAAACTATCACCATAATCTAATTTTAGAACATTTTCATCACCTTGGAAAGAAAACTGGTAACCCCTAGCAGTCAGTCCTAGGCAACCACTAATCCTTCTGTTTCTAAAGATTTGCTTAGTCTGGATTTTTCATGTTAATGGAATCATACAATATGTGGTCTTTTATGACTGATTTTTTCCAAATAGCATAATATTTTGAGGTTCTTCTATGTTGAGTCATGTATTAGTACTTCATTTCTTTTTATTGCTAAATAATATGTTATTGAATGGGTATACCCTATTTTATTTATCCATTTATCAATTGATGGATATTTGAGTTTTTTTCTACCTTTTGGTTATTACAAATGACACCGCTTGAATATTCTTGTACAAATTTTGTGTTTTTATTTTTATTTCTCTTGTGTATATATTTATTTAGCAGTGGAGTTGTTGGATCCTATGGTAACTTCATGTTTAATCTTTTGTTCATATTTGTTTTTGAAAGATATTTTAAAAAATCATGTATGGATGCCTTTTCAAGCATCTATGGAGATAATATTAATTTTTCACTTTCATCTTATTAATAGATTACCTTATATGGAGTTATAGTAATAGATTTCCAAATATTAAACCACTTAATTTCCAAATATTAAGTCATTTTTAGAATACATGCTACTTGGCCATCGTATATTATTCTTTTGGTGTTCTGGTGAAATTGTCAGCTAAAATAGTTTTTAGGATTTCTTTTTCATAAGTGAGATTGATTTGTAGGATTGGTTTTATGTTTGTTTTGTTTTCTTTGATAGGTTTTAGTATGAATGCTATGTTTACTTTATAAAAAGTATTTTGAAGATTTCTTTCTATTTGTATATTTCTAGAAGAACAGTTTTCAACCTTTTTCATCTCGTGGCACACATAAACTCATTACTAAAATTCTGCACACACTAAGAAATATACTTTTTACCCATCTGACAAAAACAAAAGACAAAAAAGAGGTAAGTTTTTGATTTATTTACACCAGACAGCTCCTGTTGTGCTGGCTGCTGTCATTTTTTTATTTGACAGTCTCAGGGAAAAGAGGTCAGTGTTCCTGACTAGTCAGGTATCGCATGTTTTAAAAATTTTGTTGTGGCACATCAGTTGAAAATCACTGTTCTAGGAGAGTTAAAGATAATTGTTCTTTAAATGTTTGGTAGAGTTCTCCTGCAGAACTATCTGGTGTTTCTTGAGGGAGCAATTCTTTGACAATTCTACTCTAGTGTATTGTATTGAAATCAGCCTGTTAATATTTCTATCTCTTCTGGAGTACTTTAGATGATTTGTATAAGAATAATAAATTGAGTGTCTGGACCAGCCAAGTCAAGGTCTGTGAATGCAGTGACAGCATCAAGATCATAACACACCAGGAATCATAGAGTATGTATACTTCATGTCTGCCATCTTTCATTCAGCGTAATACGTTTGACATTCATCCATGTTGTTGAATTTGAGGAATAATCTTTCATAGCAGTTTGTTCTTTTTACGGATGAGTGAATATACCAGTGTACAGATATACTACAATTTATTTAGCTATTCACTTGTTGATGAACATCTGGATTATTTTCTGTTTTGGCTATTATGAATAAAGATGCATTGAATATTCTTGTACAGGTGTTGCGGACAGATGGTTTTATTACTCTTGGATAAAATACCTAGGAGTGGAATTGCTGGATCATAGGGTAAATGTATGGTGATACCTGCTGTGGCTTTAATGTGCATTTCCCTGATGACAAATGATATTGGGTAAGCATTTTCTCATACGCTTATCTTCTTTCATGAGATATGTGTTCAGATCTTTTGCCCGTTATTTTGGTTATTATTATTGTTGAGTTGCAGGAGTTTTTTATTGCAGATACAAGTCTTTTGTCAGATATATCTTTTAGAAATATTTCCTCTCAGTCCTTGGGTTGCTTATTTATTTTCTTGATAGTGATTTTGGTAAACAATTTTTATGAAGTTAATTTATCAATTTTTAAAAAGATCTATGCTTTTTATGTCTTTCTAAGATCTCTTTGCCTACTGAAAGTTTGAGAAGATAATCTCATGTTTTTTTTTCTTCTGGAAGCTTTACCAACTTAGTTTATGTTTAGGCCTATGGTCCCCCTTAAATGGACTTTGTATGTGGTGTAAAGTAGGGATTCAGTCCCCTCTCACTCTCCCCGCATATATAAGCATGAAAATCTAGTTGTCCCAGTATCCTGTGTTGGTGCCCTTGTCAAAAATCATTTGATCCTACATCACATGGCTCTTGATATCTAAGCACCCCAGGTAGAACTGTATCTCCTGTGGTCTTTCTTTATTCAAAGTGAGGTCCTAAGTCAAGGAACATTCATCCCCTGGGAGCTTTTCCGAAATGCAGAATCCGGCAGGGCTTCAGCCCTACGCAAACCCTAGATGATTCATAGGCACTTTATATTTGGAGAAGCACTGGTGTGGATGTTTGAGGAAGGGGGGAAAATGTAATCATGACCCGACAACCCCCCCCCCCCCATGCACTGCAGGCTACTGGCCCTTTCTTTGCTGCTGGGGGAGAGGAGAAGGGACTCACCCATTGCTCACCCTCCAGTACTCACAACCACCTGCTCACTGTCCCGCCAGCTCCTGCCCTCTCCCCCATACGCAGCCTTCCACTCCAGAGCCTCAGTTTCCTTAGTTACAGAGCAGAGATAATGGTCTCTACCTCAGGGGTTTGTTTATGTGCTGCGAAGGGATTTGAGGAGTGCCTGGGACCGCGCAATAAAAGTCAGCGATCCTCATGGGCATTTCCGAGTCCCCGCGCACAAGCCGCCCCTCTTCCCCCTTGGTCCCTTCCCTCCCGCACTCGAGCAGAATTGAGCCTTTGGGTCTCCCCAGCCCAACCTCTCCCTCCCTTACTTCTCCTCGCCCCCAGGGCAGCGGGCACCGATAAATCTTTTCCAGCACGTTGTATTGTGACAGCGAGCTGGCCTCGCGTCTGACCCATCTCCCGCCTGGCCTGGGAGCCCCTCAAATCCAGGATCTCTGTCTCTGTCGTCTTAGAACACCCAGCCCCTGGCACAGTGCCTGGCACTTGGAGGGCGCTCCACAAATGTTTGCAAAATGTAATTTTAGGTCAAGCAAGCGTCCACCCCGCCTCACGCTGGGAGTGGGTATGTGTGGGCGGTGGGGGCAGCACGGAAGGCTGGCTCTGTGCCCGGGTTGTGGGGGGACATAGGCAGGGGGCTCCTCGGGGCTCGGTGGGAGGACAGTAGGAGGGTAAGCGACGCGCAAGAGCGAAGCCTGGGCCAGCTGAGGGCTGGCGGTGCCAGACGCCTTGAGATGCCTCTGCTCCTCCCCCTCCTCCTCCTCCTCCGGCACCCCCATCTCCCTCCTCCTCCTCGAGCCTCGCTTCCTCCGGCTCCGCCGCCCCCGCCCGGCACGGCCGCTGCAGGGAGGGGCCGGGAAGGCGGAGCCAGCGGCGGCCGAGGCTCCCGGCCCCCGCGCGGCTCCCCAGCTGGAGCGGAGATCCCGGCGCGCCCAGGTAGGAACCCGCGCAGGGAACAGACAAGGGACTGGGGACTCGGCGGGAGGGGCCCGGCGGGGGCGCGGATCATGGGCCGAGACCCGCCTCTCGTGCTCACGGCAGCCTCGCGGCCCACCGAGTCCTTAGCTGGGGGTAAGGGGGAGCTGAGTTCCCTCCCCATGGCCCCCGGCCTTCCCTCCCGCACTCTCCACCCCCTGCGCCCCTCTCCTTTCTAGCCATTCGGCATCCTCCGAGACCGCCCCGCCAGCGTCCCCCAGGCTTCGCCTCTCCTTAGCCCAGCCTCGCTCCTTGTTCATCCCACAGGTTCCTTCCGAAAGCCAGCTGGAGTCTGTGCTTGGCCGCCTGGGAGGAGCAGGCGTGGGGGGCTCAGCTAGGAAGAGCCAGTGGGCTAGCCCGGCTTGGGGGCGGCCGGGGCGGGGGGCGCAGGGCTGTTGCGGTGGCGGGAGGTCCGGGTACCATTCTTCTGCGTCTTAGTGTCACCAGCGTTCGGGCGCAGTGGGGGTGGCCCAGGTTTTCAGAATGAATGAATCATTACTCTCCCGGTCCCCTTCTGAAAGAGGACTTTTTGAGGTCCACGTGCTACAGAGCACGTTGGGGGGCTTTCTGAGTCAGGGCTCCTCCACCTGCGCTCTCATTTCTCCACCTCCTCTGTATGCTCTGTTCGAGGAGGAAGCTCCCTTCAGGTTGGGGCTGGAGGAATGCAGAGAAAGGAGGGAGCTTGTAGGCCCAGCCAGGTACTTGTTGAAGGTGTGAGAGGCAAGGGACTTGATCAAGGCCTATTAGAAGGTCACAGGAGAAGGGGGACGCTACGGAGGAATGCGCCCACTGTCAGACAGGGGCCACTTGGATTCTGGCCTGCAAGTTACTGAATTCATCCAAGCTTCTGTTTCTTTATCAGTAAAGTGATACTAAGTATTCATTCCTCAGAGCTTTGTGCAGGTTAAGAAAAACGTCATATGAAATCACCCAATACAATGCTTGGTACGTTGAGGGCACTCAGCAAATCTGTTTTCTTTCCTTTCTGAAAAAAAAGTGAGCAGAGTTATTTGTTCCCAAGCCTTCTGTCCCCATATTGGCCAGGGACAGACACAGTAGATGTGTAATCACTGTTGAATGAAGATGCTTGATGGAACTTCACCCCTCCCCGCTTTTCTCCCAGAATCCACAGGCAGAGCTGGGGATCTGACCAGCACAGACATGCCGGTGCTGTCCGAGGACTCTGGTGAGTGCCTCCCTGGGGCTGGGCCTCCAGGGCCCTGAAGACAAGAACCTGCCTGGCAGCCAGGCTGGGAAGAAAGCAGGCTGCTGTCAGCACTGGCTCTCAGGAGCTGCAATGCCTCCAAGCCCTGGGAATGAGAGCCTGGGAAGAGCATGGTCACAGGACAGGGCTGAAGTGTTGTTTGGGGGTCCGCTGCGGGTTCCCGCTGGGGGTCCCAATGGAAGTACCATTGCATTTGCTCTACTTTGTTTTCCTTACGCTCTCTGCAGGCTTACATGAAACCCTGGCGCTGCTGACCTCTCAGCTCAGACCTGACTCCAACCACAAGGAAGAGATGGGCTTCCTGAGGGATGTTTTCAGTGAGAAAAGCCTAAGTTACTTAATGAAGGTAAAGCCCCATTTCATCCCTTCTGGTGAGGGTTTCTAGAGGTCTTCCTAGCTAGCTGTGCTTCCTGGAGGTCATCCTCGCCGCTGCCCTGGCCCAGGAAAGTCTTTACTAGCCCACTGTGCAGGGGTTTCTCTTATGTTGCCCCATGGATGACCCAGTTTGCAGCCCTACAGCTGTGGGCGGGCCATGTGGTGTCCAGGGTAAATCTAGGCAGCTGGCTTGGGAGGCCCCAGCCAGAAATCGGCTGTCTTTGCAGATTCACGAGAAGCTTCGCTATTACGAGAGGCAAAGTCCAACCCCTGTTCTGCACAGCGCTGTGGCCCTCGCCGAGGATGTAAGCCCCAGGCTTTTCCTTCCGGGGTCAGCCCTTCCCCCTCACTCCACAGTGCTCCATCATCTTGCCTCATCACCATTGCTTAGCCAGGGAACACTGGGACTTGGGAGCCCCAATGTGAAGAGTGTCTCATTTCCTCCTCCCCCCCTGGGCCTCCTAACAGTCTGGGAAGAACTCGTGAGCCTTCAACTGGGCTGGGGGACATGGTGACATGATGACACCCACTTACTGTGTGTTCCCGAGAAAGTCTGTTTCTCTAGCTGCGAAATGAGAGCATTTGGATCAGATCCACTGTCCCCGAACTGTTGAGGACTGGCAATATGAATAGGTCAGACAAGATGGCATGCTGCGGAGGCCCATTGTGGAGTCCTGGGGGCGAGGAACTTGCAATGTGTCTTGTTTACTGGCTCAGGCTTCTTGTTTTGTAAAGAAATCCTTCCTAATTTCTTGTGGATCAGTCCCCCATGTTACAGGGAGGGAAAGCAGTCCCTGTTGATTACTAAGTCTGGCTCCTTAATAAACTCGCCTAACCCCAGGAGATGGCCTGCTAAGGGAAGGGTGCAGCACCCTTCTCCTCCATGGAATGTGATGAGGATTATGTCAGGTTGCCAGGCTCCCAGGCACAGCACTGCCTCTACTACCAGCTCTGTGACCTTAAACAAGTCACTCAACCTCTCTAAGCCCCAATTTCCTCATCTATAAAATAGTACAGTGGTGAGGGCTCAGATAATGGAGCCAGAGAAGCCCAGGTTCAAGTCCCGGCTGTGCCACTTACCAGCTTTGTGACGTTGGGCAAGCTATTTAATCTCTTACTTAATTCTCATCTGTAACATGGCAAAATAAGAGTGCCCGCTGCATCTAGTTCATTGTGAGAGTTAAATGAGAAGGTCCACATAAAGCAAATGACGCCCAGTCAAGGGCTTCATACGTTAGCACCCATTAGGATTGTCCTGTGGAGCTGCTCAAGCTCTTCTGATCCCTGGTGTGATTTCCCTGGGAGCTGCAGTCTTGGGTGGCCAAGGGTCCGATGTGCCCTGGGTGCTGTAGCAGTCACCGGGAGGGCCCTTGGGTCTGAGGCCCAGGGAATGGGGTTTTCCCTGGTGACTCCCAGCAGGTGTGAAGCACCCACAGCCTCCTGTCTTGTTGCCCTACAGGTGATGGAGGAGCTTCAGGCTGCCTCAGTGCACAGCGATGAGAGGGAGCTGCTCCAGCTGCTGTCCACCCCCCACCTCAGGGTAGTCACGCTGCAGTCCCTGCCACCCACACAGCCTGTGTCTCCCGAGATGGGGGCAGGAGGGAGCATGCAGTCGTGAGACTGAGGAAAGGAGACTTCTGAGTGTGGGATCCTCAATGTCAGTGTCTGGGGTGGTTGTCTCTCTGGCATGAATGCTGAGACCCCCCAGACCACTTCCCAGCCAAGCCCCCCTGGCTCCTGGGAGCTCTGGGCCAGCCTTTCATTCCTCTTGCTTTCTTGACAGGCCATGCTCATGGTTCATGACACAGTTGCCCAGAAGAATTTTGACCCTGTTCTCCCCACTCTGCCTGATAATATTGATGAGGATTTTGAAGAAGAATCAGTGAAGATTGTCCGCCTGGTGAAGAACAAGGAACCCCTGGTATGTGGCACCCCCCCCCTTCCCTACCCTTTCCTGTTCCACCCAGAAAACTGGGAAGGGATCCTTCTGAAGCCTTTGGAGTGAGAGATAGCAGCTTTTTCAGGGTTGTCCCTAGTCCCTGCAATACTTTTGTGGGCAGGGTGCTCCTTTCTCTGGGTAGATACAGCTTTCTCACCTGTGGCCAAGCTCCCTTGTGCAATAAATAACCTGCACAACTGATCATCATGCTCTGAAATGGCCAACTATGGTCCAAGGGCCAAACCCAGCCCACTGCCATATTTTGTAAATAAAGTTTTATTGGCACACAGCCATTCTGTTCATTTCCATATTGTCTGCAGCTGCCTTTACATTGCAATGGCAGAGATGAGTAGTTGCAAAGAAGATCATGTGGTTCCCAATGCCTAAAATATTTACATTTGGCCCTTTACAGAAGAAGTTTGCCAGTCCCTTCTCTGAATACCCAGGAAGCACAGGGCAGCAGCCATTCTTCTCCCCAGCTGACAGATGGTTATCATCTCGGTCCTGGTTCAGCATTGATTTACCGAGCAGAGGGACACAGTTGTTTATTAGATGGAGGGAAGTAGGGGAAGTCCAGAGGACTGAGTGCTTGCCCTGAGAATACCACAGCTGGCCCTCTCCATTGTCAGCTTGCACCAAACGACCTCAGATGAGCCGCTTCTGCAAACAGAGTGGGATCCCTCCTCTGCCTCTATTTCCTTCCCTTCACAATGGGACTGTCAGCCCTCTGCGGTAAACACATGGGTACTCTTCTGTGTACCAGGCACCCTGTTGGGTGCAGGCAGTTCAGAGATGATTAAGTCCTTGCCCTTTGGAAGATCACAGGAGGTCATGATTGGGTGTTTCCTGGAAGGGGTGATGCCCATGCCAAATTCCAAAAAAAAGAAGCAGGAATTTTCCTGAAGGAAAAGGGAGAGGAAGGGCATTCCACACAGCAGGTTGCATGAGCAAATCATGGGAAGGCAGACAGCATGTATATCCAAGGCAGCTCTGAACTGCCTGCTGCAGACACAGAAGGTCACATCTGAGGTAAGGAACCACCGGTGAGGCCGGAGCAGTGGCAGATCAGGAAGAACCTGATTGTTCGCCCATGCAAAGTTACTTAGCTTGATCCTGAAGGCAGTGCAAAGCCATGGAAAGGCTTTAAGTAAGAAAGAGCATGGCCAGATTTGCAATGAAATAAGATCACACTGGTTACCAGGTAGAAAGTGATCTGCAGAGTGAGGCCAGAAGCAGAAAATCAGTTTGCAGGTGGCAGCCAGATACATGAGGTTTAGAAATGGTCTTGACGTAGGCCTGTGGGAATAGGGAAGAGAAAACCAAGAAATAGTTCAGAAATAAAATTAATGCTGCTTTGTGATTGCCACAGTTTGGGTAGGAGGCTGGGAAGACACTGAGGATAAGGTGTCTGCTGGGACAGCCGGGTGGGTGCTGGAGCCATCATTCTGGGGCAGGAATAAGGAGGGGCTTAGGGCTCACTGAATTCAAGAGGCCTGTGTGACTCGCAAGTGGAGATGCCCAGCAGGTAGAAGGATTATGTGCCCAGAGATATAAATTTGGCAGCCCTCAAATTCGAGGAGGGGTTAAAATTGCACCTGGGAAGTCAAGACCTCCTGGATTAAGAGTGCACAGAGTGAGACCAGAAGAGGTCCAGGGCTAAATCCTGGCCCTCTAATCAACATTTAAAAGACAGAGAGAGGAGGACTCAGCAAGGAGATGATTTGTCATTGAGAAGAACTGGAAGAGAGGTGTCACCAGGGTCCAGGCTGAGAGAGAATTCCAGAGGGAGGGTGATCAGAGGAGAGAAGACTAGGCGAGGCAACTGGCCGAGGCAACTGGCCCGTCTCAGGTGCTTTTGCTGGTGCATTTGAGGTTGCAGGGGTGAGTGAAGCAGGAAGCAGAGAGGACAGATGCACACGGTGTCTTTAAGAAGATTGCTCCAGGGGAAGGGGGTGGGGCAGTGGAGAGCAACAGGGGAAAATTAGGACAACTGTAATAGGACAACAATAAAAAAATAAATAAAAAAATAAAAAAGAAGCTTGCTCCAAAAGAATAGAGATTGGCTTCTGCTGGATGGGGGTGCAGGCTTTTTAATGCTGAGAGAGAGTTGATAACCATTTTTACGGCCAGGAGAAGGAGCCAGCAGAGAAGGGGCATTGAGGACGCAGAATGGGGAGGGAGGGGAAGAGGGACCAGTCAAGGCAGGAGGAGCGCCTCCACTGAGATGGGGGAGAGAGGAAAGGATGGACACAGATGCTGGAAGGCGTGAAGTTCTAGGGGACAAGAGGCCACAGGGTTCTCAGTTAATGACCTCTCTTTCTAGCAATATTTATCTTATGTAGTTCAAATAGATGGCATGAACAAAGTTCATAATAAGTGTTACTAATGTGTTTACAGTTACAACCAATAATAGCATTTATTGAGCACTTACTGTATACTAAGTACTTTGTGTGTATCACCTAATATAATCCTTGTGCATACCCCTGAGTTACGTGTTATCCCACACCCCAGAGGAAACAGACAAGGAGAGGATAAAGGGCTTCCCTGCTAAGGACTCATGCTTTTAGTAAATGGCAGAGTGGATTCAAACCCAGGACTGTCCAGCTCCGGACCTTAGCTCTTGACTTGACTGCCACCCTGCCCTGCCACTGCCCAGCCTGCATGGTGCACAAAACTGAGGGCTCCTTAGCCTTCCTCGTCCTAGGTAACCTCTCTTCTGTGCTTAATGGACCAACTCCTGGTCCCAAAGCTCTGTCTGGGGCATAATTGGTTCCTCTCAGCAGCAGAAGGCCCGGTAACCCTGTGATTGGTTAGAGGCAGGATGAGAATTTGCTGGCACATACTCTCCTCATTATTAAATGTCTTTGCAGAAGGCAGGGGCTGTGATATGATAGAGGGAGCTCTGAATTCAGCATCATAAACAGCTCGACTGCTTCTCAGCTGGGTGACCTTGAGGATGCCTACCTTCTCCAAGCCCTGCCCCTCATCTCTGAAATGAGACCATCTCTGCGTTATTGTGCTTTGTTTAAACTGTAAAGTGCTGTGCTACACTAATGAGAGATGTCAGTTTAATTGTATTCTCAGTATTGGAAAGGTCCCCACTGATCTGCCCCGTGGGTGACAGAGGGGGGGCTCTTTTGGGTTCAGAGTATTGGAATCTGAGGTTTGGGGTTGCTTCTGAGGAGCCTGCCGGCTCTGTCTCTGACGCAGGGTGCCACCATCCGACGGGATGAGCACTCAGGGGCTGTCGTGGTGGCCAGGATCATGCGAGGGGGCGCCGCAGACCGGAGTGGTGAGTGGCATCAGTGACCTCCTGGCTGAGGTGATGGCCTTCATCCCCCAGCCTCCCTCCTTTGACCACAGGTCTCATTTCCCCCTCCTATCCTGTCACCTGTTTGGGTTGTACTGGGAGTGGGGGAGTGTGGGAGTGGGGGAGTGGGGCTAGAATCCTCTTCTTTTTCACAAGCCAGGTAGAAATTTTAAATGTTTGAAAGTCTCTCAGGCATGGAGTACTTTGGGGGGACCAAAAGGGCTCATGCACTAGCCAAGCCTGAGGACTTGAGGACTGTAGTATTTAAGCATATAGCATGGGCTTGGTAATTCCTGACTGGGGGGCAGGGACACCCTTTCCACCACCTATTTGCCACTATTGATAAGGGGAGGGTTCATGTCCCTGATTTGTCTGGGTGGAAAACAAGCTGCAAATCACTGTGTGGGGAAGAACTCCTGAGTTGGGGGCGAAGCTCCTGGTGTGGAGGGGGTGTTTCCCCAAAAGTCTGGGGGATCATTGATGTGAAGAATCATAGGCCAGAGCTTCTCAAACATGAGCAAGCACAGGAACCCTGCCCCCCCACCCTAGCAGCTTGTTAAAAGGCGATTCTGATTCAGCAGGTCTTAGGTGGGCCCCAGATCCCACACCCATAACCACCTCCTAAGGCAGCTGGGTCCACTTTCAGTAGCAAATAGGGCCCAATATGCAGAGACACTTGTCATTAAAGTGGAGGCGTTGAACACGCTTGATGACATCTTCCCTGGTGCTCCTAAATTTTCCTGTTAAGATTCAAAGGCATTCTTGGAGTGTGTCTGTAAAACCAGGAAAAGCTAATGACATTTTTAAAGAAGAGGTTACAGCAGAAAGAACATAGTCTTTCTACATTATTTCTTACAGCTTGGCCTTGAGCAAGTTGCATAATTTTTCTGGATCTCAGCTGCCAACTTGTACACTGGAGATTTCTCTGGGTGATTGTGAGGCTGTGATGCCTAGTGAGTCATCCAGCACACAGTAGGGACTCAGTTATTCCCAGTCCCAGTGATGCTCAGCTTTGAGCTCTGGGGGCTGAGGCCCCACTGCTGTGCTGATGGTCACTCCTGTGTCTCCTAGGCCTGGTCCACGTTGGGGATGAGCTCCGGGAAGTGAATGGGATCACAGTCCTGCACAAGCGGCCCGACGAGATCAGCCAGATTCTGGTCCGTGATGCATGCGTGCTGGGGGTTCGGTGCTGCTTCCTGGGGCCGGGGTGGATTTGGATCAGTCTCCCCTTTTTTAATTTTTATTTTAAAGATTTTATTTATTCTTTAGAGAGAGGGAAAGGGAGGGAGAGAAACATTGATGTGCAAGAGATACATCGATCGGTTGCCTCTTGTACCCCTCCAACCGGGAACCAAATCTGAAACCTGGGCATGTGCCTTGACTGGTAATTGAACTGGCGGCTCTTCGTTTTACAGGATAATGCTTAACCAACTGAACCACGCGAGTCAGGGCTCAGTCTCCCTGTTTTTATGGGAGGGCGGCAGGGTATGGCAGGGGTGGGGGGACAGGAGGAGTTAAGCTTCTAGTCCATCTGCCTCTCGCAGACCCTCTCTTCAGCACAGCTACCCCCCAACCCCTAGCTCCCTTTCCTGAGGATCCTTCTGGGAGACCCCGCCCTTCAAAAGGGTCCCTGCTTCCAAAGGGTCTTGGGATGTAAGAGGTTGCAGCACAGGAGGACCCAAGCAAGGGCTTTGGGTTCAGCTGGTCCTGGGTTTGAATCTTGCCTCTGCCGCTTTCTAGCTATGCAAACTTGGGCAAGTCATCAAATCATTCTGAGTTTCAATTTCCTTCCCTGGAAGGTAAGGACAGATGGTTTCTCATTCTACGTGTGGCGATTATTAGGATGTAAACATCTGGCAAAGGATACAGCACTTCACATCTGTGCTGGCATGTGAAGCCTTCAGAACCCATTCTGGGAGTTCAAGTCGAAACTGAAATTATAAAGAACCCCAATCATAGTTCTGTCCTCTGTATCCTCAGCAATCTCCCTGACCATGACACTCGTTGCTAACTTCTGATGGTTTGGGGACAGAAACAGGATGAGACCCGAAGAGAGGAAGCTGGCTCTTTAAGGCCCCATGGTAGGGGCCCTGGTTGCAGGCAGCTTCTTCAGTCTTCCTGTCTCACTGGCCTTGCCCTGGTTCTGGGCACTGACCTCCTTGCATTCTAGGGCGGTGCAGGGCCAGGGAGACCAGTGGGTGAGATGTGCTGTCCTGGGCTGACAGCATTCTTCCTCATGGGCCCCTCACATGGGGGTGCAGGGTTTCTGTCAGGCAGAGGCAAGGGGAACCCCTGGGGAGGTGGGAGCGGCCTGTGATTGGAGAGCCCACTGGGGAAGATGGGAGCAAAGAGGGAAGTACTGGTTGGGAACCAGCCCGAAATCAGGTAGGAAAGGGAAAAAGGACGCTGGATGAGGTACTCCAAGTCATCCGAGAGACCAAGAGGAAGGGAAGAAGGGCAGCCCTTTGGGGCACCGGAGGACGGGAGGGGTGCAGAGCTCGGATCTGGTGTGTGCATTGTCCTCGGGCTCTCATTGAAAATCTTGCGGCCCTTTGTCTGAAAATGCAGGGACTTGGTTTTGAATTTTGCTTTGTTAATTTAACTGGTGCCACGAGAGAAGGTGGGTCACAGGGGAGACAGTGAGTCGGACTTGCCTCTGAACGTGAGTTTTCCGACCTGGGAAGTAAGATGTGAACTCATGGAGGGTTAGGCCTAGGAGACAATAAGCCTGTGCTCTCTCTCCTTTCAGGCTCAATCCCAGGGATCCATCACCCTGAAAATCATCCCAGCCACCCAGGAGGAGGACCATTTAAAGGAGAGCAAGGTATGGGGGAGCTGGAGGTAGGGGAGGGGCTCCAGCCCAGCCTTTGAACCGGTCATTCAGAAAGAGATCATACATCTATTTGGTCTTTGGAATGTGGGCTTGATAGATTGTAATTCCATCACAAAGTGACTCATTTATTTGTACCCTGCCTCTTTTTAAACAGAACCTGACTTAGCTTATTAATACATTTTAATTGAAATAGAAAATCGGGACCATAAAGAGAAAGAGAAGGTACCCAATGTGCTGGCTTTGGGACCAATTAAGTAACTGCCATTTGTTTAATTCTTTGTGGAGCCTACCTTTTTTGGGCACTTCCTCTGTGCCTGGTGCTCTGCCAGATGCTGGTAACAGGGTCGATTAAGAGCTTTGAGGATTCCCAGTTTAGATGGGGAGGCTGGGGACAAGTCTTTCATTGCCATGTGGTAGGTGCTATGGAGAGATTCTGTACAGGCTCCATGGAAGGTGTCACACAGCACGCATGAGGAGTGAGGCTTGAGGAAGTGAAGATGAGTAGGTCCCTGGCGAGGAAGACGGGGGGGGGGGGGGGGGGAGTTCAGGCAGAGGGGTCCGCATATACAGAAGCTCAAAGTAATGGAGAGGAGTATGTTTGGGGGTCAGGGAGAAAGATCACTGGGGTGGAGTCCCGGGTTGAGAGGGGCTGGGTTAGGCATCTTCTAAATGACCTTGAAGATTGTTTTCTTTTCTTTTTTTTAAGGGGAGTGATGCAACCTCATCAACCACACTTGTGTTTTGGAAAGCGCCTGGGGTAGCCACATGGAGGAGGGTGGAGCGGGTGGGGACTGGAGGCAGGGAGACCTGGTTGGAGGCCCTTGTGAAAGCCCCATGGAGAGGTGGCTAAGACCTGGGCTGAGGTGGTGGTAGAGAGGCCAGAAGAGGGCATTATTGGATTTCAAGTAAATTTCGATCTGAACTTCCCTGGCAGCCAAGGCAGACAGGAGAATGTAATGGATTACATACTTTCCATTGGTGGATGGAAGGAAGCAGCCAAGTTTTCAAGAGAACTGATTCCCAGCCCCAGCCTCCCAGTACTGAGCACATGAAAGGCGGGACATTCCAGCACCTGGCATAGAATAAATATTTTGATGAATAGGGATTAGGAATGGACAATGTCTCTGATGTTAGTTAGTTTGATTTTTGTTTTATCAGCAAAGGAAGAGATAATGTTTTTGTGGCTTGTTTCTTATTTGCACTCTTCCACTGAATCCCAGGGTATACATAATACGGTTGGTTCTTCCTGGGACAAGTTAGTGTCATCCCCATATGCATCTACTGAAGGTTTTAATTTGATACAGGGAGAGAACTTGGTTTTCCTGCCCTTTAGCCCATCCTTCCTAAGTATTTCTTCTTAAGCCAGAAGCTTGATCTGAGCTGGCCATTTAAGATTATACTCTCTTCCGAATGCCTGGGACCCTGCTAACATTCGTGGCTTGATGACAGTGTCTATCCTCATAAAGTTCTTACTGTGTCTTACAAAGTTCTTACTGAATCTTTTCTGGTGGACATGTAAAGGAATATGAGTTGGATCTGTCTAAGGCAGCGATTTTCAACTGGTGTGCCACAAGAATTTTTAAAACATGCAATACCTGACTATTTAGTCAGGAGCACTAACCTCTTTTCCCTTAGATTGTCAGATGAAAAAATGACAACAGCCAACACAATAGCCATCCGCTGTGGATGAATAAAAATTATAGCTATTTTTTGTCAGACTGGCAAAAACTATATTTTTTGGCATACCACAGAATTTTAATAATTAGTTTATGTGTGCCAGGAGATGAAAAATGTGGAAAAATTATTGGTCTGAGGATACCTCTGGCCTATTCTTCTTCTTCTTCTCCTTCTTCTTCTTCTTCTTCTTCTTCTTCTTCTTCTTCTTCTTTTGGTCTATTTGCTGTTAAAGTAATTGATTCTAAATAGAAATAAATCCCTGCCACCACCAAATTATAGAAAAGAAGAAGGAAATATGACAAAATGCTGTGTCTTCCCACCATCTTCTCTAGATGTGCTGACTTCAGAGTAAAGGGGAGAGCTGGGGGTTGGCTAAGTATGTGACAGATGAGCCAGGATTGAACTGTACAAAATATGGGTATCAAGCACCCATTGAAAAATGATGGCAAGGAATCAGTAATGGTAGTTTTATTGATATTTGTGTTTTTACCAAAACATCTAGTTTACTTATTTAACAGATGACTGCTGACTTCATTAGGGAGAGTTAGCATATCAAAAATCACATTTGAGTTACAGATTGTGCTTGCCTTTACTTTTTGTTCCCAGGACTAATTGTTGCATTGTGTATGCTAAGGACAGCAGATCAGGTAACTAAGGTGATGTTTAGGTTGGAAAAAGAAGTTCAGACATGGGGCCCTATCTATTAATTTTCTGGTTCTTGTGGGATTTCCCAACTATAATATCCCAAATGGTTGAAGAACAATAAGAAAATATGTGTGGTGTATTTCTGATTAGCTTTCTATTCTTGGGGCTGCTTATTCTTCCTAATCGTGAATGGTAGCTATCATTTGGCCTTCAGTGTGGCGTAGACACATCTATGCCTCCACGTTGAAGGTTGCCTCACTTGAACCTGTCCTCTGTAGGTGTTCATGCGGGCCCTCTTCCACTACAACCCACGGGAGGACCGGGCGATTCCCTGCCAGGAGGCAGGCCTGCCCTTCCAGCGCAGACAAGTCCTGGAGGTGGTGAGCCAGGATGACCCCACTTGGTGGCAGGCCAAGCGAGTGGGGGACACCAACCTTCGAGCTGGACTTATTCCCTCCAAGCAGTTCCAGGAAAGGTGGGTCTGGGGTGTGTTGTAAGGGGTGGTTCTGGAGAGGCAGAAGTATAGGTACATGACAAACCCCCAAATCTCTGCCCCCGCAGCCAGAGGGGCACATTGTATGTTTTTCCTTGAGGTGAGTAGCAATTGTACTTGTGTTTGTTCTTCCTGACCCAAAGCCAGTGGCGATGACTGAGATTTAAATAAATATATAAAAATATATGTTATTAAGTTAATATATATTGTATAATACATACTTAGAGAAAGTTGACAGATAAAATATAAAAATAAGGAAGAGGAGGACAAGGGAAAGAAAATTACCCGAAGTCTTGCCACAATCTAAACAGCATGATTTATTTCCTTTCTGTGCTTTTTACATGAATGTTGCATATAGAATTTGAGGTCTTGCTTTTTTTTTTTAACTATATATTTTGTCACCAGCATTTTCCACATATTACCTATTAGTTATTGTGTGATTTTAGTGGCTAGATAATATTTCATCAGGAGCTACAATATTCATTCATAGGCAGCAAGAATGTATTTATTATGAATGTATTTATTATGCTAACCATCCAGTGGGCTGCTTACAGTTAAGCTGAAGAGTCACATTATGTGGTTCAAATGAATACTTTATATAAATGTGATGAGGGTGAAGGAGGAGAACACAGTGCTCCTCAAGGTCATAGTAAAAGGTTTGGCCCTCATCTGGATATGCAGGGAAGGCTTCTTGGAGGAAGGGTCATACCTAAGTGACTTCACTCCTTCCCTACTTTTCAGTCTTCTCCAGTGTTTCACTGCTATAAGGCTGTGGTTATTATCTTGCGTGTAGACTGTTCCTCATATTTCAAACTATTTCCTTAGGACAGATTTCCAGAAGTGTCAGTTCTGGGTCAGAGGAGCTGGCAGTTAAGACTGCATCACTTCCCCTTTCCCATCTTTCAGGGTATGAAATGCGGTAATAACAGACCTCGTTCATCCATTCCAGGGGCCCTCGTGATGTGGTCCCCAGGTCAGGGACGGCAGCATCCCCTGAGAACCTGTGACCAATGCAGATTCCTGAGCCCTGCCCCGACCTGCCAAATCAGAAACTCCAGCAGCGGGCTCTGAGCTCTGTGTCCTCACAGATGCTCCAGCTGATTCTGTGGTGCTGCAGCTTGAGAACCGCAGCTCTCCTTCCTCAGGGGAGCCTCAGACCCGTCTGCATCTTTGGTTTCACGGGTCTTGGTGGGGAGGGTCTTTAGCTGCCTTGAGATGCCAAAATCTAAACACCTCCAAGAGCCCTGGGCATTTTCTCAGGTCAGGGATGAGACCTTGGCAGCCACCTCTCCAGTAACAACCATATTGGATAATATGGGGTCTCTGTTGGGAGAAGGCAGTTAAATTAGGGTCACTTTTAACCCCCAGCCTCTCCTGGGAATCCTGCTATTTCCAGCTTCCTCAGGGATGTGAAGGCCAGCTGAGAGGTGAAGGGACCTCCCTTTCCTCAGTTATAGGAAAGTAACTACCAACTGCTGACCATGGACACTGGGCTGGATCCCTGTGTGTGACCCTCTTGGGCCGAACGAGCTTCTTCCAGAGCAAGAGACTCAGTTTTTTATCACTTGTGAGCTCACTGAGCACCCGTGAAAACGTCCCTCTTCACTGGAACTCAGTGTGAAGCAGGAGGCTGTGCCTTCCTTCTGGAATTAGCACTCAGTTTCTCCAAGTTTTCTCTAAGACTCCCCATGACTGGCTCATGGGCCTGTCCATCTCCTTGTCCATAGGCGACTGAGCTACCGGAGAGCCACGGGCACCCTGCCAGGCCCCCAGAGCCTCAAGAAGCCCCCCTGTGAGTAGAGTGGCAAGGATGATACTTAAGGGAGGGGTCGGGGTCAGGACTTGGGGGCTTTGTGCCAGGAAGAAGCAGGCACTGGGCTGGAGGGAGTACTGAGGGTCCTTGAGCTCCAAGAAAGGAGGGGGTGGGAGAGGGATGAGGAGAGGAAATGGTAGGTTGGGGGGAGCTATTCTCTGGAGAGGAGCTTCTATATTTGGGGCCCATAGATGACTCTAGGGGGCATATTAACACCTCTCCCAAAATTGTGTGTAGACTTCTGTGTGAGCATGTGTGTGTGTGTGTGTGCGCGCGCAGGCATGCATATGCCTGGCTGGCTGTGTCTGGGAGAAGGTCCATAGCTTTCACTCGATTTCCAAGGGGCTCTCTGATCCCATCACTTTAGGAACTTCTGATTTGGGGAGGGAATGGAGACAGCTACGAGTGACCCTGTGCCTCTGTGTGAGGGGTCAAATTTGGCAAATAAAAATAAAGGATGCTCAGTTTAATTTGAATTTCATATAAACAGCAAATAATTTCTTAGTATGTCCCAAATATTGCATGGGGTATACACAGACTACACACCAATTCCTTGTTTTCCTGAAATTCAAATTCAATCCAGTGTTTGGTATTTTATCTGCCAACTCTACTTCGTGTAACATTTTACCTTTTAGAAAACGCGTCCACCTACCTTCTTGCCTTGTATTTGCCAGGGCATCTCCTTTCCGAGATGGGAAAACAGTAGCTTGTGAGGTCAAAGGAGTGGGACTGGGGTTGCATTTCCAGAGGGCCTGTGATCAGAATCCCCGGTTAGGGTACGGAGAGGAAGCTTCCCCACGCCAGCCATCCCGGAGGAAGCTGCTCCCCTGGCTTGGTGGCACTGCCCACGGCCATCCTTCTCGACTTGCTCTCAATTGGAAGGGCTGCTGAATAAATTGGCCTTGAGACTGCTTATGCCAGTGATGAGCTGGCTTTCTTAGGGCTGCTAATGAGACACACACAGGAAGACTAATTAGAGCCAGCCATGGTTTCATAATGCACCAAGCTCCGATCACAGGTTTGCTGGAGGAGAGGAGGGAACAGATGGAGGGCTCCTCAGGCACACGAGGCCCAGGGCCTCCTGGTTCCCCTCCACTAACGCTGTTCCATCTGTCTTTTGTGCAAACCGCAGATGATCAGCCTTGTGACAAAGGTAGGCCTGGTATTTGTCCTCTGCGCATGGACAAGGCCCCTTTTCTGTGAAATGTCTGGTGATGGAGGGGCTTGTCCTTCCCTGACCCCGTGCCCCACTCTGGGGTGGCTGTACCCTCCTGCTCTTTGCACACCCCTCCCCTTCCTGCCAGCTGGATCGGTGGTCTGCTCCATGAGGCTGCAGAGCTGGTGGGGCAGAGCCCCTCCCTGCTCGCTTGGCTCGCAGGGCTCAGCCTCTCAGCCTTCCCAGGACTCCGACTGGGCTGACTGTGACTGGGCTGGGTAGGAGACAAGAGACAGAAGTGGGGCAGGGCTAGTGAGTCCTCCCTCCTTATTCACACTGGTCCTAACTCATGGGGACTGGGGTGGGGCCTGCTGGCCCGGAACCCCTGCCAGGGCCTGGAAAGGCTATTTGGAGCTGGAGAACTGAGCTGAACAGAATAAGTTGTTTTTCTGGGGTGGCCAGGACATGGGATTTCTCCCGAGCCCCCCTGAGACACTATTCCGGAGGGCTCTTCCTGACCATCCCGGGACCAGGTATCTCTGGGCTGGGGTCTGTGCCCAGCATAGCTCACTGGCCTTCCTCTCTGTTTGATTCCCAGAGATCTGTGACTGTGAGGGGTACCTCAAAGGGTATTATGTGGGTAAGTAGCAGGGGCTCTCCCCTCAGTATCCTCTCCCCTGCCCATGCACAGCCCACCACGTGCTCCTGGGTCAGAGAGAGACAAAAGCAGTGTGATCTGAGCCTTGGGAACCTTTCAAGAGCAGCTCAGCCTGTGGGACCCACATCTCTCCTCCATCTCTGTCAGCAGAGGAGGGGCTGACCTGCCTGGGCCGTGGGGCCCCCCACCTCAATGTTCACCCAACCACTCAGAGCAGAGAGTCCTGGCAAGAAAGGGACATGGACCCCTACACTGATACTGAGTTCATTATTGTGACCTCAGCTGTGGTTAATCCAGTGGTTTCGTCCCCACCGTACAGTAATGGGCCTGTTACCAGTCTCCCAAGTACCTTCACTTCTTTCGTTTCGGTCAGTCTTTCCAAAGACCTTAGAGACAGGCAAAGACTTTTTCTAACTTTTGATTTTGAAGTAATGTCAGACTTACTGAGAAGCTGTAAGAATTGTATAAAGAACTCCCATGTACTCTGCACCCGACTCACCAGTTGTTATTTCCCATATTTGCTTTATCATTTCCTTTTTCTATATATATAGTTTTTTCCGGAGTCATGTGAGACTTAGTTGTAGACTTCATGTCCCTCTACCCTTAAATACCTCAGCATGTAGTCCCTAAGGACAAGGACTTTCTCTTATATAACCTAGGACTATTAGCAAATTCTGGGAATTTAATATACATACAATTCTATTATCTAATATGGGTTTATATTAACATTTTGCCAGTTGTCTCAACAATATCCTTTAGATCATTTCCCCTTGACCTAGGATCCAATCCACACATTGCATTTGTAGATTTATATTTCCATTTCAAAGATAAGGAAATTGAGGCTCAGAGAGGTGATGACCTGTTCAAGGTCAGTCACATGCTAATTAAAAGTGACCTTGAACCTTATATTTGGATGCAGGCAGTCACTCTTTCATCAGATTACTGTGCCTTGGTCAATGCCTTCCTGTAGCAGGAAGAGGTTAGGAGAGGCCAGTGGGACTCAGTCCCACCTCCAGGTCTGGCCAGGTGGAGAAATGTCATGATACCCTGTGCCCTTCCCCCAAAGCTGGTCTTCGGAGGAGCTTCCGGCTGGGCCGCAGGGAGAGACTGGGAAGCCCGCAGGAAGGAAAGGCGTCCACAGCAGCTGAGTCTCCGGAGCTGCTGACCTATGAGGAGGTGACCAGGTACCAGCACCAACCCAGTAAGCGGCCCCGCCTGGTGGTTCTGATCGGTAGGTGATGTCCTGCGTCTCCAGGGAGTGGGCTGGTTTCCTCCTTGAAGGAGAGGGGTGGGCGCTCAGCGGTGTCCCTGGCCAGCATTCCCTTCATTCCGCAGGGTCTCTGGGAGCCCGGCTGCACGAGCTGAAGCAGAAGGTGGTGGCAGAGAACCCACAGCACTTCGGTGTTGCAGTTCCACGTAAGAGAGCCTGTGTGTGTGTTAGGGGCGTGGGGTGGGGACTGCAGGCCTACACATGAATTGTTTCATGGGGACTTGACTCCCCATATCAATCTTCATCTCTACTTTGGGCCTGAGGAACTGCCAAGCACTACCTGCACTAGGCAGATCATGGGACCTGGGCATGAGGGGTGAGACCCATTATCAGTGATCCACTAGGACCCTCTGAGGCAGAAGCCAAAGAATCACTTTGCCCATTTCCTGCCTGGGACAGGAGGTGAGTCTAGAGCACATTGCAGGCAAAGTGACAACCTCAACCCAACACCAAGGGGTGCCCAGCAATGGGGGCCATTCCAGCCTCCTATTTCAAATGGCTGACTCCTATGGCCCCTGTTTTCTGCTTGGGTGAGGGAGCAGGCAGAGAAGCCAGAGAGCCCCGTGAGCAGTATTGCTCGGGCACTGCCTTATAGCTGGATCTGGCCCATCAGGGTGGCTCCTGAGTCCAGAGGCAGACAGGGATGCTGAAATCCAACAGGCGGGAGGTTCTTGTTCTGAATGTGATGAGGAAGAGAACGAAGAGTGCCAGGAACTGTATCGGGGCTCTCGCGTGAGTCACTTCGTCAGCCTTCCCCATGCCCTGAAAGATTATCATCACCCTATTCACAGAGGAAGACACTGAGGCATAGGGAGGTTAATTACTTGCCCAGTGTCACACAATTGTTAAGAGGTACAGTCAAGATTCAAACCCAGGCAGCCTGCCTGTCACATTCTTATTTATTTATTTATTTATTTATTTATTTATTTATAGAGAGAGGGGAAGGGAGGGAGAAAGAGAGAGAGAGAGAGAAAAGTATCAATGTGTGCTCACCTCTCACAGGCCCCTAGCTGAGGACCTGGCCCAAAACCCAGGCATGTGCCAAATTGGGAATCGAACCAGCGACCCTTTGGTTCACAGGCCAGCGCTCAATCTACTGAGCCACACCAGCCAGAGTCCCAGTCTCATTCTTAACCAGGATTCATGACAACCTGCCTTTTCCTGCCCTTGGCTGTCCCTTTCCTTTCTGTGGGACACTCTGTCCATCCCTCTGGTCTCAGTGGGAAACAGTATGGGCAGCTGGTGACCACCAAGAGGGTATGCTGTGGTGGCAGTAATGGGACTTTTCCAGAGTGTTCTGAGGAAGGGCAGCTACAAAGCCACTCCCCTGGACTTCAGGGCCCATAGCCGAGTCTATGGGTTGCCAGAATTGTCTTCCAGAGCCCAACTTGGAATGGCAGGAATGGAGACAGGTGTGGGGTTGGGGAGACCATTTTGGCAACACACCTGTAATGGGTCTGGTAGGTTTCAGGGGGCCACGGTGTTCCAGGCTGAGAGGATGGACTGAAACAGGACATGTGGAATTTGCTCACACACAGATACTTTGAAACCCTCAGATCTATCTCTGGAGGGAAGGGTACCTGGGTGGTCAGACCTGCCTGCTTCCAGGTACCACACAGATAAGTGACTTTCTCCCTTGCATTTAAGAGCTGGGGGAATCAGTGAAGGCTTCTTAGAGGCAGTGACCTTTATGCTGGGTTTTGAGGAGTAAATAGGAGTTTTCCAGATAGAGAAGAAAGGAAGAATTCTTTTTACAGGGGGAACAATATATGCAAAGGGATGAAGGTGTGACCTGGCGTAGCAGTGTTAGGAGCTGGGGAAGTTGGTGTGGATGATGTGGGGGAGATGAAGCTGAGTTGGAGGCTGGGCAGACCACAAGGGTCTCATATACTCATCTAAGGTCTTCAGAATGTAATCAGTAGGTGAATAAAAGTTTTAAAGCAAGGGAATGACATGGTCAGAAGAGTGGCCCTAGCAGCTCTGCCAGAGGTGAGCCAAAGGTACCACATGAAGAATACAGAGCATCTCCCTGGGTGGCTTCCTGGGGACAGAAAACACTGTCTTCCAAGACCCCATCTTTTCTTTTGGAATGCTCCATAAAAAGCTCTGTGCTGTTTCGTGTACACTTGTTCTGTGGGGGGCCTGCTTTTCCCCAGGAGTGTGCATCTCAATTCTATTAGGAAAATCCATCAGAAATACTATGTGCTATAAAACTGTGTGAGAGCCAGCTCTGCTGAAGCACATCTCATCCATAAAGGGACTGTCTGTCTTCATGTCTCCTTTTCTCTCAAAATGAAAAAGTTAATAAAGAATTAAAAGCATACAGCACATACATCTGTGTTTGTACCTCCTCTGCTCTCAGAAAGCAATTAGGACTAGGAAATAATAAAAGTTTAGGGCAAGGAATCTCCTCAGTGATTCTTGAAAAGCCACAGCATCAATGAGGCAGCCTGGCAAGGTGGTAAGGGCATACACTTGGCATGAGACAGAGTGCAGACCTTGACCCTGCCCCCTGCCGGTTCTGGGGTACTGGCACGGCGCTTCACCTCTCTACACCTCTCAGTTTCCTCTCCTGCAAAGTGGGAAGCCTCCTTTGCCTATATCAGAGAGCTGTGTGAATCAGGGATGTGCCTGGGAAGGGCACTATGCCTGACACGGACCCTGGATGAACAGAAGACGTTGGTTTATATACGCATCAGCAATGAACTCTGAATAAGGGCACAGGCTTGCTGCTGTTCTCACTCACTCTAATGTGACATCTCTTTGCCCAGCTTTCCTTCTTCTTTCTTTAAAAGATACCACCAGGCCCCGAAGGAGCCATGAGAAGGAGGGGGTGGAATATCACTTTGTCTCTAAGCAAGCATTTGAGGCCGACATACATCACAACAGGTATGTTTGCTTGATGGGCCAGGTGGCCCTCTGTGGAGTTGTGTCTTCGCACCTGACCAGTGTGTCACCTGAACTCCTGGGAGGGCTTATGGAGGAGGTGGGAGAGAAGTCATGGTGTGAGGTCCACTCATGTTTCTGTGCTAATTCAGGCAACCTCAGGGACTAACAGCCTCTTCTCCTTTGGTGGTGTGCTAGGTTCCTGGAGCATGGTGAATATAAGGAGAATCTCTATGGAACCAGCCTGGATGCCATTCAGGCGGTGATGGCCAAAAACAAAGTTTGTTTGGTGGATGTGGAGCCAGATGTGAGTTCCTAGGCCAGTTGGGTGTGTTTTGTTCACGGAATGTATAAACTAGGGCGTTGTGCATTTTACAGAATATTTGACCTCAGCCTAAGAAATGTTTAGTCTAGAGCACTGGATATTAAGATTTCCTGGGGTCCCCCTTTGAGAATCTAATGAAAGCTTTGCATCCCAAAATATACACCTCCATACACACACACACACAAATGCATAAACATTACTGGGAGTCCATGGACGCCCCCACCCACCCCCCGCCGGCAGCCCAGAGACCCAGGATAGGAACCCAGCATGGACTAAGTCATGCAGTTGATGGTGGCACTGACTGGCTGGTTGGGATGTGACATGGAATTAGATGTCAATGGCCAGGTGGGGGCTGCGGCTCAGCTCTTGGCATCAGGGCACTTCCTCCTTGACCAGGACAAGTGAAATCAGTGGCTTGGGGAACCAGGGAGGGAGGCGGCCAGGAGAGCAGTTGGAAAGGAGAGCACGAAGGAGACATGACGCTGTCGTGAAGTGCTTCAAAAACATTTTCAGTTCTGCATACTCTCCCTGCTGTGTACTTGACAGGGGCCTACCCTTCTTTTTAACCTTGTCTTTGAGAAGTGCTTCCAAGCTTTGACTTCAATCTGGGGTTTTTTTTTTGTTTGTTTGTTTTTAATTCCTCTATAGAAATAGAGCTCTGATTTTATGATATAAGCTGTAGGCTTTATTTTATAGAAGTTTGCTTCAGATTCCAAAAAGCACATTACATATAAAGAAAACCCTCACTAATTTAGACCTATTGGGAGTTGGTAGTCAATATTAAAAGTCTCAATTTCAAGATTTTATTTGGAGAGTGATTTTATTGTTTTGGCTGCAGATTGTACATATAACAGTTTAATACCAGTGTTTCCAAATAGAGGCCCTTAAAAAATGCAATAATAGAATGATTTGCTTATTGAAAACCTTCTAAAGTCTTTGCAGTTTGTTTCAAGTTCTTAGTCTCTTCATTTGCTTAGCAAACCTTTTCTTCTTTGAATAGCATAAGGAGACTTCTGCAATGGCACGTATTCTGCATTAGTGTAGCCCAAATTGATGGCGTTTGACTAAATGAATACACATTGAATCCTTTTGGCTCATCCATCAGGACTGGGCAGGTAGAGAAGGGCATAGAAGGTTAATTAGAACTTGCAGAGTCAGAGCCAAGAAAAGTGGCAAGTCTTGGAGCTGAGCCTTTGGAATGTATGTTCTCAGCGAGTAGGCCTTCAGGGCCCAGCTGAGTTCAGAGTCAACATGGAGAGAGAGAAAATGAGCAATTGATCTGCCCAGTTGAAGTTCATTGTCATATGACTATGTAATTGGAAACTTTGCCATTGAGGTCATGTGATAAAGCATGCCATTACCGAGCATTTGAAAAGTATGTTTCATAATAAAGTATTTTCAAAGTATATAATATTTTTGAACTTTCTTCCTCAGGCACTGAGACAACTGAGGACCTCAGAGTTCAAACCCTATATTATATTTGTAAAGCCTGCAATTCAGGAAAAAAAGAAGACATCGCCTATGTCCCCAGCTTGTGAGGACACGGCAACCCCACTTGTGAGTTTAAAGTTCATCATTTCTTTTCTAAAGGCTTAACAGGGCCTGTTGCCATTGCATAAGGACGCTTGACCTACTGCACAAGACCATCTTTCCATTTTGCCTCTTGGTCAGACTTTCTTGGTCAAGTGACCAGAAGGCTCAAGGTGGAGCAACTGGAAGTGCCTTATAATTCAGACAGGGGTGGCTTTGCCTGGGTTCCCCACCTACCCTCAACTCCCTCCCATAAGCACCCACCCTGAAAATAGGGACCGATATGTATCGGGGACCTGACTGAGTGTGAAAAACCACACAAATCTGTTGAACTCCTAAGCCAAACCCAAGTAGTTTTTAATTGAAACCAAGTTCCAATGCAGTAAGCTAATCCAACGTGGAGGCAGCAGGCAGCACGAGGGGACTCTTTCCCATGTGCCTGCTGTTCAGGTCTGGGGCTCTTGCTGAAGTGCAGCTAGTTGAACATTCCACCTTTACAGGTCAGGAAAAGGACTCAGGGGATTGGTGGCTGCAAAACAAATGTCACACATTTTACTCCATTTAGCGATTTGAGTTCTTTCAAGATGCAAATATTTATTAGGAAGACTGAGGTAGTTAGTGGCAAAAATGTTCCTTCTGTGATTTCTCAACTAGCTAAATGCTTCCAGAATGGATGACGAGGGTCCTGGAGGAGGGGGAGCTCCAGCAGCAGCACACGGGTCTATAGGATGTGTGCATAAGGGGTGGAGAAGGTGGGGTTGAAGACCCAGGGGCAGCACCAGGATGCCATAGAGTGCTTTTGAGTACCAAAGGAGCCCCACAAGATCCAGTAGAGAACTAGGAAGCTTCTCTCAATTTCATCTAGTTTTGCCTTTCCTGGGGAGAGAAGGAAGGCAAAGGACCTCAGCCTTCTCTTAGGTCTCAGCCGTCTTTGTGACAGCAGGTAAAACCTGTTCCCTAGCCCCTCAGAGCCTGTCTTATGAAACTGCAGGGGCTCTTGCTGAAGTAGGACTCAGGTTTTGATTGGTGACAGAAAGAAGAGGAGGAGGTGCTATTTTGGAAGGTGGGTCTCTTTGTGGGAGGACACTTCACACACCTCCATGGCAGTATTGAAACACAGAGCCCCTAGAAGCAGAGAAGAGAAGGCCACACGGGACTGGAAAGAGATAAAAAGGCAGTGGCTGAATGCAAGTGGCAAATTTTGTTTCAAAATTTTACCTTGAGAGGACCTGCCACTTTCTTTTCTTCCCTGAACCAAACTAATTGCTAGTCAACGATCTGCTTTAAATTCTTCTTATTAGAGGTGTTTTTTGTTTTGTTTTGTTTTGTTTTTTTGAATGAAGCAGCCAACATTGTGTGGGTTTGGCAAAGAAGGGATCATTGGCTCTCTAGACTTTAGTGTTAAGTGTTAGGAAAGCAATCTGATCACAGAAGGCAGGTACCATAAGAAAATGGGAATTTGATCAGGGTTTGCCCAGCACTTTAAGTAACTCTACTTTGTCTCCTGTGCGGATGTTTGGCCCTGGTCTGAGGAAATAAAAAGAAAAATTGAGTTCTATAGTCTGAATTTAGGAGTCTTCAGAGGACATTAGAGTTCCTTACTTGCCTTCCCTCTCCTCCACTTGATTGCAGAAACGCTTTTTTTTTCTTTTTATGTTGTTATTTATAGATCTTTCCTGTAATTATTTAACCAAATTGCCATCTAACACAATAGTACCACTTCTCTGGAAATACCTTTGGACAGGAAGTGTGATATTGACACAGATATAGAATCAGCATCCCCGCCACCCCCCCCCCCCCAAGGCAAAGCATTTCATATCATGGCTTGCAGTTAATAGGACCTGAGTAGGTATTTTGTGAACAAATGACTGAACAATGATTTTGTCTACTGCCCATTAACTTTCTTGGAAGTTTGATAGGATATTGTCGCTCCACTCTGTTCTTTGTATACACAGTTGGTTATTCATGGATCATAGTCATCACTCATCGCTTTAAGATTAGTGGTTGGAATATTGCCCGAGACACAGGCTGTAGGTTTCTTCTTTGGGGGGAGAACCACTCTGTTGCTCCATAAGTGTCCCTCTCCTTGCAGGATGAAGAGCAGCAAGAAATGTCTGCTTCTGCAGCCTTCATAGACCAGCATTACGGGCACCTGGTGGACGCTGTGCTGGTGAAGGAGGATCTCCAGAGTGCATACAGCCAGCTCAGAGTGCTCTTAGAGAAGCTGAGCAAGGACACTCACTGGGTTCCTATCAGTTGGGTCTGGTAACTGTATCCCAGAACACCCAGGTTGGAGAGGACATGGAAGACCACCTCGTCCAGCCATGTTACCATCAAGGAATTGCAAGTGTACAGAGGAGCAGACTTTTCCATGAACTCCATCATTAAGAAGAGTATATGTGGAAAATCCTGTTTTTGTTTTGTTTTGTTTTGGTCATTTTCCACTAAAACCCTCTGGAGCAGAAAATATGAGTTAAAAGGGGGCATGTCACAAAATAACACATTTCATTCATTAAAGTATCAGAGGCAAGTTGACCCTGATCCTCCATAGCAAAGTTAAGTAGCCACTGTGTTTTCAGGGTGTGGGGGGGATGAATTTACACAGCACCGATTTGCAGGGGTGTAAGCTTTAGAAAGAGGGTGATACTTCATGTATCCAGCTTTGTTGGAAATTGATTGTTTTACCCAAGAGGATTTTTTTAAGACTTTAAAAATATATATTTTATTTATTTATTTCAGAGAGAGTGGGAGGGAGGGAGAGAGGAGAGAGAAACACCCATGCGTGAGAGAAACATCAGTCACCTCCCACACGCCCCCAACCAGGGACCTGGCCCTCAACCCAGGTGTGTGCCCTGACCGGGAATTGAACTGACAGCCCTCCAGTTCACAGGCTGGCACTCAATCCACTGAGCCACACCAGCCAGGGCCCAAGGGGATTCTTCCATGCAGGTGAAGATCGCCTGGCTTCAAGCACCAAAATGTTGATAGCGAGTACTTGCCTGGCACTGGGGAACTGGTTCTCTGCCTCCTTAAATAGTGAGCATACGTGAACTTCTATGGAAGACTGAGGTACACTTCACTGTCAATAGGAATTACGGTACTGTTCTATGATACAAGGGTGTTTCTGGGGACTCTTGAGGAAGGTAAGGCTGCTTGTCCCCTTTTAAATACCCTCAGACTCCTAAGTTGAGTCCTTGCTTTGTTTGATATGTTCTATTCCACCACTTGTCCTTCTCATTACTGACAGCTCTCCTGGTCCTTGCCTGTTCCTACCTGCAGATGATAGGGGCTTCTGTCATGCTGGATCACAGGAAACCAGCTGATACCTCTTGTTGAAACTATGTCTAAGCCACGATACATCAATTCTGACTGTGAAAATCAAATGATATAGGCTCCGAGTGTGGGCCTAATGGGTTTTCTCTGAACACAACTGTCATACAGGATTTGTGAGATATCTTAGCTCAGAGAACTTTATTTCTTATTAATAGCCAGTGTATGTAAGTCTTTTTTCTGTGCCAGGAGCTATGCTAAGGCCTTTAGGAACATTACGTTGACACATACTCCAAACCTATAACATAGGATCCTTATCATACCCATTATACAATAAGAAAAACAAGGCTTAGGAAGTTTAAAAAAATTAAAATTATAAAAAATAAAACAAAATAAAGAGTAAATAACACGTTCAAGCTCACACAGCTTTAAATAAATGACAGAGCTACGGTAGTTGAGCCCACGTCTCCCCAGAGATAGTCATTAATCACTATCTTGTAATACTTCATTCTCTTTGTGGTCTCATAACTGAGGCTACCTGCTAAATAATTGATTACAAGTGAGGAATGTGTTCATGGCCAGAATTTACAGTAATATGCAGTGTAGCTGTAACGTCTAATACCGAAAAGTATTAGAAGTTTACATGTGCAAAAGTATGAAACTTACATGTGCAAATTTTCAAGCTCTTTTCCTCATGAGAAGAAAAGGAGGCCAGGTTAATGGTAAAGCACCAGGGAAAAGATTTGCTGCCCGTTTGGAAATTTCCATTTTGCCTTGTTACAAGGACATATCTGCCCTTCCTCGCTCCGTAACCTGGTAGGCTCACCTAACAAGATCACATTCTTTAGACCTTTGTAGCAAAAAGATGAGGACTTCTTTAAACTTACAGAGTACTGGATTCTTATCAAGTGAAATTAGTCTTGAGCTGTTGGGCACAGAACCAGGGCAGGAGGGGCAGCTGCCCCTTGAAGCGAAAACGGCACCTGCAAAGCTGTGTGTATTGCACAGGAGAGCCATGATCTGAAGTCAGCTCTCAAGCAGAAAGCACGTAAGTCAAAATTATTCTTGAAAGATCCTCTAGGGAGGCACCTTGTTGGAGACCCTAACCATCTCTTAGCTTCAAGTCCCATCTGGTGGTTTTTCCTCCACCGTAGGTACACAGTGGTTCAGGACCAAATGACATTTTTGTTTTTGTTTTTTTGTGTTTCATACAACTCAACAGATGTTTTTTGCTTCTTAATATTTTTCCATAATTGTCCATTGAAATGGTAATAATTCTCTTTATATACATTATGAAGCAAAGCATTGAAACGTGATGACTTCTCTGTTTCCTGTCAGAGTAGCTTGTTTTCCCACCCCTAAGACAAGCTGTGTCTACAGCTGTTTGCTACTAAGGGTGAGAGAAGAATGAATAGGGCCCTGGAGACAGAGAAAGTGTTTCTGCTGTTGGTAAAAAGCAGAAAAGTGTTGTTGAAAAAATGCATCTGTTTGCAAATATATACTGGTGGGTGTGCGTAAATGCAATTCTAACTCTCATTTCAGCTACCAATTTATACATCCTGAGCTCCTGGGCAAAAATTCCACAAAAGTTCATCAGTCTGGGCCTCCCCACTAAGAAATCTCCTTATTACATACTCTGGAGATGTTCCTTTTTTCCCCCTTGAGCTTTCAAACTCAGGTAAGTTCTCTGCATGTGTCTACAACCACAGAGCTTGAAAGCTCTCGAAGACTATTCCAGGTCAGGGATGTTAAGTGGGTGAGGCATATGGACTGCGATCACCCGCTCCTGCACTCATTGATCACGGCACTCTCCTGCTGAATCGAGGCTCTGCTTTTGGATCTTCCAGGACACAATATCCAGTATCAATGGAGCAGAATTAGCCAGTGAGTCAATCCTGTTTGCCATCCTCGGTCCAGAAACTTATAGCCTCCTCTGCCACCCACTCCACTCCCCATGGGAGATGGGTTTAAGAAAGTTACCACCATCCGTCCATCACAGGCAGTGCTCGGCTATGTTAAATATTAGCCAATCATGCCTGTACCATTATATTTTCAAACACACACATTTTAAAACATGTGGCCCATCAAAATTTTGCCCCCACTTATCAGTGTTACATCATTTATGCCACCAAACACAGGATCATGCATCCAAGAAAATGATAGCACTTGTCAATTTAATTACTGCAGACCAGCATATAAATGCACAAAGCCCATTCTTGAATCATACAACTCAGACTCAATTGGCATTTTCTATCTGATGGAGTTAATATGGATTAATTTCTTACTCTCCTTTGTCCTGCCCTTTGAATACAGTTTCAAACCATTGCTTCCTTTAAAAGTCAGGTTTCAGAACAAATGGTGTAGAATCACTTTCCCTCCTCCTCACCTCTAAATGTAACTAGATACCTTAGAAATTTATTCAAAAGGCAGTGATAAAAGGACTCTGAAAGCTGCAAAGGTGATGATGGGCTGACTAGGGAGCTGAGGACTTGAGGAACAAGGTGGTGAGTTTCCTGGGTTTTTTTTTTTGTTTGGTTTTGTTTTGTTTTTTTCATTTCCCATTTACCCCAGACTGGGCTCTGCAGAGGCCTGCAACCAAAGACCACCAACAGCCATAGGCAGGAGAGAAAGAAAAGCTTTCTTTCTTTGCTAAAGTATAGAGAAGGGGAAGCCCAATAGAGACCTAGTGGGGTACCCCCAACCCTAACTCCACATCAGGGCATCAGGTGGCCCAGGTCATCTGCAGCAGCAGTGAATCCCCGCTATCCACACAGCGGAACAAGGAAATGCAGGTGCCTGTCCTTCTGCAGAAGATGGCCTGCAGCCTGGGGAAACACCTTTAGACCACAGAAGACATCAGCATAAATTGAGTGGGAGCAACACCACCAAAACAAAGCAGACCAGAATAGTGTTGCAAATGCCCAGAGAAACTGAACTGTCATTGGTATGCACTGCACCTAAACAAGATTCTTACCTGCTAAAGTAGTGGATGTAAATAAGATTAAGACATCCCTAATATAATAACCCAAATGTCCAGGATACAACAGAAAATCACTCTCAATATACCCCAAACCAGGAAAACCCCAATCTAAATAAGACAATCAACTGACACCAATATTGATATAATTCAGATGTTAGAATTTATCTGACAAGGATTTTAAAGCAGTTGTAATAAAAATACTTCAATAATCAACTACAAATTATCTTAAAATGAAAATAGAAAAATCTCAGCAAAAACAGATATTATGAAAAAGAACCAAATGAGAATTATAGAAATGAAAAATTATTATAAAATAAAATGTTTGGATGAACTCAATAGTAGAGTGGAAATACTAGAAGATTAAATCGGGGTCCTTGAGAACAGATTAATAAATTTATTCAATCTGAAAAACAGTCTCAGGGACCAGTGGGACAATAACAAAAGAGCTAATATGTGTATCAGCAGAGTCCCAGAAGGGGACGAGAAAGTATGGGACTTGAAAGTATTCAAAGAAATAATGGCTGAAAACCTTGCAAATTTGGTGAAAGATGCAAACCTACAGATTCAAGAAGCTAATAAACTCCAAATAGGATAAGCCCAAAGAAATCCATACCAAGACACACCATAACCAATCTTATGAAAACTAAAGACTAAGAAAAAAATCTTAAAAACAGGGAGAAACAACCAAGAAGGAATACCAATTCAAGTTCTATTTTAGTGTGGTCTATAAAGGACACTGTGAAGGCCAGAAAAAGTGACACAGCATTGATCAAGTGTCGAAAGCAAAAAACAAACAAACAAAAATCTTGAATCCTAGATGTGATGAAACCATCATTCAAAAATGAAGGGAAATAAAGACATTCTCAGATGGAAGGAAACTAACAATTTGTTGACACCTATCCTTAAAGAGTAGCTAATGCTCTCCAAACTAAAAGAAAGTAGCAGAAGGCTGGGACTTTCAGAGAGGAAAAACAACAAAATAGGTAAAAACAGAAGTAAACAAAGTAGATTATTATTCACTTCTTGAGTTCCTTTACCTATATTTTCTGATTGAAGCAAAAGGTATTGTGATTCTCAATGTATATAGAGGAAATACATAAGATAACTATTTTTAAAGTGAGGAGGATAAAGGGACCAATGGAAAGACATATGGCCAGTGGATAAGACAGCACAACCCATGTGCCATCTGCGTGTATACATAGAGGGGTGGAAAGTAAGGACAGAAACATATATATTATGCAAACAATTTTTGAAAAACAGTAGTGGCTACATTATCATCAGATGAAGTAGACTTTAGAGAAAGAAAATTACTGGAGACAAAGAGGGACATTATATAATGGTAAAAGGATCAGTTCACCAAAAAGATAAAGCAACCCTAAATGTGTGTGCACCAAACAACAGAGCTTTAACATGCATGAAGCAAAAACTGATAGAGCTAAAAGGATAAATAGATAAATCCACAATTAAAGTTGGGAATTTCAACATTCTACTCTCAGTGATTGGTAGACTTAGAACAGAAGGTCAAGGAGGATATAGAAGAAATGGACATCATCAACCATCAGGACCTAACTGACATTTATAGAATAGCTCCCCACACCAACAACAGCATAATAAACATTCTTTTCAAATGCCCATGGAATATTCACCTAGATAGACTATATTAACACATTTTTAAAAATTGAAATGATAGAATATGCTCTCTGGCTATAATGGAATCAAACTAGAAATCAATAACACAACAGAAAAATCTCCAAACACTTGAAAGTATATCTAATATAACCTGAACAGTTCATGGAAACTTCCTAGAGAATGGACTATCTTGTATAAACAATGAATAGGTGTTGTCCAGGTGAAGAGGTAGAACTATGGATTTTCTTTTTTTTCCACCTAGAGAGGGTAACAAAAAAATAAATGGGATAAGAAGAAAATATGTCTTATGTTAGTTGAAAAAGGCAAGGAGTAATGAAATGTAAGGTTGCAAATGTTTGTCATTTTCTTGGAATTCTAGTACCTGAGCCTCATACTAATTTGGGGAAATCTCCTATCTTATTAATTGTGGTGAGAAGCAGGGCCTGGGTCTAGATGTGGAAAATTTCAGTTACTCATTTTCCCAGCCTCCCTTGCAGCTAAGGAATGGACATATCTAAGTTACACCAATCAGATATACCTTTACTGACTTGGAATTGGGAGCTAGTGACACAAAACAGCAGAGACTATGGAAATTTTTCAAACACAGCAGTAGCAGATCAGCAAGATCTAGTTCTGGGTGAAACAGGGCCACAGCACCCACGGACCAGTTCTACAACAAGATTTTGGGTGTTGCTCCTTGATGTGCAGCTTGAATCTTGGTTCTGCAGTTTTCTAGCAAACATTGTTAATTCATATTCTTTTAGTAAATTATTTCACTACTTAAATCAGATAAAAGTCAGTTTCTGTTGCTTGCAATGAAGCCTTTATTCTGACGCAGCCTACAAAGACAGGATTATGGGGGCCATATTAACATATTTTGCATGTCATATTAAAAGCATGGCTCATTCTGGAAGGAATGGCAAGTGACAGAAGGTGTTAAATAAGAAAGTTATAGGGGTATATTTTTGCATTAAAATATGAATTATGAATCACAAGTTCCTGAAATATGGGCAGTAAGACACACACAGAGATTGAGAAATAGGACTGGTAGCTTTAAAATATGTAGGGAGGGGGAAGGGATGAAAGAGAGGGAGTGAAGTAAAAGATGGTCACCAGATTTCTCACCTGGATGTCTAGAAGAATGCTGGTTCCTCACCCTGAGATGAACTGGAACCAGCTCAATAATGAATTTATATTTGGACATATTGATTTTTCTTTAAACTTTTTATATTGAGATAACTGTAGATTTACATGTGTGTAAGAAGTAATAGAGATCCCATGCACCTCTTACCCAGTTTCCCACATGTAAAAACTAGCACAAAGCACAACCAGGGTATTGACATTGAGAGTCAAGATACAGAATACTTTCATCATTCATAAACTGGATGTCACCAAAATTAAAATACTTTGCTCTGTGAAAGACCCCGTTAAGATGACAAAAAGACAAATTACAAACTGAAAGAAGATATATTGCAAATAACATATTTAAAAAAGGACTTGTATCTACAATATATAAAGAACTTTCAACAGTATTTCTGAAAAAGAACAATTCAATTAGAAAATAGGCAAAAGATATACACAGACATTTCACCAAAGAAGATAGACAGATGGCAAATAAGCATATGAAAGATGTTCAATGTCATTAATTACAGAAAAGCAAGTTAAAACCACATGAGCTGTCACTACACATATATTAGAATGACTAAAATCAAAATGGTGACATATCAAATGCTGGTGAGGATGTAGAAAAACACTTATCCATTGCTGGTGGAATGTGAAATGGTATAGCTACTCTAGAAAATAGTATCGTGGTTCCTTTTTAAATAAACTTAACATGCAACCCAGCAATTGCACTCTTGGGCATTTATCCCAGAGAAATCAAACTTATTTTTATGTAGAAACTTGTGCACAAGTGTTCATAGCAGCTTTACTCATAACAAATCAAAAAACTAAAAACTACTTAATGTCCTTCAATGGGTGAATGGTTAAATAAATTGTGCTACATCCATACCAGGGAATATTAGTTAGCAATAAAAAGGAATGAACTATTGGTACACACAACCTGCATGAACCTCAAGGAAATGATATGGAATGAAAAAAGCCAGTCTCAGAAGAATGGATACATGCTGCATGATCCCATTGATGTAACACTCATGAACTAATACTGATAGAGACAGGAAACAGATTTGTGATTGCCAGGGGTTGGGGATGGGAGGAAGAAGGTGGCTGTGGCTAAAGGGGGTGCTACAAAAAGTTTTTTGACAATGGTGCAATGAACTATCTTGAATGTGGTTGTAGTCACACAAGATTTGTGTGGAGCTACAACCACAAAATGAGAGCATGTATAACTGGTGAAATGTGTATACACTCTATGGATTGCACCAATGCCGATTTCCTGGTTTGATATTGTACCATAGTTACACAAGGTGATGCCATTAGGGGAAGTTGAGTGAAGGATATAAGAAGAGCACCTTCCCCCCCAGCCCCATACATTTATCTGCAACTTCCTGTGAATCTAATAATTTTAAAATAAAAGTTTGTTTATGATGAGAACATTTAAGATTTACTGTCTTTCAAAATAAGTCAGGCTCAAAGTCAGCATGACCAGTCATAGAAGCCACGCAACGAAAACATTCTTTTCCATTTCTGCGCATTCAGAGAGTAACTAACGGTATTTGTTCTCTGTGTTTTCAGAACCTTCATTTCATTGTATGCCTTTGTTTTCTTCTTTGACAGAGCTGATCTCGTGGCTGGATCATCTCCCCCAACCTCTTCTTAACCCCAGAATGGTGGTGATGGTGTATGTTTTAAAAAATTCTCTCCCTCTCTTTTTCTCTCATTAAAACTTCATAGCCCCAAATAAAAATGCTGTGGCCTCTTGCCTTCTGCCTGCCCCATCCTGCCTCCATTTTGCGATGGGACGCACAGCCATTGGGTACCTTAAACGTAACTTACTCATTTCATGTCCCAAGCTTTATTGCAGCATCCCTAAGACTGAGCATTCAGTCGCTTAGGAGTGTCTTGAGATTCTAAGAAATCCTAGGGCCTTCTCTTGTATCTTTTCTGTGGTGAGTAACCTTGTATTCAGGGAGAAGAGAGGAAGAGAAACGGAGACCCATCAATTACACAGAACTGTCCTTTAGAAAGCCTGAGTGTTCATTTATCCTTCTCCCCAGGGAGGCGGGGAAGCCAAACTTAATCATTACCAATAATGTTCAATAATACAAAATGCCAACACAACAGTACTTTTGAATAGCGACAGAGACCTGTAATGTGACTTTGGCACAACATTAAAGCCACGAGACCTCCTGTTTATATCTTCTTAGAACAAATCACTTCCCCTTGGACTCATGGAAAGCCTCAAAGCTAATGACAAAAGACAGTCATTTCCTACTTAAACGGAGAGAAAACAAAGACAGACCTCTAAGTTCCCTGAATGGATAACCAATCGATTTTATAGAACAAATTCCCTTCTTAACTGGGCCCTTCACTCTCTATAGAGTACTCAGGGCTTGATATCAAGTGTGATCACCATGTTCTATAGTAAGGAGCGGCCAGGGTAACACATACCTTATTCATTTTTGGGAGAGAAGATACTTTGTTGTATTTCTGATATAGCGTCTTGAATTCTTGAAGGAAAAAACAATCAGAAAGGTTTATGTCAAAGCCAAGGTGCTGGTGCGAAAGTTGAACTTCTAAATTCTATGGATGGCTAGGAAAGTACAGTACTACCAACTAAAGCCATGGAGTGGAGGTTTTAAAAATACTGCAAGTGGCTTTTCTTTTTCTTATTGAAGGCTCATTCCTAAATGAAGCATATTAACCACATTCTGGATCCTATACCCTCCACCATCTTGCTTGGACATTCAGCCTTTCTGAATGAGCTGAAGGGTGAGAGAAGATGCTACCAGATCTTTTTCTGAACCTGATGCATAATGGCTTTGCTACCAAGGAGATGCCCTTAGCTCCTGGATGGTTTGCTTTGGGTGTTGTGGTTTTATTTTGTTTGTTTGTTTGTTTTTTACTGATTATTGTATGTCTCATGATCTAACCCTCAGCCACTTATGGGTCCCTCCTGAGATTGACCCTACTCTGAACACAGAAAAACTCTATCTGTGCACAGGAATGGTCCAGAGTCCCCACGTGCCTGCCAGTCCATCTCAGATGACCTGCGGTCATAGTGGGGTTTGCGATCACCAAGCCTCTTCAGAATGCCCTGGTTTTCCATGGTGATTCTCACTAGGTCCCGGTTCCTTGTTTCTCTGTTTAGGCTGAAAAAAAAAAAAAAGAAAGAAAAAAAAAATCCCACAAAACCCTGAGAAGAGAGGGAAGTAAAATCCTCCTCCTGGATGGGAATGCGGGCGATGAAGTCATGAAGTTATAAACCCAGGCTGTCGAAGCACAGGGCGCAAACTGCCCCGCTGAGCGGGGGCCGGCATGCCTCCCGAACCAGACTGCTCTCTGGGAAATGTGCACGGCAACGGCAGGTGTCGATCAGTGGTTCTCAGTCCCACTGTTCACTAGAAGCTTCTGCTTCATTGTTCTGGGGTGTAGCTCGTAAAAAGTGGCATTTTATAAAAGTCGTTCAGGTATTATGTGAAACAAGAATTGAGAATGTCTGATTTCTGTGATGAGGGAAGGTCTTGCCTATGGATAAATCTCAAATGGCTGGTAATGAGTTTTGCTTCACCTCACTTCCCTCAGCTTTCAAATCAATTTCAGATATATGAGGATACAGTAAAGGCATCTTGACACTCCCCCCACCCCACCCCCACACACATACTTCTTTCCCTTGCATACACTTCTGCAGCCCTGGCCACATTGCATTTTTACATGAATGTCTCTCCTATCAGGCCTGAGTTCTTTGAGGTTAGGAAATGTATATCTTATTTGATCTCTGTATTCCCACTGCTGAACACATAGTAGCTCAGGAAATATTTGTGGAATCAATTCTTAAGAATCCTGTGTGATAGTCCAGCTATGTTCACCATTTTACAAAAGTATACAGTGCTTTCCTGTGACAAACTGACTAGGACTCTATAATCAGTCTCTCAGATTATACAAAAAGCTCTTTAACACCAGGAAAGTTCTCCGTTTTTGGTCATTTTCATCCTCCTTAACATGGTCTTTTTGGTTATCCCTCAAGATAACTTCCCTTAAGTATTCCTCCCGCTCAGGAGAAGCTTGCACTAAAAGTTAACCAGGGGAAAGCCATTTCCGACTTTCCAAAAATGACATGAAGAGAAAAAAAACACTACCTCTTGGAAAAGTATTCGTTCCAGCAGTCCACCTTGGCAGGGCCGCGATGGGCATCGGCAATTTTCTGACACAGTTGCTTGTTTTCATACTCGATTTTGTCGATTCTCTTTTGTTCACCCTGGTGAGAAAACCCACCCGCCCCGGTGACACCATCACTACATTATGCTCTGGCACACATAGTTTTCTGGGATTGTGGGAAAGGGCAAACTGGGGGCCACTGTGGGGACTGGGAGCAGAACTGAAGAAACCCGGGGTAATGTGTAAGGAAAGGAGGACCATGAAGGAATCTTCTGGTTTGGGAGGATATTCAGAAGACTCTGGGAAACTGAGCCTCTTCAGGACATAGATAAAAATCGATAAGGTACAGCTGCAGATGGTGAGGACAAATACCTGTAGTTTGCTCAGTTTTAAAATGTGATGTGTGTGCGCCACTGGAGGTTTGGTGTCAACAGCAGGTTTCACTAGAGAAAGATAAAAGGGAGCAATTTTATGTCATAGGTGACCTCTTAGCAGTCTCAGAAAACCTCATGTTCTAGACAATGACCCTGATTAATAAACATTAGGATTTTGAATTCTGACCTGAATCTAGTTCAGGAATTTTTGTTTAATTTCTCAAAGTGATGTCTTTGAAGAATTTCAGGCAGGAGTAAAAGAATGGTAAAGGTTAAAAGAAGTAAAATTTACAGAGATATGTTTCCTTTGAAGCCATGGAAGGGCCTCTCTCCCACCCTTTCCCAGTAGGATTAGAGTGTCTACTGTGTACTGAAGTCCTATCCTCTTTCTAGCTTCCTTTGGCTTTAAAAGGTTTAAATAAGCATTTCTATCAAATGAACTCCCTGGTGGAAGATGCCACTGATACTAATGTCCTCTTGACCCAGCTCAGCAGATAAGGCCACATCATCACAAAGTTATACTGTTCTGGTTTACTCCCAATATCTCTAAGGTGAGCCTTTCCTGAACCCCTAATGGCAGTGCCCAACCCAAACTGCCCACATACCTATTTCTATTCTATTCTTGTGAGATATATAGTGGCCAAAGTCCAGCTTTTTCTTGAAGGTTGTGCTCTGCCTATGATTAGAGACGATTACAGGGTAGGCTAGGTAATCCAGGGAATTGTTCATCTTCTCTTCCTAGTCTTACTTCAGAAATGAGGCAACTAGGCTCCTCTTTGAGGTACTTAGCTGTCCCCATGATGGGTTGTCATAGTTACCCAGTTGTGACATCAAGGACAGGTCTCAGGGAAGGAGGAGCAGAAGCAGAGCATACCTGCTTGTCCCTGGGCTTGTCTTTTGAAAGCTAACCTAGGCCCACGTCAAGATGAAGGGCAATGAACTTGGAAGCATTCTCACCTGCCTGGAATGCAGATGCCACCAATATGTGCTGTGTGTGTGTGTGTGTGTGTGTGTGTGTGTGTGTGTGTGTGTGTGTGTAGAAAGCCATAACTTGGGCTATAAGCTAAGTAGTCTCCACAGCAACGGTTCCCCTAGAAGTGTGAGACCATAAGCTTTCCAGGGACATGAACGATGATCTGAATGGTAATCTGATCCAATTTCTTCACTTGGCAAGTGAGGAAACCAAAGTCCAAAGCAGCAGTGAACCTGCTCAAGATCCAAGTTAGTGGCAGAGCTGGGTTCAGGTTGTGGGTTTCATGAATTCCCAGGACCACATTTGCTTTTTGGAGGGGTGGGTGAATCTGCCGTTTCCATGACAATGGGGTAGGATGGACTGCCTTTTGCTCCTAAGATCTCAGTAAATGATGAGCTGCTGACACTCTGCCAAGGAGACAGATTCATCTCCACGGTAGCACAGGGTGTGGCACCCAGGTGCTCCACACATTTGCCGATAGATGGGGAGAATAACACCTATTCAGTGCTCACTATTAATGCTGGGCTCTTTCCTTAAATGTGACATTTACTCTTCCAAACAGCCCTAGGAGTTAGGAACTAATACTATCATCCCTCCATCCTCCACCCCCACCCCCCATTTTGCCCTCCGGTGAACAGGCTCAGAGAATTCCCCAGGGTCAGAATGCCAAGCCTGGTTGCACAGAACCCAAGCCTTTGAGCACCAGGCTGACTCATAATGAATGTTGAAAGAAATGTGCCCCAGAGCAGAGGCGGATTAAGGTCGGCTGAAGCCCTGGACGCGAAAGAAAACATTGGGCCCCTTAAAAAAAAAGAGAGACAGGGAAAATAGAAATATTTATTTATACGCACAGAAAACTTATTTTTAAAACCGTAAATGAAACAAGTACATATCCACAAACTAATTTACATCCCTGCGTATTTGCGTATATCGTAAGTCTGCACCGCAGGAGAACCTTTGTAAGTACAAAGTAGCAAATACGATTCTATTGCTCCAGTGAGTGGTAGCGCAGCCGCGCGGGGCCTATGCAGCGTAGTATGTGTATAGTATGCTGCATAGTAATGAAAATAAGCAAATATAAACATACTATCAGGCTTTACTGCTGATTGTAAACTTGTACGTAATTAAAATTCCACATATGAAACCAAACTTTGTGCCATTAGAAAAAAGTATAAAGTTGGGGTTTTGCGGGGCCCTTCGGAGGTCGGGGCCCAGGGCGCGCGCCCGGTGCGCCCGCCGTTAAATCCGCCTCTGTCCCAGAGTCAGGCTTCTCAAACTTGAACCTTTCTAGGGCCTGTAAAATGCACATTGTCATCCAGAGGGCCTGAGCTGGGGCAGAGATTCTTTTTGACACGCTCCGGGGTGATGCCAATGCTGCTGGGTCGCAGCAGGAAGAGTCAGAGCTCACAAGAAGAACCCCAGTGTCCCTGTAATCTGAAAAAAATAAGCGACATTCGGGTGCACCCCAGTCAATAGGAACATTTATTGTGCCCTACATGTGGTCCGATAAAGTTACTACGCTTCTCAGTATGTAATGATACAGGAAATGCCTTAACTAGGGGTGGGATAGGACCCCCACCCTCACTGCCGAAACTCGACATTGGTGGCATTTCCGCCCCTGGAGACAGGCACGAAGGTCTTGTGAACGTTCGTTCGCTCGGCGCCGGACAGCGCGCGTACTTCCTGGGAATAAAGAGCGCGTGGCCACCCGTGCTCCGCCGCTCCCAGCGCCCGGCGGACCCGCCTCCGGGGCGGGGCGGGGCGGATACGGGCTCGGGAGCCCCCGCCCAGCTGACCGGGCTGCTCTCGCCTCGCTGGTTGCCGCTCCGGCGTGCAGGGCCCGGCCGCCGCCATGTCTGGCCCGTACGAGCTCTCGGTGCAGGATCTCAACGACCTGCTCTCGGACAGCAGCGGCTGCTACAGTCTCCCGAGCCAGCCCTGCAACGAGGTCACCCCCAGGATCTACGTGGGCAACGCGTGAGTCGCAGCTCCGGAGCTGCCCTCCCCGGGACGTACCGCTCACCCGGGAGCTGGGGAGGGGGCTTCGGCAGCTGCTGGTTGGGGGGAGCCGGGGCGTGGTCACCCCTCCCTAGGTGAAGCGGGGACTGGGCAGGGGCTGGAGTCGCCGCCCACGCCTGCGCGCGGGGGGCGGAGGGGCTGGTCTCCGCCTCGTCCCCGCGTGGTCCTTCCCTTCCGGGGGTGCACTAAAGCTTGGAGGCCGCTCGGCCAGACCCACGTCCACCCGCTGCTGCCAACCTCTAGGAACTCGGCCTTGGGCGGGTTAGGGGCTACGACGTTCACTAAACAGGTGGCCCTGTGTCGCCCCGCCGGTCTCCGGCCCATGCGTCATGTGACAGCTGCCTGGTTCTGCAGTGAGGTCACCGCGGAATGTCTGCCTTCGCTGCCATGGCAACTGGCTGACGTCACAATTCGGGCGTGTAACTTTTCCCGTCTGGGCAAGTTCAGATCTGGGAATCGAAACACCCCAAATGAGGGGGCAGAGAGGTGGGCCAGGGTTTCCTCAATCCCTCTCCCGCTTTCCATATGGGGTTTGATTTGTATAGATTCGAGAATGATCCAACGATAAACCTCACAAGGACCTGAGCCATCCCTTAGGAAAGGCTCCCACTTTCTCCGTACCAGGAAATGCATTATTTATCACTTATGAGTCTTAACAAGTTGGTTTTCCCGTTTTCTGTTAGTTGAATTACTACAGCAAGGAATTCTCAGCAGCAGGAGAGAAGCATTGTTAACCATTCTGAGAGGTGCTGGAAATACCAGGCGAATCTAAAGAATCCATTACCAAGCCTATAAAGCCTTAGGAGGGCTCAGGTTGGACTTGCATAAGGGGCCTGGAGGGCCCAGTTGCCATTGCTTTGAGATCCACAGGCTGGGCACAGGGACTGCATTTTAGAAAGCCAGAACTACCCTCCTCGTTTTACACAGGAAGAGATTACAGTAGTGGCAACCAAGCAAGTGTTGAGAGATTGTGAGGTCAGGTCAATGTCTTGCTCATGTCTGTATCCCCTGGTCCTGGACTAGGACCTGATGCTTACTCTGCCAAGGACTGCCACAGAAATGTGGGTCATCTTGGAGCTAGAAGGGGTCCAGAAGGGAACTGTCTCATTCATTCCTTCATTCATTCACTATATTGAGTACCTACGTATCAGGCAGTGTACAATGTTCATTCATAGTAATGATGGTAAATTAATTGAATGTTGAATTGTATTAGGGATGGGAGAGATGAATGGTAGTGACTCTCCAAAGTTATTTTATTGTTTGTTTGTTTTTTTAAATGAGCCACTGCTTTACCATTGCATTCAGTGTCGTGAGTAGGGATAGATAAAATGGGGTCCCAGGGTCTCAGCCAAAGGCCTTAGTAATTGCAAAGTTCTGAGGATAACCCCCTCTCCAGCCGACCAAGCAGCAAGCGGCCATGGCTCCCTTTGAAAACCATGATCTCTTGGGCAGTTTAGCACATTCAGCTGTCACCATTTCCAAGTGGAAACTAAGATTGTGAACATGTGGTGGTAGCCAGCCAGAGTGGCAAGTGGTGACGGTCGCTGTAGAAAAGGCATTCTTGCCCTCTAAGCAAATTGACCTTGATTTAGCCAGGGGTGTGTGTAGTGCCCAGCAGGGAGGATTGACTGAGTATGTAGTGCTCCCCAACCCATCAGGAGCCCCTTAACAAAATCAGGGCTCCCAAGGCAGAGAGGAGCCTGGATGAGCCACATTTTCTGAGTGTTGGGATTTGCAGGGACGTGGGCATGAGAGGCAGAGTGAGGGCGTAGACAGAGCAGCGTGGTTGGTGTTGGGAGAAAGGAGGCCTCCTCCCACCTACGTCTTCCGCTCAGCAGCCCATGTGACCACATGCACACCCTTCCCTGTCCTATCAGGCCAGAGTTTAAGCTCTGTCCTTCCTTCCTCACAGGGCTGACACTGTGACAGGCAAACGAGATCATGTAGGACAAGGCGTTCTGTAACGTCTAAACGGCTGTTTGAATTGGGATGTTGTTGTGAGATGAAATAAAGGAGCCCTTTGACTATTCAGATCAAATGTTTTGTAACTCCTGTAGTTCGGTTGGGGCCAGTGCTCCCAATGTGTTTACTCACCCAAGAGAGCGTCAGCAATGTGGCTAGGGGACTGGCAGGAGGGATCCCTCTGGGGGATGGAAGGGGACTGCTGTACTTTATAATCCAAGAAAGGGGGCTGCTGATTTCATTCCTCTTCACTGATTTACCACATATTTATTCAGCACCTACTCTGTGCCAGGTACCATACCAGGTGCTGGGCGTACAGACCTGAAGCAAATAGGGTTCCTCCATCACAGAGCTCATAGCCTGGGTGTTAAACAAATGAACACAATCAAGTGTTAGAATAGTAGCACTCAGTGTCTGGCTCTGTCTATAGAATAGCTCATTTAACACTCACAAATCCCAGGGGTTAGGTACTGTTACTGTTCTTGTTTTACAGATAGGGAAACCGAGTCACAGAAAGGCTAAATGACTTGTTTAACATTGGCCTTGCTGGCAAATGGCAGGGCTGGATTCAGACTCAGGTGGTCTGGCTCCGGAGCCCATTCTTAGCCACTTGGCTATACCACTACCACAGTATAGGGAGCATGATGCCAAGTGGAATGGAGGAAATCAGGAAATATTGCAAAGGGTGTGAAAAATGAGAGGGTGCATGTCCACGGAGAAGGGCATTCTGGCCAGAGGGAACAGCTCAGGCATGAAACTGCCCAGTCTATTTGGGGCAGCTGCTGGTAACTAGATATAGCTGGGGTGAGAAACAAGGGTCAGGAGATGGGGAGAAGCTCTGGTCTGGGCCGGAGCATGGAGGGTTTGTCACTTTGCCAAGAGGCATAGAATCTGCTCCATCTTCCTCCCCCTCAGGTTGCCAGCTGGTCAGTTAAGCATCCCTTGCTGCTGTCCCCTGTCCAGGTCTGTGGCTCAAGACATCCCCAAGCTGCAGAAACTGGGCATCACCCACGTCCTGAACGCTGCTGAGGGCAGGTCCTTCATGCACGTCAACACCAGTGCCAACTTCTACAAGGACTCTGGCATCACCTACCTGGGCATCAAGGCCAATGACACGCAGGAGTTCAACCTGAGCGCCTACTTTGAAAGGGCTGCAGACTTCATTGACCAGGCCTTGGCTCAAAAGAATGGTAAGGGACCCGCCATCCAGGAAGCAGGGGGCGGCAGCTTTGACTGGACTTTTTCTTGGAACACCCGTTGTTCCCTCTCTCCTCTGGTGAATGACAGTTTTAAGTCTCTCTGGCTGCCTCTCCAGGGCCCTCACATTATACAAGATGTACAGCCTGGCACACAGTGGCAGCCTTGGGGTTCTTGTGTTTGATTTGACTTTGAGGGTTCATTTCCAGTCCACTTGCAATTCAAAGAACTTCAGTAATGACATTTATTTAAGGAGTGCTGAGGTGAAGGAGCTTCAGGCTGCTTGATGCAACAGCTCAATGAGGGCATCAGACCAGGTACTCTCCCTCTCTCTCCTGCCACCTCAGTGTTGGGCACCCCCTTGACGGTCCCAAGATGGCTGTAGCTTTCTGGTTACCACCTCCCAATAGTATAAAACGCAGCAAAAGATGCAACAGCCAGCTCTTCCTCGTGTTTCTCTCTCTTTTTTTTTTTTCTTTTAGGATTTATTTATTTATTTATGTGTTTATTTTTAGAGGCAGGTGGTGGGGAGGAGAAAGAGAGGGAGAGAAACATCACTGTGTGGTTGCCTCTCACACGGCCCCAGCTGAGTACCTGACGTGCAACCTAGTCATGTGCCCTGACTGGGAATCGAACCAGCGACACTTGGTTCGCAGGCCGACGCTCAATCCACTGAGCCACAGCAGCCAGGGCTTGTTTCTCTCATTTTTTTAAGAGCAAGTAAAACATTCCCTGGAGGAATTTCCCTCACATTGCACTGGCTAAGTTGGGTGATATGAGTACCTGGCAGGGGTACTGGGGCAGCCATAATTGGCTTAGGCTGGGGTAGGGAGTGGTCAGCAAACTACAGCCCACAGCTAAATCTGCCACTCAGCTTTTTAAATGCTTCCTGCAGCTCCCGAACATAAGGTAAGATGGAAGCAGACCTGCTGAGGTCCTGGTAGCCAGGCAAGGCATTCTGGAGAGAAATCCTAGAAGGCCACAGGGCAGACATCGCTGAGCGGGCTTGGCCATTTGCCCTTTCTACTTTCAGTTTGTTCCTCTCAGCAGCTGCCTTTACCTTCATGCTGCCTCCAGCCTCTTCCTTCCTCCCCACCCCAAACCTACCTAGGAAGTAACCTCCATTGAGGTGTGATCAGCTCTGTCTCCTGGATACTAGCCTGTCTCTGCTACGCCAGCAGCCTCTCCACTGAAGTGATTTCCAGGGAACAGAGTTTATTAGACCCTGGTTATTTCACATTCGGGGCCCAGGAGGAAAGTTTTATTGCCCGGGAAATCTGCAGACTTGACTGTCAGCCCTTTTGTGGTCCTTCATGGTCTCATACGTGTCTCTGCCCTCCACTCCAGCTGTTCTGAGCTCCTTTTTAATTTTTTTATTTATTTTATTTTTTTGTATGTATTTATTTTTAGAGAGAGGGGAAGGAAGGGAGAAAGAGAGGGAGAGAAACATCAATGTGTGGTTGTCTCTCGCGTGCCCCCAAATGGGGGCCTGGCCCACACCCTAGGCATGTGCCATGACCAGAAATCAAACCATCGACCCTTCAGTTCTCAGGCTGGTGCTCAGTCCATTGAGCCACACCAGCTCCTTTATAGATGAGGATGAGGGTCCCAGTAGGGGGATGGATGTTGCTCTTATATACTGGTTGGTCATCATTCAGGGAACTTAGAGCTCTTTGACTTTGTTTCCTCCTTTCATACAACTAGGAACATAGCCTGACTTTTTGTGACCTCCTGCCTCCTAGGCTAGGTCATCAGTCTGGAAAGCTCTTCCTGCCTCTCCCGAAGCTGCCCTCTGGCAAACCCCACTGGGAGCTTTAGCATTGGGCCTACTGTCCTCTTGTGCATGAAGCCAGCCCTCAGGCTGCGTCCATTGTGTCTCTTGTCTGTCTCCTTAGCACCTGATGTAGCATTGGGCACATAGCAGGGATACTTTAAGTGATTACCGAATGAGTGACAAAAATGAATTCTGGGGCTCTAATGCCAAGTGTAAATACTTCTAAGATTGATTGGCGAAGTGAATCAACAGAAATTCGCTGGCCTTCACAGTGTGTAGGGTTAAGGGGGCCAGGGGCCTATCACTTTGGAGAGCTGGGGGGGCAGCCTGGGGCACTCAGGAGGGAGCAGTCACTTCTAGTCTTGGTGATCAAGGGAGGCTTCATGGAGGAGGTGGCATTTGGGTGGTGCCTGGAAGATGGTCTTTGAACCCTCCCCTTCCCCACTGGCTCTGTGAGCCCTGGGTGTGCTGAGTGCGGTCTAGGCAGTGAGGCAGCTGCTCTGCAGAGGGTCCCACGGCCAGGGCAGGGGCAGGGAAAGCCACACTGAGTGCCTTGGGTACGCTGGCCAGGGAGTGAATGGGCAAGGAAGTGGAGGACTTCCCCTTCCTGCTTTGGGAGGCCCTGGGAAGACAGAGTTGTGTTTTGGGAGTAGAATGATGGAAACAGAAGAGGGAGAGGAGATGATGTCATATGGAGGCCAGATGCTGAAGGTCCTCATGGGCCATTTGGGGAGCCACGAGATGGTGTTTTTGTTTGTTTGTGTGTTTGATTTTTTGTTTTGGTTTGTTTTTGTGTTTGACATTCATGTTCCTTTTATTTTTTAACTGCTTTGTTGATGTATAACTGACATTTAATAAACTACACATAGTACAATTTGGCAAGTTTTGGACATATGTATACACTTGTGAAATTATCACCATAACCAAGATAGTGAGCATATCCATCACCCCCAAATTTTCCTCTGTCCCTTTGTGACCCCTCCCATCTGCCCCCTCTCCCTTCCATTCCTAAGCAACCACTGATCTGCTTTCTATCACTGGACACTGGAACGTCAGTAGAGTTTTATATGACTGGAATTACCAGTATGCATGCCTTTTTGGTCTGGCCTTCTTCCCTCAGCATAGTTACCTTGCCTTTCATCCATGTTGCATCCATGTTGTTGCATGTATCAATAGTTCATTCTTTTTAATGCTGAATAGTATTTAGTCATATGGATGTACCACAATTTATTTATCCATTCACCTGTTGATGGACATTTGGGTTGTTACCATGTTTTGCTTTGGATTGAAATACAAGATTCATATAGAGAACTGGCTGGATGACAAGTGTGTAAATCAGTGCACTGCACACGCTCATGTACCAGCCCCCAGATTAAGAAACAAAACAACCAGCACCCCAGAAAGCCTAGTCTCAAATCCCTCTGCTCCTCTTTATCACTACCCAGACTTCTGACAGCATAGATCAGTTTGCCTGCTCTCCTACTCTGTGGAATCATGTACATCCCACTGGTGTGTTTCATCTGTGTTGTTTCTGATAACTTGTAGATTGTACATTCTTGTTATTTATCTATTCTGCCGTTTGATGAGCCTTTGGAGCCTCCAGATTGGGACTATTAGGAGTGGTGCTGCCTAGAAACATTCTGACGCATGCCTGTTAGTGTACATGCGTGTGCATTCCTGCTGGGCGTGTATCTGGGATGGAATTGCTGGGCCGCAGGGGACGCGTGGGTTTAGCTTGAGTAGATACTGCATCACAGTTACCCAGGGTAACTGAGTGGTGTGCCAAGTTGCAGCCCCTCCTCAGCCACATGTCAAAGTCCTGGCTGCTTCACGTCCTCGCTGACACTTTGTGTTTTTTGTTTTTCTCTTTTTAGCCCTTCTGATGGGTACAGAATGGCCTTGCATTTTACTTGTCATTTGCATTTGCTGGAAGAGTTTTGGCTAGAGCCATGCTGTGATTGGATGGCACCAGTTCACTGTGTCACCCCGTTTCTTCCAGGCCGTGTTCTTGTCCACTGCCGTGAAGGTTACAGCCGCTCCCCAACTCTGGTTATTGCATACCTCATGATGCGTCAGAAGATGGATGTCAAGTCTGCGCTGAGCATCGTGAGGCAGAACCGTGAGATCGGCCCCAACGATGGTTTCCTGGCCCAGCTCTGCCAGCTCAATGACAGACTAGCCAAGGAGGGGAAATTGAAACTCTAGGGTACCCCACTGCCTCTCCTCTAGAGGTTGGACAGGAGAGGCCCTGGTTGAGGTGTCCCAAACTGCCATCTTTAGGAAACACAATGTACCCTGCTCCCAGCATCACCAGGCACTTACCCACAAATCTGTCCCAACACAGCCCTGGGCCACTTTTCCCCTGGGGAGCATATAAAGAAGCTGGCGAAGGAGGACATTCTTGCTCCCTGGTGTGTCCTGTGCCTGAAGTTTATGATGTCCGCTCCCTGGGGTGGGGCCGCAGAGGGGGAAGACCTGTAACATGCATGCTTCTGGATGATCCAGGCAGCCGGTCTGTGGACGTGGAAGGCCTGAGACACTCACAGGGGGCCCTCCTGGTCTGCCCTGCTCTTGATCCCTGGGTCCTCTCCTGAGTGGGGACCACAGCACCTCAAGCCTTGTAAAGGAGCTCTGCAAACTTGGGCCCCTTCCTCCCCCCAGGTCTGTCTCCCACGTCTCTCACAGCCACCCCCACCCTGCTCATAGGCAGAGACACACTGAGGTCTGAAGCCAGCAGGGTAGCCATTGGTCGTCAGTGGGTGGAAATTCCCACGAAGAGACTACATTTTAACTATTTCCTTAGGACTAAAGATATCTACACAACGCAGCCCTCAGGTGGGCAAACAGATTCCCATGGAGGTCTCTGGAACCAGTCCTTCCTAAGGTGTGAACCTTTGGAAGGCTTGAGTTCTGAATCCACTGGAATATTTCCCTGGGACTGCTCTTGTCACTTGGTTTGTTAGAAGAGCGATGCCTTGGGCATGGTGTATTTGACTTTTTTAGAAAACAGGTTGTTGAAGTCCAGCCTATTTAAAAACCCCACCATTTGGAGAATTACAAGGGTTTTGTCCTGAATTATAGTGTTGGCAAGCCCAAGCCACTCGTGCTAACTGCTTTTTGTCTCAGTTGTTGCTATTCCAAGATCAGGAGGAGGAAGTTGGCCAATTACAGCGTGTATGTGGGGGTGTGTGTGTGTGGGGGGGGTCTCACAAACACAGCCAGAGGACAGATGAGCAGGGAGATGAACAGTCCCAGGCTCACACCCTGCCCACTGACAGGTATTTCTTATGGCTCTCTGGAACCAGAAAAAATCCTGGACCCTTGGGAGCAAAAATGACTCAGCCAGGCAGAAATGAAACATGATGGAACGTCCAAATGGAGACTTTATTGGTGGTAGAGCAAACAAACAAACAAAAAGAAACCACTTTTTTTAGAATAATGTTGGAATGCACTAGCTCACACATGTATGCACACATTTGTCAGAATATGGAATATTATTCTCAACAGTCTTGTTAGGACTTTGCATGATTGTTGTCATGGAAAATGATACAATTTTGTCATCTGCAGGTTCCCTAATGGCAGAGAGGTAGTTCTCTGCCATGCCCCCAATGCCTAGCACGTAGGTGTCTGAAAAAAGTTTGTGGAATTAAACCTTTTTTTAATTTTTGAGCACCAAATATATGTAGGGCGTTGTTCTGGTGGGTGTATCAAGCTCCCAGAATCTGGAGTTTGTGGTAGGAACACTTGCAAGGATTTGCAAAGGAGTCTTACCCAAAATGAAATATCAGGGACTTTTGTTGAATATTTAAAATTGTTTTGAATTTAACTTCAGTCAGTGTTAACATGTTGAAGTGCAGAATGTGCCTTTTTCAGTTGACCAGGAGCTCTGGGCCAGGATAGGGAGAAGTGAGCGTGCCTTTGGACTCACTCAGGTGTGACGGACTCTGTCTCAGCAGGGCCATTGCTGTGCAGCCCAGACAGCCCCTTTTCTCTGTGACCACAGCAGCCTGGAACAAATTAGGATCTGTCTTCTTTTTCAGGTACTGGCTGCCCAGATAGAGCCACCTACGTGAAATGGCCATTCTCCAAACTCTGTACCTCACAGTTTTCAGATAACCTTCCCACTTAATCTCACTTGATCCTCGCAATAACCCTAGCTGGTAGATATTCATATATTGTTACCTTAGAAAAAAAAAGGAGCTGGGGCTCAGATTGATGAAGGGCATGAGCCCCAGGGTTGCCCAGCTTGAGGCAGAGCTGAGGCAATATTTCAGGTTTGCTGCTTCCTGAAGCTGAATTCTTTCTCTCATACCACAGTTCTCCGCAAGAAACGAGCCCCCCTGGGAGTGTCCGTCCGTCCAGGTGCGACTGCACCTGCCCATGACCCAGCCCATGTGCACAAGGGCCACTTAGCTTTGTGGACAGAGTACAGTGATTTAAGCTGTGGTGCCAAGGGACGTCTGGATGAAGGTGGGATGGAGTTGGCACAAGCCCATTCCTGCTCCGGGAAAGGGGAGTAAAAGATTGGGTTACAACATGCGGCTCTTCCAGGAAGCACATAGCACCCCTAAATCGCAGCTTTCTGCTCCACTTCTGGAAGAGGCTCAGGATATGGGTCTGGGGCGCCCCTCCCAGGCCCAGGCAGTGGTCACCCCACAAGATAGCCACAGCTCCTTAGGAGCTCTGGAAGGCCTGCTTGTGGGGGTGTGAGGGAGAAAAGGTAAGTGAGAGAATTTCTGCCTTTACTTTGGGACTACTTTTATGCTGATAACTTGGGATTTCTTGATAGTCTGTAGCCTCAGAAACCCCATATTTACTTCACAAGATTTAGCTCCTAGTTCTTTGAGTAAATAAATTCTATTGTGCTGGAGTCAACATATGCCCAACACTGAGTGGAAGCTGTTTCTGGACAGCTTTTTAGTGCTGGGAAGTGATGGACTAGGAACTCAGGGCACCCTCACTCCCTCCCCTGACCTGATGCCTTTCCGTGACTAGCAAACCCCTCTATTCTAAAGCAGTATACATACCACAGGCTGGTCTGTTCCCCTGTCACTCTGAGTTATCTGGAGAGCAGAAATCGCCATCTACCAAACAAGGCCTCTAAGGTCTCTGGCTCTGACACTGTGGGGTTCTTTTAAGAATCCCCACTTGGAATTGAACACCACCTGGAAATTAGAGGGTCTGCAATTATATGATGGCAGGCAGGTGGCGCTGTGTTCCACACTGGTGGTGATGGATGATTCGAAAAGGAATGTTGGTGCCTTTTGTGTCACAAGTTAATGTTAAGATGCTAATGTTTTAATCAAAATAAGCACTCTTATAATAAAGATATAAGCTTTTCTCACAGGAAATTTTCTGTCATAAAATCGGTGTTAAGTATCACTGAAGAGCCAACAGTGATGGTCCTTCCAAGTCAAGATTTTATCCTGATTGGAAATAGAGGCCATCTCCGGTTGCGGCAGTAGATTGGTTGGAAGCTTAACTTACCTCCTGTCAGCTTTTAGGGTAATTTGATGGTGAAAGTGTGAATTTTCTGCACAGAAAAAGGGGAAAGTATTAAGTTTTTTTAAAAAAAAATAAGTTTAATGTCTGTTATATCACAAATCAGTGTTAAAATACTAATTCTGTAACCAAAATAAATGTCCTATATTACCAAGAAATGGTCTTGTTTTAGTTCTTATCACAGTTGGTTGCTTTTATGCTTATATTCTGTTTGCTTTTTTTCTTTTTAAAAGAATCATCTAAAAATTAGACCTCCTGAGCTAGTCATAGGTTCCATGATGATTACATTTATATAGTAGATATTTGTTGAACATCCCTCCAGTACCAGAAATTTCATGTGTTAAGAAATCTTTTTATTTATTTATTATCTTTTTTTAATCCATGCCTGAGGATATACTTTGAGAAGGAGCGAGAGAGAGAGAAACATCAATTGGTTGCCTCTCATATGTGCCCTGATGGGATTGAATCTGCAACCTAGATATGTGCCCTGACCAGGAATCAAACCCACACACTTTTGGTGCCTGGGACAAGGTTCTAACCAACCAAGCCACGTGGCCTGGTCTTATTTATTTAACTTCATTGAAGTGTAACTGACTGGAATATTCTTTAGTAAAGTGGCCCACCCCAGTTAAGGAAGGTAAGACTTACAGTCCTAAGAAAGCAGGGGGCTAGGGTGACAGTCTCAAGGTGGGCTCACATGGAGATGACTGGGTAGCATTTTAAGATTTGTTATTCTGCAAATGGGAAGGCCCAAAACATATCTCTGCCCCTAAATGCTTTAAATCCCATCATTAGCATTATCTCCCCTATGAGAAGCACTACCTTTTTTCCTCTGAATAAAAAACCCAGAGTTGGGTACCTTTCTCTCAGACAAAGTCTGGGCAGGAAAAGAGCTTCTCTAGTCTCCAGTTCCCCATAACATGAGGCACTTAGACGAATTCATTATTTGTCGGACCTCTGTGGCAACATAATCTTTATATTTTAACACAAAATCTTAAGGCAGAGCACTAAGATATAAAACTGGTAAAAATGTTTTTAAAGTATAATTTTAAAACATTTTAATTAAAAAGGTAATTTGGTATATGCACAGTAATGAATTTAAACAATAAAAAGTAAATCTTCTACACCAGACCTTCAATTCTGTTTCTGGAGAGGAAGCCTCTATTAAGTATGTCCTTCTAGAAAAATCCCATGCATTTGTAAGTACACACATAGGTATGCATGCCTGCATATAGATATCCTTTTTCTTGTGAATGGGAAAGGTTCTGCACTTTGCCTTTTTTGCTTAATCTATTTTACCCATTGTTTCTTAAAGGCCCATTCGTTTTAATAGCTACATAGCATTCTATTGAGTATGGATGTACTATAGATACTTGTATAATGTCGGGATGTGATATCTGTATACTCTTATTTTAAAGGTCCAGGCTGCTTTAATGAGCACAGAATGTTGAAATGAGACTTATAGATGACAATTGCTGTTTTTATGATACATCTTCTTGTATCCTGTTAATTTCTGTCTGTTGTGGTGGCACAGTGCCAAGTACATTCCAAAACTCAGAGCTAAGGAGGAGTGTCCTGTGTTCACTCATGTAATTTTATGGGAGTGGACGTGCCCAATCCTAGTTTTTAGAAAGATAGTCTCTGAGTTATGACCTTCTGAATTGAGGACCCATTTTATAAGTTCAAGTACACAGCAATTCAACTTCTGAGTGTATGCTAAAATGAGTTGACCTGGGTGGGCTCCAGTTCATTAGAAGTGGGTACTTCTAATGTTTTAATTATATTTTTAAATCACTAAAATGTATATATATTTAAAACCATGAGACACCCCAGTGGAAGCTCGGGGTTTTGAGATACCTAGTTTGAAAGCCCATACACTGAAGGTCCTTCTGGTTCAACGTTCCCAGCATTTAGAGCACTTGGGCAGCCACCCTGTGAGGAAGGAGGGAAAAAAGAAGAAGAAAGGAGATGTTGCAAAGGAGAAGGAAGAGTGGAGGGCTGTGCAACTGGGTTCTGAAGGAGGAAGAGTCTCCAAATACACAGGGTGCTAAAGAGCCTCTCTTTGGTCAAACTAGTTATTCTCCTGTGAACTCTTCTACAACTAGGCCTTGACTTTCAGGCTTGCATATTTGTCACTGTATTGTCCAGCTTTAGCAAGAATCCCCCTAAGTCATTTAGCCAGCATTCCCCATCCTCCTTATCTGACCACCCTCAATATCTCATTGGCTTCCTCATCCTTCGCCATCCCTCAGATGAAGTTTGATCACACTGATCAGCCTTCAGCAAGAGTCCCCCTTACCCCTGATGTAATGTTTCTTCCACTGACTACCCCCCAAGCCCCTGCAATCAATATGTCAAATCCTAGCCCTCTAGTACCTCCAAATGGGACCTTATTTGGAAGTAGGGTCATTGCAGATGTAATTAGTCAAGATGAGGTCATTAGAGTGGGCCCTAATCCAATACGACTGATGTCCTTAGAAAAAGGGGAAATTAGGACATAGCCACGCACACAGGGAGAACACCGTGAGAAGATGAAGGCGTGGACTGGGGATAAAGCTTCTCGACAGGCCAAGGAAAGCCGAAGATTCTAGCAAGGCACTAGCAGCTGGGGAGAGGCATAGTGCAGACTTCCTTACCTCCCCCCGCCTGCCCCACCCAGAAGGAACTGACCTGCCAACTCTGATCTCACAGTTCCACCCTCCAGAACTGTGAGACAATACATTTCTGTTGTTCAAGCCACGCTGTGTGTGATACCTTGCTTGTTTCAGCAGCCCTAGGAAACTAATGCGCATGCCCACTTATAAGTCGCTAGCAGGACTGGGGTCCTTGCTGGGCTTTTCTGGAGAACAACCCTGCAATATGCAGCAAACTGTTCACCCTCTTAGACCAGCATTCACTTCTGGAAATAATCCTAAAGTTAAAAAAAAAAAGAAAAGAAGAAAAGTTGCTTGTGGAATACTACTTGATAATAAAAAAGAATAAATTGTTGAAACATGTAATAGCTAGGATGAATCTCCACGGAATTATGCTGAGTGAAAAAAGCTAATCCTAAAAGGTTACATACCGGTTGATTTCTTTATATAATATTTCTGAAATGACAAAATTATAGAAATGTAGAACAGATTAGTGGTACTATGTATTAGGAATGAAGATGGAGGTCATGAGAGGAGAGTTGTAAAAGGACAATTAGTGGAATCTTTGTGGCCACAGAGTTGTTCTTTATCTTAGCTGTGTGGTGGATACTCGACCCTTATATGATAAAATTTCATAGAACCAAAGACATACACAAGTAAAATCTGGGGAAATCTGAATAAGATTGGTGAATTGTATTAATGTCAATATATTAGTTTTGATATTGTACTATAGTTTTGCAAGATGTTACTGTTGAGAAAAACTGGGTACATGGACTTGTCTCTATTATTCCTTATAAGTGTGTCTAAATTTACAATTACCCCAAAATACAAAATTAAAAAAAAAAAAAAAGAAACTACTTTGTATGGAATGTTCATAGCATCCCTACTGAGGATAGAGGAACATTGGACATAACCCAAACTACCCACAACAGAAGTCAGACAAGACCCTTGGGATTTACCTCGGGGCGCATTGTCTAGCTCTGAACAACGACAAGCTTGTGGGCTGGGTAAACATAAAGTTGAATGAACGTTAAGTGAAAAAACAAATGGCTTCATAGCAGATCATCTCTGAGCCATTCTGAAGAAAACATGGCTATAAATGGACAAAGAATAATTCAAAAGTTTGGCGATAATTTAGAGATTCAAGTCCACTGGATTCTTCCATCTCTCTCTTTTAAAATATTACTTTCATTTCAAATACAATAATGAAATAAATAAAATCCCGACCTTCGCCATCCTCTAGGAGCTGGCTTATCCTTGCGTGTCCAGCAGGTGGCAGAAGTGTTCCAAGGATGGTCCTCACGCCTCCTTTCACTTGCATGGGCCTGCAGCTTCCAACAGCAGGTGGGGCTCCAGTATCAATCCCACCAACTCACGGACTGCAGGCACCAGGACAGCCCTCTCTGAAGTCCAGGGCAAGAAGGCAGTTGTCTGGCCACAACAGGGTTAATGGTCCACATTCCAGAGCAAGGGAAAAGGAGGCTAGAGGGTCACAGACAGGGGGAGGGGGCATGAAGGACCAGCTTCTCACAACACACAGGCTCTGTTGGGAGAGATAGATCACCCCCAACAATGGCCACAGCTGTTTTTGTCTGCCCTGAAGGAAAGATGAAGGAAGCAGGTATCAGAGAGGGCCCTTCCTGCAGGGGCTTCTGTCTGGCTTGTAAAACTGTCAGAGCAGCTGCATTCATGTGTTGAGTGATGGATGATGGAAAGAAGGAGGGACAGACGGCCACAGATGGACACAGCAACTTACAAGTTGAGGCAGGTGGCAGCAGCCTCGTAGAGGTGCTGCAGGTGGGGCATGCTGATTCATTGCCCAGTGAAAATACCAAGGGGACCTGGGCCACAGCCCTCTTCCCAGGCTCCTTCAGGGCCAGGAGCGGCTGCTGCCTCCTCAATCCATCTGCAATGAAAGCTTCCGCTGGCCCTCCTTTCTTTTCCTGCACCTCAGGTGTGAACCTTCTTCCCCCACGCCTCTGCCCCTCCCAGGCCCCTCATTCTGCTCCAGGGCTGAGGTAGCAATTCCTTTTGGTTTCTCTGTGGCTGGCTGGACCAGGGATGGCTTCATGGAATGCACCCCATGTAATGAGATTTTCCATACAGGACTAAAAGCTGGTTTTAAAAAATGTAATGGGCTGGGAGACCAGGAAAAAAAAAATCAGCACTAAAAATGTTGGCCTTGCTTTTGCTAAGAAAAAGGATTCTGTGCTCTCCACTCCTACCCACAGCCTGACCAGGGAAATAACTGTCTTTAGAACATCAGCCTGCAAGCCACAGTGAGTGTTCTGGCCAAAAAGTACTTGCCACCATGTGCAGGATCTCTGAGGAGCATGAGCTGAGGCTTCCTCCTTGAGCTCCATCACCAGGGCCTGCTAACTTGTTCATCCTGACCTTGTAACCAGAATCCCCGGCCCCCCTTGCCCAAGCGGGTGGTCCTCAGATGCCAAGAGAACCTTTCTTGGCCAGAATAATCAAGACTGAGCCTCGTGGAATTGGGACCAATGAGATTTCTTAAAAATCACCTTTCTGCCTCTGTCTGAGTCTGTGGGGGCCAAATTGACACCTGTAGGGCCATTTGTTGGGGTGACGAATGAACTTGGCCTGAGAAATGAGATTGGCTGGGCTCAGCACTGTGGGGGCCTCAGAGCTGCAGTTTCCTTTGTTAAGCTGGTCCAAAGTTTGTTTTGAGAAAGCCTGAGGGGCCCAGGGAGGTAGAGATGAAGAGCCAGGGCTCATTTTGATATCCGAAAACCACAGCCGCCTGCATGTGGGAGGTGCCAGAGAGCGGGCTTGCCTCACACGCCCCTCTCTCTCTGGGTCACCTGGGAGCACCAGCAGCAATTTGGGAGTTTGCTGTGCTTGAGGAGAAGTCTTTGCAGAGGGCTTACTCTGAGCACACCCTGTTCCCTCCCCCTGGGCTGAGGGAAGCATGGGACCAGCCCTGCCCCAGCCTGTCATTGGCTGGCACAAGGCAGAGGGGGCTTTAAAAAGGCAAACGTGTCTGGGCTGGGGACTGGAGCCTGTGCTACTGGAAGGCCAGGTGCCCTCCTCCGGCTGGCACCATGCAGCTCTCTCTTGCCCTGTGCCTTGTCTGCCTGCTGGTGCATGCAGCCTTCCGTACGGTGGAGACCCAGGGGTGGCAGGCCTTCAAGAACGATGCCACAGAAATCATCCCTGAGCTGGGCGAGTACCCTGAGCCCCCACCAGAAATGGAGAACAACAAGACCATGAACCGGGCGGAGAACGGTGGGAGGCCTCCCCACCACCCCTTTGAGACCAAAGGTATGGGGTGGAAGAGAGTACATTTAGCATAAGGGTCCTCTGGTGGGAGGGTCCCCTTTGGGACATGTTGAAGACTGGGGTAGACTCTCAGGTTCTGTAGCAAAAGGTGGAGGGACTGTCTTGCCTGGAGGCAGGAGAAGGATGGCATGCCAGTCTAGCCCTGGGATCCGAGTGTGGGGGGCTTGAGCTGGCAGGACACTGGCAGAGAGCCTGGGGCAGGATGGGAGTGCTTGGGTACGGCACTGGGACAAGGTCAAGGCCTGGGAAAGGAGAAGGTTTCAAGGAATCCCCTCCTGAGAATTCAGGAGCCAGTTCCAGCTGCCAGCACCACTGGGGTCTATGAGCACCTGAACTCCAGACACTCCAGGTGGGCTGTGCATTACTATATCCCAGGGACCCACCGTGTGGGACCCCCATGAGGCAAACTCCCAGTTTAAAGGTAAAGAAATGGAAGTTCCAGAAGTTAGTCTGGTAGTAAATAGAAAAGCTGAGATTTGAACATAGTTTGATCCAATTCCAAGACAGCCTTGGTGGGGGATTGTGAGTGGGGTCTTGGGGACCAAAAGCCAGAGCAAATCCCCCCAAAGCAGTATGAAAAGGATGGCAGAGAAGCACTGCATCAGATCCCCCTGTCCATGGTCTGCCCAGTGAGATGGCACTTGAATGAAAGTGTAGGCACAGTTTCAGCCTCTGATGTGGGTGGGAGCCGAGCCCGGGAGTCCTGGAGGTCCTGGAGGGGAGGCAGCATCCTCTGTGCGGGGAACAGACACAGGTGTCTACGGAGTCCAGCATCTGTCCTGAGTCCCCACCTCAGATCTAGCCTTGCCTCACTCCTGGGGAGGGAGCCTGACCCTAGTGAAAAGTCAGTGGCCCCAGTGGAGGGCACACCTGGGTTCCTGGTCAGGTCTGCACAGAGAAGCCTCGGGGGTAGTGTGCACAGCTGGCTCTGCAGCTGGCAGGAATGGCTGGGGGCAGGGGCTGGATGACACTTCAGAGTGAGGGCCTCATTGCCCTCCGGCCTTTGTCCAGGTGGGAGAGGAGCCCAATGCCCAAGCTTCTGCATCCCATCCCTCCCTGCCTCACAACCAACTGGGGACATGGGTCTCTGCACAGGGTACCACCAGCGGAGACTGGGGGGACCCTTGAGTCTTCTAACCTGGAGGGCAGATGTGCCCTGCCCCACAACCCCCCAGGAAAGGTCAACTAAGCTCAAGGGATGGGTTGTAGGTGACTCAGGTATGAAGTGTCCACTTTCTTGGGTTCCCATTAGAGGCCACAAGACCCAAGGAAGCCACTTGCTCAAAACAAAGTCACCCTCTGCAGAGGAAGTGCCTGACCTTGGGGCACTATTCTTGGAAAGCCCCAAAGCCTCCTTCCCTAGGCAAATAAACCACTCACACCCACAGCCCTGCAGCCTGGGGGCAGGAGTGAGGACACCAAACCAGCCCAGGAACCAGAAGGCCAGCCACAGGGGGAAGGCAAGCCCCACACCTCCCCTGCTGTGCTTGCTCTCCAGTGCCTGGGGTGGCTGCCTGGCCTTCTCTGCCCCCTCTCTGAATTTGGTCTTAGGACTATTTTTTCATCCCTTTGTGTCAAATGGGAAAGGTCCCTGTGAGGCCCTCAGGTGTGGACAGGTGCTCACATGAGGACCAGCTATTTAAAAAGCTCCTACTCATTTAAGCCCACAGTAGAAGACACCATCAAGGTGACTTCAGGGGACCAAGTCAGGCCTCAGAGCCCAATCTCAACCCGCCCCGCCCCCGGGAAGCAGCCTGTGCTGCCATCAGAGTGCCTGGTACGCAGCAGGTACTTAATGTTTGTGGCAGCTACACCTGTAGTTTTCAGTCAGAGCTTGGTCCCCCTCTGGTAGGGAAGTACTATAGTAAAAAGCAGCCCTTTGTCCCCCATCCCCAGGCCCCCAGCTCAGCTTGGGTACACAGCTTCCACCCATGTGGGAACCAAGAGGTGCTGGGACCCCAGGGATGTGGAGTCAGGAGATCCAGCTCTTCTTTCTGGGCAAGTGCTTTTCCTTCTCTGGGCCTCAGTGCCCTCAAAGATAATGAGGGGGTTGGACATGCTGCCTTTGGTTCCTTTCAAGTCTAATGACTTCTCCTCCTCTCTGCCTTCCCTTCTATCTCTTTCCTCCCAAGCAGCTGCCCTGATTTATTACCTTCAATTAACCCCTACTCCTTTCTCCATCCCCTCACTGTCCCTCCCAAGTGGCTGGAAAAGGAATTTGGGATAAGCCAGAGTCATGCAAATTGTGTGGCTAGTATCAACCTTGCCATGGCCAGGACCTTGTGGCATAGCTATGACTTAAGTCTGGCAAAGAGGTCCCCCTTGGAGAGAAATAATGATAACACACAATAACAGCCAACACTTCCAGATCTTACTGTATGCTCGGTGGTGTTTCCTGCTTTATATATGTAATGAATTAACTCACTGAATCCTCAGGACAAGCCATTTTACAGATAGGACGCACAAAAAGGTTAAGTGGCTTGCCCAAAATCACGCAATAATGGAGCTGGTATTTGAACCGCAGCAAAAAACAAAAACAAACAAACAGAACCTTGGCTCCAAAGTTTTAGGAGGAGTTTTTTCCCACCAGCTAGGCCCTTCCTATTATAGATGCCCATGGGCAAAAAGCAAAGGCCTCTGGAGAGGGGCAGGCTTGGGAAAGGCGAGGTGGTGTGGAGCGAGCCGGCCGGGCGGGGAGGGTTGGTTGGGCCGGGCTGCCGCCCTCACGCGCGCCTCTCTCCGCAGACGTGTCGGAATACAGCTGCCGCGAGCTGCACTTCACCCGCTACGTGACCGACGGGCCCTGCCGCAGCGCCAAGCCGGTCACCGAGCTGGTATGCTCTGGCCAGTGCGGCCCTGCGCGCCTGCTGCCCAACGCTATCGGCCGAGGCAAGTGGTGGCGCCCGAACGGGCCCGACTTCCGCTGCATCCCTGACCGCTACCGCGCGCAGCGGGTGCAGCTGCTGTGTCCCGGCGGCGCGGCGCCGCGCGCGCGCAAGGTGCGCCTGGTGGCCTCGTGCAAGTGCAAGCGCCTCACCCGCTTCCACAACCAGTCGGAGCTCAAAGACTTCGGGCCGGAGGCCGCGCGGCCGCAGAAGGGCCGGAAGCCGCGGCCCCGCGCCCGGGGCGCCAAAGCCAACCAGGCGGAGCTGGAGAACGCCTATTAGAGCCACCTGCCCACCGCGCCTCTCCAGCGGGCGCTTCCGAACCGGGCGCCCGAGGTTTCTGCCCTCTGTGCGCGGTTTGATTGTTTGTATTTCATTTTAAATGCCTGCAACCCAGGGCAGGGGACTCCAACCTGCCTGGCTTCGCAGGAGGTAGCCAGGTCCTGCGGATCCCGGGTGCCAGCAAAGCCCCACTCTCCCCACCCGCCGCCTAGGATTCCCGCAGGGCAGGGAAGGGAGCTGAGAGTCACAGACACTGAGCCATGCAGCCCCGCCTACCGGGGCCGCCTACCTTTGCAGGTCCCACTTCAGAGCAGCGAGAAAAGGAAGCATTTTGCCGCCTCGGGGGTTTTAGGGAGCTGTGGGAAGTGAGAAAAGTCTGGGAACTGGTTTTGAAAGTTGGATAACATTCCTCTGACCGTCGTAAAGCATAGTGCCATTCTGTGCCAAGAGCACAGGACTGGGGTCCGTAGATAGGGTTTCTAGTCCTAGCTCTTCCACGAACTTGCTGAGTGACTTTGGACTACACTCTTCTGTTTCTGAACCTTGACTTTCTAGTTGTAAAGTGCTGGTGGGGAGTGGGTTAGAGTCTGAAGGAATCTACTGTCATATGATTCCAAAGGCTCAAGCGTGGGTGCCTTCTGAATGGGCAGAGAGAGAGAGAGAGAGGTCAGAGTGAATCTCTGCCATGGTCATGTCCAGAATTTGGAGTTGTAATTCTCTGACCTGACAGCCAAAGGTGAAAAACAAGCAGAGAACAAGAAGGGTCCATTTATAGCTGACAAACTCCTGAAAGATGCTGAGTTGTTTCCCAGCCTGGCCTCCCCAGATGTTTGGCTACCTCCACCCCTCCATCTCAAAGGATGCAGAAACACCATCAATTGGGGAAGAGAAGGAGAAGGTCCCAAGGGTGGTGGGAGGGACAGAAATTGTCCCCGAATTCTCAAAAAGCAGCACTCTCCCCCATGGCCATATTTTAAAACCACCTTTTGCAGAGAAGCTCAAGTTTCCAGGACACTGGGCTTGCAGGCCCAAGGGAGCAGACCATCCTTTCAAAGACCAACAGATTCCTTCAGAGTAACCTCCTCCTGCCTACCCCTCACAGACACAGTTCTGTCTGGAGAATTACTTTTTACTGCTGTTACATGTGATGGCATATCTTACATTAAAGTAATACTGTTGTGGGGGGGAATTATAAGTGCTGTATATATGCTGAGAAGCTGCAAAGCCTAATAGATGCCATCCAAAAATCTCTTTAAAAATCATTTCCCAACAATTCTTACTTTCTGTGTAGTGTATAATTGTTTAAAAAGATAAAAAGGAAAAAGAAAAAAAGAAGAAGCACATGTCATGTGAAAGCCTGCTGGGCTGGTCATTTTTTGCAAACTTTCATGTGGGATTTGTCCACAAAAATGAAAGTTGTGGTTTTTAAAAAGAGTTAAGTTACATATTTATTTTCTCACTTAAGTTATTTATGCAAAAGTTTTTCTTGTAGAGAATGACAACATTAATATTGCTTTATGAAATACCAGCCTGTTCTTTCAGAATCCAGAGGCATTGTTAATAAAGACAATGAATCGTTACGGAGAGGATGTGGTCTCAATTTGTCAACCACGCACAGTCATTTCTGTCAAAGTTAACATCCGTCTCTTGGTCACTGTGACACCTTTGACTGCCCTACAATGGCCCTTGTGGCGATTATGTCCTTCCTTTGAAAAGTCATGTTCGTCCCTTCCTTGGCAAACCTGGACCTCATTCCTTCACTCCGGCCATTGTAATAACCTCAGCCTGGTCTCCCTCGAGCAGCCTGCCCTTCACACTGTTCCAAAAACACTGTTCTCACCATTCCACAGCCTTGCTCAAAACCCCCTAACAGCTCCTCCTTGCCCAGGATCAAGCCCAGGCTTCTAAGTGTGACATGTAAGGCTTTCACCTGCTTGACTCCCATCCCCCACTCCACCAAGCTTCCTTAAAGACTCCAAGTGGCCACATGCCATTCAGATGATCCCTGCCTCCTTAGTTTGCCGCTCACCACCCACAACTCCTGCTCTTCCTTTAGGGTTCCTATTCCTTGTCATCTCTTCCCTGAACCTTCCAGAGATGTTCCAATGCCTACTGATCCCTCTCCTCAGATGTCCAGGCCCTTTTGTCCACACCTCTACTTTTGTTCCTGAGTCTGTCTTTCATTTGACATTCAAGGACCTCCTGCCTCATCTGGCCACGCCCTGCTCAGTACTGGGATAGACACAAAGCCAAGTACCATTCAGGACCAGCTCACAGAGAGCTCAGCCAAGCTTTTTCCCAAATGTGAGTTTATGCTTTTCTAGTGAAGGTATAAGCAGGGACAACGCCTTGCACTTCCCTCATAGTGCTGGATGCTAGCTGAGACTCAAGAAACACTCTTCAGTTGCCATAAGGAAGGATAATCAATTGCAAAGCTTTAAATCAAATCCAGTCCATCTTGGGGTAATCCCACCCCAGACCCTCCAAAGCAAACTGAGGTCCTCCATGGTGACTTTAACTCCCAAAGAACCCTCCTCAATCCGTTATTGTCACCAACAAGTCTGTGCTAGGTGTCAGTGTGTGTTTCTGCCTCCAGCCCTGGGAGGTCTCAGTGAGACCCGGAAGGAATCTGTGCCCAGAGCACAAGAGCAGGTAGGCAGTGGAGACATTATCAAGCTCCCAGTGGCAAGGTGCCTCAGAGGGTGAAACGTGAGCCCTGGAGGCATGTTTGAGTTTGAATCTGAGGAAACTGAGGCATCAAGGGGTTAAATGTTTTGCCCACAGCTGGATATGAGCTCAGTTCCCCCACCATGACACTCACTCAGGCTGATCAGAACCTGGTGGGCACGTGGGCAAATGATTAGGTCACATTGTTCTGTACAAAGTGCTATGGGACCAAAGACAGAAGTAACTTGCTCTGTGGTGGGGCAAGGGGTAAAGGTTAGGGAAAGTGTTACAGAGGCGGGCGCTTCTTAGAGGTTCACAGGTAGAGAATGGAACACAGACATTCTAGGTAGAAGGCTCGGCTCAAGCAAAGGCCCTGGGGCTGAAGATATATGGCTGTTCATGGTGGACAAGATTCAATCTACCACTCCTCAACAGGTACTGAGTCCTCACCCTGTGCCAGGCAGTGTGGCGGACCGGGAATTCGAAGCAATGCCTCACACGAGATACACCTCAGGTTTGCTTTCTGGGACCTGGAGGTCCAGGAAGGATCAGCCCAGGCTACAATCCCATTACCACGAGGGGAAAAAAACCCAAAGGCTAAATTGTAGGTCGGACTAGGGGTTATTTATGGAAAGTTATATTCTACCTACATGGGGTCTATGAGCCTGGCGCCAATCAGAAACAGAACAGACAAGAGTCTCAGCTGAGAGGGGCTGGGAGCACATGTCCTGGGGGGGTGCAGCCAGACACAAGGCTTATATTAATAGTCTGAGAGTCAGGCAGAGCGACAGAGAGAAACAGGTCTTTCTCTCTCTCTCTCTCTCTCTCTCTCTCTCTCTCTCTCTCTCTCTCTCACACACACACACACACACACACAGACACACACACACTCACATACACACATGTCCATGGGGCTCTACCTATATTTCAAGTACAAACCGGGCCACCTTTGCACAAGGAGGTAAACAAAAAAAAAAACTCAAAGAAGACACAGGAACCTGTTTCCTCGAAGCAGGCAGGACTTGGACAGCTGGGGAGGGTGGAGAGGTTGCAAAGCCACCTGTCTATGAACCAAGCTCAGAGTCATAGCAACAGAAAGCTGGGGCGTATCCCACACCTGTCTGCCTCCCACAGGTTCCCCACCTGACCTTCAGTTCTAGCTCTGGGGTCTGCATAGTCCTTCCTGCCCCGCCCACCTCATTCCTGGAGTGCAGTTTCTGTCCTCTCTTGTCTACGAGAAGGAAGGCAAAGGCTCAGGTCTCTGGCAGCATTGGCCAGTAGCTGAAGTTCCTGTCATGGCTAGAGGGGCATGAGGCAGGGGGACTGTCACTCTTAAATTAGTGTGACCACAGGCCACACTAGGCATCGACATCTCTTGGCCCAGTGAAATTATTAACAGCTCTCGCTTTTACTCTTAAAAATGTCCCAGTTTGGGCAATAAATTATATGGTCCTTTGCTATTAAGATATGCAACTTTCGGCAGTTCAGTCCGCAGACTGAGGAGGCAGCAGGTTCTGTTGGCAACACAGTCCAGCTGACCCTACAGGACCCAGACATGGGCTCGGCCCCAGCTCCAGCCTTAGCCCTGGCGAGGCGATGGCCAAAGTATTAGTGCTGAATGTCGCGGTGCTGGAGAGTCCAAGCCCTTCCCACAACCCCTTCCAGTTCAAGATCAGCTTCGAGTGCAATGAGGCTCTGGTAGACGACCTGGAGTGGAAGATCATTTATGTTGGCTCAGCTAAGAGTGAGGAGTGATCAAATCCTAGACTCCGTGCTGGTTGGCCCTGTCCCAGCAGGGAGACACATGTTCGTATTTCAGGCCGATGCCCCCAACCCATCCCTCATCCCTGAGAGCGATGCCATCAGTGTGACAGTGGTCCTCATCACTTGCACCTACCGTGGACAAGAGTTCATCTGCGTGGGCTACTACGTCAACAATGAGTACCCTGACCCAGAGCTGTGGGAGAACCCAGACTTCTCTCAGCGCCAGTGGAACATCTTAGCCTCGAATCCCCTGGTGACCCATTTCTACATCAACTGGGACAACAACACAGGCTGGAGGTCATAGAGAACCAGGACCCCACTCTAAGCTGCAGTTCCCCAATCAACTGCACCCCTTTCAAGGGCTTGGGGCTCCCTGGCCTCCTCCCTGAGAACTCCATGGACTGCATCTAACTGGGGGACTCTAGGTTCTACCTGGGCCCAGCCAGGACTATAGCCAGTCTCCCAACACATCTGGAGGTGGCAGTCAGGCCTCCCAGAGAGTCCTGTGGGGACCATCTGGAAGACTTTGGGGCCATCAACTATATTCAGGCCCCAAGGAAAGAATGGGCCTCAGGTCTCTCCCAGCCTCAGCCCGGAAGGATTAGCTCACCTTTGTTTCCCAGCCCTATAAAAAGCAGGTACTTCAGTTCTTAATTCTCTTGAACTTGTGTTCTTTTTCTCTTCCACACACAAGCCACTGTGTCACCATGCTTCCATGTAAGTACCAAGGACCCAGAGGTTTCCCCACAGACCTCCCTGACCTGCCTTGAGGCTTTCTTCGTCAATGGCTGGCAAGTTTCCGGCCCTGTTGGGCCAAAGGCTCTGTCATTCCTCTTCTTTCCCAAACGTCTGAGTAGATCCACCCAGCTTTCTGGAATTACAAAGAATCTGGGTGAGAAGGTGGACTCGGACACAATTTCTGTCCTTTTCCCAGGATGATTTTTAGGTTTTTTCAATCCAGCAGCCCCTGGAAAACTGTTCCCAAAAGTGAGATCAGCAGGGTGCTGAGGAATGATGGTTGACTCTGCCGCTCAGTCACGATCACCTTCTCGTAACCTCTAACTGGATCTGGGTTTCCCTGGAGGCTGCTACTGCTACTGCGGGGAGATGGCGTGTTGGAGCGACCTGCTGTGCTCTGTCTCAGTGCTGGCTTCAGGGCCCCGCTGTCTCTGGCTGCCTTGATCTGCCCTCTGCTAAGACCTTGTGCTCTCAGAGCTGACAGAGTGATTACTGGCACAGGAAGCAGTAGGGACCATGAAAATCTCCTTCCCCTTGCCGTGCTCTCTGCCACATTCCCCATCCCCTTGCTGTCATGTGGATACTGTTGTGATACAGCTTGTATATTAAAGGGTAAAAATAAAAATAAAAAAATAAAAAAAATAAAAGAAAGAAAGATATACAACTTTCTCTGCAATGACTGAGGTCCAATTGCCCATTTCCAATTGCCAGTGCTGGTCCTCTGGCTGGTATGCTTCCTATGTGCCTAATTAAGTTCATCTTTCAAGTCTCAGACAAATGTTGCTTTTCCCGATCAACTGGGCCAGTCCAAATCCCTTTGCTTTCTCTTTCATAAGCAAGGCTCCTTCCTTCAGAGACCTTATCTCAAAACTTACGTAATTATATATTTATTCATGTAGTATCTGATTGATCTTTCTTTCCTCCTAGACTATAAGACCCAGGAAAGCAGGGACCCTTGTCTCTTGCTGCCCTCCAGAACACCCCAGCACCCAGCGTACAGCAGGTGCCTCACATGCATTGTGGTTGTATAGTTGTTGTTTAATCTATTTAGGATCCCTTCTCTCATGAGATTAGGTGAATGGAATGGATGAGGATATATGGATGATGGTGGAAGGAGGGAAGGGAAGGTGTCACATCTGTGAAAAGAAGCTGTTTGCCCGGATCACTCTCTCCTGGGTCTCTGAGGATAAGACACAGCTCCTGCCCTCAGGCAGCTTATAATCTTGCTGGGGAGTCAGATGGGAAATGAGGACATGAGATGCCACTTTGGAGTATATGATCATTTGTCACCAGAGAAGTAAGTGGGGTCCTGCTGAGCAGCCAGGATGCAGAGGGGCGGAGAAAAAAGGAGGTGAAAGAAAAGGAGCAAGGGAGGCACCCATCAGGGGTGGGGCAGTGTGGGCATGGGACCTGGCATGCAGCAGGTGCTACCTATCCAAGTTTATCACCCAAGGAAGCAGCAGAAGTCAGGAAAGAGAGGAGGTGGGGTGAGGGCAGAGTTGGATACTATCACTCCTGGCAGGAGAGAGGAAGCATAGAGTGAAAAGGAGGGAGAGGCTGAGTCCCCATCATGGTGACATGGACTCCAGTGGGAAAGAAGAAGTTGGGTCGTGGGTGCTGAAAGGTGCCTTGAATGACATTCTGTTCTCTGTGAACCTGACAGGGCTGCTTTGCAGACTGAGCCCTGCCTTTTATACAGCTTTACCTCTCCCCCTAAAGCTCAATTTTCCTACAATCATCTGGGGTGCCTGAGCTTGGGTCCTACGCACCAGAGCTGGCAGTGGGCAGCTGCAGGGGGAGATAGGAACCCATGCAGGAGGGCAGGAAAGGGAGATGGAAGGACAGGAGGCCAGACAACAACTCTCGTCTTCCTGACAGCTTCCTGAGGGCTGATCCTGCCCACAGGCTTCAGGTGGAGGCAGGAAGGATGGGGGCAGGAGAGGAAGCAGGAGGAAAGAGAGGACGGTCATGGGGAGGAAAAGAAGGGTAAGCATTCAGCCTTCCACTAATATTGACTGAGCGCTAGCTGTGTGCCAGGCACTGCCTGAGGCTCCAAGGGTGTGGTTGTGGTTGAGGAGCCACACGAAGCTCATGGTCTGTGCCAGCAGGGAGATGGGGGCCAGACAGACAGCAAAGAAATTCAAAGCGTGATGCCCAGGAATGCAAAGTTCTGTAAAGCAGAATGAAGCTGGTGAGCAGATAGAGAGCCAGGCCAGGCCTCTCTGAAGGGGTGGCATTTAAGCCGAGACCTGCATGCAGTGACGGATTGAGCCACACAGGACCTGGGGGATGTATGTGCCAGGAGGTGGACTAGCCAGTGCAAAGACCCAGAAAGTATGTAGGATGGTGGGGAAGGGACACCGCTAATTGCCTTGGGTGTCTTTCAGGTGTCTTCAAGCCTATTATCTAAAGGATAAACTCTGTTGTTTACAAGGATATAACCTGGTTTCTGCCAGGTATACATTCAGCCAGTGGCCTCTTTAGCACTTTATTCTCTACAATATTGTATTTCTTTTAATTTTCAAAAGTCCAGGCAGTTTCAATCCTCTGTGCTTTTGCACATTCTGTTTCATCTGCCTAGTACACCCTCCTCCTTCTTCTTTGGTCTGGAAAGTCCTCTTCACCTTCAAGTCTTACCTCAAACACTGCCCCTTCCGTGGGAGCAGACCACTGTGTCATGTACCTACTGTATGGCAGGGACTGCCAATTTGACACCCTCCCCACTGAACTGTGACTCTACTGAGGGCAAGACCCCAGCCTCTGCACATCTGTAGCCCCAGTGCCTTTGCACAGGCTTAGCCAGAGTCAGTGCTCAGTAACTGTTGAATTAATGGATGCTGGGCCAGTAGGGTGTGATTTGAGCAGCAGAAATGAGAAGTTCAGCTTCTTTCTAGCTCGGCAGCAGGCAAGAGCTCTGAGACATTTTCAAAAGCATTTCTTTCATTTGAGGCCCTCTGTCACTTCGCAATGGTGTTGGGGGGAGAAGGGCCCCTCCCAAGAAACCAAGTCCATGGTTGTTTACCCAGAACATTATCAAGCACCCAAATTACAGATACCTCTATCACTTGGCCACCAATTTGCTGTTGCGGTGTTAGGTTATTTCTATGTCTGAAGAAAACAGCTCAGCTCTGACTAAAGAAATAAATGATATCATTTTTCATTCAGGCAACCAGATTCCTCGGTACAAAGGGCTCCCTGGGGAGGAACGCCGGGACATCGTGGCTCCTCTGAGGCTATTTACATCTGTCAGCTTCTCTAATCTCTTGCCTTCCTTCCTCTCTCCTGCTTCCTTCCCCTCGCACAGAGGCCCTCGGAGCCCCATACTTGCAGGCAGGGCGGTGGAGCCGCCAGCCTCACGTATGTGTTGGGGGTGTGTGGGGGTGAGGTTTTGGCTCAGCGGCATGGTGTTTTTTTCTTTTTCTTTTTTCTTAGAAACCAGCCTCAATTTAAGATAATGACTCTCCTCATTCGCCAATGATCGCTATTTGTAGGAACTTATTTTTCCCTGGATAATTTGGCTAAGAGAAGTTGAACCTAAAAGTGAACATTTTCTAAAAATGTTGTTGGACAGTTTGCAGGGCACCAAGGGCCATTTTCTGGGTTCACCTGTTCCATGAGAGCCTGGGTGTCACCTGTTCCATGAAAGCCTGGGTGCCTGCTCTTCTTAAAGGAGAGCTGGAGATGAAAACGGACTCCGACGGAGCCTTTTATGGACACGAAGTCAGGCCGGCTCCTTAAAATGTCATTGAAACCTGGGGTAACAAGGGCCTTGAGGGATCATTTGGTCTGGACTTTGGCAAAATTTCTCAATTTCTGCACAGTCAGCGCTCACCTCCTGCCCAGCCTGGTCTCCTGTCTGTGTTCCCCGCACCCATCCGGGCTCTGGCTGCCCCCTTCTCCCACGCTGCCTCTTTTTTAGTTCCTCGAAAGCATAAGCTCGTCACCTGTAGCAATGCTGTTCCCTCTGCCTGCAATGCTCTTCCTGAATTCTCTGCCTCCCAATCGCAGCTCAAATGTCACCCCTTCAGAGGCCTTCCCTGACCCCTCATCTGAAACAGGACCCGCTATTCTCTTTCCCAACACTTGTCAGGATTTGTCATTTTGTTTTGGTGTCACATCGTGTCAGCTCCTGCTGCCCACTCATAAACACTACGAGTTGGGGACTGAGTGGGCCTCCCCCTGCTCTGCCCTCCTTGCCCCCTTGGGCCTCAACCAGGCCCCAGGCTAGACCTGGTCAAACTTCCCAGCTTTCCAGCTTCTTCTCTTCCCAGCCTGGCAACCTCCTAGGTGCCTCTCTGGGCACCTGTCAGTTCCCCAAGTCCCATGTTCTCTCCCACCTTCAGCCTTTATGCAGCTGGGTCCTTACCTAAAAGCCTTTCCTGCACCACCTGCTGTGCTTGCCTCGGCTCACATTACTTCCCCCTGGAAGCCCCCTCTGGGTCTCTCTCCAGCCTGCATGAGGACTCTTCCCTGCCCTTGACATAGTGCTCTTTAATTGCCAGTTTGCTCTCTGTTGGAAGCCTTGGAGCTTCATGAGGACAGGGGCTGGCTGTCATGCTAGGGGTTATAAAGACCCTGATTTGAAACTCCTGGGACTTAAGACATTCAGGAGCAGCCAGACTTGAAGGATATAAACTGAACCCGCTGTACCTCAGGATCCCGGCCAGGATGGCTGAATCCTCCAACTGCGTCCCAGAAGTAGAAACCATAGAACAGTTTTAAAAGACTTCTAGAGAGGACCTGAAGCCTGAAGAAGCCCCCCTACTGAATGGCTGGACTCACCTTCTCCTAGCACTTGAGTGTGTGAGCACCTCTCCTTCTCCAGCCCTCCTGGCTATTAAGGGGTCTACCCCAAGTGTGAGTGTGTGTGCGCGTGTGCACGTGTGTTGGGGGAGATGCTCATGGAGCAGGTTTTCCTTGCTCTTCAAGATGGACCCATGAAAAGGACCAGATTGCCCAGGACCTAGCCAGGAAGCAGTGTACATGGGAATAAGGGTTTACTATAGGCCTTACACACTCCCACTGTAAGAAGAGCTGGGGAAATGACATTCTGAAAGGGGATTTGGGTGAATGGAGAAAGTGTCACTAACTAGTCTTGCCATGGGTGACAAGTCAGAAGTCACAGAGACATTTGAGATACCAAGGGCGCCCAGCTGCCCAAGGGGGGCCATGGAGAGCCATTGCTCAGCAAGGCCAGCAGGCCAGACTCTGCTGCCTCTGTCCATCACAGCATCTGACAGCAACAGCCCTCTTGAAAGTCGTGGTGTTGCTGCGTCTGCCAAGTCTCCTATAAATTTCTCTTTTGACTGACTCTACCCCAAATCTGTATGGAAAAGGGGATTCTGGAAAGCATTCTTTCCAGATTAACTAAGTTGAAATAACACAAACCAGCATGGGGTCCTGCCCCTACTCATTTCTTCAGCCTCCTCTCCTCCCCTCACCCACGCCCTGGCCCCTGTGGTACTCTCCATCTGGAATGTCCCTGCTCCCTTCTTTCACTGGTCAACCCTACTTCGACCTCAGGATCCTGACCCAGAGACCTGCTCCCTGAGAAATCTTCCCTCTCTGTGAAGCCCGCTCTCCTCTGCGCTCACAGCGGACGTGGTACCAACCTGCGTTGCAGCTCCTGTTGCTCTCTGTCTTCCTCATCCTCAGGTCACAGAATATCTTAGCAACATGGAGCATGTGTTCTGGGGGTGTGGGGCTCCCAGAGAGGGAGCCAGGCTGCCCCAGCATGGAAGCTACTCAACCACTGATTTACTGCGCTTCGGAATGACCTAGGGAGCCTGTTAAAAATTCAGACTCCCAGTCCTCAGCTCTCTCAGACTCTGATTCGGTGGTTCTGGAGCTGGGCCAGCCTCCTGCATTTTTTAGCAAATATCTTGAGTGATTCTCCATCACACCAGATTGACTCTCACTGGGCTGACTCTGTTTTTAACAGTTTAAGTCTAGTACTTTTATAGAAAAAAGTTCTACCTCTTCCAACAGAGAAATGTGACTTTCACAGATTTTGTTAATAATACTTACCATCAAAATGTTTATAAGTCCCTATAGGTCATGTTCTGCTTCCACTGAAAGCCCTGAAACTCAGACTAAGGGATCTGAAAATTCACACATTTTCTGAAGGGTTAAAGTGGGGGCACCAGGGAGAAGGCAGTGGCGACCAACGTAGAGTTTAGGCATGGAGCCCTGTCAGGGTCCCGACCTGGACACAGAGGCCCCAAGAAAGTCTCCTGGGAATACTGAGCAGCACTGAGGAGGCACCAGCTGGGAAGGGCTGAGTGGCTAATGGCTGGGTCAGGCCCTTGGGAGGGGCTCAGAGCATGCGCCACAGCAGCCCCTGCTCTGGGGATCTCCCACGTGAGTCTCCTGGGGAGCTGGAGCAGGAAGCAGATTCCAACCTCAAAACGTTAGTGAGTGAGGAAGATGATGTTCTGGAGGCACTTTGGACCCAGTTGGCTGGGGAAGTGGGCAAATGTGGGGTGGGGGCAGCATAGCCCTCAGCGCTGCTTAGTATGACAGCGAAGGAGCTGGAACAAGGACAGGAGTCACAGCATGCTGACTCCCTCCCACACAGCTGTGCCAGCTTCAACATCTGCCCCTAATCCCCGCTTGATGCCCCAGAGAATACGGCTTCAGCTCCTTGGCTCAGGGCCCCAGGAGAGGGAGAGGGAGGTTCTTGACCTTCTCAGACCTTCCCAGCCTGGTGGTGGAATCTGGCTTGGTCTGGGCTTCTCCCTGGGGGCTGGACACTGCTGGGTGAAGTGTTGACTCAATTATCTCCTGACCTGGATCATTATTTTATTTAAAAATACAGAGTACAAGTGTCGCTGGTTCGATTCCCAGTCAGGGCACATGACTAGGTTGCACGTCAGGTCTCCAATTGGGGGCGCAAGTAAGAGGCAACCACACAGTGATGTTTCTCTCCCTCTCTTTCTCCTTTCCCCTCTCTCTAAAAATAAATAAATAAATAAACAACCTAATTAATTAATTAATTTTTAAAAAAAGAACAGCATTAATAACTTGCCACCTAGTGGTAAATTAACAAAATATGAATGCAAAAAATAAATAAAAATAAAAATACAGAGTAAATAAACCCACCTACAATCCCACTTTTCCCAGTCAGCACAAGTGTGGTTTCCATTTAGGTGCAATTCCTTCCAGTCTTGTTTCCTGTGCATGCATGCATGTGTGTTTCTGTATGTTTGTATTGTTGGTCCATAAAATTATATATTCTGCATGATAACATAAGCATTTTCTATGTTGCTGCAGTCTTCATGACCATTATTTCTTTTCTTAAAATTTTTTTTTAAATCGTTTTTCTATTACAGTTGTCCCACTTTCCCCCCCATTGGTTCCCCCCACCCCACCCACCCCTTCTCCCACAGTCAATCCCCACCCTATTGTCAATGATGACCGTTATTCTTAATGGCTGCCTGGGCCATTGAGATGATGGGTCATGGCTTCCTTAAGGATTGTGTGTTGTCTGCAACACAAACACAGAGCCCATTAGAGCATTATGTCCCATCCTGGGGCCAGGTTCCTGCTCCATGAACTCAGCCAGACCTGTCAGACCCTTTCCCCTCTCTATCCTCACCCCTCCCAGAGGTGGAGTCTTTGAACATCATAAACCATTAGCATGACGCAATGAGAATCTGCCCTAACCAGGGAGGCTGATTATGTCAAAGTCCCCCACTCAGAGAGTTGGGAGAATGCAGGGCAGGTGGTTGTGCCCACCTTAGGCACGAAGGTCACAGGGAACATCCCAGATTTGCTGGTTCCTGACCAAAGGGGATGAAGCTGGTTTTCTAAGAGAAGAATGTTAGAAAAGGAAGGAGCAGAGGGAGACCACGGCACATGGAGGCTGTTAGGCATCATGGACCTGCTCTCCGGAAGGCAACCCACCTAATCTCCTGCGTCCTGAGTGGTACTTACTAGTGGTAGATGGAGCCTGTACCCAATTTTGGACATTGAACATCTTTGCTCACATAGAGTTTTCTGTATTTAGAATTATTTTTTTCAGAAGGGGGCCATTTCTTACTTGTCTTCCCTGATTGCTTTCCAGAAGATAAGTACCACTTTAAAATCCCATGGCCCAAACAGCCCTTGAGAGAGGGTCCCATTTCTGGCACATATTAATATGCAATAGAGAAATGTTTAATAGCATGAAGAATGGAAAATCTGTGGGGCCGCAGTGCTATTGCTGGCGAGAGAACATCCAGATCTGTAACCCCTGGGGGCCACTTCAGATACATTTGCACAGGATTTAAGGGTCATTACTAGATGTTGCCAAACTGATTCGATAAATGGATGTGGCAAAGACTGTCTGTGGCTCTTAGAGCAGGGAAGATGGAGTGTGACTCTCTAAAATTCCACAAGGCCGAGATAGGCATCGCAGTGTAATCCTTATGGCAGGAATTAACCCCAAGCCCCACAACTGGAAGGCTCTGCAACCACTGCTCTCTCCCACTGATGGCTGGGGTGGGAGGGGTTGATAGTTGCATCAGGACTGCATGAAACAGGACAGAGGTAATAAGTCAAAGACAAATTAAGGTGGAGCCCTGGCCAATGTGGCTCAGTTGGTTGGAGCATCTTCTGGTAACCAAAAGGTCACAGTTTCCATTCCAGGTTGGGGCACAAGTTCCTTCCCTGGTCCCACCCCAGTCCAGACATGCATAAGATTCCTGGCCCTGAAACAACCAATATATGCTTCTCTCTCAGATCGATGCTTCTCTCTCTCCCTTTCTTTCTCCCTAAAAAGCAATGAAAAAATAAAATAAAATACATAAAGTCCCTGGGTGAGGATTAAAAAAGAAAAGAAAAGAAACAAAAACTAGGGTGGAAGCAAAAGCAACAAACAGCTCACTACTAGCTAAGCTGCTAGAACATTGGAGGTGGCCACATGGTAGGACCTGCCTTTTTCTTTTTCTTTTTTTTTTTAATGTTTAAATTTTTATAGCCTGTGAGCTAAGAATGGTTTTACAGATGAACATTTGAAATAAATTTGATGACTCCAATGTATGGGTTTGTAGAAGCTTTAAAAAAATAATTTTAAGTTCTAGAAAGTTCCATCATAGTTCTGGAACTTCACTTACAAATGTGTTCTTTGACTTATTTTGAACCCAGGACAGTATATTCTTTGTGCATCTCAAAGAGTACTTAAAATTATTTTTTTAAAGCTTCTACAAACTCATACATGTATGGTCAATTGATTTAAAATTTTTTAAATTGTCGTAAAATACATATAGCATAACATTTACCATCTCAAATCTTTTTAAATGCAGAGTTCAACAGCACTAAGTACATTCACATTGCTGTGCAACCACAGTTGCCGTCCATCACCAAAACTCCTTTTATTTTGTAAAACTGAAACTCTACACCCATTAAAAAATAACTCCCCATTTTCATAAGCCCCTGGCAACCAACCATCCTAAAAAAAGAAAAAAGACTGCTATTTCTTTGTGCACAATTAAACTTTCTCATTAGTATCTCTCTCAAATTATTTTTCTCATCAAAGTCAGGGAGAAAATAGAGTTCACGAGAAGAAACAGCTGCAAGTGATTAAGACCTAACACTTCAGTGACTCAAGGACCACGATAGGTCCGTGGGATCATTGACAGACCTGGGCTGGCTATTTTGACTGGCCGACTTATCAAGAAATGAATGATGCCAGAAACAATCAAATACCGCATGGAAAAAAATTCATGGCACCTTTCGTGTTTGTGGTCTGAATGACCGCGGATGTGGTGAAGTCAGAATGTGTATCGGCGGCCACAAAATACATTTAGCTTTTTGTCTTGCAAAATCCATCTGAACTTTGTGGCTCTCCTCACTGGGCCCAGAGATTAAGTCATCACTGCGGGCAGGTTTTCGGTGAGGGCTGAATCAGAGGGCGCACACAGCACAGTGCCTAGCATACAGGGATGTTCAAGAAATGTCAAAGTACAATTTGCCAGTGTTTAGCTGTTCCTGGATAGCTGGATAGCACAGGAAGGCTAACAAAAGGGAATCCAGGTTCCCCAAACACTCAAGGGGAAGCTGAACCCTGATTCTGCTGCCAAATTTCTCGTGCTTTAAAGAGAAGGCTTGGGCTGGGTGCGCATCTAAGCCTCTTCCCTGAATTTCAATGTCTGCAGACGATGAGCCACGAAGAACCAACTGACCTTCTGCTCCCAGGAGCGAGCATTTTCTGCATCTCCTTGGCTGAGCTACGTTGGCTCCAACCCCACCAATATACTGGGTAGGGCAAAAGTAGGTTTGCAGTTATTCACATGGAAAGTAATACAATAATTAATAAATAATAATACAAGAATGAACTCTGTGTTTCATGTACTCACAACTGTAAATCCATGCAGGCTGCTTTATAGCTGCTCTTTATTTATTTTTACATTTTATTTTTATCTTTGATTTTAAAGAGAGGGTTAGGGAGGGAGAAAGAAGGAGCGAAACATGACTACATGAGACTACATGACCAAGAAGGCCTGAGACTTGGAGAATTCAGGCCAGCCTCAGTCTCTGCCAGATTATTTTTCCAGAATCCCAGTTACTAATCCTCTCACTCATCTTCTCATAAACTTTCTATGACTTCCAGCCACCAACCAAATAAAGTCCAACTCTTGAATCAGGCAGTCATAAATCTAACACTTCAATAGCCCAATGCAATTTGATACTACCCGGAATTAGTGGAAACTCAACAGGTTATGGGCACTGTCCCCAAAAAGGCTGCTCTCTCTGTAGACACCAAGCACAATTCTGAGGGGTCCTCAGGGTACTCGAACTTCTGGCCAACTGGCTATATAACTTTTAGGGTTTTCAAGACTCCTTCACGTTTGGTGATTTGCTAGAATGACTCACAGACTCAGGAAAGTGCTATACTTAATTATACTTTTATTATAAAGGATACAAATCGGGACAAGACAAAAGATGAGTATGGACTGGGAGGGTGTGGAACACGGAGATTTCTTGCCCCCACCCCATAGAATCAGGATAGTCACCCTCCCAGCACATTGATATGTTCACCAACCAAAAAGCTCAACCATGCTCTCTCTCTCTCTTTTTTTTTTTTAACCCCCCTGAGTTTCTATTGAGTTTTATTACATAGGCATTAGTGATTGAATCACTGGCCATGTGAGTAAACTCAATCTCCAGCCCCCTTCCCTCCCCAGAGGCCAGGCTGATACCACATGGCTCAAAGCCCCAACCTTCTAATCACAGGGTTAGTCTTTGATGGACAGCCCCTAAACTGAAACTATCTAAGCATCCACCAAGAGTCATTTCGGGAGCATAAACTCTGGGTGGTCCCAGAGACCTACCATGAATAACAAAGCTACTCCTGTCACTAGGGAAATTCCAAGGTAGCCCAAGACAAAGATCAGACAAAGTCTTCCCAGCCAACTTTCCCCCTGTGTACTCCATGACCTCCCTCCATATGCTCTTGGCTCAGATCAGACAGACCTTCTTGCTATTGTCTACATGTACTCAAAGTTTTTCCACCTCAGTTTCTTCTATGGACTGAGTTGTGTCCTCCAATGCCCCCAAATTCTTTCCCCCCAATTCTTATGTTGAAGCTCTAACCCACAATGTGACTGTATTTGGAGATGGGGTCTCTAAGGAAGTAATTAAAGTTAAATGAGGTCATAAGGGTGGGGCCCTGGTCCCACAGGATTAGTGTCCTTATCAGAAGTGACATCAGAGAATTTGCACTCTCCTTCTCTCTCTGTCTCTCTCCTTCTCTCTCTGTCTCTCTCTCTCTCTCTCTCTCTCTCTCTCTCTCTCTCTCTCTCTCTCCTTCTTCCCTCCTACCACCCACTCTCCACCAGGTGAGGGCATATCAAGAAGGTGGCCATCTGTAAACCAGGAAGAGGGGTCTCATCAGACACTGACATGGCTGAATCTTTATAAGACTTTCCAGCCTCCAGAGCTGTGAGAAAATAAATTCCCGCTGTTCAGGCCACCCAGTCTATGGCATTTTGTTATGGCAGCCCCAGCAGACTAAGACAGTTCCTTTGCCAGCACTGATTCCTTTGTCTGAAATTCCCTCCATAATCCCACTCATCCTTCACATAAATATAACTGTCCTGTTTTAGATAAGAAAGTTGAAGACTACAGGATTAAGTAACTTTTCATGGGCTACTGGTTCTCTATGGCAGAATCAGAGCATAAATCCAGGCCTAGCTGCAGCCCCTACATGTGTGATTCCACACCATCCAGCATCCCCATGGGAAGTGGAATTGGGTGCTATTATTAAATCCCTGAAGATCACTCTGTGATAATTCTCTCATGAAAAATGGCTCGAACAGGGCAAAGCTTACCATCACTAACAATGCCATGTTTGGGAAGCTCAACTCCCAAACCCCCAAATGATAGACACCCTCAGCTCCAAGTAATAAAAAGAAACCACCAAAAGACACTTAAACCAGGAGTCAGCAAACTTTTTCTTTGAAAGGTCAGATAGTAAATACTTCAAGCTTTACTGGCCATAAGGTCCCTGTCACAACTCATCCCTGCTATTGTAGTGCTGAGCAATATGTAGACAACATGTAAATGAATGGCATGACTCTAGGCCAATAAAACTTTATTTAAAAAATCAGCAGTGGCCTGGATTTGGCCTCTGGGCCATAGTTTGCCAGCTCCTGTCCCAAACCAGGACACATGCATTCCTCATATAACAATAAGTCTGGAAGTAGTGTTGTTCCAGGTGAGCTAATTTAGCTGCTTAGCTGTACCTTTCTTCCCATTCATGGGGCCAAGATAGCTGCCATACTACGTGTCATTTGCAGATGACAACATCCAGAAGCAAACTTCATGCTTCCTCTCCCAGAACAGTTCATGGGCCAAGCCATGGCCAAAGGGAAAGGCATTATCCTGATTGGCTTTGACAAATGGGTGTCAATCCTGACTGCACATTAGAATCACCTGAAATATTTTAATAACTACCCGATCCCACTCCAGAGCTCTGCATTTAATGGCTTCAAGGTGGAACCATAGCATTGTTATTTTAAAAACTATTCCTAATGAGTGATAGAAGGCACTTAGACTAGTTAAAATTCACTGCACTCAAAGGCCAATTCTTGACCACCACGGAAAAGGTGTCCTTAATGAAGAGGAAGAAGGGTGAAGGGCCCTGACCAGTGTGGCTCAGCTGGTTGAGCATCATATTTCCAAGCAAAAGGTCACTGGTTCAATTCCCAGTCAGGGCACATGCCTGGGTTGCAGGCCGAGTCCCCAGTTGGGGCATGTCTGAGGGGCAACCAATTGATGCTTCTCTCTCACATTGATGTTTCTCTCCCTTTCTTTCTCCCTCCTTTTCCCTCTCTGTATAAATAAATTTTTTAAAATGTTTTTTTAAAAAGAAGGGTGAAGACTGATGGCAATCAATAGTGTTGGCTGCACCCCAATATAGTGCCTCTAGTTTATGAAATGGAAATCAAAGTAGGATTTACTTCAAAGGTCATTGAAAACTTAAATGAAACAATACACACAAGGTGCCTGGCACAGTGCCTGGCAAAGAGTAAGCACTCAATTGCCTATTAGCAATTATATATTCGCAACTAGTTGCTATTAATTGTTATTGTGAAGAATTTCTAGATATTTTGTGTACATTTTAGAGAATGTACCAGGTGAACAATGTCAGCTTTTTAATGAGATTTGAATCCCAGGTTTTTATCAGATATTAAGAAGGCCAAGAGAAGCAAGTACTTAAAAAAAAAAAAAAAAGACTTATCATAATCCTTCCCTAACAAATATCTTACATAAAGACACAGCCCAGAGATTGGTTTATTTCTGCTTTATGTTGAAAAGCATCATGACACAAACTTCTGGGAGCTGTGTGGAAGTCCCATCTTTTTTCATCCTGGGAGAAGACTGTTTCTCCCCCTTTTCACTCTGAGATATCCTCTCCCTGTTTTCTCATCTATTTCCAGCCACTGTTCAAAGCCAAGTGCAAAGTCTTTCTTAATAGTTTCTTCTCTTCCTTTTATTAGTTTCCTGTGGCTGCTATCACAAATTATCATAAACTTAGTGGCTTAAAACAACACGAATCTATCCTCTTACAGTTCTGGAGGTCAGAAGTCCAAACTGGGTCTGACTGGGCTGAAATCAATGGGCCAGAAGGCAGTTTCTCTATCTGGAGGAGAATACACTTTCATGCCCCTTCCAGCTTTCAGAGACAGTCTGCATTCCTCAGCTTGTGGCCCCTTCCATCTTCATAGTCAGCAGTGGCCGGCTGAGTCTTTTTCACTTTAACTCTCACCTTCTGCCTTCCTCTTCTACATTGAAGGACACTGTGATTGCATTGGGCCCACCAAATAATCCAGGATACTCTCTACATCTCAAGATCCTCCATCACATCTGCGGAGTCCCTTTTGCCATAACATATTCACAGGTTCTGCCTTTGAAGGGGGAATTATTCTGCCAACCACATCTCGTGATCTCTAAATGCTTCCAATTTTGCTCTAGTTTCAGCGTCTTCTACTTCACCTACCCAGGCTCCATGGCCCTCACCCTCTCACCCACCTGCAGGGTCCAGATGGCCTTTCCTGAAATAGAGGCACTACCTCCTGAGCTTATTCTGCCATATGGGGCGGTGGTGGGTGGGGTGGGTGCAGAGCAGGGATTCTGGGGCCAGACTGCTGGGATCCAGCCCCCAGAGTAGCTATGGGCCCTTGTCCGTACTTCTCAACCTCTTTGTACCTGTTTCCTCTTCTGTAAACAAGGCCACGAAGAGCACCTTTCTCATGGGCTGTGGGTCCTGTGTGCTTCGAATAATGCCCAGCACATAGTGGTGCTACATCAGCATCAGCTGCTATGCTCTCAGGCTGCTCTCCTTGGGAGCTGGTCTTCTAACTCACAGTCAGCCTCTTAAGGGGCACCTACTTTTTATTTTTTTACTTTGAACAGTTCAAAAAGACCCAGCAACTTGGAATAAATTTCTAGCAGCTTTTGTAGCCAGTGTTTCTCCAAGTGTCCACCTGCCTCAGAATCCCCTGCCTTTAAAAACACACCTGACCTTTCTGCACACTGAGCTTTGAGAGCCCTAGTGTGGAGCTCCAGAACAGGAGTTTATGATTTGCAACCAGAACAAGGAAGGAGAGCCCCAGTGTGCTGCCCATTCCACCCTCCACTACAAGGACAGCACGCACCACAGGGCCGGGAGCAGAAGTCCTCCTGGGAGGATGTTCAGTGAGCCTGGGCCTTCCTCGGGGACCCACCATTGAGTGCCAGGAATGGCCTTGTCTCAAGAACAGGGCTTGGGGCAGGAAATGGATGGGAGGGAGGTAGACGTTGACCACCTGGCTGATGGTATTTATCCTTCTGGAGGCTCCATGACCCTTCTGAGAACCAAATGAAAGTCACTGGTCTTTGCTCACATGTGGGGCACAAGCACAGGTGGCAAGGCCCTACGGCCATCTCTAGAAAGAAGGGAGGAAGCTGTAGGACCTGCCAGACCAAGGTCCAGCATGTCCCTCTCATTGGCTTCTCTAGGAAGTCCAACTGTCAGAGCTTCAGGCCATGAAAAGGAGACCTTGGTGAGAGTACAGCCCACATGCTGGGGTCCCTCAGCTGGTGTCAGGGAAACTTCCAAGCCCTAGAACCTGCCAAGACCCCAGGCCTGCTAGTAAATGAATGGGAAGATTCTTCTTTCCTCCCTCTGAGGTATTCCAGGCTTTCCAGAGCCCACCCGGAACTTAAATAAGCACCCCATGGGGACGGTGAGACTCCAGAACTAAAATAAGCTTAAATAATATCCCAGAAAATTGTAAATTGTGTATTTAGGAATTGGAATGTATGAGGAAGGGTTTTCACTTCCTCTATTATAGCTTTCATGAAAGGGAAACAAATAATAAAGCTCCCCAGGCTAAAGTTAGAGTCGACATATAGTTTACACCAGAAAATATACAGTTAGGTATCAATTTGGAATGCATGTACTTCCAGTATGAAACCCTCTCGGTGACCACAAGCTCCTTAAAGCCAAAGCCAAGAGCAGGGACGCCTCTGTGTGGTCCGTACACTCAGGAAGGGAGGGAAGGCAAATTTATTGAATGTTTACCATCTACCTGGCACGAAGACCACACTCTCTTACAACACCCTTACAACACTGTTAAATGGGTTTTATTAGCCTCATTTCACGGGGGAGGAAACTGAGGTTTGAAATGGACAAGTAACTTGCCCAGCGCTACGAATGAAGGGAAGCCATTAGCTTGACGCCAATTTACCTAATGATGTATGTGCCTAATCAGCGGTTTGCGTCTTTTGGCGTCCTAGTTTCTCCTCTTCTTTTGAGTAGTTTAGGACTTCATAATTTCTTCCAAGGATGAATTTTTTAAATGGTTTACCAATTATTAAAGTTGCTGGGTGCAGCTGCTAGTGAGTGGCTGAGCTGAAATTCACAACCAGTCCCTCTGACTCCCCTGCCCCTGACTTTGAGCTCCCTGCTTCAATGGGTGGAGGAAGACAGGTTTCCCCCTGGAATCTGAAAAGGCTGAAGCAGAAGCTGGAGGTCCACACTGGACCCTCTCATCTGTCCTGTGAAGGGGAGGGAAGTTTTGCGTCTATGCCAACAGAAGTGACAGGGTGCTCATAATCCCTTCTCTGGCTTCCGCTGATAGAATTTCAATCCAAAATTTCTAAGTTCAGCTGAAATTGATTAAATTTGCTGCTGCTAGGCAGAATGGAGGTCTCAAAGAGGGATATAGGGGAATTAAGTTGCATTTTTTTAGAAATCCCAAATTGTAACGAATTCATTTCTTCCCTCTGTTCAGTGAGAGGGTGGCTGCTATCTCAGGCCTTTCCAGCTGTGCCATCCACGAAGGGTCGAATCCCTGGGCCTCTTGACCTTGTTGCTGCCACTGCTGCTACTGCAGCTCAAGGGACTACCTAGTTTACATAAGGCACATCCCAGTGGGGTTCTGCCGGACCTAGCCATGGACTGTGGTTTGCCCCTGAGTTCTTAAGTCAACAGATACTATTAAGAAACCACTGTATGCAGGCCCTGGGTTGGGCACTGTGCCTGGTTCTGGGGGTAGTCAGTTGAGTAAGACACTGGCCTCATCCTCAACACATGTACAATCTTGTGGCAACAAACAATTAGAAGTCACTGGTTCTAGAACTTTAGCTGGGAATTGCTCCTGATAGCTGCTTTTAAGAATTGATATCAGCACATCTCCTACTGATAGTCAACAAATACTTATTTGAACACCTACTATATGCTGGGCTCTGTTTAGGTGCTTGGGATAAATCAGTGAACAAACAATATTAATATAAATAAAGTGACCTTGAAGTCTCTTTTTAATCTCTCTACCCATCTTGTCCTGGGGAAGAAGTTATTGGTGCTTCAAGCTGAACAACCAAATGTTAAATTTAATTATAAGGCATTTCCCACCCCCATATTCACCCCCTGAATTCCCAGCCCCTTTTGATCCCCAGTCAAGGCCAACTTCAAAAATCCCTTGGTAATCAGCTGGGAGCTTGCAGGCCCCAGACAGTCCTTCAGCAGCCTGTGGGAATGTCCCAAGAGGAATATTTTTTGTCAAAAGAATGACAGGAGTTTAATTACTGTGTGGCCCATGTTAGTGATTTCCATTTGACAGAGTGGGGCCCAGACAGTTCCTAGGAAGGCCCGTTGTGTGAGGTTGTGGCCGCTGGGGCCTGCTCCAGCCAGGGCAAGAGAGAGCCTGGGGCCTGCGCCCTGGGTGGGGGTAGCAGGAATGCTTTGAATGCCTCATCTACATGTGGCCTTGAGTCTTACCACTGGCTACTGGGGGCAGTTTAATTAATAACGTCCACTGCTTGTCATTTATCATTATCGAAACAGGAGGGGCCAGGGTGAGGGCAGCCAAGAGGGCAGGGGAGGCTCTCTCAAAACAAGGTACATCAATAAATTAAAGTTTTACCCTCCAGTCTCATGGGGTGGCCGCTGTTGGGCAGCCCCACATTGTTTTCCTCTTGTTCAGAAGGCAGTCTCGTCCTTCTGTCAGGGCTTTGCAGGAGCTTGTAAAGGGTTTCATCAATATGTATTTTTTCCTGTCAAATGTCAGTGAAGGGACTGGGTGTGTGGTACAAATGGGAAGAAGAGAGAGTGGAATGTATCCTGGGAATTGGTTCCCATTGGGACTGCAAACTAGAATTCTTGATTGACATATAACATTGTGTGAGTTTAAGGTATACAATGTAATAATTTGATGCACAGATATGTTGCAAAATGATTAACACAATAATGTCAATTAACACCTGTATCACCTCATAACTACCATTTTTGTGTGCTCAGTGAGAACATTTAAGATTATTCTCTTAGCAATTTTCAAGTCTACAATACAGTATTGTTAACTATAGTTATCATGCTGTTCATTAAACCCCCAGAACTTATTTATCTTATAACTGGAAATTTGTAGCCTTTGAACAATATCTCCCCATTCTCCCCAACCCCTTGCCCCAGGAAACCATGGTTCTATTCTATTTCTATGAGTTTGACCTTTTTAGATTCCACATATAAGAGATCATAGAGTATTTGTCTTTTTCAGTCTGACTTATTTTACTTAGCATAATCCTCTCATTGTCCATCCATGTTGCTGCAAATAACAAGATTATTTTTCATTTTTTATTGCAGAATAATACTCCATTGTATATACATACACCATGTTTTCTTTATCCATTTGGCTGGCAATGGACACTTAGGTGTTTTCTATGTCTTGACTACTATGAACAAGGAAGTGCAGATATCTCTTTGAGATAGCGATTTCATTTCTTTCAGATATATACCCAGAAGTACAATTGCTGAATTATATGGTAGTTTTATTTTTAACTTTTTGAGGAACCTCCATACTGTTTTCCATAGTGGCTGCACCAGTTTACAGTCCCACCAATAGTGCACAAGGGTTCCCTTTTCTCTACATTCTTGCCAACGCTGTTCTTTCTTGTCTTTTTGAAGAACACTTTGAGCCATGTGGATTGGGGGGTTTCCTTTAACCAGAAAGCTAAGTGTCTGGGATTTTTTACATTTTGTTTGTTCTGTTGTAAGGAGAGAAAACAAAGCATGGTGAACTACATTTGGCTTTGGAAGCTTCTGCTCCCCCCTGACTCATATGTCCCACTTCATTGACTAGAGCAAGCCACATGGCTAAGCCTGAGAGAGGCCAATGGGTGCGGGGAGTAACCTCCTTTGCCAGAGAGGAGGCGGGACTACCTGTAACTAGGGGACATTGTAGCATAGGCATTCAAGCAAGTAATTACAGAACAGGAGAAGGAGCATGGATTCCTGCACAGTGCTAGGAAGGGAAAGGAGCTAACTGCCTGGAAGTCACAGGAAGTTTCACAGAGGAGATGACATATGAGTTGGGTCTTGAAGAATGTGTAAGAGTTCACCAGGCAGAGAAAACAGGAAACCTTTAGGTGGAGTGGAAAGGCAAATGGCAAAGCAGGAAACTGCAAAGGCCTGGTGTGCTCTTCAGTGGCTACAGCTCGAAGGTGGGGGGCGAGGTGGAGGCGCCAACTCTGGACTGATGCACTAGGCCAGGACATGGGGCGCTTTGAGTATCAAGCTAGGGTTTGGGGCTTTTCTCTGAGAGTGAGGAAGAGGCACTGAGGTTGCTGAGCTGGACGTTGGGATGCTTTTATCGTTAAGTGCAGAGAAGCAGCCAAAGAAAAGGGGGCCCTAAATCGGGGAGAATCCTCCGAAGAGGCAAGCTTTTGGCATCGGAGAACACAGGAACAATCTCCAGGGATCCGCCGTTAGGGAACGGGCCCAGCTTGCAGGCAGCCGCGGACAGGGGCGCAGCAGAGAGGGCTGTCCTGGGGGTGCTGAGCCCCTGAGACCCTCCTGACCCCGAGCCGCCCCCTGCTCCGGGAGAGAGGCCCCTCCCCGGTCTCCGGAGGCCTGGCGTGGCGGATATTTGTCTGTGATACGATTGTAATTTGGGCCCCTTTTGGCCGCAGTAAATTGTCCTGTTTGCACAGCGCCAGGCTGAAATAGCCCGGCGCGCGCGCCCCAGGAAATGAGCTCACGGCCGGCCTGGCCGCCGCGGAGAGCGCCCTGCAGCCGCCCCGGCGCTCCAGGCGCCCCCGCCGGCCCCGTGCGGGCGGAGCTGCTATTTTTTCATTTGACCGACTTAAACAGGTAATTTGAATTATGATCATGAAAAAGTGCCCCAAAGTGTTCCGTCTGCCACCGAAAGCTCAGAGCAAAGTGAGAGACTCTGTAATAGGGATTTGGGAGGCTGCAGCATCCTCTTTCGGGGGCCCGAGGCGGCGGCGGACCAAGGCTCAGTCTGAGATGCGCGTCTTGGGCCACCTCCGAAGAGGCAAGGAAGGAAGCCAAAACCGCGGTGACAAGTTAGATTTCATAAAAATGATTTCTCAATAGGACTCTGCAGCCACGGGAGAGGACATTTGAAGCACGGTTACACCCACCTTCCCAGCCCCTGCGTGCAACACAAGAGCTATTTTAATTCCTCTAGCTTCTGGCGGCGTTTCACCCCTACGCGTACACAGACTTGTCAGCCTTGTAATAATCGTGGCATATGTACAGTTCCGTGCTCCCTTTTCCACATACTTTTAATTTCTAAATAGTCTCTTGTTACACAGTGTTCCAATTTACCATTTTCCTAGTGGCATAGGACTTCTTTGGATGTATATTATTAATAATATGTGCTATCATTTATAGGGCCGTCCCCCTATGTTGCCCGAGAAGGTGTCTCCAGTTTTTCCCCATCATAAATAACATTGCAATAAATGTCTCTGTAGATAGAGAATTGTTCTCTCTTCCTGATGAATTATTTCCTTAGGATTAATTCCCAGGAGGAAGATTATTGGGCCAAAGGCTATGAACATTTTTATGTTACTTGGTATTATTGCCAAATTGCTTTCCGAAAAGGTTGTGTCTGATAATTTATGTTTTCAAAGGAGGAGCTAACCAAATGTATACACTGCACTTTCCTATCCACACACAAAGGCCATGGCCCTGGGGGTCAGAAGAGCCGGTCCCTGTGGGCAGCTCCAGGTGGGGGTAGAGGTACAGGTGGAAAGCGACACAGAGGGGGGCAGTGCTTCAAGAGCCCTCCTCTGTGTCAGTACTTTCTGGAAGGGCAGGTTTCCTGGATTTTGGACTTCTTCTCCTACCCTTTCTGTCCTCTCTGTCAGATGTTTAAACCTGCCACTCCCAAGCCCCCACCTTACTGTTCACTCTCAGAGTCCCTTCTGCCAGGGCCACCTTCTGTCCATGGGAGGAAGACTTGGGAGTATAAATGAGACTCTATGAAAGGCTTTTGGGTCCCCCCAACAACGCTGACATGGCCAACCCACCCAGAACTGCATCTTGCACAAAGTTGGGGCCACGTTGCCGGAGTGGCTGCTGAGGAGGAGCAATCAAGTGTCTTCCCTTAGCCCAGTCGTCTTGCTTCCTACAGTGTTGCCGGGAAAATAGCACAACAATCCATGATGTCAGCTGAGGTGACACTAAAACAATTATGGGAGAAAAGACATCAGCAAATTGAATGTTTGTGGTGTGGACAGGAGATACTTTGTCTTTAGTTGCGTCTCCCCTAGATCCAACATGGTACTGTGGGCTGAGGTAAGTGAGACCTCTCAGAGTTGCTGCCAGGGTGGCAGGTGTGACAACAAGCTCCCAGCCACATGCAGCATGGCCATGGCAATAAGAACAAACCCTGTAAGGGCCAGAGGAAGGAGCAGTCTGCCCTGGCTGGGGAGTCAGGAACACTTCATCGATAAAATGAATTTGGGTCCATCTTTCAAGAATGTGTAGGACTGTAAAACCTTGATGGGGAGACATCATTCCAGGCAGAAGACCAGCACAAGCCATGGTATGGAGGTAAAGGACAAGAGAAGGGCTTTCACACATTAAAACAACCCTTGAACATCTGACGACCTCTAAAATTCTTCAATATCATGACAACAAGCCTTCCCTCCCAGCTCATCCTGGGCAGCCGTGTGTCTTGTGCACAGAAAGGTCAGAGGCAAGCTCTCCACATTGATCAGCTGGTCCTGTGAACTGGGTGAGGGTAGCTGCCCCTCCATCCCGAGGCTTTCCCATTCCAGATGGGCCCCCAGAGCCAGACATCTGCACAAGACCCCAAGACCCCACAATAGAGCCCTGGTCACTAATGCCTGGTCCTATCCTGGGAGAGTCCAGATTGGGGGCTGAAGGAAGGAAGCTCTCTTCTGGGAGAGGCCTGCATTTAGTCCCAACTCTGCTCCCTACTGTTGTCTGTACCCAGGTGAGTGGCTAATAGCTCTGACCCTCAGTTTCCTGGTCTATAACATGGGGACAGTAATAATTGTGCCCAATATCCAGTCCCCCAGTTTGCCCTTGTCACTTTTTGTATTGTCTTCAGGAATACGAACTGCCCTTTGGGAAGTTCCTCTTGCTGCCCCACAGTATAGGGCCAAGGGGGCTCTAGAACACAACCAGGGTCTTGAGGCGGGGAGGGATGGGTGAAGCAATCAGCGTGTTTGTTTCACTGAGGCACCTGGGAGAACATGATGAGCAGTTCAATTTCTGAGGCCCGCTGACGCTCCCTGGGTCCTGTTTGCTCTAAGTCTCTCCTCCAGCCTTCCCCTCCATTCTGTGAGTGCCCCCTCGCCCTTCCCATAAATTCCCAGTTTGCTTAAGTCAGCTGGAATCGAGGTTTATGGCTTGCAGTCAAACAATTCCCCCAATTCAGCGCTTCTATCCAATTCACAGGATTGTCGTAGAGATTAAAGGTGAGTGCACATGACGGGCACATTGCAAGGGTGCTAGAGATGGCTGTTGTCACCATTATTATTCTCAGTTAATCTTCACAATAGCCCATGCATGAGGCAGGTGGCGTACCCACTGTCCACTTGTCAAATGAAGAAACAGAGGCTCAAAGAAATCAAGTGGCCCTCCTGAGTTTCTTTTCTAAATGGTAGAGCAGGGACTCCATCCCGGGTATGTGCGATTGCAATGTTCCTGAGCCATACACTGTCCCTCACCACCCTAGGGCTCCTTCTGTGCTGGTACCCCTCGCCAAAGCATCACCCATCAGCCAAAACCACACTGCCTTCCAGAATGCTGCTGCAGCTCAGGCATTGGCCCAGCAGAGCAGGGCAGGATCCAAGAACATTGTTCTGGGGAGGGGGAGGAGGCCATCCAAGCTCTCCACGTGAGCATCCTGCAGCCCAGGGCTTGTCCCTGCTGTCTCAGGTAAAACTTTGGAAACCTCAACCCCTAATTACCGCCTGGCACAGAGCTCCCAGTGGTTTCCGGGTGGCTTGTATTGACTCGCACAGTCTTCATAGGACATGGGTCTGGGCTAAATTTAAGCACCGTCACAGACAATTTAACAGTTTTCTGTGGGGGGGTAATTTAATGGTAAACCATAATTACCGATACAACTGATACCTTAATTCCCAAAACAATCTGTGGAGGTGTGTGGAATTCAAATCAGTCCAATTAGAATTCCATCTTCTCATAATAAAATACAGCATAATTGCTAATTGCCCCCCTGGCTCACAATATTTTAAGGCAGAAAGTTGGGTTTGTTTTTTAATATGACTTTTATTTTAAAGTGTTTGTTTTCACTTTTGGACCATTGCCCATGAGCGGGAAAAGATCCAGGTCTCTGCTCAGGGCTCCCATGGGATCTCAGTGCTGTTCCCCTGGGCAAGAGCAGAAGGCAGAGGAGAGGGGCGGCTATGCATGGGGCTCCACTCACGCCAGAGGGCCAGCTCTCAGGAAGACCAGGAGACTCTCTGTTGATATAAGCCACTTGATTTTTAGGCACTTTTGAGTTGACAAAGCATTCTGATAAGCACTAGAGTCACACATGCCGAGGCTGTAAGCCAGACCATAGGGTGTGGGTACACTAGTTAAGTGCCATATCATTCAGTAGTCTGATCTGTAAAACGGGTATAATAATTGACCTTCCTCGTGGGGTTGTTAGGAATATTGATGCAGTGCAGGTGCATAGTAAGCACTCCAGAAATGGTAGCTGTATTATATCACAGAATTCACTCATCTGTGCTTCATAACATATGGAGAAATGCATACATAGATACATACTGAACACTGTATGTGCCAGGCATGGTTTTAGGTGCTGGTTCTAGGTGTTGGGGAGAAAACAGCGGACATATTAGATCAATCCCCTGCCTTTGTGTAACTTCCATTCTAATGGGGAACAGATGATCATAAACAAGTGAAAATGTAAAGTATTTTACCCTTTCCTGAGTGATGGGCTCTGGTACATGTGGTGTGGTCAGGGAAGACCTCCCTGAGGAGGTGATATCTGAGTTTATCAATCCCTAGAAAGCTGAATTTACAGATGAGGAAACTAGGGCTCAAAGGCTAAACTGCGAACAGCTTGCCCATACCATAAACGTTCGGGAAAGATGAACTGGGAGGAATGATCTCAGAGGAGAGGAACTGGGCGGTCAGGCAGTGAAGCCACAGAGGAGGCATGAGGACCTGAGGGACTGTGGTCACCACTCTCGACCTTTGTCGGGAAGACACCCCCAGGATCACTAGGAGGTCACAGTGGAGGAGAAAGTGCTCAGGCAGTGGGGTCAGAGACACCTGGCTTCAGATCCTGGCCCTGGACCAACCTGCTGTGAGGCCTGAGCCAATTGCTTCACCTCTTCCAGGCAACATCTTCTCCCCTATGAAATGAGAAAAGAAGACGTGTCATAGGGTCATTGGCAACAGTTGTATGGGATCATGTGTCTCAAGAACTGGGTCTTCAAGATGTTCCAAGTCTGTTCCCCTACTGAAACTGAGACCCAGAGAGAGGAAGTGACTTGCCCAAGGTCACACAGCAAGTCGTGATGGAGAGGAGGCAGGTTGTGGTCCAGTGTCCTTCTCATCCTTCCTGACAGCCAGGAGGCAGCTTCTTCAGTGGCCAGGTAGAGGACCTGGCAGGACACTCACTGACAGGCAGCAGGCCAGAGAGGAAGTTTCAAAGGAGGGAGAGTGAATGTCAAAGAGGCACCCCATGTTGATGTGCACCTGAGTTAGTGCAATATTAGCCATCCTGATTTCAAATTCAGGCTTTCCTTTACTTTTAGCTGCTGGGCATGTTGGAGACACCAGGAAAAGCGGAGCTGTTTTCAGGGACTAGGGGAGGTTGGAGGGATGGCAGGGACTGGTCTGGAACAGAGACCTTTTGCTCCAGGACAACCCCCTTCTTCTGAGAAGCCCTCTGGATTCCCAGACAGGCTCTCCCCTCCCCATTTGACAAATCCCACTTCCCAGCTGAGATCCAAGGGGCCTCCAAGATTAAAAACCTGGTCACCCACTGGTTATGGGGCAAATGGCTCCTATTACAAGAGGGCTCCAGGGGCCTGGGAACCCAGCAAGGGGTGAACAGGCGCCTGCTGACACCGTCTTATCCAAGGCCAGGGCCATTCATGACCCACATGGAGGTGGGGGTCTGGGGGCCACCCGAGCTCCCTGCACCTCACAGTAATTACCACTCTTTGACTGGCCACTGCCCAGACCACCCCACAGATGGGAATCTGGGTCCAGGCCGAAGAGGGCTTGGCTTGCTGCTTAGGAGCTCCCCTTCCCACGACTAGGGCCTGGGGGAGGGGGTTTGGGGGATGGATTCAGACTTCTAGCAGCCTGTGGGAGAAGCAGTGAAATTCAAGGACAGAGTCCCTAGAAACGGGGGCTGACAGTCTGGGAAGGCTGTTGGGGTTTAATTCACATTTTTAGCCAACGGACCCCTTCTGCTCCCATGCCCTCAGAGGCCTTCTGGATGTAATTTTAGACTTCTGTATCCCTGAACTCATAACTTCTGTGATGGCAGATGTTACTGGCATACTGAACAAGCACAACTCCTAGTATCAACAAAATGCAACTTTATTTATGTCGCCTACTTTCCTTTAAATTTTCTTCGGTGAAAGTAATCTCCCGTTTCCGAATGAAAACTCGCGCAGGCTGGTGACTTTTCTGCACACTCTTAGGTACAAGAGAGTTCTGACATCACTTTAAGTTATGAACACCATCAGTTCAGACACTAGAATTTCTGGGTTCTATGCCATATTCCTGTAGTAAGAATTGTCTCTTCGAGTAAAAATAACTAAAGGAACAATAACTAACGTCTACATTTGTTTTCTGACACAATTGTCATTCTGCAAACTCTGACTGAGGGTCCATATGTGGTTGATACTGGCTGGGAAAGCTCCACAGATAAGAAGACAGCCTCGTCTGGCTGTGTGCAGACCTGCGCTCAGCCACCAACCACATAGTGGCCAGAACCCAGAACCTCAGTGATGTCCTGGATAAGAAGAAACCCATTTATATCTCTGTTTAGGCAGCAATCAAGAAGCATGGTGCTCTACAGTCTAGAGAACACTTCTAAAGACCACATCTCATTTAACCTTCAGCAGTACCCATTTTACTGATGGGGAAACCGAGCCTGAGAGAGGCTAACTAATGTGCCAGACAACTCTTGGGATCTAACCAAAGTCCTCAGCCCCAACTTTGAAGCTCTCTCTGCTTCAACCACCAGCAGCTTGTGCATTTAGGGCCACATTCTGACTCTCTCTTTTGTTCCTTACGTGGGAGAAGAGTGAGGCAGGGAATTTGTACTCCGAGAAATAACCAGGGAGGAAGGGCGGGCAGTCTAAATCCTTCCCTGTGATCAGCTTTAGAAAGCCGTCAGGCTCAGACCAGGAAAGCCGCAAAGCAAAAGGCAGCTTTTAACTCCAAAAGTTTGAGAAACCATGCAAGCCCTCGAGTGCTATATTATTGGTGAGCAGAAGAACTTCAGGAAAAATGAAGACCTGGAGTTATTAGGAGTGAAAACACTGTTCGGAAATTGTAGGGAGCAGCATGATCGCTGCCAGCAGCTCCTGGCTTACATTCATTCTCTCAGCCACCTCAACATTAGGGGAGATTTTCTTTTCCCAAGAGTTCAGGGAAAAAAAATTCCCAGAATAGATCCTTATTGGCTCTGCTACATCCCATGTCCCTCCCTAAACCAATCACTATAGCTGGGGCATTCGGGGACCTGACTGGCCAGTCCTGGGTCACATGACTGGTCTGATGCACGGCAAGCTGGAGTCAGCTCCTCCTGAACTACATGTACGGCTGTTAGGGAAAGGATGTTACCAGAAGGGGGACTGGGGGAATGGAAAATTAGAGAGGCAAGAGGGCTTTGTACAGATTAAGGATTTCTACTATATAAATTGGCAGTAGGAGCTAATGGATGCTTTTACACAGGATTCAGGGAGGTGAATCAGGCAAAAGTGAAATTGTTGCTTTCTCTGACTTTTAATGATTAGATGTCAATTAAATATACATTGAAATTGTTGTTTTTTGTGACTCTTAATCATTAGATGTCAATTAAACATACTTAGCAATATGGCATAATGATCAAGAGCGTAAGACCTGATTCTGTCACTTACCAGTGATTTTGAGGAAATTACTTAACAGTTCTCTATGATTCAGTTTCCTCATCTACAAAATGGGTGTAACAATAATAAGTGTTCCCAGGCTTTTTGTACAGATTGAGTGAACATATACATATAAGGCACTTAAAGCAGGGCTGGCCCAAGTATTTGCTTCAGTTCCCAAGATCAAGGCACCTTCAGCTCTGGCTGCACAGACCTTACCAGGTTGGCCTGGCAGGAGGAGCCAGCCTGAGCAGTGACCCAGTTGCCCGCTGCCCTCTGCAGCCTCTCGTGGCTGATAAACAGGAAGGTGGCAGAGCTGCTTGGGTGCCCATGCCACCCCCACAGCCCTGTGTCTGGCCCCAGCCCTTGTCTCTACTCGAGGCTGCGGTGAACCTGGATGGTGCTACTCTCAGTACAAACCACAATCCGTCACAAATTGCCCTGTGGTGAGTAACGAGCACATTTATAATTGATGAAACCAGGGGGCAAGAGCTCATTGCTGAGATGTTTAGTAAACAAAACCCTGGCCTTCGAGTGGGGTTAGGGATGCTTGAGAGAAAACAAGGAGACAGAAAAGGGGAGCAGCTCCCTCTGAGAGTACTTAAAAGGCCCCATCTGTCAGCTTTTGTTTTTATTATTAAACTTACTTTGAAAATTTTCAGTCCTACAGAAAAGTTGCAAGAATATTATAAACTGCCATAGACTTATCACCTAGAGTCACCCATTCTTACGTGTTGCCAGACTTGCTTTAGTTCTTTCTTGCTATTCATGTGTATATCTAATATAATAATATACATGTTGTAATTTTACTTTTGTTTTGCTGAACCATTTGAGAGTAGTTGCAGAGATCATGACTGCCCCCCTCCTAAACATTTCAAGCAAATTCTTTTCCATATCTTCAGGAGAATATTCAACATCAGAAAATTGAATATCAGCAGAATACTGTGATCTAATATATAGTACAGTCCATTTTCAAATCTCACTGATTGTCTAATATCATCCTTTATAACAGCCAGGTTTTTTTGTTTGTTTGTTTGTTTTCAATCCAGCCTGACAAACTCTTCAATAGTCAGGGTCTCAGGGAATTGGCTCCAGTGGCTGCCTGCCCCATTGGACCAGGACCCCACAGTCAGGTAAGAGGTATGAAGTCGTAGTCAGGTCAGAGAACAAAGCCAAGTGGGATGACAAGTGGGGCCCGACTTAAGAGCTGGCTAAGCCCTGGAAGCTTCTTCCAGAGGGTCCAGGTGAGCCTGGGGGAGGGGGTTCACACAAGTTCTCCAAGGTACTGGGAGCCCAAGGGAGACAGGAGGCTCCCACACCTCCTGTTACATCATCTAATCCCTGGGCCCAGATAGGTGGGGGCAGGAGAGCTGTGTTAGAGAGATGGGCAGACAGCCAACCTTTCAGGCACTGACACTGGCAGGAGAGAGACAACCTTGTCATCTGAATGTTAAGTGGCTAATTTGAGTATTCACTTAACAAGTGTTTATTACACCATTGCTAGGAATGGAGAACTATTCTAGGTGCTGGAGATAAAGCTGGATACAGCCCAGCCCTAGCCTCCTGGTGTTTTTGTGCTATTGAGAGATATGACAGTTTAGGTTGTTGTTATGAAAATAGTCACTCCTCTAGCCACCGACCTGCCCCCACCCACACATTCACATACCTGTTATGGCAGTGTGTGTATTCCTCCCCACTCCACTGGCATTGGACTTGGCCATGACACTTCTTTGGTCAATAAAATGTTTGCAGCATGTCATGCTGTGAAGTTCAGCTTGACTTTTAAGTTCCTGCCATTCTCTCTGAGAAGAACAGGCCCTGGAGTCACTGGTTCCAGGAGAATAAAGAAATGCTTGGAGCAGACCTGCGCCTGAGCCGCAGCCTGGAAGCACAGTGCCCTGGCTGATGTACAGGCTCATACATGAGAATAAATGCCTGTTGTTTTAAGCCCAAGTATTGGGGTGATTTGTTACGCAGCATTATTTCAGCAATAGCTGACTAAGATGGGCAGAGATGGAACAAAAACAAGCCAACTAGTAAATGGATGATGTCAGGTGGTCATAAGAACATGCAGACAAAAGCTGGACAAGGGGAAGAGAGTGGCAAGTGCTCTTGTAGATAGCGGGGCTGGGGAAGGCGGTCTGATAAGGGAGCAAGGATCTGACAGAAGTGGGGGAATGAGTAATGTGGTTATCTAGGGTAGGGAATTTCAGGCAGAGGAAACAGCAAGTGCAAAGGTCCCGAGGCAGGAATGAGCTTCATGTAGGAATAAGGCTATGTGACTGGAGAGGAAGGAGCCAGTCAGAGGCTTGGTGGGGGTGACAGGAGATGGCTCAGGAAGGGGGCTGGGGACAGATCCTGTGGAAAGGACATGGGATTTTATGCACATTGTCTCATATAACTTGTTTCTAGCTGTCTGCTGAAAGAGCCAGAGAACATGTGAAAAAGCAGAGTTGGCCTGTGGACGACCCTCCCCTCCCATGTTTGGGATCTGTGAGGACAGAACCAGTATAAGCCACAGTCAAGCCAGTGTCCTGGGGCCCTTCCCAGCCCTCATATTCCTGCTTTTCCTTATGGTCCCCGAATCCTTTATCTCTGTGTCTTTCCCCACCCTTACTTCTCTCGTACCTCTCCGTCACCCCCACTGCCTTCTCTGCCCCTGCCCCCGCAACTAGATCTCCAACATTCAGCTCTTACCTTTCTGCTCCTCTCAGTCAGCCCCATCTCATTTCTCAAGGTGAGGATGACTTCCAGCTCTCTCACCCATCCCTGTTGCTGGGACCCTGGGCATTACCTCACTGTCTAGACATGTCCCCCTGGTGGCCTGTGGTTCTCTCACACTGGACTTGGTTGAAGCTGAGCCCATCACTGAGGGGAGGGGCTCTCAGAGAACTGGCTGAAACCTAGGAGCTTCATAGACCCCTCCCGGAGTCCATTCAAGTTCACAGGTCAGCATTGGCTGGGCTACTGGCTTCATTTTTCTAAAATGCTGATTTCAAACATCACTCTTCAGCCCCTGCCTTGGCTGGCTGCTCTTCCCCATGGGATGAAGCAACCCTCCTCGGCTGGCACTAAAATGCTTCTCCAATTGGGTCTCAGTTTACCTTTGCTCCCAGGTATACCCTCCCCTGTAGCCTAGTGGGACCTCCACCCCCCTGCCCTGGCCTCAAGCACACTTTGCATCCAGGCTTTCGCCTTCCCTTGTGATCAACTGATATTTACTGAGGACTGCTATGTGCAAGGCACTGTCCGTGGGACCAAGGAGCAGGGGCACCCAGCAGACCCCTGTCTTCATAGAGTCTACAGTCCCCAGAGCCCCCTAGGGTGACTCGAACCTCCCTGCACTCCTCCTTCCTGCCCCGCCATCCATGCTGGGCCACTCAGGGCCTCAGTGACCAATGCGTCTCCTACCCCCAGGCTGTTGTTAGGCATATAAGCATATCTTGCTTTGTGTCTGATTATCCTTTTAGATGAAGATTTCGTTTTAAAAAAATTTGTAAAAGTAATATCTGCACCCTTTCCTTAAAAAAAAAAAAAAAGGAAGTGTCTTCAGCTGCTGGCCACTGTACCCCCTTCCCAGCAGAGAAGAGCAGACTTGCACCTTAATTTCCCCAGTGGCAGATGAGGCCAGCGTCGGGGACCCCACAGCAGTCTGGGCATGAGCTATGCTGCAAACAGCCGAATCAAAGCCTTTTCTGAGAGCAGGAATAGCCTTCCAGGGCTGGGGAAGAGAGAAGAGAGAACATAAGAGAATTGAGTTCTTGATGGAAACTGGGGAGCCCCACAGAAGGGAGACCCAGAGTCAGGGAATTCCAAGAGAGCGTGTTCCCATGCAGCGGCCTGACAGGACACCAGGAAACCGTGACCTGCCGATTGCATGACTGCAGCCTCTCTGAGATGCCGTGTTTCCCCACGAGAAGGGGCATCGCCACACTTCCTAGGGAGCAGCAAGTGCCACAAAAGCCCTTCGTAAACTGTGACATCGAACACAAATATGAGGGCGGGCTGCTTTCCTGAGCAAGGGTCTGGTTCGTGTGCCACATCCTGCACTGGGTCCTGAGCCACTTGAGGACAAGGACCACATTTATATATATGTCTTCTCTGTGTGCCCTAGTGCCTGGCACTGGGCAGACGGGAACACAAATGCATCCGTTATGCACCTGCTGTGTATTAGACCCCTACAGGGGTCCCACACGTATGGCTGGGAGGAGCCTCAGAGCTCAGACCCACCCTCTACACTGATGGGAAAATCAAGGCTTACAAAGGTGACTCGACACCCCCAAGCAATAACAGAGCCAGCACTCAAGCCCTGAGGAATGAGTGAGTGGGCGGGGCTGGGGGGTTGGGGGGGATGAATGAACTGAAATGGGGCAGCAGTCAGTGTGAACTATGGTGAGTCTCAACCTTGACTCTGGCTAGTGGCCCTGTTAGTATTGCTGTCTCTCTGGGGGCTCTTAGGAATCTCCAAGGAGCCCCCTGACATGCAGGGCCCAGGTGTGGCCGTGTGCCGGCGGCCTTTGCCGTGGGCTGCCCAGCTTTGCCACCCTGGCCCAGGAGCGCTACTTCCAGCTACTCTGGCCCAATTTCTTACAGGCTGCTCTGCAGTGGCAGCGTCCCAGCACCGCTATAAATAGCATCTCTCCTGGGCTCCAGACGGCCAGTTGGCAAACACTGTAATTTGCTGAAAAGTTTGGAATGTGTCTAAAAATGAAGAAGGCAAATGAGACCAGCCTTGAGGGGGTGCAGCCGACATATCCATTTCAGAGAAGGCCCGAGCCACTGTCCTGCTCCTCGCCAGCGCCTTTACAAGGGCGCTGCAGGCCCGGTTTCAGCGAGAGGGAGCAAATGTGTGGGTCTCAGAAGTAAATATTATCATTTCCCCAGAAAGAGGCCACCTCCTGTATTAGCCTCACCTCTGATCTTCCTGTCCCAAGAAGGAGAGAAGCTGCTGCCCCTGGGAGGGGGCTGCCACTGCTTACTTAACCCTTTCTTGGACTGTGCTCACCAAATCAAAGGATCTGGTGAGCACATAAGGATGGTGAGAGCCAAATAATTTCATACAACTTCCCCAGTTTGCAAGTGAGGAAATGATTTGACAAAAACCAGACAGAAAGTTCCTTCAGAACTAGATTTAGGTCAAGGTCCCTGGGTTCCCAGTTGAGTGTCAGCCAAGTCTTAGACTCCCAGCCTCCTGGGAGGGGTCCCCTCTCATAGGGATGGGGGAAGGGTGCCGTGACTCTGTGAGTGTTGACATGGAGAAGGCAATGAACCTTGCTGATGCTCTGGTCTGATCCTTACTGGCCCCAGAGGTAGACTCATCCTCTCCCACAAACCAGAAAAGTCTGAAGAAGAACTCACTGCTCTGCCCCCGAGCCAGGACCAGGGCTTTCCCCCACTTCAGGTAGAGCTCACTGATTAAAAAGCCATCCTTTTTTACCGTGGCTGATGTGGCTCAGTGGACTGAGTGCCAGCCTGTCTGTGAACCAAAGGGTTGCTGGTTTGATTCCTGGTCAGGGCACATGCCTGGGTTGTAGGCCAGGTCCTCAGTTGGAGGCACGCAAGAAGCAACCAGTTGATGTATCTCTCACACATTGATGTTTCTCTCCCTTTCTCTCTTCCTTCCTTCCCCTCTCTCTAAAAATAAATGAATAAAATATATTTTTTTAAAGTCATCTTTTGTTATTTTTTGTGCTATCTTCCAGGGTTTGATTTTTCTCTAAAGGAAGAACCAGAGCATTGAAAACAGTAGTAGACTGGGAATCAGGAATTCTGAGATGGAACCCCAGATCCTGCACTATCTCACTATATGACCTTGAGCAAGACACTTCCCTTCAAAGAGCCTCAGTTTACCCATATGTAAAACTATTATGACAACAAAAGCTTCCATTTACAGAGGATATAAACTTGTGCTTTATGTATATTTGTTCTCTTTATCCTCATAACAACCAAATTACAAGATATATTTTTATCCCACATTACAGATGAAGAAGTTGAGGCAGAGAGAATTGATAAGTTGTCCAAGATGGCACCATTTTTTTAAAAAGCTTGTAACCTACTGCACGAGATATTCCGAAGTCCCTTTCAGCTCTAATAATTCTGCTTTGGGTCGCTCCAAACACAATAGGAACTAGTAATAGCTCAGTTGGCAGGTCCCAGCTCTTGTCTGCCAAGAGGCAGTGTTTGAGGCAGGGCCAGGCAGGGAGCAGGGACAGTTCACATCCATGGAGAGGCTGTTCGTGAAGAACCAGCCAGGATGCCCTGGTCTTGGTCCATCAGCTTTGGCCGAATCTCTCTTGGCAGAAGGCACCTACCTTCCTGAGGGTCCACCAGCCTGGAATTGTGGCTGAAAAGCGACATCTAGTGGCCAGTTTTAGAACTCTATGCTTCATTTCCTGGGGCAGCCCTAGAGGACAATGAAGAATGGGGGGAAATATTACATTATAAATATTATAGACTAGGATGGTCATCTAAATTATTTACAGAGTTTTTAAAAACAAAGGCACCAGGGCCTCAACCCAAACCTAGAGAATAAGAACTCAAGAAGAAGGAGGGGAGAGTCTGTCTTTTAGGCCCAGGTGATTCTATTGCAGCCTAGCTGAGAACCCCAAGAAGAGATGGCTTTTGGTGCGGGGTACCTGTGCTGGTTATAAGAACTCAGTTGTAGCATCTTCAACTAGTGTTTCAATTCTGTCTGAGCTACAAGAACTTTCTAGGCAACCAACAAAACTAAATCCATTAGGCATTATTTACAAAAGGAAATCTAGCAGCACCTTAAATTTGATTGGTGCTTTATTAGAAATAAATGATAGCTGGTAGGAAAAATGTTAATATGGAAATGGAATCATCATGTTAGATCAATGTCAATAATATTTAGTCCGTAGGTAGAGAATACAAAGGTCAGTCTCTCTCTCTCTCTCTCTCTCTCTCTCTCTCTCTCTCTCTCTAATACAGTGATTCTCAACTGCAGTCGATTTGGCCTCCCAGGGGGCATTTGCAATGTCTGAAGACATTTTGGTTGTCACAACAGGGGAGTGTTGACGTCTAGTGAGCAGAGGCTAGGGATGCTGTTGAATATCTTATAATGCACAGGACAGACCCCCCCACGAAAAGAATGATCCAATCCAAAATGTCAATAGTGCTGAGGCTTAGAGCTCTCCTATCTTTAGGCCTCCTGAGGGTAGGGACTCTGACTCCTGCATCCTCCCCACCAGGACCTGGCAAGGGGTAGGTTCCCAGTCCACACTGAATGACAAGAGTGCAGGGAGAGTTACTAGGAAGAAAAATATTTGGTGGGGACACATTTGAAAACCTCCCTAACCTGCACACAGTTCTGGGTGCATTTCTACATGACACCAACTTCCTAAAGCTGAAAAATCTCATTCTCCAGCTGGGCGGTGCCCATCTAGATCAAATGCCACCCGGGAAATGGGGTAGAGCCGAATGGCAAGGAGAGTTCAGCCCCAGGATGAAACGGATTGAATCTCAGGTCTTCCAAGCTGTGCAACCCTGGGCAAGTCACATGACTTCTCTGTGTTTTATTCTTCCTCTGTACAGTGAGGCTCACACACATCCTCCCAGGTTGTTGTGAGGGTTAAATGGCATCATGTGCATAAAATGCTTAGCCTAGAGCTTGGCCCTGTAAGTGCTCGTTAAATGTTAGCTATTATTGGTATTACTACTGTTCATGTCTGGACTTGGTTGTGTGCAGCTGCACCACTGCCAGAGACAAGCTATCACCCACGTGGTACTTGAGCGTGAGTAGTAATGAAGCATAACTAACGGATGCAGATAGAAGCAGAGGATCCTAGGCCCACTGACCCTGAACCTTCGAGGGAGGGGCCTGAGAATGTACAATGATAGTGAACTCCCAGGTAAATTTGGGCAACCTGGCTTTAATAGAAAGACTTTGGAGTTAAGCCACCTGAGTTCAAATCCAGACTCTGCCACTGACTGACTGGGTGATCTTGGGCAAGTTATTTAGCTTCTCTGTGCCTCAGTTTCCCCACCTGTTAGAAACCTGCCCAGCACTACTCTAGCATCCAGTAGGAGTCAACAAATGGCAGCTCCTCCCCAACCCTTCGCTAGCTCTATAATTGGTGATTTTCACCTTCATCATCCATACAAAACCTGTTTCCTGGCCCCTGCATTTCCCTCAGATTCATCCTTTTTCTTAGCCCCCACTGGTATGAGATGAGGACATTTGTCACCCACTGACCACCTCACAGGTTTCCCCAACTCCTTACCCACTTCCTCGGGGAGTCCTTCAAACAGCAGCAACAACAGAACCCACACTGTGGTTTACAGTTTTGAAAGCATTTTTCCTAATTGATTTTTCCCAATCATCCTGCATTGTCGTCATGACCTCACTTAACCGAATAAACCTCTAAGAAATGTCACCAGTACCACTGGTGCTGCTGTGGTAGCAGTCCACAGCCTTTCAATCTGAGCCACTCATGTTCTGAGCTACATGCAAACCTAAGGCCACTCAGAGTCAAGCTCTATGCTCCTGCCCATCAGAAACACGCCTCTGTGCCCCAGGCCTCGAGACTCCCCTATTACGCCCTCTCCCCCTGGCCACACAATGCCCAGGTACCAGCAGGAAGAAGCAGCAAAGTTTCAAGATTTCATTTGTAATTCTTTGCAGATGAAATGTCAGAAATATTGGAAAGACAGAGTCATAAATCTGATCCTAATACAGCATAGAGCTTATTAATGAAGAATAAATCACCAAGGGACCTTCCCTGGAGGGCTCCGCCGGGGCCCGAGGGGACGATGGCATATTTATGTGCAAGTGGATCAGGTCTTTTACTTTCTCAGATATATGGCCAAGGCAGATTTGTCAGGGCAGTAGCCTTAACATCAACCAATTATATTTTTTTTAGTGAAATTAATCTATTCTATAGAAATCTCCTAAGCATTTATTGGATTAGGCCCACATCCAAATGTAGAAAATTAGACACACACACACACACACACACACACACACACACACACACACACACCACTGTGGGACACTGGCAGGCTCAGAAACAGAACAGCTATACACCCTCCCCCAAGATGCTCCCTGACTAAAAAGTTCAGGTGAAAGGGGCTGGAGGGGCCCGCCTTCACTGCCCAGGTGGGTCAACTGAGGCACAGAAAGGCAACAACCTTTCAGTCACCTAGATGGCTATGGTTGATGTGAGACAAGAACCCTAGACTCTTTTTCCCACCCCTCAAAAATATCCACGCCCTAATCCCCTGATCGTCCTAACATAACTATGTTACCTTACCCAGCAAAAGAGACTTCCCAGGTGTGATTACATGAACGATACTGGGGAGATTATCCTCGATGGGTCCAATATAATCAAAAGGGTCCTTAGAAAGGAAAGAGGGAGGGAGGCAGGAGAGCCAGGGGAGGAGAAGCAAGGACAGAATGAAGGCCAGAATGATGTGGGGGGTTCCTCGGCCAAGGACTGCGGCGGCCTCTGGAAGTGGGAAACAGTGAGGAGATATGTCCTCCCTCAGAGGCTCCAGGAGGAAGCCTGGCTCACACCTTGATCTGGGGACTGTTTACCTTCACACTGTAAGATATTTGTGTTGCTTAAAGACACTAGACTTGTAGTTTGTTATAGCAGCAAGAGGAGACTAACACAGTTTTAGAGAGAAGCTTCGTCACAGGAACCGCACCAGCAGTGTCTGCAAACAGTACAAGAGAGGGACCCCTACCCCAGGTCACCGCAGATCATCCCCGGTGTCAGGGACCTCCTCCCATCCAGAGGCCGCTGGGCATCACCTCCCGCCTGCTCTTCCCTTGGTGGTGACTCACCCTTTCTTGCTGGCTGCCATAGGGTCTCCTCCCATTTCCTTGTTCCCTCCTCTGCAGCTTTTCTGCAGCCTGACCCACCGCAGTCTTGGGAGAGGCAGTCACGCCCCAGCAAGGTGAGCGCTATGCCCTCCCCTCTCCCTCCCACTCCGCTCAAGGATTTTCTTACCTCTGAGAAGCTAAGGAGACCGTGACCTTGTCCAAGGCATGACCCCTGCAGCTGCTCCTGTTCTCAGCCGTCACCCCCACCAACCCTCATGGCCTCAGAACCAAAGAGCAAGCTGTCCCTTCTCTGTGCCACTTGGGGGGCCTGTTCCAGTCTGGATTCCTCTCTCCATCCCACAGGAAGCGGCCGGGAGACAGACCCAACCAGGGGGGTGGAGGGGAGGTGAAGAGTGGTGAAAAAGAGGCCAGGAGGGGCTGCTGTTCTCAAAGCCTGGCCAGTGGCCTGCCTAGCCTGGCTGGTGGCTTATTAAAGTGTGTGTTCCTGACACAGCACAAATGCCACCTTGACAGGGCAGAGTCTTGAAGGGGAGCCCAGGAATCTGCAGTTTAACACGCTCCTGGGTTGTGTCTGACTACACGGAAATTATGGGTGGAAAATATGGCCGTGATGCCAGCCCTCCTGGCTGAACCTTCTTAGTTCGGCTGGGAGTTATTTAACCGCCCCAAGCCCCAGTGTCTCTTCCATAAAGTGGGGGGCTCTGGTATGCATGTGACAGAAGTTAGGAGGATTAATGTAAATACATACATTACATTGTGGATGCTCTGACCATATCCCCTGGGACCCCATCATCTTGGAGCCCAAGGGAACTTCTGGCTGTCTGAGGGCCAGAGAATGAATGTCCCCATCCCAGTCAGCAGGCTCACCAATGACAGGATGGAGCTGGTGTATAAATGCCCTAGCTCTCTCAGCCTTCGGGCTGGACCACGCTGAGGTGTGGGTCCCAGGCTGGTCCCCTGAGTCCCCCAGCGAGATTAAGTCCCACTCACCCACAGGGTAACTTGCCTAATGACAATGCCCTTTGCAAATTGCCTTCCCTACCTCGCTTTCCCGCTCTCCTCCTGGAGTTTATGGTGAGCAACTCTCAAATAAACAATGTGCCCTAGAAGCCTCCTCTCGGGCCGGCTTCTGGAGGACCCCCCGTGAAGATGAGCCCCAGCGCAGGTCTGGCAGCCAAGAAGTGACTCCTCTTGGCTCTCAGTGTGGAAACTAAGTTAGCCCAGACCAGGCCGAGTCACCACAGGACACTGCATAGTGCTGTGGCCTGGAGGGGAGGGTCATCATGGTCCCAGGGGAGCCAGCTGACCCTTTCCTTTCCTAGATTCTCAATATCTGCAAGCTGGGAGCTCTATTACCAACTCCAATAAACTCATCTCCCCTGATCCCAAATCCCTCAAGTCTGAAATCACCCCAAACCACTCTTGTCTCTAACCCAATCCTTTTCTGGTTTCTCCAACAGAGCAAACACTCCTTAGAGATGCCTCACATGTAAATCTTGCCTCTGCCATGCCCAGCCCCAGCTGCCTGGGCCCCTGCCACATGAATTCTAGCCCCCAGGGGCATTGAAGTCACCTCCCAGAGAAATCCCTATGATTTCATCTTCTATTTAATCTTTATTTCTCCTCATACTTTTTAGAACTTCAAATAATTTCTCATTTGTGGCAACTAGGAAGCCATAAATCGCCCCTTTATGTCTGAGGAAAATCAATTGTTATTTGACACTTTACCTTAATATTCCTGACTTCCTTCAACTGTAATAAAGCTTCCATCTGCCTTTTATTTTACAGGCAATTAGTAAGTCACCTTTTAAAAATTTTTCCACATTTTCTATCAAATGAATGCCAGGATCGAAAGGGGAGAGCTGTTTTATGGGATTGAACTCACTGAGTAGAAGGGGTTTATCTGTAGCCTTCATGGTACCAACACTCATTACTGGGTTTTATTGATTTGGGGGCTTTTTAACCCTTAGCAATAATACAGGTGTCACCTGCCAGCAGCACTGGAGAGGGGGCGGGGATGCTGGGAGGGGCAGGGAGAAACCGGCTCCATTCTGAGCTCTGGGCCTACACTGGAAAGGCAGAAAAATGAGTTCTAACCCTTTGAAATGTGATCATTCCTGGCCCAACCACACTCTCAGAGCTAAATCACAGCCCAGACACCCTCTTTTTTCCTACTTTGGGTTTTTTTCCCTCAAATTACCCAGGAGAATGTGACATTGTTGCCCTCCCCACCACCACCACCCAAACACACACACACACACACACACACACACAGAGGGTCAAAGGAAAGCGAACTGTTCTTGGGGGTCCAAGGGCCTGGGTGTGGGTCCTGGGTCTACCTCCTTGAGCCCTGGGACCTTGGGCAGGTAAGTGAAGAAAGAGCTGAGGCTCAATTTTCCCAGCTGCAAAGTGGAGAGAAGAATCTCCCTCCATCCCCCTCACAAGGCTGCTGGTGTCTACCCACTGGACCCCATTTGTGAGAAATGCTTAGAAGACCATCTTTTTTTCTAAAGATTTTATTTATTTTTAGAGAGAGGGACAGGGAGGGAGAAAGAGGAGAGAAACATCAACGTGAGAGAGAAAAACATCAGTTGGCTGCCTCCAGCACACCCCCAGTGGGGGAACAGGCTTGCAACCCAGGCACGTGTCCTGACCAGAAATCTCACCAGTGACCTTTTGCCTTGAAGGACAGTACCCAACCAACTGAACCATGCTGGCCAGGGCTAGAAGACCATCTTAAGAAACTACTTGGTGAACTTACAAGAACTAGGGTTACGAGTAGAAATCTCAGTCCACAAACTCCAGAATGACACCTCCCTTGTTTTTCTAGAATACATCCCAATCTGTCCTGCACCTCCATTCTACAGAGCTAGTGGAACTTTGACCCCAGCCTTTCCCCAGCAGCCTCCCCACCTCATCCACTGCACCCCTTCCTACAGGCCACCATCTGACCCCCAAAGCCTGGGATACCTTCCTTTGTCCTGACAGGAGGGCTGGGAGCTTTCAAGCTGTCAGCAGGAGATGGGAGTCCAGTAGCTGAGGACAGAGTCCAAGGTGAAAAAGACAAGGTGGAAAAACTTCCCCATACGTCCGCGATGAAACAAATACAGGAAATGTTCTTGGTAGAATCTGGGTGGCAGGTATATGGTGCTCACGCTAAAGTTCTTTCAACATTTCTGTATGCTGAAATTTTCCATTAAACTCTTGGAGGGGGAGGAAAAACTCAATCCGGGGCAAATTTCCTTGGTGGGAGATAGGAACTAGCATGAGCAGAGGAGGAGGAAGGCAGGGGGCCTTCTGCATCCAGAGGAAGCAGCTTATGGGCACTGCTATATTATTTGTGGGCCCAGTGCAAAATGAAAATGTGGGGTCCCTTCTTCATACGTTATTAAGAATAGCAAGATGGCAACAGCAGACAGCAGGCATTAAACTAAGTGCCAGGGCCTTTGAAGGGGGGGCCCTATAGGTCTGCACAGGTCATCCACCCACGAAGCCAGCCCTATCTGTTTGGATGAGAGGTCTGTTTTGACCAACCCCTTCCCACCCATCTCTCCATGTCTGATCTTAAAAAAAAAAAAATTCCCACCTCTGAACCTAGCATCTTATGCAAGTGAACAATAAGGTGGGTAGGTTGGGACCTTTTCTAATAATAATGAGTTAATTAATGCTCGTGTAGCCCTCGCCATGCGCTAGGTACTGATTCAGCACTTGACATTGTATTAACTCATTTAATCCTCCCAACAATCTTATGAGGTAGGACTATTATTATTCCCGCTTCACAGATGAGAAAACTAAGGCGAAGGCAAGGGAAGTCTTGCCTAAGTTCTCAACGCTGATAAGTAGTAGAGACAGTCTCAGGCAGTCTAGACCCAGAGTTGTGCTTTGAATCATTGCACTCTGCTGCCTCTCTGAAAAGGAAGTCAGGAAAAACCTGACAGTGACAGCCCCTTGGCTGGAATGTTTGCTTGTCCCTGGAGGGCAGTCTTCTCAGAATTTCTAGGTCAGAGCTTCTCAACTACTATGTCAACGCATATCACCTTGAAGAATGTCATAGTTATCATATTACTAGTTTTAAAGTAGCAAAATCTGGGAATGATTGAACTTTTTAAAATATCAGGGCAGATTCAAGTAGTGTCGCTCTCACTCATTTGCCTTGCAATTGGCTTTCCTGACTACAGCAGAAAGGGCTTCAGGAACAGCCAACTCCAGAGTGCTGCACCGTCCCGAGGTAGATTCTCAAGGGAGTGGGTGACACCAATGAACATCATCACAAGGTTTGACAAGGCAGGAGAAGCAACATCTACAGCTCTAACTTTATTAATATAGGAATGGGTGAGTCCTGAATTTTTTTAAAAGCAATGCTATTTCACGGGCTCCCTCTCTCAACACAGCTGCCCCAAGGACACCACTGACACCTTGTGGCCAGGAGTAGAATTGCAGGTCTAGTGTCTGCAAGGGACCAGACAGGATCTTAGCATCTGCAGGCCTGGGAGAGGAACTATATCTCCAACTGCAATAATCACATCTCCCCTAACTCCAAATCTCTCAGTCTGAAATTGCCCCCAACCACTACCTTCTTTAACCCCCAACATCCTTTTGTAGTTCCTTAAACACAAAGCAAACACAGTTGTTTCCATTCTTCAGAGACACCTTGCCTCTAAATTTTGAAGCCACAATGCCAAAGAATCCTAAGTGCAGTCATTGCAGGAAACAGATCAGTTGTGTTTGGGTAAGTCAGGAAGAGCCCCTGCGGAGAAGGCCCTTGAGGATGGGTAGGAGTTGACCAAGGAGACAATAGGGGTAAGACACCGGAGGAAGAGGGGACAGAGCTTAAATTGGGCTTTGTGAGACAAGGACACAAAGCATGTTTTGTACCAGAATGCACTCTGTATTACTCCTTTTTATCCTCACAAATAACCTTCCCAGGGAGTTATTATTGCTCATATTTAAGATAAGGGAATTATGATTCAGGATGGTAAATTCATCTGCCCAAAATGGTCAGACATGTAAATGGCAGGGCTAGTGTGTCTGATGTGAGTTGTGGGGGATTTGAGCTGAAACAGATGAGGAAAAACTAGATCACCCAGGAAAAACAATGAAGGTACAGAATAGCTTTCAAGTGCCCTCATTGTCCTTGGCACTGAAGCCTTCCCCATCCTCAGAGGCACTGTCAGGTTGGATGAGAGTCCCACTAAGGCCGCTGGCACTGGCTGACTGTGCTTCCCTACAAGACAGAGTGGGCCACAGAGACTTAGATTTACAACAGCCATGGCCTTCATGACTTAATGGTCAGGAGTTAAGCCATTTCATCTCATCACATAGTTTTACCTAGAAATAGCTGCAAACCTTCACTCCAGGATGACTTCCAGTCATGAGAAGATGACCTGTGTATCTCCTAAATCATATTAATATGCAGGGCAGCAGGCCTGTGCTTCCTTCCTTCCCTCTGTAGCATCTTTCACCATCTGCCAGTCTCTTCCTTCTGTAATGCAGAAGAACGCAGAGCAGGGGCAGGAAGGTCATTCCAGTGTGGCCCCATCTGCCCACCCAGACAGCTCGGTAAACTGTCAAGGAGCAGCAGATTGGCTTGGCCTCACCTCCTATCTCTGAGAATTAACATAAATACCTTCCTTTCCTCTCTCTCCCTCCTTCCATGTCTTCTTCCCTCTACCGCCTCCACACTCCTCATCTTTTAGGACCTCTCTGGGATGGGACTGCCTTTCTGAGCAGTTCAGATGAAGATATGACCTCTTCCTCCCAGGTGACTCAATCATTAAATTAGACCCTCCAGAAGACCTGTGTGTAAGGGGGTTCCCTGTGCTCGCCGCAGCCTTCCTCCCAAGTACAAGTGGGGGAACTCCTCTCCACACCTGCCTAGGTGTCCAGGGACTTGCTTCATGGTTCTAGGTCCAGGCAATGGATGGAGACAGAGCAAACATCCCATCCTGGGTGCAGATCTGGTACAGGCTGGGTGATCCAATAACAGGGTCTTGGGCACAGGCTGTGGGACAGTCTCAGCATGGGCATTGGCTGATGATGACTCTGGCAGTGTCCTCGCTGGTTCTTCCCGCCACCCACTCACCATCTCTTCCTGACTCACGGAGGGGCTTTGTGAACCACTTCCCCAGATCCGTGCTTAAATCCAAAACCTCACCAGCACCTCCTTTGCTTACTCCTCCTCCCCTCATCCTCCCCTGGGGTCCTGCCCTACACCCTCTTGGCCCTTCACAAGAAAAAATATTTCTTCACTTTTCTTTCACAATATAGCTTGATGGTCTGTTAAAAGCCAAATGCAAACCATTTGCAACAGACAGCTGCACTTTTCTGAAAGCTGTTTCTTCTTTCTGTTCTGGGTGAATGCTTATTTCTTCCTTTTGTTCCAAATCATTGGTTTGAATCCTGGCTTCCTTTCCATCACTGTTGGTTCCCTGTATATTTTTCTTTATTTCACTTTGTATAACCTTTACTTCTTACTTTATTTTGTGGCTATACTCAATCATTTCTTTGAACATCCTGATCACTAATGTTTTGAACTCTACTTCTGATAGGTTGGCTATCTGCATTTCATTTAGTTCTTTTTCTGGTGGTTTTGTTATGTTCTCTCATTTGGGCCATATTTCTTTGCCTCCTCAATTTGGCAGCCTCCCTGTGTTTGTTTCTGTGTATTGGGTAGAACTGCTTTGACTCTGTCTTGGAAGTGTGGCCTAATGTAGTAGGTGTCCTTTAGGGTCCAGTGGCACAGCCTCCCCTATCACCCAAGCTGGGTACTAGAGGTGTGCCCTTCATGTGGGCTGAGTACACCCTCCTCTTGTAGTTGAGCCTTGGTTGCTGTTGTCAGACTAATAGAAGAGATTTACCCAGGCCAGTCAGCTTCAAGGACTGGCTGTAACTACTTACCACCAACCTCCACCCTCTGTGGAGGAACAGCTGTACAGGGGCAGGGTGGTGGTGCTCCAATGTTGTCTGTAGCTGTCCACTGGGTGTGCTGGCCCTGAGGTTTCCTGGGTGGTGCAGGCGCCAAGGTCAGTGCCCACCTTTGTTTTGCCTGGGGAACCCTGCCTGAACTATAAAGCAATCTGATATGGCTGCTGCTTGTGCTGGGCTTGGAGATTCCCAGATGAAAGCAAGTTGCGAATCTAAGGTGGCTTCGGTAGTGCCGGTTTTGAGCTCACTGAGGCCAGCTGTTGCTTGTTTGAGAGGGTTTAGGAAGTTGTGAAGCACAAGCTAAGACCAGCCATTCATATGGAAAAGCAGTCTGGGTCTGTAAGTTGGGTGGGGTGGAGTCTTCAAACCCTCCCCAGGAAGTGAGAGGCAGTTGTACCCTGCCCTGCTGGAGTTATGCCCTCCACTCATCCTCCACCCCCAGAATAAGCAGTAAATAGCAGAAAGAAATGGAAAACAGGCCAGTGTCCACACTGGAAGAGAGGATGGCTCCTGACAGCCCAGAGGGAGCACCACCTCAGAAGTATTATTAACACACTAGCCGCCTTGTACCAACATTGGTTACAATTTTACCTTTATAAGGAGCCTTCTTACACCTTGTCTCTTTCACAGCCAACATGCGAGATTAAGATTAGCATTATAAATAATAGCCACCATTTAAAAAACACCAGCTATGTGCTGGGTGCTTTCCATATGTTATTCTATGTAATCCTCACACCGATCCTGAAAGATAATCACTATTATCCCTACTTCACAGGTAGGGCTCTGAGAGGTCAGACTGCCCAAGGTCATGCAGCTAAAACGTACCAAGATGGGGCTAGAGTCCAGGTGGGCAGTGGCTCTGGTAGACTAGGTAAGTGCTTTCCACTGATTTCTGGGAATTTGCGCAGATGCACATAGGGCTGTAGTGCTGGATCTGCCAGCAGAGGGCGCACCGAGGCCTTGGGGCCCTGGAGTTCGCGGACTAGCCAGAAAGGCGGTCTTGCCTTCAGCGCCTGTAGCCTGGACCCTTTGAACCGTGGCTCCTTTCTCGGAGGCTGCTCTGCAGCCAAAATCTGTGGGCGAGTGGGGGCCAAACTGCCAGGCTGCTGCAAATAACCGGAGGTGCTTTTCCTAATGCCCACGTCTTGGGTTCTGGTCCCAGTCGGTCACTGAATGGCTCTGTTCGTCAGTGCCTGTTTTCCCATCTTTGAAACTGCAGGGTTAGCATGCCCAGACTCCTGAATCTCTGGAGGCGTTGTGGGGTGGAGGGAAGAGGGGAGTCGTCCCTGTCATTTCAGAGAACCCAACGGAAGGGGCACATCTGGCTCCTTGGACCCTCCCAGCATTAGCTCTCCTTTGCTTTCCAGCAAACCTTCCCTCTACACAACTTGCTTTGTTCCTGTTTCCCATTGCCCTGATTAGGATGCTCTCTTCGCATTCTTGCTTTGTTCTTTCCCATCCCTCCTGACTCACACACCCACCACCTCATGCGCTTTCCTCCCTCCTATGAGGCCCCTGAGAACCATCCCTCCTGACAGCCCTGCTCCAGCCCCTCCCTCCCTACCTGGGCCTCCCCGGGAGACATCTCCACGCTGAACACAGTCCACAGCACCCTTCCCCACTCCCTTGGCTCAGTCATTCTCTTCCTGGAGAGCTTGCTGAGCCAACCCAAGGGAGCCGCTGCAGGTGGTTCCAGGCCAAGGGCCTCTTCCTGATCTCCTAGGTGGGTGTTTAGTGTCTATTTGTAGATTGACAAGAGTCTTACATTTATAACCCTTTCTCTGGATAGCCAGCTCCTGAGGTACATGGAGAAGGAGCTCAATAAATACACATTAAATAAAAGATCAAGACACTTTCTATTCTTCCTAAAATGGAGCACATTTCTTCTCAAAGTGACACTTCTCATCCCCTGCCATCCTTTTTCCAGACTGTCCCCACTTCTGATTGCCCTCTCCCCTGTCCTCCATGCAGCCATGCCAGGCTCACACTGTCAAGTCCTCCAAGATGACTTCCGTGGCCACTCCAGCCCTGATTGACCTTCCAGGCTGCAAATTCCTATGGATGCCCAATGGTTTAGTACTAACATCTTGTGCTGTCTTACATGCCTTGCTATTGTTTTATGTGAACATGTCTCATCTCTGCAATCGGGTTGTGTGAGAAACAGAGAGAGGCACCAGGGTTTACCATTGCCAAGTTTGACACATTGCCAAGTGTTCAGGGTGGTGCAGAGGCCGTGGCAGTTTCTCCATGGAGAACACCGAGGGCTGCCTTAATGTCCATTTTCGAACAAGATGGGCTAACAATGTGCAGTGGCCTGCCCCGCGTGCCCCTCCTCCCACCCAGCTACATTTCTGACCACATTTCTGACCACTCTCCACCTCATTCGCCATTCCTTGAGCTCTCCGAGTGCTTCTTTGCCTCTAAGCATTTGCACGTGCTGCTGTTCTCTTGGCCTGCGCTGTTCTCCTGAATTTCAGCATACTCCCTTCTTCCCTCATTTCCATCAGGTCTCTGCTCTTTCACTTTGAGTGGCCATTCCCGCCCACCCTATATAAGACAACACAAGCCCCCACCCACACTACCTCTCTACCCACTTACTCTCCATATGTTTCACCTTGGCACTGAGCACTCTGACACAGTCCTGTTTATGTGTGCATTGCTCTTCTGCCCTCCCTAGAAGCTAAGCTCCATGAAGGCAGGAACTTGGTCTGTTGTGCTCACTCCCATACTTAGAGCAGTAGGAACTCAATAAATATTTATTGGCTATTGTTAACAGCAGAGGATTAGGACAGCTTCCAGTCTTTCATGTTATTTTCCATTTAAAATCCAGAAAATGGAAGCTGAGACTGTGTTAGAGGAGAAGGGTTCAGTAACCTGAAAATAACTCTTTCCGCCCTCAGTGTCTGCATGCAGCTGTGGGGCCGCAGGAGTCGTAGGGGTTTGACACCCCATCCCTCGTCCACCCTTCTAGGGTCAGAAGCGGGTCCACACATTCCGGAAGAGGTAGAAGCTTAGGCCTGCGCTCATTGTCGAATGTGCTGCAGTTCTGATAACAACCACCAGATGGCGCCCCAGGGCCTGCCGTCCCATTCCTCCTAATGCTAAACTGTTTCTGCTTTAAACCCTTGCACCAGTTTTTCTTACTCTTCCTCTCCGTACAGGTGAAAGCTTCTCCAGAGACTATCAGGCAGACCCTTTGACCAGGATGTGAGATGCTCTGAAGGCCCAAGACCTGGGACATTAACTATTTGGATGCCAAAAGTGGGAATTGTGATGTGGGTAAAGCCAACAGAGATGAATGCTGTTGCTTTTTTAAAACGTCACGCCACATTCAGCTCTCAAAACTAACCCAAGGCTGAAGACATGCATCAGTGTGTGCATGTGTGTGTGTGTGAGAGAGAGGGAGAGAGAGAGAGAGGGAGACCAGAGCCAGGACATCGGGGTTTCAGGGCTCATCTCTGCAGCCTGCGGTCTGAGAGTGTGGACTGATAAAACTGTACCTCACAACACCTGTTGAGGGAGAACATTTGCACATGCTGCAGCGGGAGAAAGATGTGGGGACATGTCTGTCCTGATGTACCTCCTAGAGTGTTTAGTTCCATGCACACGTGGTCAGGAGTGCCTGGATCCAGCATCTGTGACTGTGCTGTGTGCCCCCACTTTAGTTTTTCTGCCCAGATAACAGGGCTCTGCCGTGAGGGTGAGAGGTACCCACAGCAGCTGTGTACTGGTGTGCTGAGCCTCTCTATTCGATTTTGTATGACGTGTGACCGTGTGTGTGGGCTCTATGTAGGGACTCTCAGGGCCCAGGTAAGAGGTGTGTATATATGTACACACACTTGTATGTGGTACCCCTTGTGATCTCCCTCTTTGGGGGCTCAGGCAAGGCCAGGTTGCTCTCTGCTTCTCGGATTTTACTTCTCCATGGCACAGAGTCCTTCCAGGCCGCTGCTCCCCTCCGTTTACATTGCACCTGCTTTTCTCCCTGGCCAAGCATGCCCTAGGGTACATTGTTTATTTCTTCAATTAAAAGAAGAAAGGCCCTGGGAGCTGGAACACTTGAAATTACCACATAGTAAAAGGCTCCAACATTCAGGAAACCAGAAACCTCGAGGTGCTGTCTCAGCTATCCCGACCCAAGTTCCTTCCCTCCCTGAACTAAGGGGTTCACCCCTCTCCTGAGGCTGAGGAGGTCAGTGGCCAGAGACCCTGTGCATCTCTGTTTGGTATGTGTGACCCTGTGTTAAGTTTTTGCTTCCCACAGTTCTTTTCTGCCTTAGTGTGGTATGCAGGAAAGTCTAGAAAGCAGAAAACCCAGATTCCAGCACCCCTTCCCTGGCTGTGTGACCTTGGACAAGTTCCCTAACCTCTCTGGACCTCAGATTCCTCCCTGGTAAAATAAAGATGGCGCATACCATGACCTGAAGTGCCTTCCTGCTCTGACACTGTGTGACCTGAGGCCCTTTGTTAAGTGGAACCTTCCACAGTGAGTTTTGAAGGAGTCGGCATTATCCCCATTTGACAGGAGAAGGTGAAGGTTGGCAGGGTTTCTCCCGGGACACTGCTGTCTCTGCAACGCTGCCCTGAAGCGGACAAAGACACATGCTCGCCACCGTGTACTGCGATTGTCTTCTAGAACACCCCAAACAGCCAGGAGGGAATTGATGAGGACTTGTCTCACAGCTCTACACAGTAATTATTGGTGTTCATAATGACACCCCAAGGCATTACATTCCCCTGAAATGCCTTCGGAATCATCAAAGAAAGATTAAACCATGCCTCGTATAATTGCTCTTTGAAATATCTTCTATTTTATTCTCTTGCTTGGAAAATTGATAACCTATGGATTTTCAATTAACTTTAAGTTACAAAGAATATTCAGTTTACCCAAGTATCCCATCCATTTTCTGTTCTCTTATAGGGGTTTATTATCCATCTCAGGCTGTCTCCCTGAGGATAACAGTTTGGGGGTGGAAAAATCATGATCTATCATTGGAAGACAAGGCTCCAGCCCTTCCTAACGCTGTTGCTCTGCAAGTCACCTGGCCCCTCCCAGCCTCTGTGTCCTCACCTATAAAAAATGGACTGCCCTGGTTGGTGTGGCTCAGTAGATTGGGCTCCAGCCTGTGAACCAAAGGGTCACCTGTTCAATTCCTGGTTGGGCACATGCCCAGGTTGTGAGTCGGGTCCCTGGTTGGGGGTGTGCAAGAGGCAACCATACATTAATGTTTCCCTCTCTTTCTCCCTCCCTTTCCCTCTCTCTATAAATAAATAAATTTTTTTTAAAAAATGGACTAACATCAGCTTCACTCTCTCAGGGTCATTGCCAGAAGTAGGTAAGTTATGGGTGTGTTTGTAAACGTCATTTCTGTGAAATGAGACCTGCTTGGGAAACACATGAGAATGGCTTGGTGAGACTGCGGGCTCAGTCCGCAAAACCTCTAGGTTGGGCAAGGAGCATAGGACAGGCGTCCTGGACCCCTAGTTTTCCCAATAGCAACCTGTGCAGCCTTGGAGAGATCACTAGGCCTCTCTGGGCCTGAGCTTTGTCATCTGTAAAATGGGAACAGGCGGTCTTGGAGGAGACCAGAGATTGCAAATTGCCAGTTCAAGAACAAAATTGTGCCCGTAGGCATCTTTTGATTGAGCAGCAGTGTTTTAAATTCATTGCCAACATTTAAAAATTGAGACATCACCTATAAAAATCTAGAATCATGGCTCTTTTAAAAATCTAGAAAGAGCTGGTAAAACTAGGCCCACGTCCTTGCAAGACAAAATTGGCCAAGCTACTGCTGCCCCTCTCTTTCATTGCATTCCTGTGTCTCCCTCCCAGCTGGCTTCCCTGGCTTGAGTGTACTGGCCTGGCCCCATGTGGGGTCATGACCCCTAATGGAGTGATCTCTAAGGTTTCAGGCTCCCCCTTTGTCCTGGAGGAAGGAGAGAGAGTGACCTAGGACCTGCCCAGGGCTACCATGTCTACCTGGACCCTGGCTGGGGAAGGGCATATTCCTTTAGCAACTTCCAAGCTGATGCAGAGCAAAGTACTGTGGAGGAGACCCCCCAAAAAAAAAACCCACCGCAGCCCACCCCACCACCAGCCTTGCAGCCAGAGCCAGCAACTCACAGCTGTGGTTACCCGCGCTGATTTCTGTTTTAAAAAATACTGCTGGATAAACAGTGAGGGAAACCCGAGCTGTTCCCACACCACATAAATCCCCAGTTTGCTGTCCTATCTAGTTAGCTGCCCCCCCCCCCCCAAATAATGGCACTGCTGCCTTGCAAGCAAGGGCTGCAAAAGTGCGCCCCAGGAGGTGGGCGGCCAGGGGTCTCCCGGGCTGGCTCCCTGCCCCGCACTGAAGGCCGCCCTCCTCTCTTTCAGCACTTCCTGCCCAGGGGCACTCACCTTTGTCCTCCCTCTCTCCACCTGGACACCCTTCCTCCTCTCTTCCTCCCCCCTTCTGCTTTGTCTCACGAAAAAGGCCTCCACACAAGCCCTTTCTGGGGCTCCTCTTGCAAACCTGCCCACCTACCACACCTCCCCCCTGGAATGCCTCCTTTGGAGTTTCCTTCCAGAGTCTCCTGTCAAAGTGCAAATATCCTGGCTCAGAAGGTAAGACCTGAGCCTTCTTCACCTCAAAGATGATTTTTGCCTTAGATTAGGGTTTCTAGAGTTGGGCGGAGGGGAGGAAGGACACCCAGTTAAATTTAAATTTCAGATAAACAACAAATAACTTTTTAGGGTTAAGTATGTCCCAAATACTGCATGGAACATATTAACCTGGACTTCCTGTATTTTATCCAGCCACTTTACCTCCGTCAGACACAGAAGCCCTGGGAAGAGAACATTTACTGAGCACCCTCTGGGTGTCTGTACATCATCTGTACAGCAAACCTCTACTTTTCAGTTGAGGAAACCAAGGTTACGTGACTTCCCAAAGCCAAGGTTCCAACACAGACCCCTCCGTGTATTGTGCTTTTAACTTATCTGCCCACATTCTTGGTAGCAGGCAAGTGATGGCCAGTGCCAAAGTTTAAAATGTATATACATGAGAGAAAGCATTAATCTGAGGAAGCTGTCTCTATGAACTCAGTGTTTTCTGGGATTGAGCAAAAGACCCCATCACTGGTTCCCTAGGGTGTAATGTCTGGTCCCACCTTGCAGGCTTCACAGGGGCATCTGTGACAGTCATGAGGACTGTATTCTGTGGTTTACTCAGCTCTGTCCTGTCCAGCTTATTATTTGAGTCTCACAAAGTCCTTTAGGGCAGTAGTGACCCTGCTTCTTCAGAGCCTTCTGAGGAGCAAAGGACATACACATTCCAAACGAATGCCAGGCCCAATAGCAAATAAAGTCTGGTGAGATTTCCACCACATTCAAAGCTTGTCAGTCTCCCATCTCACCCCCGCCCCCCGAGGTCTTGCTCAGTAACAGGTGTCTTGTCTGGTTCCCATGTTCAACCTTCTGAGGGAATGCTAATAGTTCCATCTTGTCCCTCTTATGTGGCACATAAATATTTCACAGGGCCTTCTGCAGTTGTCCTTAAGATGAAAATCTCAGGTATTTTCATTATCATCACCTAGCTAGTATCACTAAAAACTGTATACCAGGCTATGGCAAGAGCTTCCTGAGACTTGCCTCACTCACTTCTCTCAGCAACTTAATGGGGAAAGAAGAAAAAGTTTACCCCCATTTCATAGATGAGAAAACTGAGGCTTAAGTCATGAAGTGAGTTACTGAAAGCCATTAAAGCTTTAACGGCAGGGCTTGGGTTTGAATCCATGCTCTCCTGGTTCCCAAGGCCATGATCTTGACCTGTTCCATTTCCACAGGAGAAGGTATTTGGGAGCTAAGAGGAGCCATCTTCATCCTTCGTTGAGATGTGACATGCCCTGTGGGCCAGCAGAGTAAGGAAAGAGAAGCCATAATAATTCCCTGTGCACATCATCCTTCGCAGCCAGCCAACTCTTTCACAGACGTCAGCGCCTTCATCCTCAGAATAGCCACCTGAGGCTGGTACTGTCATCTCTGTTTTTCCAGTGAGAAAACTGAGGCTCAGAAAATGGGTGTGATTTGCCTGAGACCACACAGTTGAGGAAAGGCAACCTGAGTCTTCTGCCTGTGGCCCCAGGTTCTCCCTGGGACACCCTACAACTCCAGGCACAGGTGGGGTGAGGGTGGGGGTGGGGGGGTCTGTGGCCCCAAGAACATGCCTGCTTGCCATGCACAGTGGGGGAAATTCCAAGTTCTTTGGGATGGTTCAGGTGTGGCCAAGTCAACTGCCTGTTTCAGAGTCCCTCCTCCTCACACAGGCTTTTCATCTTCCTCCCCCTGTCACTCCTAACAACAACCAGAAACAGGTCCCTTCCCTTCCTAAAACCCCTGCTCCCCTTGGCCTCCTGGCCTCGGGCATTTTTTCCACAAAGAGCCACTTCTATCCATCTCTGTCTTCAGGCCTGCAGGGCCTTGACAGGGAAATGCTGACTTTGAGGAGGTTAAAGGTGCTGGTGCCCAGCCCTCATCTAACAAACGGGTTGCCGAGAGGGGAGGAACTATTGTTGTTTTTCCCTGGCCTCGGAAGAGGGGCCTGTCAGGAAGATGTAGAGGCCAGGGGGCCCCCAGCCGCGTCCCGCAGGGTGGCTGACAGACGCTGGCAGCTGCTCCCGGCGCTGGGGTGCCAGGGGCCAGCACAGAGCACTCCTGCCGGGGCCCCTCCTGACCTCTCCACCCACCCCACCGTGACCCAGAGCCCACCCCTCCCAGGGACAAAGGGCCAGGCTGCTGGGCCTCATGGGGCCAGATGAGGAGGCCAGTGCAGGAATCCGGTTACAGCCTGCCAGACCAGGCCTCAGGAAGGTCTTCCTAGGATCTTCCTCCCAGCCTCCTGTGGATTCTCTCTAGAGCCCTACGGTCTGTAGCCCCTCAAGGGACCGTACAAGACTGTTTCTGTAGAATTTCCTCAGTGCTCCCTGGTCCCACGGTCTCCCTTCAGATCATCAAGTTAAGGAGAATGAGACAGGCTAGGAAGGGCATCTCGTTTATCTATTACCCACTTCACAATTCACAGAAATGATTAATTTAAACATTTCAAGTGTCTGTGGGGTGGGCATTCTGATGTAGTAGGGCCAGGCTGCCTGGGTTTGAATCCGGGATCCTCCACTTCTCAGCTGCGTGACCTTGCGCAGGTTACACAGTCTCTCTGTGCTTCAGAGTCCTCTTCTGAAAAACGGAGATGATGAGTGAAGCACTTGACTCAGAGGACTTTTGTGAGGATTCACTGGGGCAATATTGTGAGGTATACAGATCAATGGATGAATGTCAGCCACCATCAGTGGATGAACGGACGATCATCTCAGATGAGGAAACAGAAATTCAGAGAGATAAAGCAACTTGTCCCAGGGCACACAGTAAGAAAGTGGCAGACCCAGGATTTGAACTCACACCTGTTTAAGCCCAAAGTCCATGCATCAAGCTGCTCCACACACCTGAGGGCAACTCCTGGTTCTGCCATTTCCTAGCTGGTGATTTTGAGCAGCTCATATTATCTAGCTGAGCCTCATTTTCCTTGTTTGTAAAATGTAGAACATAATTCTTACTTGACCCATAATAGGAGGCTGGAGAGGTTCAGAGGAGACGTGTATGCAACAGCTAAGTTCTGGACAAAGTGCAGAAATGCGTCTGGTTTGTGGCTATGACCCCGTCTCCCCTGCTGGCCAACAATGCCCTGGCTGCCCATTGCAGAAGATGAAATGCCTGTTTCATGAAAAGCATGTGTGTAGCCTCCAGGCTACAGAGCTAAGACCCTTTCTCCTTTGGCACCAGGCAGCAGAGACATTACCATTATGGTTCATACCCATTTCGGCCCTGATCCTGCTGCTCTGGGCCATCCCATGGTCTTGGAATGCCATTCTCCAAGAAATTACATTAACCCTCCACAGAGACCAGCAGGCCACAGGGATGAAGTAGACTGACTGATTGGTTGAAATGGCAACAGGCTTTCCTCCGATTGGCACCAGCCAGGAAGACCATGTGACCATTTGCCAAAGAGAACTCCTTTGGGAATGAGACTACCTTGATTCCTATTTCTGTGCCCCAGACTTCATGGAAGACTTGGCGTCTGGGGATGAAGAAGGGGAAGCAGGTGGGTGAAGGTTAGGGGGCCAGGCGGCAGGAGGGGGGCGCCTGGAGGAACTTCAAGGACTCTATCTAAGAGCCTTTCTTTGCCGTGGAGAAAAACGACTTGAAACCCCTCTAGAGATGAGTGTGGCTAATTGGCATTAAGTTGGGGGTTAAAGAACGGAAGGAAGAATCTGACTTTTTTTTTTTTTTTTTTTTAAGTTACTGAGAAAGTAAGAATGTCACTTTGGGCAGAGAGAAATAATTTTTTTCTGGAGTATGTCTTTCTGTATACCACAAACCCTAGTGGGCCGCTGAGACTTGCAAAAAAAGATTTCTTTTAATCCACCTTCCTTTCTGCAAGCAGCAGTAGAAGGGCCTTTAAATCAAATACAGTCAGCAAACTTGTCTCTTGCACTTATTCCCTGCTTCACTCCCTGGAATTTGGCACTTGATGGATTCTGGATCTAACTTAAGGTTTTTTCCAAATCCAAGACTTGGGGAATTTTGTTAACAGTGCAATAAAATAACTTCGTAGTGTTACAGGAGTCACATTAAAGAAGTTGTGTGTGTGAGCTGCTCTCTCTCCTTAAAAAAAAATACAGACAATGTTTCTTTAAAAGTCTCCATCTGCAAATCCCATTAGATGTGCATATAAGGTTTCTGATGATTAATAGTTGCCTGCTCGGGTTTTGGTTGGAGGGGATCGTGTGGGTGCGGGTTAACCCCTCCCTCTCCTCTCTCACATTTCACTTCAGAAATTTGTCACTCTCTCCCCATTGCAGCATTTAAAAGTGTGTCTCCGCAGCCCTGGTCCAGCCCTCTGCAGGCATTTGCTGCGGGCTCCAGGACGAGCTCTCCATCAGCTGGTGCGTCTGGGCTGGGACAGTGAAAATGTTTAGTGTCATCGGCGACATGTACACGTACAGGGGACCCCAATAGGCAGGCTGGTGTGTCAGGGGACAGGAAGCCAGGAGTGAAGTCGGACATAAGTGTCACACACACATACGTGCAGCTGGCCACATGTGTGTGGACTTTTAAAAGAGACTTTAGTTTTTGTTTTGGTTCCTGGGGTGAACTTTTTGTTGAACATTTTCCCTTCTTATTTACTTTTATTTATTTTTTTTTTGCATTTAAAAAAATTTGAATATAAAAAGTGTACGAATCAAACCTTTGAAAGACTGAGGTGTGCAGCAGACGGCAGATGGATCCCGTGACCAGCAGCTGCATGAGGAGCCCCCACCCCCCAGCCCCTGTCTGGGGTTGCCTTCGAAATCCCCACTCGGAAGGCAGTGGGGCCTCGGGGCTACCCCACTACCCGCCAACCCCGTTCTCCTTCCACCAGAAACCAGACTTCCCAGCGACAGCGACAGCAGCATACCCCGACTTCTCCGCCTCCTGCCTGGCGGCCACCCCACACAGCCTGCCCCAGCAGGAGCGGGTCTTCACTGAACAGCACCCTGCCTTCCCACAGTCCCCCGACTGGCACTTCCCTGTCTCGGAGGCCCGGCGCAGGCTCAACCCGGGCCCAACTGGGGGCTCCAGGGAAATGGGGTCCAGCAGCCCAGATCTGGTGGACACCACGGGAGGCCCAGGCAAGGACTACAAGGTCTCTGGGAGCACTACCAATGAGACGGAGAAGGCGACCAGACGGAAAAAGGAGAGTTCAGGTAGGTGGCTGAAGAGCAACTGACCATTCTTTTACTGTGTGACCTTAGGGAGGTTTCTTGCCTTCTCTGAGCCTAACTGTCCTGAATTGCAAACAATACTATCTAACCTATGCAAAGGCAAGAATTACCTTTGGGGTTTCTTCTACTTGGAGCTCTAGGATTCTCTGGTGATGGGGGGCACTCCTGCGCCCCAGGAAGGATGTGCCAGCAAGAGAATGAAATAGGATCCACAAAGATTTGGAGGACGTGTGGGAAGGAGGCACAGTGTAGGATGGCAAGAGCTGGAGGAGGGCTTTCCTGAACCTGAGCTGCCTCTGGGTCATGCTTCTCCCCGCCGTTCCCTGGCCGGCTCCAAATGGTCCCAGATCACAGGGTTTGCTCCCCAAGGGAATCAGCTGAGATGGAAGTTCAGAGGGCTAGAAGCAAGGCTAGAGGCCTGGGTGGTCAAGCAGAGCCAGGACCCGGTGTCTCCAGGAGCCTAGAGGCAGAGAAGCAGGACTAGGGCCGGGCTGGGAGAGTGAGGGGAGATGGAGTGCTGAGGTTTGGAGAAGACAGCCCACCAGGTAGCACCCCGACTCGCTGGGCTGTGCCTAGGCCCCAGGGAGCAGCTCAGCATGCTAAGATCTACATGACCCTGAAAGAAAGCCCTCCTGAGGATCACCGGCCTTGAGGAGAGAGTCAAGGAGGCAGGCAGCCAAGGGCAAGCACTGGACCTCAGAATGCAGGTAAAGCTCAGCTCGGTGCTGGAGTCCCAGAGGCAAGAGGATGGAGCTGACCCTCTTGTTAAGATCCCAGCTAAATTCCATCTCCTCCCTGTGGTAGGGACCTGCGGTTTCCCCATCTCCCATGGGGCCCTTCCCAGCTTCTATCACCGCCAGTTCAACTATTATCTGGCTCCCTGGCCCCACCTTGCCCAGAACAAGGCAGTGCCCATGCCTTCTGCCCTCACTGCCCACTATGTTCTCTGGACAGCCACCCAGGGGGCAACGTCTGTTTATCTGACCTATAGAGGGGCTGACCAGGGGCAGGCAGAAAATGAGAGAGCCAGCCAACCAAGGACAACATTCTGTGCTTTGCTTTACGAAGCACTTCCAATGGAGCACAGATTTCCCAAGCACCTGCTTTTTGCCAAACCGTAGCCAAGGCCCTGGTGATGCAGAGATGAGTAAGGTGATCTCAACCTGTCCCTCCTCCCCCCTCCGCAAAGAGCTCAAACTGAGAGGGAGGAGGGGCCTACAGATGCCTGTTTGACAGCACAATGTGCTACTATCAGGGAGGTGCAGGGTACAGTAGACAACATACGTTAACTCTTTTGAGTTTCGCCAGTTTGTGCTGTAAGCCCAGCAGGTCTTATCGGCAGGTTCTATATGTGTGGAAGAGAGGATGTAAAGTTTGAGGGGATCACCGCTGGAATGGAGTCTAAATGGTGTGATCTGCTCATCTCAATTCACCCAGGGCTTTTCTGATTTCAGCATGGAAAGTCCAGTGTCCGAGGAAGCCCCTCAGCCTTGGGCAGACTGGGACGGTTAGTCACCCTAGAAATAAGCTGCAGCGATGAACTTCAGACCCCAAATCCCACACCTATCAGTAGATTTCAAACATGATCCTCATTTTGAAATAGGAGGATTTTGAAACATGCTTGAAGAAGTTCCTCAACGTGCTCACAATAAATGATAATGACCACAGCCCTCCTGTTTGCTCAACAGAAGGGCCCTTTAAATTTCCAACTGGTTAAATTCTGAACTATTCCTAGCCCTGGCTGGAGATTTGCCGAGAATGGGGCACTTTGTGCTTCTCCTCTCCAAGGAGCTCTCAGTGACTTGGCTCTGAGCCTGGCTGAAGAGCTCTCCCCTCCACGGCGCCGGCCACCATCTCTGCCCACACTTCCCTCGGCTGCATCCAGCCACTTTCCAGGGAGCAGGGAGCCAAGGCATTGGGGAGGCACGGGCTTAGGAAAAATTATTCTGTGTTTCAGCAAGGCTCAATTATACGTCTTTCCTTTTGGCCAGTGGCCCATAGCACTGCATTAGGGAGTAAGCTCTGTGCCAAGCAGCTGACCACCCCAAGAGGAGAGACACCCTCAGCTGAATTTCCTGCACTCTTCATAGGGTTGACTCAGGTCAGCAGAGGTTTCCATCCTTGAGGGGTCTTGGGCTCTCCCTCAAGGTCCCCTCAGGTGCAGCAGCAATGGCAGAAGTCACATAGAGCACAGTACAGCAAGCTGACTTTCATTCATTCTCTGGATTCCAGACCTACTCTCCATTCAGCATGAAATTTTTTTTAAGATTGCATTTATTTACTTTTAGAGAGAGGGGAAGGGAGAAAGAAAGGAAGAGAAACATCAATTGGTGGCCTCTCTCACACCCTCAAGGGAGGACCCGGCCTACAACCCAGGCATGTGCCCTGACCAGGGATTGAACCTGTGACCTTTTCATCTACAGGACAATGCCCAACCCACTGAGCTACACCAGCCAGGGTTCGGCGTAGAAATTTTTATTACCCAGTTAGTTGCTTTAAGTCTTCCTTTGTGGTTTAACTGAGAGGAAAGTGGTGGGCAAGGCTCATGACCCACTCCAGGAATCTGCTCACAAGAGACAAACCCACAAAGGACCCATCCCTAACCCCATCAATCCTGAGTCACTGGTTAAATTCTTTCTTATTTAAAATTTTGATATTTTATTCATTATGGACTTTTTGTGTTTTTATTATTTTTTTAATTGCATTAAAATATTGTTTCTCTTGATTAACTGAGGTTTTAGGCGCCCCTTGCATTTTGCACTCAATGTGAGTTCCTGATACACCTGACCCTGGCTCCTACTAAGCCACCCCTGGAAGGTTAAGCAGCATGGATCAGAAAGTGCTTCCCATGATGCTTCACAGCCCAGGAGACAGGCTGCAGTGTCCACACTGCAACTTCTGACTGCCTTACTTTGGGAAAATCCTTAACTTCCTGGAGCCTTAGTTTTCTTAGCTATAAAATGAAACTATAACAATAGCACCTTCCATATACAGTAGCTATGAAGGTTAAATACAATGATCCACGTGATGAACACTGTGCCTGGCCCATGAATTCAGTAAATAGCAGCTATGAATAATATTAGGCCCATGTTTCCAGAACCAGCCTCTGTCAAATCTCCCTATTATTTATGGGATCCATGGAATTGAATGCTTCCAATACACTGTCTCAGAAATTCCTGAGTCTGGGGTATAATCAGTGAGAACCTCTTACAATCATTGTTGATTCTAAGAATCCAGTTGTCATCAATTAGGAGCTCAGAGCTCAGAGCTCTGCTGGGGAGGTTGCGGGGCCTGGCGGCGGTTGGGGAGGAGCGGGTTGTATCTGGTGAATGCGTCCGGTACTGGCTGGCTGAGAAAACCCAGGTAACACAAAGTTCCTGCAAGTCTTTTCCAAGAGGGACATTCTTCTGCTCTCCCCTCTCCTTCTTTTGTCATCCCCAACTGCTCCCACTGGAAGTGGGACTGATTTGCTCAAGTAAATGATCAGGAAAGCAGGGGTCCTTGGTCCCCGACCCTGAGACCTTCTTTCTGTTGGTTCACAGCACAAAACTGATTTAGGAGACCAGTGTGATGTTATCTCACGTCAGCCACTCCCAGGGTGTTAAAGAGCCCTGCTGGCAGGGACAGCTGCGAGGCCACTGTTGTTTGCCCCCAATCTGTCATTGCTACCGTGGTTGTCTTTAATTTATGGGGATGAGGGATTTCTCGGTGATTTCCTGACGGGGTTCAAGGGAAGGTCGCGTGTGATCAGGTGAATCTGATCGCCCACTGGAGAGAGTCCCTGTGCTCGGGCTCAGCACCGCTGGCTGGGCTCTCGTGTACTCACTGGGCCTTCATCAGACTCGCTTGTCCCTTCCTCCCTCAGCACCTCCAACCTGTGTGCCTCCCCCAGGCTCAGCCCTCCCCATTTCTCCCCTGCAAGACCTGATCCCCGCCTGCCCCTGCCTGACAACGTGAACCTTCATTTTGCCTGAGGTTAAAATCCTCCACAAATTGGCCCCTTTTGCCCTTTCTCCACCTGTTCCCCTTCTACCGGCTGCCCCCCTCACCTCCACCTCCACTCACCTTACCACGAGCCACACCAGTTTACTTGCCTTGCAAACCCATTCTGCTTTTTCTCCCCCCACCCAATTTGCCGAACATTTTCCCCTTCCCCCACTCTTCTGCCAATAGCTGTCCTATTTATTTTAGCATCCAGCTTGAAAACGACCCCCTTCAAGAATTCTTTCTTTGTTTAAATTAATGATTCCACTTGTACATAGCATCATTTCAGTGTAAGCTGTAGTTAAGAAATTTCAAATTGTAGTGTCCACTAGAACCTGTGCTGATTCTCTGCATAGTTTATGACCACATAGGAGCTCTCCTGAGATTCTCATTATGGGACATTTTATAGTTGAAATCTATTTTTTTTTTTATTGTGGTCAAAAACACATAATATGAAATTTATCATCAAAAACATTTTTAAGTGTATGTTTATGGTACAGTAGTGTTAACTATATGCGCGTTGTTGTGCAATAGAGCTCTAGAACTTTTTCATCATGTGGAACTGAAACTAGATCCATGGAATGACAACTTCTTTTTCCCTTGCTCCAGGCCTGGCAACCAGCATTCTACTTTCTAAGAGTTTGACTACGTTAGATAGCTCATAAGTAGAATCATACAGAATATGTCTTTTTGTGACTGGCTTACTTTACTCACCATAATGTTCCTTTCGGTTTATTTATGTCATAGCATTATAATAGGATTTCCTTCTTTTTTAAGGCTGAATAATATTTCATTGTATGTATATACCACATGTTCTTTATCCATCTAGTCATCTGTTGATGGACAGACACTTGAGTCACTTCTAACCTCTTGGCTATTATAGATAATTCTGCAATGACCATGGTGTACAAATATGACTTCAAGATCCTACTTTTGAATTTTTTCGGATATGTACCCAGAAATGGGATTGCTAGATCATATGATCTATTTTTAATTTTTTGAGAAACCTCCATACGCTTTCCCATAGCCACTGTACCATTTGACAATTCCACCAACAATAAGCAAAAATTTCAGTTTCTCCACATCCTCACCAATACTTGTTATTTTCTGGGTTGGTTGGTTGGTTGCTTGGTTTTTGTTGGTGGCCCTCTAATGGATGTGAGGTGATCCTTTATTGTGGCTTTGATGTGCATTTCTTTAATGATTGGTGATACTGTGTGTCTTTTCATACACTTGTTGGCCATATGTACATCTTCTCTGGAGAAATGTTTACTCAAGTCCTTGGATTGTTTGACTTTCGTTGTTGACTTGTAGGAGTTCTTTATATATTCTAGATATTAATCCCTTATCAGATAGATGGATTACAAATATTTTCTCCCATTCTGTAGGTTGCCTTTTCATTCTGTGATTGTTCCCTTTGCTGCATAGAAGTTTCTAAGTTTGATATAGTCCCATTTTTGCTTTTGTTGCCTATGTCCTTGGTGTCATATCCAAGGAAACTATTGCCAAACCCAATGTCATGAAGCTTTCCTCCCATGCTTTCTTCTAGGAGTTTTATAGTTTTAGGTTTATGTTTGTCTTTAATCCATTTTGAGTTAATTTTTGAGTACACCATTTGTTGAAGACTGTCCTTTCCCCATTATGTAGCATTGGCACCTCTGTTGAAGATCACTTGGTCATTGTTCTGTTTCATTGGTCCATATACCTGCCTCTATTCCAGTATTATACCATTTTGATGACTGTAGTTTGTAATATGTTTTTAAATCAGGAATTCGGAGGCCTCCATATTTTCTTTCTTTTTTTTTTTTTTTTTTTTTTTTGTCTATTCAAGATCCTTTGAGCTTCCATATGAGTTTTAGGATGATTTTTTTTCCTATTTTTGAAAAAATAAATGTCATTGGGATTTTGTTAGGAATTGCATTGAATCTGCAGATCATTTTGGGTTGTATGGCCCTTTTAACAATATTAAGTCTTCCAATCTATAAACATAGGATATCTTTCCATTCATTTGTCTTTTTTAATTTCTTTCAGCAAGGATTTGTAGTTTTAAGTGTACAAGTCTTTTGCCTCCTTAGTCAAGTTTATTCCTAAGTATTTTATTCTATCTGATGCTATTGTCAATGTAAACTGTTTTCTTAATTTTCTTTTCAGCTTGTTCATTGCTAGTGTATAGAAATGCAACTGATATTTTTTGTGCATGTTGATTTTGTATCCTATAACTTTGTTGAATTGGTTTATTAGTTCTAAGAGGTTTTTTATGGAATCTGTACAGTTTTCCATATACAAGATTATGGCATCTGCAAACATAAATTATTTTATTTCTTCCTTTTATTTCTTTTTCTTGCCTGATTGCTCTGGCTAGCACTTCCAATATTATGTTGAACAGACATTGGTGACATTGGGCATCCTTGTCTTGTTCCTGATCTTAGAGGAAAAGCTTTCAGTTTTTCATCATTGAGTATGATGTTACTATAGGATTTCCATATAAGGCCTTTATTATGTTTAGATAATTTCTTTCTATTTCTAGTTCGTTGAGTGCCCAAGAATTCTTTCTTGACCTCCTTCCCCACATACACAGATCAGGCCTTGTTTATATCTCCATTTTAGCATCAAACCACAGTTGGCCTTGCATCCAGAGTTATAGAAGCATATGGCTGACTTTCTTTCTAAAATTGAAGTGTCTGCAAGGTCAAAATGATATCTGATTCACCTGTGCAGTCTCCCTAGAATCTACTGAAACATCTGCACAGAAGAGGCACTCCATTCAATGTCTGGTCAACAGTCTCTATCGCAGCCTAGCATTCATTCATTCAGTCTCTTACTTTCTCTCTGAACTTGGCTCCACCACCTGGAGTGAGGGTTTCTACCATGTGTGATGTGCTTCTGTAAAATGCATCAGAACTTTCACAGTCTCACTCATGAAAAAGTGTTCAGAGAACCAGACTTCAGTCATAAAACTAGCCCAGGGTCAGGGCAAGTGCTAGAGTCAGAAAGACACATAAACAGCCATATGCAGGCTGAGCTGACTGCAGGAATCCCCCACGGGATACTAGAGTCAGCTCCCAAGTACCAGGGCCACCATGAATAACAAATGGAGCTGCTGTGGCTGAGCAATAACATGGACCCACCATGGCAGAGCAATTAGGGGAGATGCCACAGCTGGGCTGCTAGAGGGCCCAGATGTTACATGGACGTGAGGCTGTGTTCGCCACTCTAAAGGAAAGAAAAACTTTTTCTGTAGGCTCACTGGTCCAGGGTCATTACAGTGTTGGACAGGGTGCTGTTTTCAGGGGCGCACAGCAGCCCCTCTCATCCCAACTCCAACCCTAGAATGCCCAGAGAGGAAGAAGCCTTAGGCTCCAGAGTGGCCAGCTTGGGAAGAGAGCCAGGAACTCTACACTCCTTCCTTCGGAGAGTCCCCTGACTCTTGGGTAGAGCTCCTGCTTATCCTCTTCTGACAGACCCAGAGCAGGGCCCCAGTTCTTGGCCATTGTCTGAACTCGGATACATCAGCACAAACCCTGCCTCAGGCCCCACCCAGATACATTCTGGAAGTTCTGGAGAAAGTCAGTTTCCACCGAGGCAGCAGGATTCTGAGCAGCTTCTAAGATGTAAGGGCCCAGAGAGAGCCCATGGGCCTTGAGAAGGTCAGTCAAACAGCCACCTCAGCCTTGCCTACTACTCTGCCAGGCTGGGGGCTCAAGAGTCCCACCCTACTCACCTATTTCTGTGGCTTGAATAAATCAGGGCACCTGGACCCAGGGAAGTGGGGATGATCCCAGAGGCAGATCACCCCTTTCTTTCTGGGGGTTAAGATTCCTGCAGAGCCCCAGAGCTAACCCCTTTCCCCAGGGCCCTGTCTGCTCACTGAATCAGGCTTCCCTGGCCTCTGGCCAGCATTCCTCCCCCACCCCCACCCTAGCCTTTTGTATTTCATGGTTTTCCCTGTTTTCCTTAAACACGGTGGTGGAGGAATAGGTGAGCAGTGGGGCCTGGGGCCTGAAGCCCACACTTCCTTTGGTGACAGCTAAGGACAACATCTGGAACTTATAAACACCAACAAAGCCCAGTGCTGCCCATGCCTCTCCAACCCATCTTGGGGGCTCACTGCTGCTCCCACCTCTTAGTTTCACTGCCTCCCTCCCCCCTCTCTTCTCTGCTACCCTCTTCCTAGTCCCCACACCCCATCTCATCACCCTGCCCATTTCACTCTCCTGCCACCATTCACCCTCACTGCCCGCCCCACCTGGGTCCCTCAGCAAAGACTACTATAGCACCCACTAGGTATTTTAATTCCAGAAGAATCTGCTTCTCTCCCAAAAGATATTCCCTGAATTCCCTGGCCTCACGGCTGGGCTCCTCACAGAGGCTGAGAGCCCTCCCTGTGTCTCACTAGGCACCTAGGGGAGAGGGGAGGGCCCCCAACATTAAGTTCAGCAGGGCCCAGCTGAAAGACAGGCAGTCCTAGGAAGCCAGGGAGGTCCTAGAAGCCAGCGCTCTGCTGGTCTCGGAGTGGCTCCATCCAGGTCTTGTCTGTTTTGATGGGCTTTAACTCCTCCTTCTGAAGTTGAAAGTATCAAAACTAACAAAGACGTCAAAGGTGTGCTCTGTGAAGGAAGCCAGACCCCATTTCTAGAGGATTTCTCACAGTCTCACCTCCTGACATCATGCTTCAACTATCCCTCCCTGAGGAGTCCCAGGGAGACAGACTTGGACCCAGACAGACACTGTCCCTGGAGTGAGTACAGCTTCCATGCTCATCATACTCTGCAGGGTAGTGTGACACAGTAGCAACAACCCTGGACTGGTCCCAGGGGACTTTTGGCAAGCCATTTAGTCTCTGGGTCTTAATTTCCTCATCTTTTCAATGGATACTGTGTACCTGGCCTACCTCACAGAGTAATTAAGAGGATACAACAGGAAGCAGCCTAATATGTGGAAACAGCTTCCTATCAAAGAAATCTGGGTTCTAGGTCCAATTCTGCCACTAACTTGCTGTGTGTCTTTAGGTAAGTCTCTTAGGTACTCTAGGCTCACCTATAAAATAAAAAGGCAACATTAGATCACCACCAAGTCCCCTTCCAGCTCTACTATTCTAGGATTCTGTAGACTCTGAAAGCCCAAAAGGAGTTTATCTCTAGGGGAAAGAAAAACACTGTCAACTGCAAAGTGTTCTTTGAACACATGGCATAATGTCTTTCTATCTGGTCTTGGATAACAATTCATATAAAATGGCTGTGAGAGTTGGGGATAGAATACAAGACTCCAAAAAAGCATGTTCCCCAAAGTCTGTCTGAACTTCCTTGTAGCTCCGATAAAGCCGTCTGCTAACTTTAGGAAGGTCTGCCAAAAGTGACAGCTATTTATGAAATAATTTCATTTGGGTGGTGTGGAAGCTCATGGTGGAAACCGCAATCACACATACATCCTGTTTGCATTTCTCTGGGCACGGCCAACTGTTCCATTGTGACCCTGCTCACTGAGAGGACTGAGCGGCTCTGGGGCAGCCCGCTGAGTTCCAGCCTCCTACCTCTGCAGTTCTAGAAGAGGCACCCGCTTCCCCTGAGAGAGGAGCAGGACCCAGAGGACCGATGTGTGATTCTGATCAATGCTAGTTACTGTGCCTGGAATCATGGATGCCTGGAAGGCTGATGCAATTGTGGCCAATAGTGGCCAGAGACACAAATCCAAGCAGAGACATAGGAAAGTAGTAGAGAAGGGGAAAATATCTAAAAGGCCAGACATTGAAAAGGCTTGCCTTTCACGCAGCTCTGGAGGCATGGTACCCTAAGGAGCATTGTCTCCAACCTCCACCGTGAATCTTCATCTCTCCAACACCATCTCCAGTACAACCTCTTCTGATGCTTCTTTGAGTCTCGGCAGTGTGCCAGGCACTGTGCCAGGTGTTAGCATCACCTTGCCCATCTCATTTTACCTTCTCAGCAGCCTTCTGATCACAGTGGATGTAGCTATCCTCATTCTGCAAATGAGGAAACTGAAGCTCAGAGAACTTAAGACTTGCACAAGGTCAGAGAGCTCTTTCTTGGAGCCAGAAAGGCCCAGACTCTTCAAGGGGTCCTCAGACACCTCTGCAAACACAGCTCCCCTGCCCTCAGCTTGAGGTGATAAGCTTCACATGTCAGAGAGAGAGAGAGAAATTCCCTGGGCTGAGGACCTTGGGAAGTCTGGGGGGTTGTAATTGGGACAGAGCACATGGCAAGACCCCAGATTTGACTGAAGGGAAGAATGAAGGGCCAAAATAAAAACATTTGAAACTGTTAGGGACCTCCGGCTCAAGGCCAAGGATTCTCAACAAAAGAGGGAGTAAGGACAAGGGAAGAGGATATCAGGGCTGTGTATTGGAAAAAGACTCTGAAACCAGTTCTCCAAGGGAAAGAAGACCCAGCCCAACTCCATACTTCTATTCATGGGGAAACTGAGGCCCAGAGAGGGAGGGAGGCTCCCCAGCAAAGGTGTACTTGGGATCTAGCCGTCCTGAAGGGAGTGTGCTCGTGAACTGTGCATGTAAGCTGGCAGACTGAACACCTCCTGGCCAGAAATGGCATGAAAGTGCTCATAGTGTTCCTTTGTCTCTTCCTATCTTGATGAAAATGTTGCAGAACAAAGAGAACCATAACTTCCACTTCGGTTTTCATAGCTAGCTTCCCGTACTTCTGGCCCTTTTGTCATTTCTACCAGTGAAGAAAGTTCTTCCCCATCTGGGAAGCTGGTGAGGGACAAGTGTCCTCCTGGTGTCAGTATCCCCCTCCCCCACCACACCAAGGATTACGCAAGGTTCACACAGTGGCTCAGACACTCAGTCCTCAGCTCGGGATTCGTTGTCCTATTTCCTCTTCTTTCCCATCCTGAGACACTAGCACCTAAATCAGGACAATAGATACAGGAGAGGAAAGTGAATAGGGAGTGACTTGGCTTGGTCAACAGTGGTCAGCTGCCCACATAACCAGTTGAAGACCAAGTCAAGGGGGTCCTCCTCCTACCTCCCCTCATCTATCTCAGAAGGATTATGTATCGGACTGTGTAGGTTGGATAGGGGGTTGTTTCCTGGGACCCCATAGAGCACCTACTAAACATAGGCACGCCTGGGAGAAGGGGTAAGTGTCTGTGGACATCACCCAGGATGAGCCCCCCACCCCGGGAGCCCTGCAGGTGGGGATGAGCAGAGCAGCCATGGCTCAGCTCCAGCCCCTGATCACCCAAGACGCAAAATGAAGAGCCTGATGCTGGGACTGATGGCCCCGGCTCTAGTCAGATGGGTCTGGGGTCGCATCTCAGTTCTGCCCAGCACACTGAGCAAGGTCCTGGGCCTCTCTGAGGCTGCTTCTTTCTCCGTGGAGTGAGAAGGACTTAGCAAACATCTAGCAAATACCTCCTAGGTGCCAGGTACAGTAGCAAGTGAGAAAAAGCAGTTACATCCCTTGGGGAGAGAGAGAGAGAGCTGTTAATCAGATGATCACAAATCCATGGGACAATGCTAAAGGGGACAATAATAGGACCTACTCCTGAGCGTGTTGTGTGGGGAGGATTACAGGAACAGCTGCATCTAAGCACACTGAAGCCTTCAAGAAGCACCTGCTGTTTTTAATCCAGCCCCTCAGATGGAGTCTCGTGGATTTAATAAACTGGACGTGTACTTTATACCTTTCCAGCGCTTTAAAGTTTAAAAAGCATTTTCCGCACATTAGCTCATCCAGTCTTCCCAATAATCCTGGCAGGTAGACGCTTTATTTCCCCCGACTTCTTGATGAAGTGACTGAAGCCCAGAGACTTTAAGTGACTTCCTCAGAGGCTCCAGCAAGGAGATGCAGGGTTTTACACGCCCTCAGTTGTTAGAGGGAAGGGCTGGAAAACGCTGAGCTCCGGGACAGGGGGGGCGGGGGCGGGAAATGAGCGGATTTCCCTGCCTCTCTGCTGGCCCGAGGACTGGGATGTGCTCCAGGGGCCGTCCCTCCACTGCCTGACCGCCGCCCTCCCGGGCCAGCGGCGGCCAAGGCCGAGGACTCCTGGGGGACCCGGCTGGGGCTGCGCGTTCTTCCCCTCCAGCCCACGCTCCCGATTCCGGAGGGGTCTGGGCCGGCCTTCTCCGGCCCGAGCCAGAGGATGCCAGGCGCGTCCCGGGCGAGAGAACGCGCCCCTTTCCTGCACCCGGGCACGCCCGGCGGGCGGCCCACCGTTTGAGACGCCACGACCCCCAGCACTTGGGCATCAGAACATCGGGGTCAGTTCAGATTGGCCTCTGAAAACAGATCGTCTCCCCGACAGCACTCACAACCAGGTGGGGGGTTCGGGTGCAGCTTCAGTAAAGCACCTAACTGTGAGGCACGGCCTCCGTGTCTGTAAAACCAGGAGAAGGAAGTGCAAGCCTTCCCTAACTTTACAGCCTGCGGGAAAAGTGGTTCCTGTGCCCCTGCACCAGGCACGTGGCACCCATTGTTAGTTAATGGTGCAGAGGTGGGGGCCTCCACCCATCACCACCACTAGACCTGAAGGTAGCACCCCACTGACCCTGCTCGGGAGATAACATACTGTCCCTTCCATTCGTACCATAACTTACAGTTTGTAAACCCTTCTGACATACATTTCCTTTGAACAGTATGTGAGTCAAACGCCTGGGTTTGATTCCTGCCTCCGCCATTCCCTGATTGCATGCACTTGGATGAACTTTGACAACTGGCTTGACTTCTCTCTGCTTGTTTCTGTTCTATTAAGTAGAGCTAATACTAGAACTCGTCTGGCTGGTTATTGTGAGGATTAAGGGGCGGATACAGGCACTGTGTTTGGTCCCTGCACCCTGTTAGCAGCTACCATTGAGCCCATGCTGTGGCTTTCTGGGAGCCTCCTTCACAGATGAATTTTCCAGACCCCTCCTGATGGCAAAGGGGGAAGGAAGCCTAAAGCAGCACTTCTTGCTTACATGTGCACACAGCCCCCCTAGAGATCTTGCTAAAATGCATTTTCTGATTCAGTAAGTGTGTATTGGGTAGGAATGGCCTGAGATCCTGCAAGTCTGACCAGCTCCCTGCTGATGCTTCCACCAGAACACTCTTTAGCAAGGTCTTAGAGCAGTGGTTTGTAAACTTGACCATGAGTCAGAATCACCTGGAGGGCTTGTTAAAACAGATCGCTGGGCCCCACTCCCAGAGTCCCTCATTCAGTAGGTCTGGGGTGAGTGAGGCTCCAGGACTTGCATTTCTAACAGTTCTCAGGTAACGCTGATGTTGCTGAGGACAGGTAACCTCAGTTTTAGAGCATCTTGCCCACTACTAATGTCAGGGCAGGGTGGGGGCTGGGTGAGCTGGATGGTAGGGGTTATTGAAGAGCCAAAGACAGCTTCTTATGCTTTGGGGATAAACAAAGTGGGGGTGGGGAGGCTGACACCTGAGTTTGGGAGCCAAAAATCTTCCCAATTCTCAGGAGGTGAAGACACTAGAAGGAAAGAAAGGGACAATGTGGGTTCTTTCTCAGCATCTTTTAAAAATAAGAGAGAGAGGGAAAGGCTGCCCCACTGCTTGAGGACAAAAGAAAGTGAACTGAGGCCCTTGAGGCTCATATCTTCCTATGTGGGGCCCTCTCTCCCCAGACAACCAGGAGAACCGAAGGAAACTGGAGGGCGCCAGCAAGGCCCGCAAGGAGAGGACGGCATTCACCAAGGAGCAGCTGCGGGAGCTCGAGGCGGAGTTTGCTCACCATAACTACCTGACCCGGCTCCGGAGATACGAGATTGCTGTAAACCTGGATCTCTCCGAGAGGCAGGTGGGAGCCCCAGGGACCCCTCCTCTTCTGGGCATCCCTCCTTTCCTTGTCTCTCTCAATCCGCCTTCCCTACACACACACACACACACACACACACACCCTGAATCTTCTTCTCTCTCTGCCCAGTCCAATGGATCTCAACTGTGGCTGTATCTGAGAATAGCCTGGAGAGATTTTAATAGCTGGAGAGATTGGTTTTATGGGACTGGAATGGAGTTCAGGCATCAGAGTTCCTTAAAGGTCCCCCAGGTCATTCTCGCATGCAGCCAGCAGTGGAACTTCTGATCTGGTTATTCCCCAGCTTGGGTGTGCATTGGAATCACCTAGGTGCTTGTTTAAAATGCAGGTTTTGGAGCTCCAGAGAGTGACTTTGCAGTAACAATGGTGGGCTTTGGAGCTGTTTTTCTAATAAGTTCTCCAGGTGATTCCGGTATGCGCCGTTTCCTGGGCACACACTGAGAAGAACTTCCTAGCCCTTTGTTTTGGGCTTTCCCTCAGAGTATTCCACCCACACTCGTGCTCTGACATAGCGTAAAAGAGAATAATAATGATAATAGCATTAATATCTGATAGCAGCTTTCAGAAGATAAAGCACTCTGCCAGAGTACCAGATTTAGAATCAGAAGACTTAGATTCAAATCCTGCCTCTTCCACTTGCTAGTCCTGTGACCCTTGGGACTTGTCTCCCACCCTCTCTGGTCTCCAGCTGTAAAACAGGTCATAACCCCACTCTCAGGTAATGCCGAAGCTCAGATGAGAAAATGCATAGACCAGAGCTACATAAGCCAGACAGAGCTATGTAAGCTGGACAGTGCTTTACAAATGTGCCTAAAGATGAGGCTAGTAATCCTTTGTTCCAGGCATGGAAAGGGGGTGGAGCCAATGAAGAACGACTTGTAGAACCTGTTTCCATGTCTGTCTGGGTTTTTTATTTTTATTTTTTTTAATTTATTGATTAAATAAATTAGACAGAGATGAAGGAGAGAGAAAGAGAGGAAGAGAAGTATCCATGTGTAGTTGCCTCTCATGCGCCCCCAACCAGGGACCTGGCCCGCAACCCAGGCATGTGCCCTGACTGGGAACCGAACCGGCAACCTTTTGGTTCACAGGCCCGCGCACTCAATCCATTGAGCCACATCAGTCAGGACTGTCTAGGACTTTTTTTATCTGGACACACAAGACAGACCTCTGGGCAGATTGGTGTGTCTTCCCTTTGGTCTCAGTTCCTGGAGCCTTTGGAGGAGTGAGGAGGGGCAAGCAGTGTTTAGAGCTGGGGTCCCTGGAGCTGTACCCCTACTAGCTTGAGCAGCTGTCAGGGAAGTGATTGTAGTGACCCAGCTCCTCTGTTTCCTTTGCCAGGTCAAAGTGTGGTTCCAGAACCGAAGGATGAAGTGGAAGCGTGTGAAGGGGGGTCAACCCATCTCCCCTCATGGGCAGGACCCCGAGGATGGGGACTCAGCAGCCTCTCCAAGTTCAGAGTGAGATTCTCCATGGAGAATAAAAGACTAAGGACTGAATCCCCTACCCAACTACCCCAACCCCACTTTCACCTTTTCCCACCTACCCCGGGGTAGCCTCTCCACATCTTGCAATGACTTTGGGATATGAAGCTGACCAGTGTTCCTGGGAGCCTTAAAGTTTTCCAGAAAGTTCTGTCCAGCATTGCTCTGTCTTAGCAGCCCCTTCCCCAGGGCCTTCGCTTCTCACATTTCTTGTGGAATCTTACAGCAGCCAGACCAGACCCGAGTGAATCTGGGGAACAACTCCAGGGACACTGCTTCTCAGGGTCTCTTGGCTGCTGCCCCCACCTCTTCCTGGCACCCTCCTCTCACCTGCCAAGCCTCCTCCAGGTCTGGACACCACCTGGCCTGCAGGGAGAAGAACCTTGGAACCAGCTGGTGACTCATGAAAGCTAATGCTTTGAAAGGAAATGACTGAGACACACACACACACACACCTAGACCACCTTTCCTTTCTGCGCTGTATATCTGAGGCTTTGGGGGTCCTGAGTGTCCCAAAACCCCAGAGAAAATCAGTGTGAGGAGGGTTGAGGACAAAAATTCAGCTGCTGCAAATTGGAAAGCATCCCTGTCTCCCAATTTGCTGGCTGTTAGGTGGGCAAGTTTATTAGCACTGGGAGAAGACAGAAAAACAGCCTGGTGTAGGTCTCTGCGGTCCTGTCCTGGCCCGTTCACACTGGCTTGAGTGGGAGGGTTGGTAAGGGGAGGGGGTTGTTGGGGGGGTGAGAATGGACCCAGGATGCCACCTGCTTTTTCAAAATCAATTCAGGAATACAGCTGAGACTGCTGAGCAGCACCCAGAGCAACAGAGCAGCTATTTCTTTTAAATCCACAATTTCTGGGTTGAAAAACTATCCATATGCTCACATTATTGAATTGAGGGCTGGAAAGTGTCCCCCATGTTCTAAGGCTGCTGGATGAGGGCCTAGAAATACTGAACCCTGGAGAGGAAGGTTCTCCAGCTGCAGTGTCGTATACTTTCAAATGACTGACCACAAAAGGGGGCAAAAAAACCCAAACAAACAGTCACTCTTTCTCCACGGGACGCATTGAGCCCCTTGGATGTGTTCCACAAATGCTGTTATTATGGGAGGAGCTGCTAAGTTTATGTGTGTGGACTGCCCACATCCTCTGGGGTGACACTCCAGGGCTGATGGCCGAACAGCCTGGGGCACCTGAAGCCTTGGAGAAACCCCCTGCCTGCCCCAGTGCTCTGTTTCCCAAAACCAGCTGCTTTCGCAGAGGGAGGTCACCAAGAGTTTGGATCCCTTGTATGTATATTTAATCATTCACTTGTAAAAAAAACCCCACCTCCCCATCCCAAATGGACAATTGTTGTGGAAAATGATTGCCAAATGAGATGGCTGGTTAGAGCATGCATAATTTTTTCTAAGGCATACTTCATATATTTTCTTAAGATTGCATCAAGTTAATCGTGCAAGGTCAATTCACTGAGTAAAAAACCTCTTGGAAAAATAAAATCAATTAAAAAGCAAAGTTCTCAAACCTCTTTCTTTGCAGAGTTTAGAACCACAGCTCTGTGTGCACTCAGCCCTCTGATGCTCACGTGATGATGGGCCAATATCTAGAAACAACAAAAAAAGGGGAAGAAGTCATCTAGAACAAGGCAGCCCCCTTTTGGTTCCTTAAAGCATGGAGACACAAATGCAATCATTGCCAAAATAAAGTCTTTTCTCCCCTGCAACTGTATTGTCTTTATTCCCCGTTGTAAAAGTTTAGCTTTCAGCTTCTCTAGCCTATGGCTTATCAAAGAGTCAAAGTTCTGTAAACAAAAGATGAACTCTTTTGTTAATAAAGGAATCTTGACCATAAACTAACCAGCCTAATTTTTTTTCTCACCTGAGGACAAGTTTCCATTGGTTTTAGAACGAGTGCGGAGAGAGAGAGAAAGAGAGAAAGAGAGAGAGAAAAACATCAATGTGAGAGAGAAATAGCATTTGATTGCTTCACACCCCAACCAGGGATTAAACCCACAACCGAGGCAAGAGCCCTGACTGGGAACAACACTTCAACCAACTGAGCCACGTGGCCAGGGCACCATCCTTAATTTTCAAAATACAAGTTTGGAGGTTTTGTTTTTCAGGATAAAACAATATACATCAATAGTAATAAAAATGACACAATAATAAATATCCTTTATTTTATGTCTTTTTAATTAAGAAAGATTTGTCTCACTGAGATGTCATCAATCAACATAATAGGACTGGCTAGAGAAGGGAGGGAGGAAGGGATCCAGTAGAGGAGACCTGGCCAGGATTTAGCTTTGAAACAGTCTGGGCCAGGTGTGGGCAGTGACCAGAAATGACATCATCAGGAGCTGGCAGAGGAAAGCAGAGCTGCCAAAATCAAGATGCTAAAGGGAAGGTTCAGGTTCAAAGCCAAACCAAACAGACTCCCTCAGCCACTCTGACACTTCCTCCTAATTTGAATCCAGTGGCTTCAGAGGACATCGACTTCTCTTGGTTTTCCTTGTCTGTCCAGAATATTCCTTCTCTGCTTCCCATACAGATCCCTTTCTCAATGCCATTGCCCGCACTGCTGGTTCCCAAGGTCTTCCCTTTCTGCCCACTGCCCTCCCCCACTTCTAGCTCTCTCCAAATGATCCCACTACCTACATTTTTTAAAATTGTGGTAAATATACATAACATAAAATTGTAACCATTTTACATGTACAGTTCTATGCCGTTAAGTCCCTTTACTTTGTTGTGTGACCATTAACACTGCCCTCTCTGGAACTTTGTCATCTTCCCAAACTGAAACCTGGTACCCATTCAAAAATAATTCCCCTTCCCACCTCCCTTCCAGCCACCTACAATCACATAGTGTTTATGCTGTGTCAGGCACTGTTCTAAGAGGTACTACTAGTATTCTTGGCTTACAAATGAGATAACTAAGGCAGAGTGAAGTTGGTTAAACTCCCGAAGTTTTATAGCTGGTTAGTGGTTGCAGTAGAGCGTGTGATTGGGCCCATTTCTTTTCCTTCCTCTCCATGAGAGGAATACAGCTGCATGACCATTGGCCTGGGGGGCAGGGAGTGGGGGAGAGTGCCTCCCTGCCTCATTGACTCCAGGCTCTTCCGTGTGACCTGCTTTGGCCAATAGGAAGTGAGCAGAAATGCCAGGTGGGTCTAAGCAGAAGTGTTAGAGCCATCCTGTCTCTGCCTTTGCTCTTTTCCCTCTGAACATCGCTGAAATGGATTCCATCGACAGCCCAGGTTCCAGAGCCCATTACCTTCATATATGTCAGTGAGGGTATAAAAGTTTGTTGCTGTAAGTCACTAGGATTTGGGGGTCATTTGTCACTGCTGCACCACTCCAGGGATGACTGAGGTTTGAGTCCCGGCATTCTGGCATAAGGCCCAGGCTTTCCTTGGCCCGATCTGGGAGCTTAAGGTTTCATCTTCCTCTGCCTAGTGCCCTTTGCTTCCTGGATGACTACAGGCACCACAAAATTAAAATACCTGAAGGGAAAGTTCATTTCCCTAATGAGGCTGGCTCCTTGGCCTGCATTCTGAATCCTGTATTGCCTGGGCAGCCCAACAACCTACCCATTCACTCGTACTAGAACCTGGGACACATCCTTGATGCTTTGCATCCAGGTCCATTGAGGGGAATCTGATTGTGAAATTAAAGGTACATGCGCACATTCGTCAAGTGTTTTCCAGTCTCTCTCGAACACTCCCTGCACTCCTCCCACTCTTTGCTTTGCAGAATCAATTACCTGGTCCTGCTCACTTCGCTTCCTATGTAGATATTTCTTATGCCCGCTGCATTCTTGATCTTTGCACCACCATTGCCTTTGTTCAGACTGTCAACATCTTTCACTTGAATTGGAGCTTCCAATAGCTGTCCCTCCTTGTGATCTGTGGCTACTCAGAGTCCATCCCCTAGAGCAGTGGTTCTCAACCTTCCTAATGCCGCGACCCTTTAATACAGTTCCTCATGTTGTGGTGACCCCCCCAACCATAAAATTATTTTTGTTGCTACATCATAACTGTAATTTTGCTACTGTTATGAATCGTAATGTAAATATCTGATATGCAGGATGTATTTTCATTGTTACAAATGGAACATAACTAAAGCATAGTGATTAATCACAAAAACAATATGTAATTATATATGTGTTTTCCGATGGTCTTAGGCGACCCCTGTGAAAGGGTCATTAGACCCCCAAAGGGGTCACAACCCACAGGTTGAGAACCGCTGCCCCAGAGCAATCACACATGCACATGCACACGCACACATGCACGTGCGCACACACACATACACATCCACGTCACCCCTGATTTAAAACCTATCAATGGCTTCCCATGACCTACAAAATAAAATCTAAAACTCTACACAGGTCTCCAGAGGCCCCATGCTCTGGCCACTACCTACCTTATCCCACTGTCCCTACCACAGACTCCATGCTCCAGCAAGACCAAGCCACCGCCTTCTCACATACACATGCCCAGGGCTTTCTTGCCTACATGTTGGTCATTCCCTTCTGTTCGGACTGCTCTCGCAGGCCAAGGACTTAGGCATTTTAGGAGCACTTAACGAGACAACTCAAAAGGAGCACAGAGGAAGTTTTAGTGTGTCATTAAGACCCAATGATTTTCAATAGTAGACCAATGCCCGACATTGGGCAGCAACATTAACTAATTTCTAAAATCAATAGAAAAAAACTCTTTTGATGTGTAAATTTTAATTTCCCCAATAAACAGAGTTAGTAGGTCCATTGAGGGGCGTCTGATCATGAAATTAAAGGTACATGTGCACATTCATCAAGTGTTTCCCAGTTCCCCTTGAACATTCCCTGCACTCCTCCCACTCTCCAGCGTTGGCGTTTGGGTGAACAGCTCTGGGTGCACAGTAGCTGGGACCAGTTCCCCCTCACGATGGTAAAAACCTTCTGCTTTTCCTGGGGTGCAAATCTATACCAGGGAAGCAAGGCCACCCCACTGGTGACTCCCTGAAGTGAACCAGTGACGGTGACCAGAAATGGTGACATGGTAGGAATCCAAGCAACCAAGAATTCCCAGACAGTAACTTGTCAGTAATGGGTTTCTCCATCCCTGAGAGAGCATCAGGAATGAGCAAGTGTGTGGCTGCCCTTTGAAGAGACGTAGAGAAAAGAAGGAGGTGAATCAAGTAGAGAATCCATTTCTACGTGAAAGGGCCTGTTTGAGGGATGGAGGCCTTTGATTCTCAGGGCTTCAGAAATCTCCCCACCTGCCCGGGCCAGGCCCTGTGCTGTAGCACATTTTTCTACAGCTCTTGTATTCAAAGGAGAGAAGCAGTATCAGACAGAGATCCACTCTTTCCTGTTTGGACTCCCAACGCACCACAGTTCCAGAAACCAGAAGACCCATGGTGGGTGGCTTTCTTTCTTCCATTGAGTGGAAATGCTTTCCATTAAGAGTTATATAATTTCCAGCCAGGCAGAGGGGCCTGTGCCAATTTATCCCTTACAACGACCAAATGCAGCAATTGTCAGTCACCTCCTCTGCTGGCCACACAGCACAGGGCTCTTCCCACATTCTTTCTCTCACTGGTTGCCTCCTTAGTCCCATTTGCTGCAAACTATGAATAGACACCTTCAAAAATATCTCAAATCCATGCCCTTCCCAAATGCCACCATCAGCCTTGGCCACTACGATCCTTCTAGCTCTGTCTCCCCACCTTGTGTGCGCTCCCTTATGGCCCTGATCACAATTTATAATTCTCCTATTTGTTGTTTGCTTATTCGTTTGTGGTCCGCTTTACAAGCTGGAGGGAAGAAAAGGAGATGTATTTCTCTGACCATTGTAATCCCAGCTACTAGCATGATGCCTGGCACATAGTAAATGCTCAATAGATATTGCTGGCCTCGTGGATCACACAGGGGAAGCTCTGGCCCAGAAGCTGGTTAGACTGGCTGGCTTGATGCAGGTCAGGCCCTTAGAGCTCACCAGGTCTGGCATGCCACGCCCTTGCCCAAAAAAGGGGGCAGTGAATTACTTACCCTGGTTCTATTGCTAAAGAAAACTGTCTCTGATTCTGGCCACAGGACTGATTCTCTGTCATTCACTCCCCTACTCTGAGCCCTGAAGTCTGAATGAGCCTCTTCCCTTTGACCTGCAGTTGCAAAGAAACAGCGTCCAGGGCCTGACCAGATAAGAGGCTTATGAGCAGCTTATGCACGTCTCTGAGGGTGATGCTTAATAGCTTGAAGGTGACATCAGGGTCGGGACTAATATCCGATTGAACAGAAAGAGACATGACCTAACTCGTCTCTCACCATGGGCCTGGCTGTGAGAGCTTCTCATTCTTTATTAATTTTCTAACTGGGGCTGCTGGCTCAGGACTCCAGCCTGTCCCCAGAGCTGGGGCCCACGGCTGGGCTTAACTCCAGCATGGTTGGGAAGGGAGCAGGCTCAGCTAGGTCTGAGAGCCCCCGGGAAGGGCGGCTACCATCCAGACTGTGCTCATTTTGGCCAGAGCCCGGCTGTCGGTTTTCTCTACTGTCCAGCTGATTTTCTGTGCTTTGAGAAAATCCAGTAGGGCAAATTCAAAGTCTCTAGAGAATTCCTCGTGGTATCGAAGAAATTTGCTGCAGCCTTTCATCACGCAGCAGGCTTCCCCAGTGCCTGTAAAGGATGGTTTTATTTGTGTTTTTTTTTTTTTTAATGATTTAAACCAGTTTTCCAAGAACACAGATCCTGTCTGAAGCACCCAGCACACCTGGCCAGAGAGCTGCAGGCCTCTCTGTCTGAGCTGAATGCCTGCCTGTGGGACCGTGCTCTCTTCAGGCTGTTTTCTTTTAATATACTCTTCACGGCAGGAAGAGAAATCCTTGCTCCTTATCACCTTCCCTCCCCTAGCTCCCACCATGTGCGCAGGGGCGCACACACACACACACACACACATTGACTTCAGAGACTTATAGACTGAGGTTCAACACAGGCTCTGCCACAAACTGCCTGTGTGGCTTTTGTCAAGTCAATTAACATCTCTGAGCCTAGTTTCCTCATTCCAGTGGCCTGCAGAAGTTGCGGTGCTTAAAAACATTTGTTGAAAAATGCTTCTAAAAAGTAGAGATTATATTTTATTTATAGGCCAATAAGGAAATCAGATTTATTCATTCATTTATTCCACAAAAATATTCCTTGGGTGCCAGCTATGTGTTAAGTTCTGGGCATGGTGAGTGGATACAGAGCCAGCCTGTCCCCAGGACAGTGGGGTCAGGTCTGCAGGTGTGCCTAGCAGTTCCTGGCTCAGAGTGGGCCTTCAGTAGGGTGAGATTCTCTCTCTCTCTCTCTCTCTCTCTCTCTCTTTCTCATTCTCTCACACACACAAATACACCATGTTCTAGGCAGAGTTTTCTTCTCTTTCTACACAAAGGTTGCAACCCAATAACAACAAAAGCACAGAACAAGGAGGTGGGGGCTTAGGTTTCAGCATCTGCTCTTACTTGTTTGCTGTGTGACTTTAAGTAAGTCACTTACCCTGTCTGGGCCAATTTCCTAGTGTACAAAAACAAAACATTCTAACACCTTGCTCTACCTTGAGTACCAAAGATGGTCACTATGGTCAAAATGTTTTCAAAACACCAAACTGTCCAGATAAGAAGCACTTCTGAGCAGCAGTAGGGATAGTGATGAAGGTCAAGGGCTTGGAAGACACTAAATTCAGATTTGTTTCTGATGTGTTGGCCCAGGGCAGAACTCCCATCTCCTCTCACACTGTGGTCACACACAACAGCCTTAAGCACACCCTATGATAGTGATTTCAGTTGTCAAAAGCATCCTCCCTACCCTACCCATACACATCCTACCCATACACATCCTCCATGGGACCTTGACCCACTGGCCTGGCACCTGGGGAGGAGCAGCCACTTCAGAGGTGCCCCCGGATGGAGTCAGAAAGTGGCTGCCCAGGACACTGCTAGACAGCATTCTCTCAGGAAGTCCTGCAGTGGCTCTCACCCCATAGTCCTCTCTCACCGACCCACTCTCCCTTCATTCCATCTCCCCTCAGCACTGCTCCCTGGGACGCCACTTTCCCTTCCCAAAATATTCAACCCGTGAAAAATCTAGAGCAAGGAAAACTAGGCACAACTGCCTCTCCCCAGCAGCTGCCCTGGTGGTGACCTAGCGGCCCAAAATTTCCCTCCAGAAGGGAAGGCCAAGGGCAGAGGCCGCGTTTCTTCTGGGAGAGAGTGGGCGGGCCCAGTCCCCTTAAAATGCCTCTTCATCCTCAGCCACTACCCTTTACATGTTTTCCTCACCCACTTCTTCCCTGAACGACCTGAGAAGAAGCTATTCCAGAGCCTCAGGGGGCCGAGCGGGCTGCTGGGAGGATGGGGGTTGCTGGGGCGGCCAAGGTCTGTGGGACTGGAGAACCCCTCAGCTAGCCCAGGCTCTTTAAGCTCGAGAATTTGTGGCCCTTCAGGGGGCTGCGGTGCAGGATGCACCTTCATCCCCCAAATCCCCTCTGTGTGTCCCGGACGGATCTCTGTGGAGCAGATGCCAGGGGTGGGGAGGAGGACACAATGCCCCTCTTTGTTGGGGGGACCCGGGCCAGCAGTCAAGGGAGGAAATTAGACAGCGCTCCTGACAGCAGGCTCTGTCTGGGGTGTCTGTGAAATATGGGCCAGAGGGGCTCCTTCCCGAGACCAGTTGTTGCTGCCGCCCACCCCCACCCCCACTTTGGGCAGAGAGGACACTGCCTGTTTGGAGAGAAGTGATATATGACACCCAGCTTCCTTCCTTCCTCCCAGGGGCTTAAGGGAGCTCTGAGGGCTTTGGGGAGCTCATGGCTGCTCCTGGGAGGTGAGGATGTTCCTGCATGTTTGTACACGTGTGTGCATAGGTGTGTGCATGTGTGTATATTTTCAGTGTGAGTGCATATGTGTGTGTTCACTCCACGGCCAGAAGAAAGAGTTCAAAATGCTGCTTCCCCCGAACCAACGAACAGAATGCTGGCCAAGATGGCTCCGTCCTTTAGCACACATGCCTTTGCTCAGACCAGCATGGGCCTTAGGCCCCAGGGCCGAAACAAACTTATTTAGAGAGCTGTGTTGTGAGGGGAAGGGGAGGCAGCTAGCTGAGCCTCTGGCCTCTGATTTCATCTTCCAAGTAGCCACCTCACGTGGAGGGACTGTTGTCAGGATGAGCACAGCTCCCGCCTCACAGAGGCTCCGGGAGGTTCCTAATCCAGCCACAGCCTCAGAGCCTCCAGTGGCCCCGGAGCCATTTGTCTTCCAGGGAGGAAATGGGAGGATATTCCCACCCACCCACCTCCTTTGTGGCCATCCAGACCTCCACATCTGGACCACAGCTGGCTGCTGGGCTGCCCTGACAGACCTGTTCTCTCTAAATGACAAGAAGACAGAGAGTTGTCAGCAAAAAGCACCCCAACCCCTCAGCCAGCTGGGAGCCATAAAAGATGGGACTCAGTTTCCCTCTCTGTAAACTAGGGCCAAGATCAAGGGCAGCCCGGCTTTCTGAAAGGTCTGTTGGGAGAATGAAAGAATAATATAAAGTGTGGAAATATTCAGTAAACTCTATGGGCTGCCCAAAGGTCAGTGACTAGTATATGAGTTCATCCAGGCATATGCTACAGGTTACACTTGGAATGGGCGCTATGAGAGAGTAAGAAAAAAATGTAATTTTTACATCAAAACCAATGAAGTCTTTTCACTGTTGAGCTGGATGAGGATCTTATGCCCATTATGTAGATGAGGAAACTGAAGTCTAAGAGTTATTGGAACTTGCCCAAGGTCACACATCTACTCAGTGTTGGAAATGACATTTTGCATTGTGTCCTTTGGGCCTTGGGCTCAAGTTCATTATTGCCAGGTTCTGACCAGTTCCTGAGCCTTGAGCACTTCCCTTTCTCTTCCCCTGTCTACCAAAGGGTTAGATCTTTGGAGCAAGACTCCATTCATTGTCTGCTCTGCCCTCGAGGAACCAGGAAGGACCCAGATGGCTAAGTGACATGCGAAGGTGTTAAAAAGTGGAATGGAAAGAATCTGGCCTTTGAGTCAAACCAGTCTGGCCTGAATCCTGGCTCTACCATTTCCTTGTGTGAGGGTTTGGCCAAGCCGTACTTTCTGAACCTCAGGTTCCTTATCTGCAATGGGACTCAGCCATGGTTCTGAGTTGCTACACAGAGTAAATAAGCTAACATGCATGAAATAGCCCAGCCTGGGACTTGGGCTTAGTCAGTGCTCAGGGAGTGGATTGCTTTGCTGTTTCCCCAGGGAAGCAGTGACATTTGAGATACAAAACTAAGTGAGTCCAGGGGAAGAGGCAGGTGAGAACCTCACTGGCTCCAGAACCAAGGAGAGAGGGCTGGAGCCAAGGACTGAAGCTTGAGTGAGACAGGTCTGGGCAAGATGGCAGAGGAGGCCTCTGACACACAGCTGTGAGTCACTGGGAAAAGCAGAGAATGTGTTTTCCCCCCTGTTGGAGGAATCCTACAAAGGAACAACACCATGGGCAGAGTTGACAGCATCTTAGAGACCATTTCATCCAGCTCCTTTGATCCACAAGGAAAGTGAGGCCCGGAGAGAAGGGACTAGTTCAGTGCCATACAGGCATTCATTCATGACAGATTCCTGACTCCCTCTATTGCTCCATTCACCGCACGGGAGCCTGGGTGGGGCCAGGGAAGGACCGGGGCCTGGGGAGATAACCCGTTCTCATCAGTGGGAGGTCAGGAGAAGGACAGGAGCGAGGGCTAGACCAGAGGCAGCAGCCAAATCCTGGGCTTACACCCTTCTGTCCAGAGCCTGACATCCTCTCAACAGGTCAGATCTGCCAGCGGAAGCCGGCTGGCCAACCATATAGGTCCCTATCAGTCTAGACTGCTCACAGGCCCATCTCGCCAAGAAACTTGAATCAAGGGGGTACAGGGCGGTCAGGATGGCCGTGGAGGTCCCCGACAGCTCCGGAAGTCTGCACACAGAGTCTCTGGAAGACTGAGTGGTGTTGTCTCTGCAGAAAAGTCGTCGGACATTTCCGTGTGACACAAACCATTCCTTCCCCCATAATCACCCTGCTGCAGCCCTAGCTCAGGGCAGACAGCCTGCTGTGCATGGGCTTTATTTTCAAATCCCTCTTGCTTTTTTTACATCCCTGTGAGTGCCTGGACGCCCAGGCAGAGGAAAGCGCTCAAATCTGTCCTTGAATGTGCTGCTGGTGATGTGATGGCCCAGACGGGACCCTCCAAGCTCTGCGGCAGAAACAAACCCCCTGCTGATGTAATTTAAAAGAATAACCTCCCAATTTTCTCATCTCCCTTTGCTGGATACACCTTATCAAATGACAAGAGGGGCCAATGTTTGGCTAAATGGTTCAGAGGTTAATACTCAACAGATGGGAGATGTTTTTGCCTTTCCCCTTCCTTCCAGAAGATCTGGTTTGCTCCTCTTGCTGGATGCATGAGACTGGAGGGACCCAGGGGCATTCCTCCCATCATCTCCTTTGATGGAACCCATTTTCCCTCACAATCACACAAGGGATCCCAGGGGACTATGTAGAATGTTCTGTCCAATGCAGTACCACTGGCCACATGTAGCTACTGAGCACTTGAAACATGGCCAGTCTGAATCGTATATACATGTGAAATACACACCAATTCAAAAACTAAGTACAAAAAAAAGAATGCTGAATATCTCATTAATCATTTGTTTTATTGCTTACACATTGAAATGATATTTTAGATATATTGTATTCAATAAAATGTATTATTAGAATTAATTTCACCAGTTTAGTTTTATTCTTTTGAATGTGGCTACTAAAAAATTTAGAATTACAGGTGACTCTACTTTTATTGGTCAGAGATAGTATAGAACATGCTTCAGGGTTATCCCCCATGAACTCTAATTCAGAGCTCTTTTCCTAAAAAATAGTAATAAATCTAATAAGAATGTTAACACACACAACATGATAACTATAGTTAATACTGCTGTATGGTACAGTTGAAGGTTAGTGCTGGAGCTCTATGATACACTGAGAGACAAACAAATGGGTCCTAGAACAAATTAAGCCTGAAATGTCGCTGGGGGCAAAAATTACTAAACTGAAGATGTCCTATTTCAGGCACATCATGAGAAAGCAGGGTTCTTTGAGGGGGAGAAAACAATAATGCTGGGGAAATGGAAGGCAGCGGGAAAAGAGGAAGACCAGACATGAGATGGATTGACTCCATAAAAGAAGCCACAGACGTGGGTCTACAGAGCTGAGCAGGGCTGCTGAGGCAGGACATGTGGACACCACTCATTCATGGGGTCGCCAGGCATCGGAGCCACCTCCACAGCATGTAATACACACACACACACACACACACACACACACACACACACACACACACACAAGTGAGAGTGGTCCTAAAAGTTCTTGTCACAAGAAAAAAAACACATTTCTTTCTTTTTTGTATCTATATGAAATAACAGACTTTAAACTTAATATGATAATCGTTTCATAGCATATGGAAGTCAAGTCATTTTGCTGTACACCTTAAACTTACACGGTGTTGAGTGAAGAGGTTTGCTCAAATGACGCCTTGGAATAACCTTGCATGTGCTTTCAGCCACTGGCAAGTTTTAAAAGCATTACCCAAGCTACACCTTCAAGATGTTAAAAGGTGGGGGCGAAATGTTTTGAGGATAGGTATATATATAAAATGCTGCCTAGTGAATCCCTTTCCTGGACTGAGAAGTCCTACGCCATCAGCTCTTCAGAGTGCGGGAGGGATCTGGAACTGTTTCTCTGATTTCCAACCAATATGCTTTATTTGAGCACTCGCCCATCTCCCCTGAGGTTCCAGAGGTCCCCAGTGCCACTGTTCCCAAAATCTGGGCAGTGAAAATCCGACTGTTCTCACCTTTCCCCGTGGCTGACATAAGACTGAGTTTTCTTTTGTTGCGTACTATTTCCACTCCTTCTTGCCTTGTTATTGTGGGTTTATGCTTTTTTAAAAAGTCTGTTGTTTTAGTGGGACTTTGGCTTGGGAGGAAGCAAGAGTTGATGTGTGTCCATTCATCTGCCACCTCTAAAGGGAAGAAAAGAAGGGCTCTGCCGTGGGGCCGTGTCAGGCAGCAGGAAGACCTGGGAGAAGGTAAATGAGAGAGCAAATGTTGGGAGGAGATGGACGGCTTCCCTAAAGCACATGGGGTGGGGGATGGGGCTGTGGAGCAACAATTTTGCTAGGGGCTGGGAAAGCAAAAGGTAAAAATATGGAGAAGGTCCCTCAATGGCCTTAGTGGGTGAGAAATAAATGGATGATTTTTTTTTTTAATGCTAAGTATGTGGTAGAGATAAGCACAGAGGACTATAGGAGCCCCTGTGAGAAGCGGTTCGTCCAGCCACAGAGAAAGAAAGATGATAGACGGGTAATGTGAAGGCTTCTTGTAGGAGTGAAGACGAAGGACAGCAGGGTGGCTGAGCAGTGCAGGGCTAAGCACGCACTGTGCCGCCCGAGGCCAGAGAGGAGGCAACGGGAGGACAGGAGGGCTTTGAGCACCACATGGGAGCTTTGTCTGTATCCTGTGGGTGACGCAGAGCGCCTGAAGGATGATCTGGTGGCTCACTTGGGCAGCTGAGTGGAGGATGGGCCCAAGGTGGACACCGCTGGAGTGACTCAGGCAGCCATTGCAAAATCCCATGAGAAATGATGAGACTTGCACACAGACAGCAGACGTCTGAGTGACGGATCACTGGGATCCTGTCAAGGAGATGAAATCAGCAGGGTGGGGAGATGTGGACCGGGGTGAAGAGATGAGGAGGGTAGCCTCGTGGAAGTCTCTCGGGTTTCCAGCTCCACTCCCTCCTGCTCAAAGCCCAGGATAACCCCAGCCCTAGACCATGAAGAGAGGGCTGGCTCCCCTCCCTGCCCCATCTTTCCTCCTCCAACTCTTTTCCTGGAGTCCCTTGGGGAGAGAGAGAAGGAGATGAAATCATGGAACAAAGAGGATTAGAGCCACATTTCTTCCCTTCTCTACAATGGAAAACTCTAAGTTTGTTGGGAGAGGGGAGCCTTTAGGGGGACAGGGGGAGGTTGATGAGGTTATGGTTTTGTGAAATAGGAGCTGTCTGGAACCACCAATATAACAGGCAACAAGGTTCTCATATTTCTTTCTTCTAAGTAGACGTTCTTCTTGGTTGACTCGTTTAGAGTCTCCTCTGCTGCGGTGAGTCTGTTCTATTATATTCCCAGCCCACACGTGTGCCCTTCTACCTGGCTGACCACTGGGCCTGGGCACCCTCAGAGGAGCAAGTCACCACCTCCTAAAGGAGAAGGGGCTCCCCGCAGCAGGAAGAGGGTCTAGAGAGTAGGACAAACCACGCAAGGATTTGGAGGGTTTAGTTTCATGTCCAAGTTCCGCCACTTCCCAGCTATGCTGACTCAGGCAAGTGTCTTACTCTCCCTGAGCCAAGTCTTCATTTGTGAGTGACAATGATCAGACCCAGCTCAGAGGACTGCTGAGATGACTAGACAAGATCATGTCAGTCGGAGGATAAGAGGGGCTTTGGAAACCAGGCCCACTCCTGATCGTTGCAGTGCCTGGGGCAAGAACAAAGGTTCACCTGCCCGTGTCTAAACACTTAGGAGCTAAAAATCAAGTTTAACTCTTAAATCGGTTTTACCTTCCAACCTTGACAAATATTCTATAATAACAACCTGGAAGGCCGGGTCCAAATTCAGAGCTGCTGAACTCCTTAGAGTTCAGCATGGAACACCGTGACATTGAGAAGGCGGCATCTGGCTCTCACGCCCACAGCCCGTTGCCCCTTCTCTTCCCACCGCCAGCTCTGTCCTTCATTGCAAGGAATTCAGTGCTGACACATGAGGACAGCCCAGCTCTGATGGCTCACATGCACACACACACACACACACATACAAACACCACAAATAGCTGTGGACTTAGAGATGCACACACCAGGGACACCTGGGTAGGATGGATTCTGAAAAGAGGCCTATGCAGATCCTGGAAGAAGATTTGGAAATTTCTGGGTCTCAGGAATACCCTGCATGGTTAGAAGTGGGCACTGGCTCCAGGTAGGCTCGTCCCCTCAGCCCCACACACTGCTTGCCCTGCAGAGAGGGGTATGGTTGGAGTAAGCTGAGCACTCAGATCAGGGGCCCCCTTTTGCTCTAAACTCTAGGGTGATGGTGAGTAGGGGGATTACTTTGGGTATTCTCTCTCTCTCTCTCTCTCTCTCTCTCTCTCTCTCTCTGACTCTCCTCTTTTTTTCAAATTTCCTTAGGAAGAATTTGGGGTCATTTACATGCCAGCTTGTCAGAGAAGTGGGGACAGATAAACCGGGATGCCAGGAACTCTTGAGAAATGTCCAAAGCCTCTTCAGGCCTCAGTGCTGCTAATCATCTCCCTTCCCACGTCTCTGGAAAACTCAGAGACTTGTAATTTATTGTCTGAAAACAGAGAATCCTTAGAGCCTTAGACAAGAGCATGGCCAAGAACTCAGGGGGAGAGGGGAGGCGGGGAGGGTTCCAAGCACTCACCAAGCGTGATGAAAAATGGGCAAGGACATTTGGAGGGGCATGGTGATGCCCAACTGGGCAGGAGATACAGGCCCAAGGCTGGACTCAAAGCTGTCCTGTCCCACGTACCACAGCCGGTGAGCCTGGAGTAGAGAGCCTGGAATAGAGAGGAAGAGGCTGGAGGGAGCAATGCAAAGAGGACTGAAGTCTGGGCCCAGGATCAAGAATCAGGTTCCTGGGCCAGGCTGAGGGGGCAGTGAGCATTCAGGGACCAAGAACATGGACTCCAAGATCCCAGGCCTATGACTAGCTCTATTAATCCCAGCTACCAGATGTCTGAGCTCAGACAAAGTCCCTTTCCTCTCTGAGCCTCAATTTACTCATCTATAAAATGAGGATAATGGTGTTTTCCTCACAGAGTGGTGGTGAGGACTTAATTAGATAAAGTGCAAGATATGCTTAACGCTGTGCCCAGAATGAAGAAAAAGATCGGTAAGTGTTAACATGCAATTGTTACTATGATTATGGTGCCTGGAAAATATCAGTCAAACACTAGTTGAATTTGTATGACCTTCAGGGGATTGTGTCCCATTAAGGGGTCTCAGTTTTCTGATCTGAAGAAGTTCTGTCACTCTCTAGAAACATTTCACTGTCAATGCCCAGAGTTCCCCTGACACAAATGATAGCTAACACTTGCAGAGCATTGAGGGGGGGCAGGCGCTGTCCAAGGCACATCACACATAGGACATCATGTCATCCTCCCAGTCCTCTTTGAGGCACCTTCCACAGTTCTCCATTTGGCCGATGCAGAACCCGGGACATAGGAGGCTTGGGGAACATGCCCTGTATCCCACAGCGAGGCCCAGGCTGGCTGGCTGCACACTCCCTCCTCCAGTGTCTCACGCACCGTCCGTCTCTGTCCAGCAGGGGCTGGAGCCACCAGGCGGTGCCTTTGGACGGAGCCTCTGGTCAGTCCACTGATGTTCCCCACCCCAAACTAGTTATGGGGCCAAATTAGTCATTTTGGCGCTTGAGTCAATGATGCTGCCTCAAAGTGTTTAGATTTTCTAACAGTGACCCGTCCCTCCGCCTCTGGGTCTGAAAGAATCAGTGGTAGGAAATACTGATTTGGAATTCAAACGGGAAAATGGCCATTCCTGAGATCACTTATTAATACATCATCTTAATTAAGGGCACTGGCCCACCTTGTCTCATGGGGTACCTGCCATCATGCGGTGATATATACAAGTCTGGGATTGTCACCCCATTATACAGATGAAGAAATCCAGCTGGGGGCAGAGAGGTACCACTGGTTGCCTGGGATGCCACAGCCTGTTGGCGGTGGGGGCAGAGGCAGGATTTGAACCCAGGGCTCCTGATGCCCAGATCATTCTGCTGGTAACACCCTCTTAGGGACCTGGAGCTCCTAAGGGTGGGAATCACCGCAAAGGGTGGGAATGGCTGCAGACCATTTGGCCAGGCCTCTCCCATTTGCTCTGCCTTTTGGCAGTGGTCTGCAAGGCTACATTAAGCGTTCTTTTCCGAGATGTTTGTGGGCAGGAGAAGCCTGGAAATTGCAAAGAATGAAGGCACCTGGCTCCCTGGGGACAATTTCAGAGTCCATCTCCTCACCTTGTTTATTTGTAAAATGGGAACAGAGACACAACGGGTGTATGTTTTACATTAAACCAAATAGGAACTTGTGGCATTTCTGTCTGCACTTGAGACATGTTTATACTGCTGGGTCCATTATGAATCTGTTTAATATCCTCTAAATTCTCTGAGTCCTTCCATCTCTGCAGCCAGGAAGTGGGTAATGTGCGCATAGGGAAGAAATTTCCAGGCGTTCAGACCTTTAGGTAAATGAGGACTCCTTTTTTTTTTTTTTTTTTTTAGGGGGAAAAGCCTGTTGCAGAAAAATTAAATTCTTCCTGTTCAAAATGGTTTTTCCAATGATCTTTTCCTTGTAGGAAGTTGCTTAGGTCCTAGACAGATGCCAAGGAAGCCACAAGCCACACTAGTGAAAGCCGTGTTCCTTTGCCCTGGAGAGCCTGGGATGGGGACGTGGAGGTGAGTGACTCTCCAGAGCTGAGAAAGACTTTGGGGATCTGAAGGAGCTCAAGGTCAGCTGAGGGCTGCCTTGACTGCTGGGGGCTCCTGGGAAGCCGACATCGAACTAATCCTGCCGGATTGGGAACAGGTTTCCCACAGGACAGCTGGCAGGAACAGCTCTCTGCTTGCTGGCAGAACAGAGAGGTATTATTTTAGGGAGAAAAATGAGATTCCTGTTATTGCTTATTCCTCCTGCAGAAATGTTGGTGCGTCCCAGCCAGGGCCAAGATGAAAGGTGAGTCCGTGCCAACAGAAGAGTGAGCTCATCCCATGTGGGGATGTGAGGTGTTTCCAGCAAGGCACAGTGTGGAAAAAAGCTCCGGCCTTGGAATCCCAAATCCCTTGTCAAAGCAGAACCCTTTGACCCTCCCCTCCCCTCCCTCCTCCATCAGCTAGTCTGTCTGTCGCCTTCCTCCTCCATCATCTCACTCCTCCGTTATCTGAGCTAACTCCCATTTGATCTCTCTGTCTTCTGGTATCTCTGACCAAACACTCCTCCTCAACACCCTTGAGTGTCTATGTGTATTGTTTAGAGACTGTGTGAAGGGAAGAGCCCAGGCTTTGAAGTTGGAGAGATCTCAGTTCAAATCCCCGCCCCACCGCTTACTGGCTGTGCAGTGTTGGACAAGGGCCTTCACCTCTCCGGGCACTGCTGTCTCACCTGTTATAACACTATCTTGCAGCTAGATGAGAAAGCAAATGGGGAAAATACATAGGGCACGATAGATGCTCATTTAGTATTTTCATCCTCTCTTTCTTCCCATGGAAGCAAAGGATATATATGAAGTTGTGAGACTTTGGGATTTACAAATGTCAAGTTCCCACTGGACTCTAGGAAATATGGGGTCACAGATTATTTGTTGTACGCATCACCAGAGTCCTGGCATGGCCTAGGGTTGGCACAAGTCACCCTGAACTGAACCAGAAATTAAAAAGAGGGGTTCCAGGGAACTAGAGGAAACTTCCCTAGTCTTGGCCAAATGGTGCAGCCAGGAGCCCAGGCCAGAGAGGTCAGGAAGCAAGACGATGCTAGTCGGACAGAAGCAATCAGACAGTTAGGGAGCAAGAAACTCCATCAAGTGGCCTCAAAGTTGTACCAGTTAGAAATTCTGAAGGATGAGGTGAGGAGTGAGTCACCTAAGGTAGGACTGGGAGCTCTAACTGACATTTTGGTGGCCTCAGGCCAGGGCCTGAAACACACCTGCAAGCCAACTTTGATTTTCCACCTATGAATCACAAAGGGTGATATTAACAATGGGCCTCAGGAACCTTCCTGCGGAAGAGCGAAAGCCCTTTGTTTCTGCCTGGCTAAAGGAGTACATGTGCAATCAGTATGTAAAATTTGCAACCTTTATAATTTTATCACTTTCCGAAATTATCTTTTTAAATTTCACATCCTCACATTTCCAGCCCTGTGGGCAAAAACTGCAGTCAGCCTGCCCTGGTCATGGTTGTGGTGAGTGAGGTGTCTGTGACAGAAACCAAATTGGTTTATGCGTAGCTTCCTGGATTTTACTTCTCCTTTGACTTCTCTTTGTTTTAAAAATCTCTTTTTTAAAAACCTATGCTGTCTTCGTTTTTCTAAGAAAAATTTACAAAAAGGATTTGATGAACGGGGACAAAGAGTGAACTAGTGACCTTGTCTGGGTTCAGGTACAAGCTAAGATACTACCACAAACAAAAGTGCAGCAGAGAAGAGTTTTATTTTGCTCTTATGATACGGACAAGGACTAGTCAAGAAACCAGGGAAAACTCCAAGAACTTATCTGGATACCAAGACGCTGTCCATTATGTTGCCCTGTCATTCCTTAGAGTCTTATCATCCAGGTGACCCCACACTCCAGCCCAAGACAAGGAGGGCAGAGGAGGGGAGGGCAGGCAGCTTCCTCATAGAGCTGTCATCAGAAAGTACTGTAGCTTGGCTCTGGCCGGGTAGTTCAGTTGATTAGAGTGTGGTCCCAATACACCAGTGTTGTGGGTTCAATCCCTAGTCAGGGCACATGCAAGAAGCAACCAAATGAATGCACAGATAAGTGGAACAACAAATCAATGTTTCTATCTCTATCTCTCTCTTTTTCTTCCTCTCTCTCTCTTTCTCTCAAATCAATAAATTTAAAAAAAAAATTAATTACTGTAGCTTTTCTGCTTCACCAGATTGGCCACAACTTAGTCACAGGGCCACATGCAGCTGTGTCAAGTGAGGGGGAAGCTCAGCACAGGGCTGTGCAGAACAGAAAAACCAAATCACCTCTCTTTTGCTTCCTTTTGCTCCCAGCACCCACCCACAGCCCTCCTAGCCATCCACAAACTTGAGGCCTGGCTCAGAGTGAGTGTTAGACCCCAGGAAGCGCTACAGAAACAGCTATGATTTAGTTTCTGTACTTTCATAACAACCACCAACACTTACTGACCACTTAGTAGGAGCTACATACAGCACCAGAGGAAAGGCACAGTCTCCTGGCAAGAACACTCAGCAGACAAGAGGTAATAATAATCAGACCCAACCAAAAAGTACATCTGTGACTCTGGGCAAATCACATACCCACCCTGAGCCTCAACGGCCTCATCTTTCAAATAACATCCATCTCCTAGGGTTTGGGGAAGATTCAGCGGGAGCACTTCCATAGCATGTCTGGTACAGGGCCCGGCACAAGGTAAGCCAGCGATCAACAGAAGGCATCCTTAGCTCACCTAACTTGCGTGAGGCAAGTGGTAAAACTGGAGGGAGGGTGTAGGGTTGTAGTGAGTAGCTGAAGGAGCTCAGGCTTGAAGCCCAGCTCTGCCTCCCGTTCATTGTGTAAACCTGGGCCAAGCGCCTGCCAGGTGGAATAACGGGACAGGCGTGGGGCAAGTGCTGGTGATTTGCATCGCTGGACTTTGAGGTCTTACTGATTAATGTCACCACCATACCAATAGACACCTTCTTGCCTGTCGCCTTTTTCTTCTTTTGAATGATTTCCTTGGGACAAATTCAAAACCATTTCTCCAACCCTTTCTGCAGTCATCAGATTCCAAAACACAGGTAGCTTGTAAATCCCTCAGGGAGTGCGGCTCCCCTGCTAGGAGCTGCCTGCAGTGGGTGACCCACAGCAGCACAGTCTAGCTGAGGCCTGTGTGCCAGAGATTACATCATCAGGAATGATGTAATCATCTGACCAATGACTTCCCTGGTTATCATGAGCTTTACTGTCTTCCAAACTGGTTCAGTTTGCAGATCATCTCACCACCCTGTAGGTAGTAGTCTTATGCTCTGGATTGACCCAGACACAGAAATCAATCCCTCTCTGTGACTTCAGTACACACATGTAAAATCACTCATACTATGACCAACAAACATTGCAGGCCGGCTAAACATTTGAGGACCAGCAAGGTAGACATTCGCTTTGTTTTGATGTTGTTGTATTTGTGTGTGTGTGTTTGTTTGTTTATCTTCCTAGTGTCCCTTTCACCACCTAGTAAAAATAGAGAATTGCTTTTACCCAGTTCCATGTTTCTGGAAGTGCTGCTATGTGCAATGTCCCAGCCCACCAGCCACAGGGTTACCTCCTGACCCGGGCCTGGCCCAAACCAGTGAAGGTACCTCCAAAGACTAAGTGACTGAACTGGTGTCAGGTGGACCTGGGGCTGTTGGGGACATCTTCCCAACCCTGCAGAAGAGGTCTCTCTCCAGGAAAGAGAATAAAGCCAAGCCCAAGAAAAAGCTGAGTCAAGAGAGACAGGGGGATGAGCAGGGAGGTGTCCTTCGAGTCCCCAGATCCACTTGAGCCAATGTGAGAATTGCCACTCTGTGAATCGTGTCCTCTTGAGTTCTGCAACTCAGTGGGATTATGACTCCATTGTCAATTTCCCAATTAAGCCAGCCAAGGTAGTCTGTTTTTCCTGTTTTCCTTCCTTCCTTCCTTCCTTCCTTCCTTCCTTTCTTTCTTTCTTTCTTTCTTTCTTTCTTTCTTTCTTTCTTTCTTTCTTTCTCAATCCACTGAGCCACATCAGCCAGGGCTCCTGTTTTTTTCTTAAGAAATTTCATTTGAGCCTGACTGGTGTGGCTCAGTCGGTTGGGCATTGTGCCACAAACCGGAAGGTCACTGGTTCAATTCCCTGCCAGGACACATGTTGGGATTGCAGGCCAGGTCCCTGGCAACCGATCTATGTTTCTCTCACACATCAATGTTTCTCTCCCTCTCTTTCTCCTTCCTTTCTCCTCTCTCTAAACATAAATAAATAAAATTTTTAACCAAAAAAAAAAGAAAGAAAGAAAGAAATTTGACTTGAAGTTTAATCACTTGCTACCAAAGATTGAACACAGGTGGGGGTTCCATCTACTCTACCTTGCTGGTCCTCAAGCCTTCAGCCAAGTCTGCAACATTGGTTTTTAGTATTAAAGTTATAGGGAGGCTGATTTGCATGTCTGAGTCAACCCAGAGCAGAATGAGAGTAGGGCCTGCAGAGGGTGAAATGATGGGAACCTAAACCTATCTCTGATGCAGAGCAAGTCAGTCTTTCCTTTGTTCTGCTCCCACCTTTCATCCCCCAACCTGGCACCTGGAACCCCATCAAGTAATTTTCCCAAAGACATTTTCTTTCCCAAAAGGAATCAAATGCTAAAATAGTTATATTTTCATAATATGTATATGTATTTTTCTATGTACATTTTTCTGGAGAGAGGAGTGCTCATTTTCATCTATTTCTCAAAGAGTTCCATGACTCAGAAAATGGGATCAGAAAAAAAGAAGGTGATGGGAGGGAAGAGGGGGAGAGGGAGGGGGTCCTCACCCACTAGAGCATGAGGGAGGGGCACCCTGCCAGATGGAAGCTGGAGTCAGACCCTGTGGGCAGATCACACACTGTTCCAACCAGAGGTGTCCTGAGAGGTTTTCAAACATTGTCAGCCTCAGCACCTTATGTTCTAACAAAATCTTATAGGAAAGCAGACAAAATAGGCAAGCAAGGCACCAAGAGGGAAGGGAAGACTTGACCCTCGAAGATCTTAGAGAGGCCCTCAGGAAGGTAAAATCCTTAAGACTCCTCAATGTACACTTTGCAAAACCCCTGATCTAGCCCAAACAACTAACTTTACAGGCGGGGAAACTGAGACCCACAAAGAAGTGAGTTACTGGCTTTGTCTGATGAGTTGTGATACCATCAGGATTAGAATGTGAGACTCTCAGGCTCCAGTGGCCAGCTCTGTGTTCTTCTCTCTCCCTGGGAAATGTGAAAACCACATATTCTGCCCCCAAACCTCAGAGTACTCAGCCCCTTCCACAGCCCACACACAGGGGCTTGGCTCTGGTCCTGTGAAACGCCCCCCACTCTAGCCTGGTGGCCCTTCTGGTCTTCCTGAGCAGGACACTGGGGATCTCTTTCATCCAGGACAGAGCTGTAGGGGGGGGGGGGGGGCTGGAAAACACCCCTTCACTCAGCCAGCAGCGCATGTCCAGGCTGCATGTCATCCATCAGGGTCCAAGGAGAAGCCAGTGTCAACCTGGGGCTGGGGAACAAGATCTGCTCAGGGCAGGATCCCAAGACAGCTCACTTTACAAGGATGGAATTTCACAACTTATGTGTTTTAATTAAATTTTTATTTTTATGGAATTTTAGCTAAAGTTCCCCTAGTCCTGCAGCTCACTCATTGTTATTAAAAAACCATGACCAGATGAGAGAGAGAGGAAAAAAGCTGTCTGGGCAGCAAAAATGAGGCTACTCTTTAGAAGCTATCTGACTGCATTATATAGTTGAAACCCACTCCTAGCTTTCAGATGCTGATTCCGCCCCCATGACTTCACAGATCAGATTTTAAGTCTGTGGCTTATTGCTTTCTGAGCCTCCTGGGGCTTATAGGATTATTCTGGATTTAATCCTTTAATAATTTTTCCTCCCTCCTGTCTGAGGCTTGGTTTTTCCAGCTGAAATCAGCCCGGGTGAAACAGCTTGCTTCCAGCCTTGATGGACTCCCCTCTCAGACTGCTGTCCACTGTTACTGTAAGACAATCAAGGGGCGGGGGCGTCGGGGGGAATGTGTGGAAAGCCGACTGCTTCTGGGACTTACAAAGAGAAAGCTTAGGGGTCCTGTTTTGAAGCTCTGGCACAGAGGGAGGTGGCCATGGCAAGGCCTGTACCTGAAGCCCAGCATACATTATCCTCTTTACTCCTCACAGTGGCGTTAGAAGTGAGGATTATTATCCCCATTTCATAGAATAAGAAACTGAGACTCCACGGTAACAAATAACATAAGCTGACCCAGATGGTAAGTGTCAGAACATGGAGGCAGCTAGAATGCACACCTGGACCTTTGGCATATGCTAATCAATCTGGCCCTGGACTTAGCTGTTCCCAAAGATATGCTGATGGACTGAAACCATTCCCGGGGGAAATGATATGTTAACTAACCTGGTGTATGGGGATGGGGGGGGAGTAGCAATCAGATGTAAATGATCTACTGAATATGTTGATAAGCAAACTCACCCTCACCAAAACGTGTGGTTGACAAGTATAAAAAAGGTGCCTGCAGAAGTGCAGGTGAGACTCCTATGGGCCTACGAGGAGGACCGGGAGTCCCCATTCCCCATTCCCCTTGCTCCCACGGGCCCTTGAGTTGGTCTGGGAGCTGCCTCTCCCCTTCCCGCATTTTCCCTCAATAAACCCACTGCCTAACTCCACAGTGGTCTCCGGGTGATTTCTCAGAGCAAGGCTGCCCTGACAGTAAGAAGTGGACGAGGCTTCCAACTCGCCCACTGGATTCAGGAGTCCTTGCTCTCTGAGCCACACCATCTCCTGAGCACAGTTCCCCTCCACCCCAACCTGTTACCCCTTTCATCTGAGCATGTGGCTAGACAGGGACACCCCCAGAATATGGGGAAGGGAGAGGAAGCCCCTTGCTCAGCCAAGCAGCCCAGGTAACAAGCCTATTCCCCTCCCCAACATATACTCCAAGATGAGCAGGGGCAACCCAGGTGAAAGTACCCTGAGTGCCCGCCGCAACCGGGGCTGGAGAACAGAGGTAGAGGAATGCATGACACTTCTCATGTGAACTAACATAACAGGCCCTGATGTTGCTACCATGTGGGAGCCCAGGGGAGCCAATGCGAATGATCTACACAGAGGTGGGCACAGCTGGACTTGGCCTTGAATGGAGTAGTTTGGTATTGACCAACAAAGAAGGAACAAGGGGAGCGCTGAGCAGAGGCGACAGCATGAGCAGAGGTATGGAGGTATAAAACAAATGGCGCATTTAAGAAACAATAGAAAATCCAGCTCTAACTGTGGAAGGGGGAGGGGCAGCTACAAAGATGATTAAGACATAAAAGGTATCCCCATAGTTTAGGGCAGGGGTGAGATCTTGCCTGACTGTGTGGCTGGAGCATAAGGTAACAGGAAAGGTGGTTGGGATTTTGACCTAGCTCAAGGGAAGGGACAGGGTCCCCAGTATCCTTTCATCAGAAGGAGAAAACCAAGCGGATATCCTGACTCCCCATTTCTACTTCTGGCGTCTCTCGCTGGCAGCTGAATCCTGGTCCTCCTGTTTCAGGCTTTCTGGGAGACCTCCAGGGAGAGGGGTTTGCACCCATTCACCTTGGTTGGGGTAATCTCTACTTGTGACCCTGAGAGCCCTCATAATCAACCCTCCTGTCCAACAGCCCTTTGGAAGATAGCAGCCAGGTCTAGGGCAGGCTGCTGCCCTCCTCCCCTTGACTGAGCTCTGCAATCAGCAAGTCGGCTCTAGTCCCTTCTCTATCCACTGTTCATTCAATCAACAAAGCCCCAGTGGACCGCTTCACTGTACCACGTGCCATGCACCAAGCTAAGCATGGAGATATAGAGATGAAGAAGCAGTCCCAGCCCACTCAGTAGAAAGAAAGGACAAATAAACAGATCGTTGCCACCCAGCAGGATAAGTTCTATCAATGGAGGTGGTCACAGGAGAATATAGCAGCATCAATATCTCCAGGGAACTCGTTAGAAATACAAATTTGCAGGTCCTGCTTCAGACCTATTGATAGACATTAAAACCGGGGAGGGCCTCACAATCTTTGTTACCACAAATCCTCTAGATAATTTCGATGCAGGCTCACGTTTGAGAATCAATGAACTATAGGAATAACAGAAGAGAGAATATTATTTAACCCAGGATGGAGTGATGGAGGTTTTCTGGAGGAAGAAACTCCTACAGCAAATCTTCAAGAACACGGGGCCAAATGAAGGGGTAAAGACCCATCCAGGTGGATGAAGCTGTGTGTGCAAGAACCCGGAGGGGGAGGGGCTCTGGGTATTTTCAAAGAACTCAAAGTGGTGGGTTGGCAGTGTAGTTGCTGGAGATTAGGCAAGAGGAGCTGGGAAGAGAGACAAAAAGTCCTAACAAAAGATCACAGAGCTTCTGATAGAAGGCAAGAAAGAGAGTTTAGGTGCACAATGGACCCCGTGGAGTAAAAAGCAGATCCAGAGAAGCCATGCCTGACAGATAAGTCCAGGGCCCTGGAAGCCCCCCTCCCCACCTCGTCCTTGAAACCCCTTTGATTAACCAAAACGGCATGACCTCATGTGTTATGGCTGCAAAGGCACGGGGGAGGCCAAATCCGGTGTTTGTATTGAAATTAATTGGGGGCTTTGTGGATGATGAAGGCTTTGAGGAATGCGCAGGCCCCTGATGTGATCCCGCACACAATGGTGTCGCTTACGACCACTGCGGCCCCCAGTGGCCCACATCTGCATGTCCACAGCCCTTCTTGATGAAATAATAATCACAGACAGATATGAATATTTTAAATCCAAAGCAGATATCTACCAGGAACTTGGGATGGAGAGGGCTCAGGGAAGCACCCCAGAACTATTTTTAGCCTAGAAAATGGAGCCCCTGTTTTACCAGGGCAGCCACTTGTCAATCAGGAAAATCCCACTGCTCACCCCCAGCCCTGATTTATGGTGATTCAGAGGGGAGATGCTGCCAGGAACAGGGCTGGGGCCAGGAAAATTTCATCTGTCTGGAATCCGACAGGAAAAAAGAGGCCTGGAAATTTCAGAGGAAGCTGGGATCTGTGCCGGTTACAGCGCCTCTGTTTGTGTTCGCTCAGCTGGCTCCTGTTAGCGAGTTAAGAGTCCGCTGAGGAAAAGCATCAGGCCAGGTTTTTCCATCACTCCAGACCTTGAGCTTGATCCCCAGGCAGCGGCTGCTCTTGTGACCTCCGACCCCAAACAACAGGAGCCTTCACCAGGTTTCCCTTGGCCCCCAGCCCTGGGCCCTATCTTAAATCAACGTCTTTGTCTTTTTCTCTTTTCTTTGACTTAAAAAAAAAAAAAAAAAGCAAAATACTTCTATCTCTTCTGTTGTTTGTTTAATCAGATCTTAGCACACTAATTAATTCAATTTAGTTTTAATTTACTCCCCCAGAGTGGCCCAGCTCTCCCAAAGTGAACTTCTCATTTGTTCTCCCTGGTGCTGGGGTGCCAGGGACCCTGAACTTCCAAACCTGATGCTATGAGCTCTAGAATGAAGCCAAGGATTAGGGCTCTGTTCAAAATCTTGCTGTTGACAAATTCTAAAGGAGCAAACAAGATTATGTCTTTTCTGTTGAGGCATTCATTCACTCTGATCCTATTTTGTGCCGGTTCCCATACTAAGCGTTTGGGGTTAGGGCAGGGCAGGGTGGATATAAAACAGGCATGGGCCCTGGCTGGTGTGGCCAGTGGTTTGTGCACTGGCCTGCGAACCAAAAGGCCACAGGTTTGGTTCCTGGTCAGGGCATGTGCCTGGGTTGCAGGTCAGGTCCCCGACTGGGGGCATGCGAGGTATTTCTCTTGCACATCAATGTTTCTCTTTCTCCCTCCGTTACCCTCTCTCTAAAAATAAATAAAATATTCTTTTAATCTTTAAAAAATTTAAATTAAATTAAAAATTAAACAGGCATGACCCACCTCGAACTCACAGTTCGGTTGGGGACACAGCCCTGTAAATACCTACAGCACAGGAACAAATGGGATAACCAAGGTGAGCAGAAGAGAGTCATGAGGACAGAAGAGAAGTCCCTTGGGCTGGTTCAGAAGGTAGATAAGAAGGAACAAGGCACCCAGAGATGTGTGCAAAGACAAAGAAGCGGGAAAGAAGGGGAACATACACACCCCACATCCCAAAGACTCTGATGTGCCTGGAGCATAGATAGGATCTGAAGGCTGGGATGGCTTAGGAATGGGGTTTGTTTAGTGTTGGGATTTATGTCAAGAATGCTGGAGGGCTTATCTGGGAAACACTGAGGTCAGATATGCATTTTGTGCAGGTGACTCTGGTGGCACTATAGAAGCTGGGGTGCAAAGGGATGAAGCTGGAGGAAGGGGGTCAATCAGAAGAGAGACAGAGGCTGGTGTGGCAGGGCAGTGGGGATGGAAAGGGAGAGCTGGGTTTAAAAGACATTTCAATCCCAATTCTGTTAGCCCCAGGGCCAGGCCAATGAGAGCTGTTCAACAATGACATGCCATGGGCGAGGAGAGACTTAGCTTCCAAAGGAACCCAGAGCAGAGCCTCATGACACAGTCTGTGCAGCAGAGAAAGTATCCAGGCCCACAGCTACTCAGTAGTGCCTGCTTGAGACTGTGGTCAGCAAGGGACCCAGTGGAAGTGAGACCCAGGAGTCTGGCACTGCCCATATCTGGGAATGCAGGGCTTTCAGTATCCTGAGGGAAAGCCTGAAGAGAACAGTGAAATTTTGCCTGGGGCACAAAATTTAAAAGGAATCCCCAAAACTCAGCAGTATTTTATGTCCAAATTAATGCAAAAATTCACAATGAACAAAACACAAAAATTTCAAAAAGTATAAGATCCAACCTTTATTACTCAATGCCCTGCCTCATCCACCTCACCTTAATCTCAGCTATAGTTCCAATAAAACTTTATTTTAAAAAGCAGGTAGCCAGCCCATAGGCTATAGTTTATTGCTTTTTCTTTTTTTAAAATAACTTATTTATTTATTTGTTTATTTATTTTTATTTTTAGAGAGAGGGGAAAGGAGAAAGAGAGGGAGAGAAACATCACTGTGTGATTGCCTCTCACTTGCGCCCCCAACTGGGGACCTTATGTGCAACCTAGTCATGTGCCCTGACTGGGAATCGAACCAGTGACACTTGGCTCGAAGGCCGACGCTCAATCCACTGAGCCACAGCAGCCAGGGCTGGTTTATTGCTTTTTTAAATACTGTGTTAGACTTCATTTCTCTTGCTTACTGAGTTTTTGGGTGCCCCCTTATATTCTGGGCCTGCACTCCCCTCACCCTGGACCTGGACCTGGACCTGGGCCTGCACCAGGGGGCTGCTTTCTAGAATACAAACCCCAGTGAAAAGTCCCCTTGCCTATAGAGAACATGTCTACACACATTTGGCTTGACAATGCTCTGAATCTATGTGTGCTAAGGGCTCTCTGTGGTCAGCAACTCTGAACCAAGGGCCCCCTAGACCCTGGTACCCTGCTGTTTAGGAAATCTGATGGTACCAGGCACCTCGGAAAACTTGGGCACACTCTCTAAGCTCAGTTGCCTCATCTGATAGGAGAATGTTCATGTGTTGTTTTTCATTCCAAAGAAATCAAATCCAAACCCAGGACCTTTTCTACACCTAATTCACCAACACTCTGAGCCCATATCATGTGCTGGGCACTGTCTTGGGGAGACAGCGATAAAGAGCACATAAGAAACGTATTCCCGACCGTGAGCCACTACTGCAGTTCATACCCATGGATTAGAAAGAGCTAGGCTTGGCATAGACCATGAAAAGCCCTGTATGCTAAGATCAAAATTTAGATTTTATTCTATTAGCAATAGGAAACCATTGGAAGCTTTTAGGCAGAAAATGGCATTTTCAATCTGTTTTTAGAAAAAGAATGCTGGCAGATGTGGAGAGGAGGGATTAAAGCTGAAAGTATCTGGAAACAGAAAAGTCACTCAGAGTATTTTGCAATAATCCAAGGGAGACATGATAAAGGCCTGCGTGGTGGGGGTGGAAAGCAGGAATGGAGTTAAAGACATTTCTAGTAAGAAGCTATACAACTTGGTGTGTGAGGTGAGAGAGAGGGAGGAGTCCAGGTTGATTTCCAGGTTTCTGCTTCGGGCAATTGTGCATCCAGCAAACAAAAAAAGGAAAATACAGGAGGAGGGGCAAGTTGGGGAGCAGAGCACATGCTCAGCTTTGGACTTGACTCTGAGTGAATGGGAGATGTTCAGATGAAATGAACAGATGAGATATGATGGGCTCAAGGATGGGGGAAAGTTTAGGCTGCAGATACTGCTGTGTAAACAATACGGGCTCAGGTGAGCTGAGCCAGAAAGAAGGTTTAGAGGGAGAAGGAGCTGAAGATGAGAGGCCGGCAGAGGCAGGGTGGGGAGAAATGAGGAAGACCAGGGGCCATTAGGAGATCTGGGAGGAGGAAAAGCAGGAGTGACATCCAGAGGACGAGGAATGCCGATAAAGCAAAGGAGGAGAAGGGGTTCGAGGCAGCAGAGCAGTAAGGGCATGAAGACCAGAACCAAACTAGTCTAAAGCCAAGGAGGTCAATGCTGGTTTTATTTACTAACAGCAACTTCAGAATCAACCAAAATCTGCATCTCCTTTAAACCCAGGGACTACCACATCTGTTTCCATGGAATGGTGGGAAGAGGGCTGAGGAATTCACGGGAGACCTCCTTCAAGGTCTGGGGATGGGGAGAAAGAAGATGGTGCTGTGGGACAGGTAGATTCCAGAGTTCCTGAGAAAGTGAGCAGATCTAACACAGAGAGGACCTGAGTAAGGATTTAGGATTAAGAGGAAAGGCAATAGTGAGAGAAGTGATACCCCGTCTGGGCTGCACAGGAGCCCCGTGCTCAGCCCCAACCCCAGAGGCCCTTGTTCAACTGGTTGTTTCAGATTTAACACTCATTTGCCCATGTAGAGCTTAGGTTCCCCAGCCAGACCCCCAGAGTCCATTTCACCCATAATCCACCAGAAACACAGTACAAGTTATGCATGAGAAACACATTTCTTGTCCCATCTCAGAGCACTACAGAATACCTCACCACTTACTGTTGCTGGAAGGAGGGAATTGAGCTCCCAGGAATGAGCAAGATGGACCTATATTCTGGTCTGGCTCATTTATCTGAGCCACAGAAACCCACTTAAGTCACTGCAAGAAAAGCAGAGTTTGTGGCAAAGATACACGGAATCAGGAATCTAGAACCAGAATGTAAGTGGAAGAGCCGCAGAGGAGGTAGCAGAATTTAGCCCCTGTCCTGTGGCGGCTCTGTTTCTCCCTGGGCATCTGGCCCATTGTCTTCTCTCTGCTTCCGCCACTCTGCTTTTTAAGCTCCCTTCAAACTTCAGTTTGCATGAGGCTTTGGCTTTTTACCCTCAACCTCACGGAATTCCCACCAGCTACTATCCCAGCTGCTACCATATCTAATTTCCGTTTCTCAACATAGATTCAAAGCAGGGATCTGATCGATCCACCCAGGGACCCAGAACACCTCCACTATTTAAGCCAGAAGTCCGGAGGGACGGACAGATAAGCACTCCAAAACCCATGTAGCACAATAAACCGGGGCTCTCTAAACCAGCTGATACGGTTTGAATTGGAGGAATGACTGGGGGTGGGAAACGATGAGGTTTCAAACCATCATTCAAGCGTTTTTAAGGTAGTGACCAACTACTATGAACCTGGGAGGTTATCACATACAGACCAAGAGGTGGATTTGCAATAGAGAATGATGAAGGAGATGGTGGTGACATCATGTCTCCTGCCACCCAGAGATGAGAGGAGTTGCCCCCTTAATGCACTGGTGTCTGTGGGGTCAGGGGATCCCTGTGCCCAGTGCCCTCCTGCCTGCTGACTTGGTGCTGGCCTCCTGCAGGCCTCTTCCTTCCAAAAGCGAGAGGCCTTGAGAGAGCTGGGGTGGAAGCCTGAGGGTATGTCGTGAGCCTCTGACCTCAGACCCACCCAGCAGGGTCTACTGTCTCCAGCAGAGTGTGACGTTCACTTAGGCTTCTGTCCATCCTAGTCTCCTCCTCCCGTTCCTCCACCTCCACCCGGCCCCTGACCAAAGCAGACAGCCTGCAGAGGGCTCTCCCAGAACTCACTGGCTATCCTTCCAAAATGGGAAGAATTCCAAAGCCAAATTCCAAATACCTTCCCTCCCACATTCTCCCGCAGCCCCACCAGCTTATCCATCTCTCAGAGCAAAGAAACCAGAAGCCCAGAAAATGACATCAGCGGACATTGGTCAGAGGCCTGCACACCAGGAGGGGCGCTGTTCAGTGGAGGGCGCCAAAGAACGGGACCTTAACTGACCCATCGACCCGCCCGCATTCCGGCTTCTTTCGCCCCCAGCCCTTTGAGGCTGCAAAGCCTTAACTGCCCAGGAAGACCCTGTCTTCCCTAAAGCAGGTGGAATGTTCATCTCTGCTATTAACAGAACATCCGGTAACGCTTTAATTAAAAAATTTAACTCTAATTATTCCACCAGCTGACCAGAAATATAAGGAAAACCAAGACCAGCTGTGATGTTGCAAATAGATACACACATGGAAAGATGGGGTGGGGGCAAGAGACAGAGGCTGAGGACCAATAACCGGGGAACCAGGGCAATTCTCCTGCTCACAGCTCAAACATCATGTCTCTGCCTCTCAAGAGACCCCAGGCTACCACCCTGACACCCTCAAACACACTTACATACAGCCTTTCCCCCCACCCAGCCCTCTGCTGTCCCTGCCCTAGAGGGGCTCAACAATCACTGTTTCTTGTTCAGATCAGACCTGCAGTCAGCAGATTTTTTTTCAATAGGAGACTGAAGTTTATTATATACACGTCACACCTGACATCTGAGAAAATGCTACTTACATAAAACACCATAGATTAAAAATACATAGTATTTGTATTTTAATACAATAAGAGTCCCAGGATTCAAACAAAGAAGTTTGATTTTAAGTCTGCATTACGTAGTTATTTGTTCTGCTACAAAGAACTACAGTGGAGGTAAACTTCACTGGTGTATTACTCAAGTCAAATATTCATGAATCTTATATACAGGGCTTTGCATCTGTAGAGGAAGAGACAAATTTCTTCAGCACATGCACCAGTTTCTGAGCCTTCCACTTCAGAATCCTCACCAGTTTCCTTTCCAGAATCAAATTCCTGACTATCAGGTGATTCAAAGCTATCCAGAGGTTCTCCTTTCAATCTCTCTCTGAGCTCTGCCATGTACGACACGTGCTCTGCTACTTCTGTCAATTCTTTATTCTCCTTTGTCAGGTGGGCAACTTCCTTGTCTTTTTGTTCAATTTCTTTATGAAGTTTCTCATTTTTTCTGCCACTTCTTTTCAGTATTCAGGGGATGGATTTTCTGTAACCACAAGATCAAATGCTTCTTGGGTAACTCCAAGATCTTTATTTTCACTATGTTCTTGGACAATAACTCCAGAGCTGGAAGTCTTAGATGTTAACTGGTCGTTCCAATATTTCGTTTTGATCACACCTATACCAACTCATTTTCTCTTCCCACAAGAGATACAGCTGTAGAAGGCTTGGTCGTCTCCAGAGTTCTTCTGGGGACAGGACTACTCTTTACATGCCCTTGGTCCCTTCTTGTTTCTGCTTCATCCTGGGATTCATTGTGCACCGTGACCCCGCAGAGGCGCAGGAAGACCGGGAGGACCTGGAGGACTGATTTCCGCGGAGCACAAAGCGGCTGGTCCGGCAGCTGACACCTCCTGCTGGGGTCTCGCACAGGGCCCCCCGGCCATCTGCACTGTCCCCACCAACCCAGTTGGCAGATTTTAATGTCGTGATTCCAGAAGAAAACCTGAGACTGTCCTTCACACCCACAGGCATGCAGCAGGGCACAGAAGAGCCTGAGAAGCCACAAGAAACAAACTTGTTGATATTCATTTTCTGAAATATTTGGTAGGAAGAACCTTTGTTCTCACATAAAATCAACTCAGATAGATTATGAGAAAGAAAGCAACACTTGCACACATTTTTAAATAAAACACCATTCTCAAAATCATGTGGGCCAACTGCAATGTAGTATCCAGGATTAGGTCTTGGAACAGAAAAAGAACGTTAATGGAAAAAAGCTGGTGGAGTACAAATAAAGACTGGAGGTTAATTACTAGTAAGGCATAATGTTAATTTCTCAGTTTTGACGAAAGTACCTTGGTTATACAAGATGTTAACAAAAAGGGGAAACTGGGTAAAGGGTATACAGGAACTTGTACTGTCATTGCAACTTTTCTATATAAAATTATTCCAAAATAAAAAGCTTATTTTTTAAAAAATCATGTGGCTGCTTCTGGCTTCCTGGCCCCCCTCCCCACCACCACCACTCCCAGGCAGCACAAGTTCACAATCGCTCCATCAGAATTCCCTGGGTGGCAATCGCTGAGAACCCCACAAGGATGGGCTGGGACCCGCGGCAGGATGTGTGGTCATGGGCAGGTCTGAGCCGGCTCCAACACCAGGGAATCAGTCTGCAGAACCACAGGCAGACCAGAGCCCTAGAACTCCAGATCATTCCAGATCTCCAGGTCATTCGTTCATTTCGTAAATGTTTATCATCGCATGTGTCAAGCATTGTGCTAGGCTGCTGTGAGAACAGGAATGTAGAGGAAGAGAGTTCCGGTACAAGGATGAATAAGACCCAGAGAAACACAGTCTCCTCCCTTAAGGAAGCAGTGAGGGAAACAGATGTGCTCCCCACACAGTGACAATACCTGGCAGTGACTGGAGGGCAGGGATATGCGCAAAGCCTGTTGGGGCAATCAGGAAAGGCTTCACAGAGGAGGTGATACAAGCTCCAGAAACTGTAGTTCAGTTGCTCCTTGTGACCCAAAGATAGCCACACCTGATCCTCTGGCTCAGGCAGTTGGAAGGAGCCAAGAAGAAAGATGGCATTGGTCTCTGCAAATATCAAGTGCTGTAGGCACCGTAAAATCATCATCATCATCATCATCATCACCATCATCACCACCATCAGACTCAGATGGCCCAGTGGGAGGTCCAGGCCCTGAAGTGGGCCCTGATGAGAAGAGCACAGGCACGGAGGAGGCTATCCCTACAGCTAAGGGGGCCACTTCTGGACAGCAGGGGCGTGTTGACACAGCTGGGAAGACAGTCTTCCTCTGCCTCATTAATCACTTCTGCACAGGAGCTCAGAGGGAGGGGAACCCCAGGGGCCTGGGCTAGTTCTCACTGGGGCTCCTGGGGGTGGCAGGAGGGGCCCTGGCCTCAAGCCTAGAGCCAGGGGAAAGTCCGATGATGCCAGGATGGCATGGAATGAGCCTGCCAGGCCCCAGGGACCCCTAGGTCAGGGGATTTCCCAGCCAGGATGTTTGTCCTCAAAGCAGCAACCTTCCTGCCCAGAGGTTAAAACCACTTCCAGCCTGCGGCTGGTAACCCCCTAACAGGCAGTTCCCAGGAGAGGCATTTGTTTTTTCTCTTTTGGCCAAGCCAGTGGCAGCTGCTTGCCATGCGGTTCCAGACCCTCCCTAAACCCTGCCCAGGGGTGTGTGTGTGTGTGTGTGTGTGTGTGTGTGTGAAATCTGAAGGCATCGAGGATCACCAGCCTTTGCTGAGAACAGAAGGAAGATCCATTCGAACCAGAGGACTGCTCTGAATGCAACAAGGGAAAAGATGGGGAACCAGCCGAGCTGTTTCTTCATCCATTGTTTACTATTCATTTCACAAACACTTACCGAGCACTTGCTACATGCCTGGCCCTGCTCTTGGTGCCCAGGAGACAGCAAAGATCAGAGAGAAGTGGTCCTGCTTTTCTGCAGCTTACTTTCTAGACAGAAGGGCAGAGAACAGAATATGTCCACCAGAGTAGTCAGGAAGGCCAATGCCCTGAGTTCAGACCCAGTGTCCAGAATAGCTCTCCCTGGGCATCCTCTTCCTCTCTTCTGGCTTTCACAGAAGCCCCTCCCCAGTCTGAACCTAGAGGCCTGAGGTTGGACCAGGAGCTAGCTGGAGGACAGGAGACTTGAGTTGTCTGGACTCCCCTGTAGCCCCCATCTGCTCAGAAGGGGAAATAAGGAAGGCAGTTCCTGGCATCTCCCCTCCAGTTTAATCTGAAACCCTGTAGACGAGCAGGTGGCCAAGTGGACCAGGATCTCAGTCATCTCTTCACCACCTTGTCCCCAAGGGTGTGTGCCCTCTGCTTCTCATTCTCTCCTCACTCCTTTCTCTTTCCCTCCCACGTTTTTTTCATTCTTTCTCTTGCTTTCTTCCTTCTCCTCTCCTCCCTCCCACCCTCTGTTCCCTCTCCCCCTCCTCTCCCCTCCCGTTCTTCCTGTCTTACATTCTCCTGCCCAGGAATCAGACCCCAGACAGTACCTAGGAAGTCTGCGGCCTTGCCTAATAGAACAGTAATAGTCCTTGGGGAGGCGCGATAATGACATCCTCCTTAAATAAAAGGACTTAATGGAGATTTCCCAAATTTGAAAACCACATTTCCACTAGCAACCTATTCAGAAAGTGACTGCTCTAAAAAGGAGCTCGTGGGGCAGTGGGGGAGGTGAGAGAAAGAATGTGCAAAGTACATTCTGCTCAGGGGTTTTCGGTGGCAGGATGAAGCCCCTGGTCTGAGGACACATGCTAAAGGTGGGTCATCTTGATCCTCCCCAACCCTACAGGGCAGGGCCAGAAAGAACAGAAGCTCAGAATCTGGAAATCCTGTGTGACCATGGAGAGTTACTTCATCTGCTGAGCCTCAGCTTCCTCAGCTGTGAATTGGGTATAATCATCCTCTCCCAATATCCCAATGAGGGTTGGGCCATTACCTAGTTCCTAACATAAAACAGACGCCAAAACAACTGCAAGCTAAGCCTTAAACAAACAGTTAGACTGGGTGTTTCTAAACCAGAGCTAGGCCACCCATTCACCCTGGATTTAAGAAAGTACCAGATTGTTGAAGGGGGAGGAGAGGAGAAATGGCTTTCTCATTGCCTCTATCACTAGGATACTAATTAACAGTAAGTGAGGAGCAGAATGTAATTAAGATCTTGGGGAATCTGGGATCCCTAAATTTATTTCAGGTAATCATGTAAACCTTTTGGGGGCTGCTGAAAACAAGCCATGGCTCTCAAGCCCACCTAATTTCCACCCCCACCCCCCCCACACACACACCCTGAGCAGAATAATAACGGGGAAGAGCAGGATGACAAAGGTGTGCCAAATGAATGAATCTGGTCAGGAGTCCTAGATGGACTATGAACCCAGCGCTGCCACTGCCTTGCTCTGTGACCTTGGGGAAAGCTCTTTCCCTCTCTGGGCCTCCATTTTCCGAGGTGTAGAATCATGGCACTGGGTGATCTTTAAGAGTATTACCATTCTAAAAATAATTTAAATTGGAAGTAAAATTCTTCCGACTTTGGGTCTCTCTGCAGCGCCTGGGAAGTGGTATGTTTGCCAACACTGCCACCTAGTGTCAGAAATACACAGCTCCGGGCTGAAGCCTCGACTTAGGGCCCTTGTGGTCAAAGCCTCCTGCGCCAAGGTGGGATGCGTCCTGGCGCCCCACCCACCCCACCTTCATCCCGCAACGGAGACCGTTCTTAGCATTCTTAACAACGGCTCTATTTTGAAAAATCCTTTTCTTCGTTTTGTATCATAGGCCACTTACTGTTGCAAATATAATCCTGTAACTACCATTTCCAAGCCCCTACTGCGTGCCAGTTACTGTGGTAAATATGTTATACACATTGTCTTGTTTGATCCTGAAAACAACTCTATGAGGAAGATACTTGGCTTTCATGTTAAAGGAGGAGAGTCTGGGGCTCAGAGAGGTGATGTGACTTGCCCCAAGTCACACAGCTAGAAAGAGATTAGCCTGAAACTCAGACCTCGGTAGACTCCAAAACTCAGGCTACCTCCTCAGGAATGACTAGTTGATTTTTCTCAGCTATTTCAGGCCCCATTTCCACAGGCCTCTTTTTTTTTTTTTTTTTTTTTTTTTTTATGGGGGCCAAGGAGCTACCTACTTTAGTCATTTGATGATTCTATGAAGACTTTCTCATCCAGTTCACAGGCCTCTTAAGTTGGCAGGGGCATGGAGGGAGTCACTGAGTTGAAGGAAAAGGGAAAGAGGTCTCTAAATCACAGCTCTTCCCTGCTCCTGGGACGGGAGTAGATGGACCCTCACCCAAGGCTTGGGGCTCACCAGGCAGACTTGGGGCACATCAGAAGCTTTCAGAATGTTCCCTGAAATACCAAAGGGACACCTCCAGATCCAAAAGAGGGCATAAACCCATAATTCAGAGAAACCAGAAACTCGACTCGTGTCTGTGGCATATTTGTCAATTTATTGTCACCACAAGTGGAAACCTCCCCACCACCTACCAGAGGCCATGACCAACCTGAGGTAGGGAATGAAGACAGAGACCCAGCCAGTTCTCATTTACTCAGGAAAAATGATTCTCTTTCTGATGCATTCCTAGGCCTTGGGAAAAGGACAGACCCAGCTCCAAATTTTATATTTTCATAGAGCTTCTGATAAGTTGCTCCTCAAACACATTAGGACACCTTTCACAATCCCCAGCAAATGTAGCCACTTCCCCCCCGTATGAATGACACCCACAGCAGTGTGAACCTCATCAGGAGAGACAGGGGAGACTACAAGGATGACCTCTACTCCTGGTCTGAAGATATTGTCTGTAATTGTCTCATCCAGTAATCTTCTCTTATTCTTGTGGGCTTTTGGACTCTTGGAGAATAAACATCCACTCATGGGCCCTGGAAATGTCCCAAACAGACCAAGACATTGTCAATATCTCTGCTGATTCCAGGTGGCATAAATACTATGGCTCTATGATTCTACCTCTTCCAAAAAACTGTAAAACTCAAAGATTAAACAATAGCAATAACAATAATAATAACATATAAAGGATGCATATACAGTATTCCCTCACTTATCACGTGTATTACGTCCCAGACCCCCGTGCGAAGTAGAAACCTTACATTTATTCTACATTCTTTTTTTTCTACACTCTTAAACCTACGTAACTTTAACAACATATGTATACAGTACCACAAAATCCCACGGTATAGCAAAAAATCCGCAATAAATAATTAAATATAGTATTTTTTAAAATCCCGCGATACAGTGATGCCGCAATAAGTGAACCACGATAACGCGAGGGACTACTGTAGTCACTGGATGTGGAGTTCACCAGCAAAAGGCTCTGTCTAAAGGCAAATGAGAGGAGGCAGAGCACAGCCAGGTCTTATGCCCTGCAATCCTCCGCTCCAGGCCAGCCCATATCTAACTCACCCCAAATCTACATTACCATGCGCCCCTTTCAACTTTAAAACACTTTCACAGTTATTCATGATATGTCAGCAGGTTCAAATGTCCTTTATCTGAGACATTGTAACTGTTGAGCATAACACAGAGACCATGCGAGCACCAAGGCACTAGTGGAGATGATGGGTGTGGGTCAAGGGCCTGGGGTGAGCTGTGAGGCCTTCCCAGAGCCAGCACACACCATTCTGAGAGTTTCCCTTCTGCCCATGCACTCCCATATTTTCCTGGGTTCAACACAACTTTACCCTGAAACCCGCAGGCCCACCACAATGACCCCCATGCCCCGCCCAACTTGATCACAGGGAGCTTGAAGAGTTGCTAAAGCTGCCCGCAGGCCAGGCCAGTTTCTCCAGGATGGCTTTTGTTTCCTTGTAAACTCCAGAGGAGTGAAACCCTGCTAATTGGCGGGGTTAGGTATCAGCAGGCCCGGCCCAGTTGGAGGCATTGCCCTCTGCCTCCCACACCCAGGCCAGAGTAGTTGTTGTAATTAAGGGAGCAGAGACCCCCAGCTCCTTTCTTTGTGGTCCAGGGAGGTGCCATCTCTAAGGGCAGCACCCAGACACAGCCTCACACCTGCTGACCATCTAGCAGGGAGCACACACACACCCAAAGGACCAGGCTTGAATGAGCAAGCAGCACAGAGCTCAGCACAGCATGGGCTTCTGGGTACTGTTTGGGGAGCCCTGGGCCAAGCGAAGCCATGGAAGCTGCAGTGTCTGCTGCCTTCTGAGTTGGAACTGGGCGACTCCGGTCTTGAGAGGGTTAAAAACCCACTCTTACTCCATGGCTCTGTTCCAAAGGGTCTCTGTTAACACCAGAGGTCTCCTGATATCTCACTCACTTTAATAGATTTTTCCCATTGACGTTTCAGTTTATTGACTATCATTTCCTTTTCTACAGGGGAGCTATTTTCTGGGTCACTGATCCAACCAACTTAAAAGGGGTTGCATTGATTAGGTTTTATTGGTGGTGACTTGCACAGAGATGAGCCCACTTGCTCCTACCTGCTAACAGCTCCTTTGTTTCCCCCTCCCAGCCCCCACCCATGCTGTTGACTTACGGGAGGGACAAAGTTGGAGCACTTAGGTGGTGGGCTTCATGGAGTGACGGGGAACTTCTGGCGGCATCGCCCCCAGCTTTAGGGTACAGGCCATTAAAACACACCTACACAGAGGATTTCATGTTAGTAGAATTTGAATAAAGATGGAAGCTAATCCAGAAAGTGGCCCATTTATTTTGTGAGCATCTACTGAGAGCCTGTTGTGTGGGACAATCATAAGCAATACCTTACTAACACAGCTTGCAAAACTCTTTTGAATTTATTATCTCACTTGATGCTCAAAACTCTGAGCCATAAGTAGGATGATTCTTTTTTTTTTTTTTTTTTTTTCACTGTGTGGTTGCCTGTCACAAGCCCCCCCAACTGGGGAAATGACGTGCAACCTAGTCATGTGCCCTGACTGGGAATCAAACCAGCGACACTTGGTTCGCAGGCTGATGCTCAATCCACTGAGCCACAGCAGCCAGGGCTCATAAGTAGGATGATTCTTCATCCTCCTTCAAGGGTAAAGAACTGGAGACTACTAACAGGACCTACCCTAAATCATGCAATCAGCTCGTGGGAAGCTCAAGATTTAAACCTTGGGTTATTTGACCCCAGAGTCTCCATCCTCCTGTACGGAGAACCCAGATACCAAGAGGTATAAGGCCAAGTTAATATGTAACGTAAATGTATGATTATTTACGTATGTGCAGGGCATGTGCCACTAAAAAGGGGAGTGGAGTCAGAGCAGAACTGGACAGGCTTCAGGAGCCATCTAATTCAATACCACCCCTACCCCCACAACTTACAGGTGAGAAAAAATGAGTCCCAGGGATGTCAAATAACGTGCCCAGTTCACACAATGAATTCTTTCCTTCTTTCATTCACTTGTTTGTGCCAAGTGGCATGTATGTGTTCTCTCTAAAGCGGGTACCTTTGAGTGCAGAGGAATGCCAGCCGGTTGCCGGTGGGGACACTCATCCATGTAGAGATAGCATCTCTCCAGGCAACCGGTGATCCTTCTCTCTTCTGGGTCACTGATCTAACCCTTTTCCCCACAGGCCTTCCTACCCCAGCCCGTGATCACAGGCAGAGCAGCCCATCTCCGCCAGGACCCCCAAGCACCAAGTCCCCCGACTTGGTCTTGGCCCATATCAGAATGCCCCTCCGGTTCCACCATTCACCCTCATTTTTTGCTGTTTCAGACACAGGTAGACTTTGTCTGAAAGGACAGTGCTGCTACCCAGAACCCTCCTGAAAGCAAAGTACCCTTTGTGCAAACCAAGAATTGACTTTAATACAGCTGCCACGAGTTAGGGATGGGGAGCGTATGTGTTCATGGGTGAATATTTTCATGGTGACTTTAGCACATGGGGGGTAGCATAGTGAGGGGCTGTGTACATGTCTGTGTGTCTGCAGCTGAGGCCTATAGAGGTCATCCTGTCCATTCCCCTGTTTGTGGGTTCATTCATTCACTCAGGAAGCTTTTATATGCCCAACATCTCCTCTGTGGCAAGCATTGCACTGGAATCCGGTGATTCATAGATAAATAAGACACAGTCTCTACCCAGGAAGAACTTGTGGCCAAATGTGGGAGAAGGACCCATGTGCAAAGAATTACAGCTGTGTGTGGTGAGCATGCAGTCAGGATATTTGCAAGGGAGAGGAGTCAGGAAAGCATCTCATAAAACATGACATCTGAGCGGAGTCAAGGACAAATAACGGTTCACAAGGCATGCCAAGAGTGAAGGAGGACATTGCAGATAGTGCAGGGGCATGGTGTGCTCTTGGAACTAGAAAAGTCGAGTTCAAGCATGGGAGAGAGAAGTAGGCAGGATTGGACCGCAGTGGGCAAGGCTGGGAGTAGAGAAGCTCAGTGGGCAGGGGGTCCAAGAGGGTGACATTGGGTGGAAAGACAGGAGAGCTCTTTCTCAAATCTAGCCAACAAGATCAGCTCTTTTTCACAGAAAGGCCGGGAAGATAAGCCCTTATGCTTTTGGTCCAAGTATGAAACTCCTTCCAGTGGAGAGAAATTTTCTTGTAGCAACAGCTCAATTCATCATGTTTCAACCTTCTTTATGCTGCATGCTCCCTCTCTCTCTCTCTTTCTGGCTCCTATAATGCAAAGTCTTTGTTTTGCTCCCTGTGAATGAGAGAATTAAATCATCTGATTTAAATAAATTTCTTCTCCTAAGTAGAAAGCTTGGCACATTTCAGAGAGAATTCCTGCAAATCCTCCAGAAATAAATAGAGCACCTGAGATCCACCCAAATGGGCAACGGTTAAATGTCTGTCAGTTACCAGAACCCATTTTCTCTGCATAAATCTGCAGCAATCAAGGGCCATGCATTATAAAAACACAGAAAGGCTTTTCACCAGAGGAGCAGCAGCGCTGCACGCCAGGCACTCGTGCCAGAGGGATGAGTCCTGGCATCTTCATGTGTGGTCCGTGCTACACTTGTGTACCTACAGGCCACTGTTAGGTCCCAAATCTCAACTCCAAAAGGAGAGGAGAGGCCCTGGCCAGAGAGAGTCATTCCCATAGGCCAAGGTTGCAGGTTCGAGCCCCAGTCAGGGTACATACAAGAATCAACCAATGAATGCATCTATGAATGGAACAACAAATCGATGTTTCTCTTTCTCTTTCTGTGTGTGTCTCTCTCTCCCCCTTCCTCCCCTCCTCTCTCTTTCTCTGTAATAAATAAATTTAAATTCAAAGGGAAAGGAGAGCTTCTGGGCCCTGTGTAAGGTAGTACTCACACACTCACACACACACCAACATCTCATACTGACACAAACACAATCAGACTCACTTGTTTGCTTATACATGCACACTAAACACATACATGATACACACTCACAGTTATACCCATGCATAGGTATGCACACACAAATGCAATCACACCCACACATAGGCATACACATTCATACACTCACACCACATAACACATATACTCCCATACACTCACTCATACACAATCACAGCCCCTTGTACATACATACACCTCATATCACACATGCAATCACTCATAAATACACCCACTCATACATACGCAAACATCTAGCACACTCACACACACATCCCACTTATGTACTAACAAACACAATCACAACCGCTCGCACAGACACAGACATCTCACACCACGCATTCATGCACACACTCACAAGCACGATCACACCCACTTACACAGGTTCGCAAGGCCACTCAAACACATAACATACACTCACACATTTTCTGTGCTCCAGGGAAGCAAGACTAGCACCTTCTATGTTAAGGCGAGAGATGTGTATGGGCCAGTGAACTTCCAATCTCATCTGCACAGCTTTCGCAGTCTTGTTCTCTGCTGCCCAGCAGAGCAGCAGGACCTGGGTGATGTCAGCCTTGTTCCCGCAACTATACTCACCAAAAACTCCTCATTTTGCCCAAGTACCTTTGCAGCTATTTTATGCACAGTTTATTGGAGTAGAACATCTACACAGAAACGTGCCCAGATTGTAAGTGTAGGTTAGATGCCTTTTCACAAAGATCACTCTTAGATCAAGAGGCAGAACATTTCCTGAACCCCAGAGGCCCCCACGTGCCTCCTTCCTGGGGTAACCGCTCTCCTACCTCCCAACAGCATAGATTAGCTTTGCCTGGTTTTGAACTTTATATAAAATGCCATCAGAAGTTCACTCTGACACCCCATAATAACACCCACATCAAGAACTTCATACCATTGACACTGCAAGACAAAAGGAGACCAGGAAGCAACAATGTAGAGTGGCAGGATGGGGAGGGCGTGGAAGGGTGAAAATGCACTGCACAGATGCCAGACGCTCTCTGATCCATCAGGCGAAACTAGCCACCCAGAGTGAGGCCAGACTCCTTGCTGCAAGATGTGAGCCCTGGAAAAGGGGGCGTCAGATACAATCTGACCCTTCTCATTTGGGGCATTTTTCAAAGTGGGTTAAAACCACCACACTGAACACAGGCTTAGGAGAGTCCCAGCTCTGCCACTAACTCCCTGGTGGCCCTGGGTAAACCATTTTGCCCCTCTGAGCCTCTTCTTTCTCACCTGTACAGTGGGCGTGAATGCAGTAACATTGTTAAATTTTCTTGAGCACTTACTATGTGCCGAGCATTTTCCAACTCATTTAATTCTCTAGCCAGGGGTCAGCAATCTATGACCCTTGGGCCAATCCAGCCCCCAACCCCTGTTTGTGTATCCCCTGCAAGCTAAGCATCACTTTCATATTTTTTAATGGTTTGGGGAGGAAAAAGAATATTTTGTGACACACAAAAATTATGATATTCAAATTTCAGTGTTCATAAATAAAGTTTTATTGGAACACAGCCATGCACATTCATTTACATCATGACTGCTTCCAGAGTAGCTGTGACAAAGACCTGACAGGCGACAAAGCTGAAAATATTTATTATCTGGTGCTTTATGTTAAAAGTTCACCCTGGCTGATGTGGCTCAGTAGATTGAGCATTGGCCTGTGAATCAAAAGGTCACAGGTTTGATTCCCCATCAGGTCACATGCCTGGGTTGCAGGCCAGGTCTCCAGTTAGGGACATACAAGAGGGAACCAATCGATATATCTCTTGCACATTGACATTTCTCTCCCTCTCTTTCTCCCTCCTTTCCCCTCTCTCTAAAAGTAAATAAATAAAATCTTTTTAAAAAAATAGTTTGCTGACCCTCACTCCAAATTACCCTCACTGTGGGCACTCTTTATCATTCCCATGTAACAGATAAGGAAGCTGAGATCCAGAGAGGTTAAGAAAGCTGCCAGGGGACCCAGCTGGGAGTAGGCAGTCTGGGCTAAGTATAGGTGGCAGCTCCAGTCGACCCACCCCAAGGAGCTGCCCATTGTCCATGAGGCCCCCTAAGGAAGTAGGCGTGATGGCCTGCTTGGCAAATGGCAGAAAAAGAGAAAAGGTGAGATAGGGGACTCCTTTGCCTCCACACAGGCATCAGCGACTGAGTCTACTATACCCACCCCTCAGCTCAAAGTACCCCAACACCCCACACAAAGCATAAGCAGCCCAAAGGCCTTCTGATGAATTAACTAGTGATTTTCTACAAACTACTAACTCAGAGGCAGAGGTTTGTATGAACCAATACTCTCTGTTTATGGCCTGTTATTCGAATTGGCAGGGCCCTGTTCTTGGTTTTTATTCATTCATTCATTCACTCATTCATTCATTCTTTTTATTCCCATAGCCTAAGTCCATGTAATAGCATTTATCTTTCTGTTTGCTGAGTTATTGCAAAATAGGTGGTGTTACTTCATATACGTTTGGTTTTTTATTAACATAAATGGTATTGTGTCGTATCTCCTTGTTTCCTACTTCTTCCACCTCGGCAACATTTTTCACCCTGTGCGCTCCTGTTGAGGCAATAACACGCGTACAATAAAGTGTGTAATTGAGGTGGTCTTAAGTATAAACTTGATTTTTTTTCTTTATGTGTACACCTGTGTAATCACCCCCTAGATCAAAATCTAACACATTTCCAGCATCCCAGAAGGGTTCCCTTGGGAATAAACTACCCCTTCCCCCTTCTGCTGTCAGAGACACTATTCCAGCTTCTGTCTCCCCCCATTAGTTCAGCTTCTTCTTGAACTTCATCTGAATGAAATCTTATAATAGGTCCTCTTTCATGTCTTGCTTCTCTCATTCAACTTGTCTGAGAGATTCCTCCAAGTGGTGTGGTAGCAGCAGATTGTTTGTTCGCTTGTTTACCCCAATGGAGCACTCGGTTTTTGAGACCTAGCCACATTACACCTGAAACTAATACAAAATAATATTGAATGTAAACTGTAAATGAAAATTTTATTAATTTAAAAATAATAATACTGTAGACAAAATATGGAGCCACATGGCTCTGCGTACATCCAGTTTCCGCTGCTGCTTCTCGCTGCTGCTACATGGCAGCCACCCCATTTTACCTTCCCACCCTCCCGGAGAGAGACACTTAGGGTCCCTCAGCAATGTCCCTCATCCATGTCCTGTTATGGAGCTGTGTGAACATTTCTCTGGGATGAATACCTAGGAGCGGAATTGCTGGGGAACGGGCTGGGCATTGGGAAACTTACAGTTCTACCAAAGCAGGAGGATCCTGGAGAAGAGTCTCTCTGTGATCTTTCCCTGATCCCATTCTCCCCTACCCCTCCCCCCTCTCAGAAAACCTTTCAGCTCCTCCTCCGTGTCCTCTTGCCGGACCCAGCTAAGCACCCAGCTTCCTGAGTGTCGCTGCCTCCGTGGCAGCCCGCTCCATCCTGCTGCATTATAACAAGACGATAATCAATGAACTGCTAACTCTATTGCAATAAAGGAGCGAGCCCAACCTTATATAATTCTTTTTAATTGTTTTCTCACATTACAAGAGGGGTTTTTTTGCTAAACTTATTCCACCATAAGTTATGTCGTTTAATTTCTCAAAGTGCTAATAATTTAATTGCTTCCTTCCTGCGCACAAAGTGCCTGTACTGTCCTCCCTCCCCAGCGTGGAGATTATAAAACGGAGTTGGCAGGAATATCTAAAAGGGGAGCCTTTTTGGCGGCAGGATTTGATGGGAAGCCGCTTTCTCAGAAGTCAGTGTGTGGGGCTGGGAACCAGGATGAAGGACTTCAAAAGGCCTTCAAAAGGCCGTGGGGCCCAGCCAAGCCTGCCCGCTGAAGGGGGCTTGTGATAATCACAGGGGAGGGAAGGAGGGAAGGACCTGAGATTAGAGGGGCTGGAGCATCGAACACTGGAGTGCGCATCCCTGTCCTGGGAGGCTATCAGGGAAGCTGGGATCCATCCGCAACAGAAGGCATTTAGATCAGACTTCAAAGTTGCTGACAGCCAGCGCTCTGAGGTGCTGCTGGACCCCGGGGAGGGTGGGCAGGTGGCATCTGATAACGAGAACTAGCGGGTACTGAACCTTAACTGACAGCCTGGCACTGCTCCTCTATAGCATCTCATTTTATCTCCACCCCCAACTCTCTGAGGTAGGTACTGTTATCACTGCTATTTCACAGATAAGGAAACGGAGGCAAAGAGAAGTGAAATTGCTCAAGTTCACACGGCTTGTTGGTGACCGAGCAAGAAGAGTCAGTCTCCGGAGCCCATGCTTTTATCTGCCAGTGGGTAACCCCATCTGCCATCTGTCTGGATTGACTGATGGTATCATGTCTTATGTGGCAAGACGGTGGGAGGTATAGGTCTTGGGGCAGGATCAGGGATGAGTTACTCTTTTTATGCAAATGTTTTTATTTTGCCACTTAAACCACAGTTTCCTTGTATGGCCCGGGCAGGGACAGGGGCAGGGGTGCAGGACAGGCCACTGGACCATGAGTCCTAACAGCAGGAAGGTGAGGAGCAGGAGTGGTGAGATGCTTGGTCTGTCTGCGGGCCCGTCGCTTGACTCCCAGGGCAATGTCATGCAGCCCAAGTGCAATGTTAGATGCCAAAGGGCCAAGGCAAGACCTGTGGCTGTTTCTCCTGATGAAAAATGGGTCCCACACAACGTAGAGCTCATGGGACACCTCCAGTCCTGGTCTGAATTGAGCAGGCCAGCAGCAGTGTGCCTCAAGTCTCTCTTCCTCCTTTACCTTCCCAGGCCCTTTGGCAAAAGTCCTGGGGAAGATACTGCCATTCCCAGCCTCTTCCCTGGATCAGTGTCTGATCTGATGGAGGTAGCTTGTGAGGCCTGGCTTCCTCGTTTCAGGAGTCCTGGCCCTTGTTCTCCGCTAGTTCAGATGCTGATTGCTGGAAGCCATCTCTGTGGCACTGCTCTGTGGGGGTCCCGTGGATGGCTGGTCTCTGGAATTCCGAGCAGGCTGCAGGGAGTGGCCCAGGGTTTTCTGCCTTGGGGGCCTCTTCTTTCGAAGCCTCCTCAAGGCTTCTGCCGCAGTGACCCCCTGCACATTCCCAGGGGATCTGTGCGTGTTCCTCACCAGTCGTTCCCCTCCACGCTGAAACAGGCCCTGGATCTGCAGCAGCTCCACATCCTGGAAGATGTTGGCCAAGGTCTGCTTGCAGCCCTGGGGGTGGGACAAACTAAGAAGCACCTTCCCTAACCCCTGCTGGGCCTTTCAAAAGGGTGAAAGGAATGGCGCAGCTCTGGGCTTTTGCTATGAGGGTGTTCATGAGAACCAGGTGGTGTTCACCCATGGGAGGGAGCCTGGCTGAGATCATACGGTGACATCCCCAGCACAGGTCTGACTTGGGGCTCAGATGCAGTGCTTTGCACAACAATGGACCTAGTGGGATTCGAGGGTACGGTCCGAGCAGCACCCCGGCTCTGCTGGCTTGCCCTCCTGTCCACTCCCAGCTCAGCACAAGCAGGGGCGCACACCTACGTTATGTACCTGGCTGCGTACCCAGCTGCACAGGCCGGCCACCAGAGAAGAGTTACTCCTGAAGATTCCGAGCCAGTCCCCTTCCTCCTTCCCTCACTGTGCCCAGGGTCTGATGCATCAGAACTGCCCCACACCCCACCCCACCCCGTGACTCCCCACAACCCAAGCTCCTAACTATGGTCTCCAAAGTGTCCACACTCCCCAGTCCCACCCTTAATACCCAAACTCATTACCACCCTGGGACACCATTTCCTTTGGGGCTTCTACACCTTTGCAAATGCTACTTACTTCTTGAACCTGGAAACTTTTTTCTCCCCCACGGACGAAATCTCACTTGTCCTAACAAGCCTCCCCATCAAATGCTTCCTCCCCACTTCTGCAAGCAGAATCCCTCTCTCAACCCCCACCCCCAAAACTCAGAGCACACCCACCTCTCTGAGAGACCTGCTCTACTGAAATTACTCAGCTGTCTCCCCTTACCACTTGCTAGCTCTGTGACTTTGGGGAAGTTTCTTAACTTCTCTGAACCCCACATGCGTGTGATGTGGAATAAGTGAATCACACTTGGTGAGTGTTGAGAGAGCATTTGCTGTGATTTGGGACTGCCATTGACTATGTATTCCTATCTCCTGGCACAGTGCCTAGCATGTAACTCAATAAATGAATAAAATGGATAAAATAACTAATTAATAAATTATGTTCCAACTTCTACCCCCCCATACCCCCCCAACCCCAGCTCCAAATAGAAATGTTGCTGTTTGCTCGAGTTTGAGACCCCAGATGGAGCTCCCACTTGCTGTTTCCATTAGCCTGGTATTTTCCCTGGAAGACAGGTCTTCAAGGGTTCCCGTAAATTAACACCTTGTTCCCACCTGCACCCCACCCCAGGCAGCAGGCAGCAGAGGGCATCCTGAACCAGCAGCCACCAGGCATAGAGCCTTGACCAGGATGTCCCACCTCCAGATGGGGAGAACACAAAGTTTTGTTACCAGATCGCTTCCTTTTCACTTTCCTTTCTCTGGCCCTCATTCCCTTCGCTAGTATCTGGAACCAGGTGGCCTCAGTTAGGAGTCCCCACCTCCTTGACCTGCTCCTTGGGATGGGGCTGTCTGGGGCAGGCTTCATACCTCCAACTTTCAGTCTATTGAGTCCACTGATACAATAGAAAAAACACTGGACAGACAGAGTAGTTCATGCTCCCACGGCATTCCTGGCTGTGTAATCTTGGGCAAGTCACTTAACCTCTCTGAGCCCCAACTTGTAATATGATAATGTAGAGGGATGTGAGACTCAGCAGTGTGACAGCTGCCTGCCCTGAGAGAGGGGAGATGGGAGAGGGGAGAGGGTGAGGTCAGAGCCAAATGCCTTTCTGGCCTCCAGGGTTTGAGATCCTGAGGGGACTGGGGAAGAGGGGTGGGAAACAGAGCCACCACCATTACCTTGGCCGTGGTAGGGTGACTGACTTGGAAGGCATGCGCAGACACCCTCCCACCAGGGAGACTCCTGACAAGGCCCCATGAGTGTGGCTCAGGACTGCCATGTTTACCCCTTCAAATGCAGTTGCTGGAACTGGGTTTGATGAAAAAGCACAACTCATTCCCTTGCACTGAAGAGATGACACAGCTTTGCAAGTCCTGTGGGGAACCCAAAGTCACCAGGGCCCCCTCCCTCCTCCTGCCCCAGGGAGCAAACAGTTCCATCAGTGTGTTTCTGGAGTCTCCGTCCTGGGCAGAAAACAGCAGAGACCAAATAGGGCCTGATACCCTGAACTCTTAAGGGACCCAGCACAGAAGGACCTCTAGGAAGAGTCACTGCTTAACAGGGCAGGGAGCTCAGAGCCTCTTTAGGCTAGAACTGGGGACACCCCCTGCACGAGCGGCTCCCCCACCCTTGTGTTGACACATACCTCGCCCAGGCTGCCTTGGTGCCTTACACTTGAGTAATGAAATATGTTGTTATGATTACACCATTACACTGCCGCTTCCCACCCTCCTCCCGACGAGACAGGAAGCCTCTGGCAGGCAGAGGCCTGTTTCACACCTTCATGGACAAACCCCTTCCCCCAGCACCCATTCAACTTCTTCCTTCATTCACAGGTATTTATGGAGCACTGATGTAGGTGCCAGGGACCCAGGTTGGATGCCTGAGGCTCATTGTGTGTGTGTGTGGGGGGGGGGGATCTGCTGCTTAATCTCTAATTGGGCCCCCAACTTTGGTCTCCCAGGGTTCTAAAGATAAAATTTCCCCCACTCCATCCTAGAAGAGGCGGTGAGTCCGGCCTAATGAAGTCACAGGCTGCATGCTTACAAAGTTCCCTCTTTCTCCCTTCCTATGGTGTGACAGCCCCATGGAAAATTCACAGGCAGGATCTGGAATCTCAGCTGGAAAGCAAGCCCAGGCTTCACTGTGGGAAATCCCAACAGCCAGACCAGGCCTGGGCCCTGGGAAATTTGTTCAAGGCTACTGGTGTGTGCAGGCCTGGGCAAGGTCAGGACCAATAGGAGCCTCTCTTTTTCTCACACTGACCTGAAATTTCTCACTCAGCTTTTTGGAGAGTAAGCATAGACATTAGGTCTGAGGACACAGAGCCAAGATTCCAAAAAGAAATTTCTAAGGCAAATATCTTAGGGGTTTTTTTAGTTTCCCCAGAAGCCCCTCCTAGGACACCTTGGAGTCTTCACCTATCTATCCAGTGCTTCCCTGATTCCTTCCTTTGGTCCTGATAGATTCTAAGCCTGGAATACTCCCAACAGCCCCATACTCAAATCCTACCTACCTCAGTGCCAGCTCCATTGCCACCTCCTCCAAGTAGTCCTCTCTGATCCTCCCAGGGAAGAAGGTCTCTCTCCCCTTTGAACACCCAAGTTCAGGCTGTGGTCAAGACTTTAGCTTCTGAAATCAGACAAGCCTGCGTTCACAGGCTGGCTCTGCCCCTTCCCAACTGGGTGACCTCAGGCCAAGTTCTCTCTCCTCGCTGAGTCTGTGTATTCCCATCTATCGTTGGCAGCCATCCGTCTCGAGAGACGATGGTGTAGCTTCTTAAGAGTCTATCTGCACCGCCGAGAATGGCTGTGCAGTCCAACTCGGGAGTGACACGGTGTCTGTCTCCTCCCGTGTTGAATCGACATCTTGTGATGACGCTGGAGTGTCCTCTCCAGTGAAGCTGAAGCTACAGAGCCTGGGCAGGGTGATATGGAGGGTCTGCTGTTGCCCATGCAGCAGACCCCCCCTCTCTTCGCAGCTGAAGGGTCCAAGGGAAAGACGGAGTCAATACAGCTTGGCTTCAGGTGCGCCGCAGGAGTTGCCGGTGTTGACTACAACGTCAAACCGCCTTAGGGACTCCGGCTCCGGATTTTCTGTCGGGGTTTACTCCCTTAGCCTTTCCCCTGAAGAGGTATGCCGCAAGGCAGCAGAGGTTTTTTGGAATCAGAGTTTTCCTTCTCTGATGTGCCCTGACTGGAAGATCGAACCAGCGACACTTAGCTCGCAGGCCGACGCTCAATCCACTGAGCTAAACCAGCCAGGGCGATTCCCATCTATAATAAGAAGATAATGACTGTAACTCTCTAATCCCCCACATTCTGAGAGGATTAAATGATTTTATATAGGCACAGGACTTAGAATAGTGCCTGACACCAAGCACACCTTATTGGTGATTTCTATTTTACTTATAACCTTCTCTCCATAGCAGAGAATGTCAATCTTCCCTACCAGAGGGTAAGCTCAACGCAAAAAATGCACTCCACAAATATATGTTGAATGAATGAATGAATGAACAAGTGAGGAAGGACTGGGCCAGCACTGCAGGGATAAGCTGTCAGTGCAGCTCAGGATGGTCTCCTTGGGCTGACTTCAGTGGTGAACCTTCCCCCCTTGGTCAATGCCACCCAGGTACAGGGTCTTCTGGGAAATGCACCCAAGCGCAAGGTCTTTTGCTCATCTCTCTGACTCAGCTGTTTTTCAAGGCAAGTTTCCCAAGTGTCTCTGGCTGCCTCTTCTATTCGGGTGCAGGAAGGAAGGGGAGAGCACGAAGCGGGCTGCTTAAACCCCTTCTTCATAGGTGTTAGAGTGCAGGCCAGAGACAACTCCAGTGGCGTGATGGCTGTGCCCTGCGCTGGGATAAGCTGTCACTTCTCACCCTGTGGACTCGGGTCCAGAGTCTGTGGTGATGGGCAGGGCTCTCCCCTGAGGATTCTCAAATCTCCTTCTCCGTTTCATTCAGAAAGTCAGGCTGCAGGAAGGTAAGAGCAAGGTGTAATTTAGAGTCCCCTTTTCTCCTTGTGGGAGGTCTCCCATTCCCAGATACCCCAGGGCTCTGGGAAGAAGCAGGCCACCGGAGCCAGACAGCCATGCCACATGGAAGCACACCCAAAAGCCCCTGCCTCTTTGTCACTTAACTCCACCCAGCTCTCCTGACCAGGGGAAATAACACTTCCAAAGGTCCCTCTCAGCCCACCTACCCCCAATCCCACCCCAGCAGGGCTCCTCCTGAGAAAATGGGTCGTGGGCTGCCTTTGCGGGACTTGCCCAGAGATACTCGGCCCCTCCCTTGGGCTGCTTAACCTTCAATATGGAGTCCTTCGGTCTGTGAATTAGGTCCTCCACCTACACTTTGGAGCAAGACTCAGCAGGCTTTTTCTGTAAAAGGCCAGGGAGTAAATTTGTAGGCTCTACAAGTCATACCATCTCTCTTGCTGTTGTAGCACAAAAACAACCATAGATGCTATGTAAACAAAAGAGCATGACTGTGTCCCAATCAAACTATTTATAAACACTAACATTTGAATGGTTTATATTTTTCATGTTATAAAATATTGTTTTAATTTTTTTTTTCAATCATTGCAAAAGGTAAGAACCCTTAGTAGCTTATGGGCCACACAGAAACAGGTACTGGGCCCGACTTGGCCCATAGGCCCTGGTTTCCTGAGCCTTGCTTTAGAGGCTCCGGTGCTTGCCTGCCCAGAGAGCATCACCTGACCACAGACTCCGTTCCAGGGACTGCATAAAGCAGCTGTCTTCCATTAGCCTCAGCAGGCAGATTGTAAAGTCCCAACTGCTCTAGGGCGGAGACTGGGTACCACAGGGTGGGGGCCAGTAAAGCAGTGAGCCACCCAGCCTGCCCCCAAAGAACTTCTAAAATCCATTGGCAGGGGCGATCCAAAACAAGTCTGAGGAGGATTCTAATGCAAGGTCAAGGAAGACAGACTGAGAGACCCCTTACCTTGTCCAGTGAATAAATTAAGTTCTGTGCAACTTGCACTGAGAAAAGTTGAAGAAGGGTAACCAGCTCCCGGGGAAAATAAATGTACCAAGGAAGATGTCAGGGAAGGAATGGTATTAAATGTAGACTTGAAGGAATAGGAACTTCGGGACTAAAGCCGCCACCCCTAGTCTCGCTTCCTCCAGTGAATGGGAGCCCTCTCTGGCTTTTGCACAAATCACTGAGGATGTATAGTTTCTCCCCACCCCCACAGTCCCATGACCAGATGGTGGGTTCCTCAGACAGGCATAGGGGCCCGACTCATTTCTGAGCCTCCGGACGCCAAGAACAAGTTTTTGCACAAGATATATTTTGGAAAACACGTGCTGAGACTGAATTGCAGTTGGGGTTAGGACCAACATTAACAAAGATTTCTGATGAAAACCGGATCAAACATATGGGGCCATTTCCTCTATTTTATGCAGCTCCCCAGGCTCCAGAAAGACATTTCCCATGGAATGTGCCAGCTGTCTTGGGCACAACCTTAGAGTCTCTGAGAGGGGATTCCTCATTCAGAAAAAATTACTGCAACCTTCTAACTTCTTGGAAATGAGAAATAAAGCAGTGATTATTATAACCTATGTATATACACAAACACGAGGATCCACAATCCTCCCTCGTCAGCCACCTCCTGCCTTTTAACTAGACTCCCCGCTTCTCTGTCAAAGAAAGTGGGCCCCTTGTCCCTAGAAGCTTAGACATCCAACAGCCACTGCAGACTAGGCCCCAGGGGCCTCTAAGCCACTTCCCATAGAATCTAAACGAGCCTGGCCACCTAAACCCAGAATATGAGAGAGGCCACTCACTGCCTCTAAGCTGGCACATCAGAAGCACATCAGAAACACAGCTAAGCAGTTGTTGAGGTTTCCCCAGGATAGCAGCAACCAGAAGAGGGTGAGTGGCACAGTCAGCACTGGCCAAAAAGAGCTCCACACAATCACAGGGGCCCTGCTTTCTCCTCACCCTGGCAACCATGCCTGACTGATTGATCTCCCTGAGGGGAGTTCTCAGGTTGCTGGGACTCAGCCCCTCCTGCCATGGGTGCTTTTGATCCTGTAGCTAGTCCAGCACTGCCCACAAGACCTGACACCCCATCCAAACATCAGCCACACACAGTAAGAGCAAGAGAGGCCTAAAGTGGAGGAGGTAGTGAAGTGAGGATGTGCAAGGGAAAGGGGACGGCCACAGAGGCCGGGGTGTATATGCACACACATACACACAGAGAGATTTGTGTGTGTCGCTGGTTTGATCTTCCAGTCAGGGCACATCAGAGAAGGAAAACTCTGACTCCAAAAAACCTCCGCTGCCTTGCGGCATACCTCTTCAGGGGAAAGGCTAAGGGAGTAAACCCCGACAGAAAATCCGGAGCCGGAGTCCCTAAGGCGGTTTGACGTTGTAGTCAACACCGGCAACTCCTGCGGCGCACCTGAAGCCAAGCTGTATTGACTCCGTCTTTCCCTTGGACCCTTCAGCTGCGAAGAGAGGGGGGGTCTGCTGCATGGGCAACAGCAGACCCTCCATATCACCCTGCCCAGGCTCTGTAGCTTCAGCTTCACTGGAGAGGACACTCCAGCGACATCGCAAGATATCGATTCAACACGGGAGGAGACAGATACCGTGTCACTCCCGAGTCGGACTGCACAGCCATTCTCGGCGGTGCAGACAGACTCTTAAGAAGCTACACCATCGTCTCTCGAGACGGACGGCTGCTGACGACGACGACGACACACAGAGAGATTTAAAGGAGGCGTGTTCCTGGTAACTCAGCATTGACAACACATTATTCTAGTCCCCTCACTCCTATAAGGTAACCGAAAGCAAGAATCAAGGTAGATCTTATTATCCCCATTGTACAGATGAGGAAACTGAGGCTCAGAGTGATTAACTGACTTGTCCAGATCCCAAAGTTGTTCAGGGGCACAAGCAGGATTTGGACCTGGGCCAGGTAACCCCAGTCAGACTCACACCTCCTCCTAAATAGAGGCACCAATTTTTTTAAAAAAATGGTTTGGTAATGGTTATTAGGATGAAAATCCTAAAATCCTGTCTGGACTTCCTCTAATTTATGCAACGGTTTATATTGTTTTTAGTTTTAAACACAATCATCCTAACAGTATACAGAACAACTTCCAAAAGTTCTAGCCCAGCTGCATAAATTGCTCCTTGACTTCCATGTTCTCCGGTTTTGCCAGGCTCTGTCAGGATGAAGTCTCTTTGGCTCTTGATATGTTCCTGCCACAGTGCACACAGTTCCGCATCATTTGTGTAAACAAGGGAGAAGGGATTGATGTATGTGTGTGAGGTCTGTAATTGTGGTATATGTATATGTGGTCTGTGTCACCAAGAATGCACAAGACTTTGACTATCTTGGCTGCCTCCAGGAAGTTAAAATAAAATTATACCAGAGATCATTAAACAGCTTCTGAATTTTATACCATGTGGCTGTCAATGCTGCTCAAGATGTTCACCTTTCTCAAATAAAAAAACATTTCACAACATTTACAACCTTGTTTTAAGCAAAAGCAACATAAAATGTGAATTCAATGGCTTCTATTTTCAATGCTGCAGACATAGCTGGGAAAAGAAAAAAAAAAAGATCTGGTTATCACCTTGCAGTAAGGCAGAGAAAAATACAGAACCAAGTACAACGAAAAATCTCGCCAAGTGAGATCCACACAGAATAAGAATCCAGCCCGGGAAGCCACACAGGGTGAGAGGGAGGGAACTGGGTAGAGAAGTAATTGGGTACCAAATGGGGAGGTGGTGAAAGGAGCTCCAGAGGCCAAGCCCCTTCCCACATAAGTTTGCACTGGGGTTGGGGCGAGGGAGGGAGATATTTAAAGAGAGAGGAGCAGAGCCAACTTATTCCTGCCCTTGAGATACACCACTAAGTTTAAGTAGGAAAGAACCAACCCCTCACACATCACTGGAACTTTCAAGGTTCCTTCCCCAGTCTAAGACTCAGTTTCTTTGTCTATAAAATGAAAGGTTTGGCCCAGAAAGATCTCCAGGTGCCTCCCAGCTCTAATATTCTCTGATTTGATGGCTGCAGCCTTCTGCAAATGTGCATAAAATAGATTAGTTTTAGCAGTAGTAAAAACAAAACTGAAAATCAGATTTATCATTTTAATTAAATATACTTTACATTCTTAATTTCTAGGGAGCAAAACACTCTACCACCACCCCCACCCCCATCAGTTTTCCCTTTGTGGGAGACATTCACGTCTGATGTGCAATTTAAGAAAATGCTGAACCACCCCCTAAGAAGACACACAATTAACAAGACCCTGACTGGTATTTCTTAACAGAAAAGTGGGATTGTAGACAGAAAAAGAACATAAAAAGGAAATGTCAGGGAGGGGAGGGTCAGGTGGGGTCAGGATATCAGAGGACTGGGGATCAGGCTGGTAAGAACATGTGCTTTTGTCTCTACATGGCTCTCGGAAGTGGCCACCCCTGAGTGGAGCTCCAGAGAGGGAATCTGGAGGTAGTTTGGTCCCATCTCCTACTCCCCCACTCCTGAGTGACACAAAGCAAATTGCTCTCTGAACTTTAGAGTTCTCAACTATAAAATGTAACTAGATATACCTACTTGGAGGAATGCTGGGAAAGTATAGCAAGATAACATCATCTGCAGAAACTTAGGAAAACAATCAAGGGTAAAGCATGCGTGCAAACACCATATTTTGGAAACTACAACTGGAATCCAGAATGCCTGGTCCTCCTCTGGTTAGGAATTGTGTCCTCTCAGCATATGCTCCCCCAAAGTCCTTCCTTTCTGCCCTGCTCTTCTCCACCCAGGTGCTTGGTCTCCAGGGAGTGAAAAGAAATCAGTGCCTTCACCCAAGAGAAACACCATTTCCTGGGCTCCAGGCTCCATGGCCCCAGATCGTAAATTAACACCTATGGCTGTAAATTACCAGATAAATCTGGGCTGGGGTCTCCAGCAAGATAGATGAGAATCAACAGGAGAAATAAATCTACAGCCACAGCTCCCCAGGGAAAGCCCTAGAGCATCAGGGACAGTCCAGGGGTTGGGTCGGGGGAGGGGACAGACAGGGACAAAATGGGGAGTTGCTGTTTGGGGAAGAAAAAAAAAAGGAACTCCTGCCCCTACCACCATTCCCTGAAAAAGAGTCCAGGATGAGTCAAGTTCGAGGCTTCTGCCAGTCATAGGGTTCCCTACAGCCACCCTAGCAAGCTGGGACATCCACTGGATTGCCCATTATTGGTGATGACAAAAGCAAATATAGACACTCTCAGAGAACTGAGGGAGATTAAGTGGAATAAATGGCATTTAATCTTTAAAGAAAGAAATTGCCTTCCCTTGGCAGAGCCCCGCCCAGTGGGAGCTGTGGCCCTCATAATTCAAGTCCGCACTTAATTAAAAAATGGAGCATCCTGGACTCTGCCCAACTGGCACCGAATCCATTGCAATTCTTCAGTCAGCTGACATTTGTCCATGTGTCACTCTTTAAAAGGAAGGGGAAATTTTCTAAAAGAAAAATAGAAGTTTATATCCTGCAGCCTTCAGAGAGATCCTGCCCTTGAGCTGGGGCGCTCTGTCTAAAAGCAGAGGATTGAAATCTGAACCAATAGGGGAAGAGACAGGACAGGACAAGGAAGGCTTCGCATTTTGGATGAGTCCTGTAGGCAGCAAATATGAAAAGCTGAAGTCACCAGCCCCCTCGAAAAAGAAAAATTACTTTCCTTGGGGCATCCTTGGTCTCTCTTTGGCCTCACAGACTCTTTTCCCAGCATTAGCCTCAACCTTTCCTCCTGGAACAATATTCCAGATGCAAGGAGGACATATTTATTCAGCCTTGTTTAAAAATATTTCAGTGCTCCTCATTGGTTTTCTGACAAGTTCCTATACAGCAATTAAAAGATGACTCCCCAGGAGGAATCCTAAACTCTGCCCAGGGATTGACTTGGCCAATTGGTGTCATTGTGTCCATTGCTCTACTCCTGAGAATATCACAGCTGTCACCACAGATGAGGGAACCAAAACCTCCCACCACAAAGTCCTGACTGTAGGCTACATCTGCAGTAGGAGATCCCTGGGGAGTCAGGCTGGGGTAATCGTCTCCCCCTGGTTCTTGAGGACATCCCACCCCTACAACACAAGGGAGAGAGAGGCCCAGTCGCCATCCAAGGCCCAATCTTTCGGTCTTTTCTCCTAAGACAGCTCTGCTCTTCCAGGGCGCCCTCTGGAGTTGAGCAGGGCACCAGTTTTCCCTGTACCTTCCCTCTGTAGCCCAACATGCTCCTTAGCCAGCTGCCTGAAGGGAGGGGTCCCTTTCCTGTGGGGTCTCAAGAGAGATCTCTGGGTAAGTGGAGGGTGGAGAGGAGCAAAGGAAACCGTTCCCAAGCACATTCTCCAAAAGTGATACCTTTCCAACTATTTTTAAGGTAACAATATTGACAAGATCTATGGTCTTGTAAAGTCAGCTGTGATGACAGACAACAGTGGTCCCTCACCATCCTGCTGTGCGATGACCCCTGACAGACCCTCTCCTCAGCAAGTGCACATGCGTTTGCACACCCTGATATAGGTAAGCGGTTGATTTCAGGAGGTTACACACCCATTGTCCCTGGGTTCAGAACCCTGGCAGTTTAGAGGAAGCCATGTGAACGTGGGGCTGTGAGACAAGGACAAAAGGAAGTTCAAGAGCGGCACTTTTTTTTCTTGGCGGTCCTGACTCACCTCCCATAGGAAGACCTCAAGGTCTTCCATCCCTACCACCTCACCCTGCTCTCTGGTTCATTCCTTATGGTGAGAAGTTCAGTCTGGCCAACAGTAAAGGATTATAGGACACCACTTACCCCCATTTATCTCATCCATCTGGCCTTACAGAGCTGTCCCTCTGTTACCCTCTGAGCCCCATCCTTTAAGCTGTGGGACTCTCAGCTCTTCCAGACATTGAGGAAGCCAGACTTTTGAAGACATTTCTGCCTTCCCTTCACAGTCAGGTTGTACAGGTCACCCAGCCCCCTGCCACTACCTTATCTGAAGGCCCCCTGGGGAGAGTCCGCTTCTCAATGATTCTTGGGCTTCTTAGTCTGATCCAGATGCCTCAAATAGCTTCCCCTTCCTTCACATCCCAGAGGTAAGCCTCAGGCTGCCTTGGCATGAACATCTGCATATCTAAAACCCATATTTACATTTTATAGTTTAGACTCCTGGGAAATTGGTTAGAGTCCAGCTCCAATATACCAGAAGGAAGGAAACATTTACCTCTGCAACCCCCACCAAAGGTGTGATGGGGGTTGTCAGGTAGTACATTGTGTGTGTCCAGGAGGGCACTGTGAGCATACTTAATCTGGGTGTGTCCATGTGTACTCTCTGGCTCAGACTTGTCCTCCATCTGGCTTGCCCTGTGTTCCCTCAAAATGCACCTATGAGTCTGTCTGAGGTGTCCTCAGTGTGTTGAGTGGACTCCTGGGGTTGATGAGTATTTTCAAACCTCAGTTTCCTCACTTGTAAAATGAGGGGTGACACCTCACAGGACTGCTGTGAAGGCTGCCTGAGTTAATGCAGGTCCAGTCCTTGCAGCAGAGCATGGCAAGTAAATGTTGGTTATTGTGATGTGACTTCCAACAGAAACCTCCAGCTTCTCCATTCCTTTCCCAACTGTCTTGAGCCCTGGAAGACACTCAGATAGTCCCCCTGGAGATCTCACTGTTCTGAGTCTGGATGTTGCTGAGTGGGAGGCCAGGTGACACAACAGTGGTACCTTCTCTCACACAGCCAGCCAGCCAGCGTGCTGAGCCAGAGCCAGAGGAGGAGGTCCCTGGATGGGGACTGGGATGGAGCAGTTACTCTCCAGGGAGCTAGGACCTCTCCATAAAATGTAAGAACTCAGAACCAGCTGGGAACCCCTAAAGAGCCCCTAACTGGAGTGCCTGCTCTGGGACCCACCAGAATTTTCTTCATTGTATGAGGTCAATATCAGAGCTGCCTTCAGGAAGAACCCTCTGTTCTCCTCCCCCACCTCTCTTGGCCCAGAGACACAAGCTCCTCCCTAAACTGGTTCTAAGCAGCCCCAGAGCTGGGATCTGCTTGGGCTTGTCTTTCCTCCCTTGGGCAGGGTTCCTGCTAAGCTCCATTAGTTTTGTCTTTATTGTACTTATTCACCAAACAGGTATTTCATGGGACCCTCAGAAGTAAGAAGCAGGCTAGGGGAAGAATTACAGAGACAAATGAGACCTCTGAGCCCTGAAGAGCTTTTCTTACTTAGGGATGACTATACCATGAGGCAGAATAAAAGACATCCACACCAGAGATATAGGAAAGAATGCTGTGTCCCTAAAGAACTGATTCAGACTATCTGGAAGGTTTCCTGGAGGAGAGAGGCGGTAGACACGAGCCTTAAAGAATATTTAAGTAGCTCTGGCTGTTGTGGCTCAGTGAATTGAGTGCCAAAGTGAATTGAGAACCAAAGGGTCACCTGTTCGATTCTGATTCAAGACCCATGCTTGGGTTGCAGGCCAGGTCCCCAGTTTGGGGCATGCGAGAGACAACCACACATTGATGTTTCGCTCTCTCTTTTTCTCCCTCCCTTCCCTCTTCTTTAAAAATAAATAAAATCTTTAAAAAAAAAAGAATATTTAAGCAGCAAAAATAGTGAAACTTATTTTCATTTTTCCAAAATGATGTGGAATGAGTCCTAAACAGATGCTAGCAGTTTGGTGTTTTAGTCCCTGCTCTGACCCTGACCGGCTGAAAGAACTCATATGTATCATTTCCTTCTCCAAAAGGCAGGAAGCAAAATCAGGCTCTCCTCGAAGAAGTGCATAGACTTTAGACCTAAAGAATTGTCTCAGAAAAAAAGGCCTGGGGGATTTCATATCCTGTGTGTCCCCATGGCTGCAGCCTAAGCAACCGAACTCCCAAGTGCTTGCGTTGATCACAGCTGTTTGCCTGGCACCCAGCACTGTGTCTGGCACAATAAATGTTTATTGAATAAAGTGAATAAACGAAGTGACAGAGACTATGAACAACTCTTTGGCTAGAAATGAAACCAGTACTGCCCTCAGATCATCAGATCCCTTAGGGCTTTTGCTCCTTAATATCCTATGTTTGCTCTCAGGATAAGAGAAAAGATGGCTGAAAGGAACTGTCCTTTCAGGGGTCCAAGCTGGGGCTTCTGCTGCAATCAATAGGAAGTGGGTCACAGAACTGATCTGCAGAGCACAGACCCTTGAGGAAAAGCTTGGATTCCATGCCAGCTTACATTTATTGAGTGCCTACTGTGTATTAGTTGTTGTCACATAGCTTTAATTGTGGCCTCAAGGGGCTGCACGGGAGAATGCGGGCGATTGCGAACTGTAAACCCCAGAAGCTGACAGTGATCTCAGCCAAATCACGGCCCCCCTCTGAGTGTTCGTGTTCATGTTCAATCTCTGTAAAATGGAGACAATACAGCCACTTCGTCAGGTTATGGGAAATGAGCACGTGGAAGAGGAGCGCTTCATAAATGCTAGTTATTATTGTTCCTCTGGGCACACCAGTCCGCTCGCCTCCCCCCACGGCACGCACACGTACATGTTCACACTCCCACGTACATGTAGATGCACAGAGACGCGTGCAGACTCCAGCCGGAGGAGCTCGCTGAGCCTCAGACCCAGGGTCACTGCCGAGCCTCGCGGAGAAGCCGTCCAGTCCTCGGCTTCCCTCCTTTCCTCCCAGCTCTTTCTGAATGAACTCCGGCCGCGAGTTTATTTTTTTATGAATGAGAGCCCAAGCAGTGAATGAAGCCGGGAAGCAGCCCCTGCGTTCTGATTGGTCCCCGCCGTTGGGAAACTCCGCCCCCTGGTTTGGCGAAGCGAGTCTCCGGATTGGCGGGCGTGCCCGGCCCTGGGGTTTCATTCACAAAAGTCAATGAAACAAAGGGAACGTGTTGGGGGGGGGGGGGTCGGTGGAGGGGGGGTAGCCTGGGCCGAGGCAAAGAAAATGCACCAATCAGCAGCCCCTCCGGGCTCACGACTGTCCACGACGCCCGGAAAACAAGCTGGTGCGCGGGGGACCCGGGGCCGGGGCTGCCTCGCTCCCGCCTAGCCCCGCGGCCCTCGCTGCGGCCCCGGGGCAAGCTCCGGATCCCCCGCGGCTCCAGCACAGAAGCCCCGGCCTCAGGTGAAGCTGCGGGACGGGGAGGGAGGGAGAGTGTCCGTGATTTCCCTGCCTCGCCTCCAACACACCCCACACTCTCACTGCCACCTCCGCAGATTCCAGGGTGGGTTGTGGGAGGCGCTGGGATACAGGGTTGGAGGGGGCGCGAGAGTTGTGGGCGTGCGAATGGTGCGCGCCTCGACCGCTCCTCCGCGCTCAAGCGCGCGCGCACACACACACACACACACACACACACACACACACGTCTTATGTAACCGAGCCTGGGCAGAGCAGGGCTGCAGAAAGCAGCCGAAACGGCGACCCCGGCTCCCAAGAGCAGGTGGGACCTCCTTTGGCGGGAGGGGAGTGGTGGTGGCGCTCAGCTCAGCAAGCGGAAACCACCCCCACCCCCACCCCCCATCGCCTGAGTGAGTCGGAGAAGTTTTGCCGTCGGACCCACAGCCTGGGGCCGGTCCCCTCCCCGTCGCCCTTACCCACCCCCACCCCGCTGCCTCCCCAGGACGGTGTGCGAACGCAGCCCCCCCGCCCCCAGGTCTCTGCCCCCGCGCGGGGCCCGGGCCTTACGGCCGGAGGGAGCGGCCGGATGGAGCGGAGGATGAAAGGCGGATACGTGGACCAGCAAGTGCCCTACACCTTCTGCAGCGTGAGCGCCGCGCCTGCCTCCACGCCCGCCCCTGCCCTGCACTCCGCCCCACAGCCCCTTCCACGCGTTCTTAGTGGGGTCCAGGGTTGCCCGGCTTCTGAGTCACCCCGGGAACCCAGTTCCACCCCCTAGACCAGCCGGCCTCAGGGTGACTCTGGGGCATTCTCCCCCTTTCCCGCAGAAATCACCCGGAAATGGGAGCTTGCGCGAAGCGCTAATGGTCCCGCAGGGGAAGCTCATGGACCCGGGTTCCCTGCCGCCCCCCGACTCCGAAGGTAAAGAGCCGGAGAGACAAACCGCGCGACCCTCCCCACCACATACACCTAGAGGACCGATCCTGGAGCCCCCGCCCCTTTGACAAAAAGACTCGCCCTCCAAGGGACTCTGATCGTTCTCGTCCCCTATTACCCCAAGGGGGATCACCGGGCTCGCTGAGGCTCCCTCTGTCTCACCATCACCTCCACCTCACCTCCAATTCCATTATTCACCCCTCAGATCTCTTCCAGGATCTAAGTCACTTCCAGGAGACGTGGCTCGCTGAAGGTGAGTAGTTTTGTGACCTTTTCTATTACTGGAGTGGGGGGGTGCTCTCTACCCCGGTATTCCAGCCTAGCCCACTTCCTCTCTCCTTGGCCTCAAGAAGCTCTCCAAGGCCCCCTCCCCAAGTTCCCTGCTTTTCTGCTCTCCCCAGTGCCCAATGTGGACACTTACATTGATATTTATTTTCTCTGCCCTGAGCCAGGCTTGTGTAACTAGGCCTGGGGATGAATCAGACCATTGTGTGGGGTATTTGCTTATTTGAATGGAACTTGGCCCCAGGCCCATTTTCCTGGTTGAAATTTTCATTTGCAAAATTTGTTTGGCAGCAGCCACCAGGCTGAGGTATATGTTGGGGATGGGTGGGGGGTGAGGAAGAAGAGGATGAGGAGAAAGAGCAATTAATTTGTAACCTATCTTCAGGAATTGCCAAAACATTGATTTTTACCTAAACCCTTGATTTCTGTTCTTCCCAAGTCCCAGCGCCAAACAATTTTCTGTCTGAGCCAAAAGAACAACAAAAGTTTAAATAATTCTTTTTTTGCAGCACTTTGTCAGAGGGCTTAGAGCTGCCCCCTTCCTCCCAATAGCCTTGATTGTAATTCTGATGGCAACTGATCTCTCTCCTCCTTTTTTCTGAATTCCTCCACCCCAGGCAAATTCCCCGCTTGTTTCCCAGGGGGTTGGCTGTAAGCTGCAAGCTGCAAGCTGCAAGCTGGCTGAGGTGGGGTCAGTAGCTGGGCCTTGGCTCAGTGGGGAAGTGGGTTCTGGGGGGGTCTCCTGGTTGGGAACCATTGGTGTGTTTTTAGGGTGTTGCTTGTTGGGTTGCAGGTAGGAAGCTAATGATGTTTAGGTAGTCTCCGAGAGGGAAGGGTCAACACCCCATCTTAGAGTCCCTTTATTTTAACACTGAAAACCAAGAAGCCACACGCTAGGAACACCTGGGTATCCTTGGTGATTTTTTTAAAACTGCAACCCTGCTCCTCTGGAATGCTCTATAAAAGCTTGGGGTAGAATGGGACTAGATCTGTCTTGACCACTGTGGTATCCAAAAAAATATATGTTATCAGAGTGACTATTTAGCATAGAGCAAGTGCTTGAGGCATTTTATGGAATTTGTGGTTCACCAGCTACTTGGGTGCTGAAGGGATCTGGGGGTTCTGAGGACATTGTGCACATCTTCCCGACTCTGCAAGTCCTGGGTGCCCATCTCCAAATTAAAAGCAGAGCTATGCCCAGTCTCCCCATCCTCCCGAGCTTCCGAGGTCCCAGGCTGGGCTGTGGCTGAAGAATGCAGGTGTCAGTTTCCACGGTCTCTCGAAGACTTCCTTTTCCATCGCCTGATTTCTGTCTGGCCCGCCAGGCTCCTTGTCGGTCAGCTGAGGGTCCCTGTGCCCCCCACAGTGGGGAGCTCCCAGAGGTGTGATCTAGGGGTAGGCTCAGAGGTTGACATTTTGGCAGCAGCTGGTCAATTTGTGCCTGGGTTTGAAATGGGAAAGGGAGAAAAATGTTCTCGTCTCCTCTCAACCTAAGAAGCCCCACCCCTTGGCAGTGGGGGTCTAGAGACTGACTGTACGTGTGTCTATCTGCATGTGTCAGTGTGACAGCAAGTGTGTATATCATGCTGCTGTCCTGGGAGTCTCTGTACATTTAAATCCAGTGGGTGGGGAGGTGGGGGTGGGGATCACAAGACGGAGGGGGGTGCGCGCTGGGATCTCCTTGGTTCCCTCTCCTTCCTTCTGAGGGAGCAGCTCAGGTTCCCAGCTGGCGATGGATGGCCAGGCCTGAGGGGGGGATGCTGAGGCCGCTCGCTCCTTCTCGCTCTCTCTGCGGAGACAGATGCAGCTGCCGGGGCCCTGTCCCCCTGCACCATCCCAGCACCACCCCAGCCTCCTCTCCTGCCTCTTCCCACCAGGTCAGTGACCTCTACAGCTCAGGGGGAGTTTTGGGGTGGTAGGGAGGGGCTAGCTCCTTTGGAAACTTGCCAGTAATGGGGCAAGTCAGTAGGAACGGGGGCCGGAGTCCAACCGCCCTCCTTCAGTTTTTTTTTTTCCAAAAGCCCCAATCTGGAGACAAGAAGCAGATCCTTGTAGAGTGTGTGTGGGGTAAGGGGGGTTGTGAAAATTTCAGGGGGGTGCCCAGGTTGGATCCGGCCAATGTGGTTGTGGGTTCAGAGTCCAATGTCCAGGTATCGTTGGTGGTGAGTGTGAGTGGGGTTCTGGGGGCAGGCAGTTAAAATATCTTTGGGCTTGGGGTTTTTGTAGATAGAGTGAGGGGGACGAATTGAGTCCAAGAGGGCATGGCTGGTTTTGGGGTGCCTGGGATCTGTTGAGTTGCTGGAGAAAGGATCAGACTGCAGTAGGAAAACGCAGGCTTGAGCAGGCTGAACCCAAGCTGTGTGCCTGGTTACGGTAAAAGGTGTGCTGCTTCTGATCCAGCGTTCCTTTCCTGGCTCATGGGGAACCCTCGGGGACAATGACTTTGGTCTATTTGGTAGTAAGGAACATTGACTCGGGGGCCGTGTATGTCCTTTGTGTAAGGCTTGAATCTGGAGTCCCAGAAGCTCTGCAGAATAGTTGCAGGGTTCCTTGAGCCTTCTGACACTGTAAAATTGGGGTGCTCCACACACGTAGGAATGTGGATTTGTTAGAAAGAGAATGATCCATACCTTTTATGAGATTCTCTAAGGGATGGGTCTCTGCTCTCCTCTGCTTCCCAGTCCTCCTCTAAGGTCTCCCGTCCCCTTTCCCTTTGGTTTCCCCCTTTGTCTTTGTAAGTCCAAAGAAGACCCTATGTGTGAAGGGCGTGCATGGGGGATGTTTCACTCGCATGTTGCTGTGGAGTGAAAGGAATTGGGGTGTGTGTGAATCCGTGTGTATGCATGCCAGTGCCTCAGCGTGTCTGTGGGGAGAGATGAGGTTAATCCCCTCCCCCCGTCTTTCTCAGCTACAGTACCTCCTTCTACATATTTCTGTTTCCTTACCTTCTAGAAGCCTCTTGTCTCCTCCATAGAGAACTGGTTTCTTCCAGTACAGAGACTGCCAGGGTGGGGGCGGGGTAAGGGTGAGCTCTGAAGCTGGAGCAGAAGAACGGCTCCCGGCCTCTCCACCAGGACTCCTTAAGAGGCCCCGACACCCTGTGGTTGGACCCTAGGAAAGGAAGGCGATGGGGACTGTGTGATGTAGGTGGGTGGCTAACCTGGAGTGGGCTTAGCTGCTTGGCTGGTTTAACCTTCCAATTTGGGGAGCTCTGCTTCGGAAGTCCCCAAGCCCCTCCTCTCCTTCTGCCCCTCCCCTCCTTGTTAGAGGGACGTTCCCTAAAATTTTCTCTCTTTGGGCATTATGCTGGCTTGGCCCTTTTGCTATCCTTCATCACCTGCAATGTCCTCGGGCAAATAAACTAAACCCTAGTGCCAGGATGGAGTTGGGGGAAGACTGTGCCACATTGGCTTGGCAGCCAGAACTCAGCCAAGTCAACATATATAAATAAAAGAGATTAGCGTGCATTCGAGACCAAACATAGTCATTAGAAATTCTCCTGCTCTCCAGGAACATGAGGCACAATGTTTCTGTTCCTTCTTCTGTCTTTGAGCAACTAAGGCCCTGGCCTGCCCCTTTGGGAGAAGCAGGTGTTCTAGGGAAGGGCCAACCAGGGACTGGGGTTCTCGCCACAGCCCATTTTTGCCTCTGCTGATTTCTCCCAGTCCTGAGAGCAGGGTGGCACTACCTCTTTGGGGGTGTGGTCTGTGTGCGGGGGTAGCCTCCTCTGGGACTGCTGTGGAGAGGGGGTTCTGGTCAAACCTTTAAGCCTGAGGTGGGAGGAGAGGCAAGATGACCCCTAAGGCTCTCTAGGGTCTTGTCAACTGGCCTGTGACGTCCCCAGCCCATTACCTCAGTAGAAAGCAACAGTTACTGAAGCCCCAGAGGGTGCCCAAGTGCTCAGCCTCCAGGTGGTCTCCACTGCCTGGGGATCCTCCTTGCCTAAGAGGCAGGAAGGGAAATGTTGCTCATCCTGCTCCCATCAGCGCCATCCAGCCCCATACTGTGGTTGGGCCAGAGGACACAGTATGGATGACCGTGGGCCTTGTGCCCCTGGGGAGTGTTTTCCTAATCCTGCACCTGGACCCCGCTCCGGACCTGTGGGATGAGATTTGGTGGTGGGGTGGGGGTGGCCTGGGAATCTATGTTTTAACAATGTCCCCAGATGGTTGATTCGGGCCAGCTTGGGAATGGTTGCCTTTGTGCCCTAGTGGCACTGCTGAAAAGGTGCGTGCTGCCTGTGTGTTCTTGTTTTTGCCAAGGGATTTCACGTCCTCCTAATCTGTTTGATCACTTTGAAATTGTGTTGTGCTGACGCTTCATAAGTTCCTTAGCTGCTGGTGGCTCCTGATTCTTAAACCCCCTCCTCCCAATCCCTCTGCCAAGAAGTCAACTATCTATAAACATATATCTTAAAACACTTGGTACCTCTGATGTTTAAAGCAGGTTGGTGAAGAATTTTCCTGCCACAGCCTAAAGGATCCCATGTGAGATGGGTTTTCCCCAGAGGACCTGCCTCTACTGTTACCTGGTGGTGGAGAGGGGGAGCCCTCAGGGTAAAGGAAGAGCTGGCTGGTTAGGATCTCTTCAGTGCTTGTTCCTAGGCCCACCACACTGGCTCCCACCAGCCTGAGGACAGAGGTCATTGTATGTGTACCCACAGAGTCAACAAATAATGCCCTGTTCTGAGCCAGATCCTGTTCCTGTACCGGGGAATCAGATGAACAAGACAGATAAAGCCCCTGCCCTCAACAAGCTCAACTTTCTGGTAGAGGAGATGGACAATAAACATGTAAACATAAGTTAGTAAATTCAGGTAGCCATAATGATGGGGGAAAAATGAAACAAATGTGAGAAAGGGCTGGGTGGGACCACTTTGGTCTGGTGGTCAGAGAAAGTCTCTGAGGAAGTGACAACGTGAGCTTAGACTTCAGTGGCCAGGAAAAACAGGCAGGCAAAGATCTGAGGAAGAGGGATCAAGCTGATCAGCTTTGAGGACCAGAGAGAAGACCAGAGCTCTAGAGAGTAAAGAGCTGGGAGAGGCAGGTCAAAGAGGTAAGCAGTATCAGACCATGTGGGGCCTTGGAGGCCAAGGGGTAGAGTTTGGGACTCAGGCTGTAAGTAAGGGAGAGTGTGATTTGTTTTCTGTTGTAAAAAAGATCACTGACAGCCAAGTGGAGAGCTGACTTACAGGCTGTAGTGGAAGTAGGGAGTTCTGACTGGAAACTGTGGCTGAAATCCAAGGAAGAAACTATGGAACCTTTGCCCAGGAGCAAAGCAGTAGAGTTTGGAGGTGTATACAAGCTAGGACAAGTGGGGGTGTTCTCAAGCCATCTCCTTGGACCCTCACCCTTACCAGCCATTCCCAGCTCTGGTCATTTAATCCATCAGCTTCCCCACTGTCCAATCTGAGAACGGTCTCCTTGAGTTTTATCACCTCACTTCAAGCCACTCTCTTCCTGGGCTATCTGGAAGTTCTTCCTGGTGTCTACCCTTCCCCTTCCTGCTATAATCTATTCTTGAGAAAGGGGCAAAAGTGGGCAAAGACTCTGGGGTCAGGAGAGGTACTCAGCTGTAGATACACCTGAAGGAGTTGGTGAGGCCAGTGTAAGAACTAGAAATCAATCCGGATATCCAGGTTGGAGGCCGTGGATGAGCTACTGTTCTATTTTAGTTTTGCTGCCTAATCCCCAAACCCAGTTCCACCCACACTGGCACCCTGGGAATGCTCCTCAGACTTTCATGCCTGGGGAGCCCTCCTCTCTTCTAGCTGCACATCAAGGGGAAAGGCACCTGACCTCCCAGTGTCCCCAGCCTCTTCCTTTCCCGTTGTCATCCTTTTTTTTTTTCCTCTCTCTCTCTCTCAAACCACCTTCTTTTCTTCATTCCATCTCCTTTCCCAGGATCTAGATTTCTAGATTTCATGCTGGAAGCTGTATAAGATGCAGATTCCTGGGTTTAGCTCAGATTCAGAATCTCCCCATGTGATTCAAAGTCCACAGGGTCTCACTCTTTGTAATGTCTACCCATCCCAGATGTGACTCTACTGTCAGCTTTGAGAGAGCTTTGTAAACTCTTGAGGGGCAGGGCTGTCTTCACTTCAGAAAAAATGGAGGGAATAAAGACAAAGCATCTAGGAAAAGACTGGAATCTGCTCAGACAGGTTCTGGGAATTTGCAGCCTCCCCTCCAGGGTCTTAATGGAGCCCAGAGATGGAGGGCACTAGGACCTAGGATGGAGTTGCCTTTATTCCTAGGAAGGCTGGTTTCTTTTTCTGGGCTGGTGCTAGTCTGCGGGGCTGCCTTAATTGTATCTCCCATGGGCTGCCATGCAGGGCTTCCCATCCCAAACTCACTTTTGACCTCTCTCCACAGCTCAGGTACCAGATAGTGATGAACAGTTTGTTCCTGATTTCCATTCAGAAAACTGTGAGTAGAGGGCCCTGGGCAGAGGGAATGGGGAGTGGGGAAGGGCAGGAAATGAGTCATACAATGACAAAAGATCATCTTGTTCTCTCCTAAAGAAAGGGGTGAAGGGCAGGGTTCCCCCATTCTTGGGTTTGGACTCAAAGACCAAGGCAGTAAGTGGGAGATGAAGACCTTGGTTCAAATCAGGGCTTTCTCCGTTCTAGCTGTATGATCTTGGAGCATAGATTTCATCTCTCTGATTCTCCATTTCCTTATTTCTGAAATGAGGGGGCTTGGTCCAGTTCTGAGTTACTTTCATGCAACTTGGGAGCTATTTTGCCCACCCCACTCCCTGACGTGTGGCAATGTCTGTAGACATTTTTGGTTGCCACAACTGGAGGTGGATGCTGCTGACATCTAGGGGGTAGTGGCCGGGGATGTTGCTAAACACCCTGTGGTACTCAGGAGAGCCCCTCCAACCAACAAAAAATTATCTCGCCCAAATGTCAGTGGTGCTGCTGTTGAAAAATCCTGCTTTAATGGCACATACTTTGCTCTCAACTGTCTTCACCAATGAAATGAAACAGGGCACACGTAATCGAAAACAGCAGATAACAGAAGAGTTGATTACAGGCATTTGACGGCAGTAAAACAGAATCTTCCACTGTCGGTTTGGAACCAACTCTGCTGCTCTGCCTGGTGGCTGGAGTTTGTGGGCCCACCAGGGGCCACAGGAAAGGCCAATGTTTTTCACAGATAATTAGGAGCATGTGTATGATGTTAGTCAGCTGACATGCAAGCAGGCTAATATCCAGCCTTAAGCAGAAAAAGAAATATTCTTTATAGCCCCAAATAAGAAAACATTTCTTTCCCTTGGAATTTTCCAGGGCACTCAGGAAAACCACAGGCCCTGGGTTGCAGGTGCTCACCCCAACAAAGGTGCTTTTGGGGGTTTGGGGGTTGCGTTACACGTGTTTACCTCTAGACTGTTTCTTTGGTTAATGTTGGACATTCACCTGATGTATAAAACTAGACATAATGTAAATAGCCAAACTTCTTAGAAGTGCCTGACTGAAACCCAGAGAGGGAATGAGGCTGTACCTGTAGCCCAGCTGATTGATGCTCAGAGATCAGAAGGTGTTGGAAGTTCTTACTGCCTCTTGGGTGACACTCTGGCCCTGCTCTGCCCCCCTCCCCCAATCCCCGCAGTAGCTTTCCACAGCCCCACCACCAGGATCAAGAAGGAGCCCCAGAGTCCCCGCACAGACTCGGCCCTGTCCTGCAGCAGGAAGCCGCCACTCCCCTACCACCATGGCGAGCAGTGCCTTTATTCCAGGTGAGCCCCAGACAGCCAGTGAAGGGTGGGATGGAGGAGGGAAGGAGGCACTCGTGAGCGAAGGCAGCAGTTGGGGGGCATGTTCGACAGCAGAAAGGATTTCCGAGCCCCCGTAAGAGAGCAGTACAGCTCAGGATTTCCTCGGAGCAGTTAGGATGAGAATCGCAGCAGGGGGCTCGGGTGTGTGCTAAGGGCCAGGGCTGAATTTGTTTCCACTGAAGAAGCCACTGTCCCACCCAACCCGGTGGCTCTGGGCTGGGGGGAGAGGTGTTCTCAGACTACACCCAGTTTCAGCTTTTATGAAGAGAAAAGGAGTTCATTTGGGGCCAAGTCTGGCTCATGCCATTCCTTTCCCAGCATCTCTCCTCTTCCTTCTCCTATAATCCCTTTGCCCTCGCTTCTCTGGGGATGCACAAAGGGTTTGAAGATGCTTGCCCGGCTTCTCTGCCCCCTCACCCCTGTCTCCCCCTCAACTCCAGTGCCTATGACCCCCCTAGACAAATCGCCATCAAGTCCCCTGTCCCTGGTGCCTCCGGACAGTCACCCCTGCAGCCCTTTCCCCGGGCAGAACAACGGAGTTTTCTGAGATCCTCCGGCACCTCCCAGCCCCACCCTGGCCATGGGTACCTCGGGGAGCATAGGTAAGGAGACTCCTCAGAATGTGGGCCCAGATCTTGGCCATTTTTCCTCAGTCCCAGAGTGTTCTGCATCTGCCCTTAAGAGACCTGGTGTGGGGGGGGGGGGGGGGAGGAAGGGATATTGACACACACACCCACACTGGAGCCTACTCTGCAAGCTCTGGGAGTGGCAGGCACGAGGAGGGCTCAATCTGACATTCTCTTCCTTCTCCATCCTACCATATCCAGCTCCGTCTTCCAGCAGCCCTTGGATATTTGCCACTCCTTCACATCTTCTCAGGGAGGGGGCCGGGAACCCCTCCCAGCCCCCTACCAACACCAGCTGTCAGAGCCCTGCCCACCCTACCCCCAGCAGAGCTTCAAGCAGGAATACCTTGACCCCCTGTATGAACAGCTGGCCATGGGCCAGGGTGGGGTCAGTGGGCACAGGTACCCAGGGGCGGGGGTGGTGATCAAACAAGAGCAGACGGACTTCGCCTACGACTCAGGTAAGAGACATTTCAGGTGTGAGGGGTTGGGGTGAGGGCTGGGCGGGGTGGTATGTGATAACCCCCAGTATGTCTTCCTGATCAAAAGTATTTTTACCTTCCTATCCTTTTATTAGTTCATAAGTCTAATTCATTCACTTTTTTCATAGCTTCAAAAGAATTGTCATTTTCAGTCAGCAAACTAATTCAGATCAAAGATAAATGGAATGTAGGTCCTTACCCTCAAGGAGTATGTGACTTATTAGGAAAGTTAAGGCATTTATTTCCACGTCTATTTAGCAGGTGTTTTAATTATCTACGGAGACCAAAGTACTGTTCAAGGAGCATGAATGCTTGGAGTTGGAGGATACAGACACTTAAAAATACAAAGGGATTTGAATGAAGAAAAACATGAACTTGGAACTAGCCAGGCTCATAGTCCCCACTTGGGAGTCAGGGTTAATATGTGGTTCCCAAAACCTGTTCAAGTCTAAAAGTTGATGGATGACCCACCATCCTGGCCACAGCTGGATACCGGAAATAGGGACTGCTGTAAATTCTATAATAGTTACACCTGGTGCTGACCTGCGTGAGATGCACTCAGCCGTATTCATAAATAGCTGTAGTTCAAAGCCCCCAGTGCAGAGTGAGGGGTTCTCAGTTAGCAAGGGCCCAGAAAACCCTGGCTTGTTACATTGTTACCATCCCCACATTTGAGTTTCTATGCAAACTTGCGTGAGAAAAATAAATTCAGCGATCAGAGTAGGCTCAGAACCGACCAGAGCTTTCCAATTTCCCGAACCACAAACTGCCAGGCTACCCGAGTGAGAACCAGAGGGTGCATTTCCTCAACCCTGGGGCATAATCCTGAGCCATGCCTGGCAGTGAGATGCAAGAAAGAGAAGGGAGATGCTCTTGCTGTTGACCTTCAAAGGATGTAGACCGGAGGAGATCATGTTACATGCCCTTGAACTCCTGCCCCTCCCCCTTCAGCTTCCTCTGAATGGAGTCAGGAATTCCATTCACAAAATGGTTGCATGAATGAGCCCACCCTCCCGCCTCCGGAGGTGTCAGGTTTCACCATCTCATTCATAAGTGGGAGTGGAGGGGGTTGAGCAGAAGGGGCTGGAACTTAAACGGATGGCTTCACACAACCAACTGCCTCGAGGTGGAGTGGGGAGGTTTCAATCCTATGGAATGGAGTGAAATGGAGTGGAATGTGCTCTGCTGTCAGACCTGAAAAAAACCCGGCCCAGTGCCTGCTGCCTCTTCCCCAGATACAAATACATGCAATTTCTTCCCCTCCCCACCCCTTGCCCCCTGTGTCCCACCCCCCTCTTTTCCTCCATTCACCCTTCCCTCCCTCCCTCCCATACACACTGGGCAGGGAATCTGACCTGCTGACCGGAGATTAGCCCATTCCAAGGGAGTCTTAGACATGGACACTGAACCCTTTCCCCGGAGGTTCATCTCTAACCCTCCCTCCTCCCCTTAAATTCACAGGAAACAGCTGCTCCCTGGAATCCTGGGCCTTGTGAAACAGCTTTACCCCAGCCCCAGCTGCTGCCATCCCTGCCCTGTGGCCCAGCCCTCAAGCTGAGGGTTTCCAGCCTCACACCCACTCTGGCTGAACTTCCCCTGGGGCTGGTGGCAGGCAGGCAGGCAGCTGGGTACAGAGCCAGAAAGCAGGCTGGCAGGAAGTTCTTAAATGTGTGTAGGCCTGCCACCTCCATTCCTGCCCCAGCCACCTATAACAGCACCCTTCTCTCTCCCCCCAGATGTCCCTGGGTGTGCATCAATGTACCTTCACACAGAGGGATTCCCCGGACCCTCTCCAGGTGACAGCACCATGGGTAAGGCAGCCCTCTACTCCCTGCCACGGGGGAGGGTCTCCTGGCCAGGAGCCCCTCTGGACACTCTGGGGCCTATTCAGTGAATCCCCAGACTTGAGTGACCCCCAACTTCTTCCTCAAGGCTATGGCTATGAGAAACCTGTGCGACCATTCCCAGATGATGTCTGTGTCGTCCCTGAGAAATTTGAAGGTCAGAGAAGCGACTGTTCATGAGAGGGTCAAGGGGTCTTATCCACTGCCTCTGTCACCTGGGAATCACATGACATATTGGAAAAAGGGCCTGGAAAGACCCCTGGGAAAGAAGGTTGCTTGGGGGACTGGGAGGCACAAACCCTGCCCTCCTGTTTCCTGTGTCCCCAGCAGACATCAAGCAGGAAGGGGTTGGAGCATTCCGAGAGGGACCGCCCTACCAGCGCCGGGGTGCCTTGCAGCTGTGGCAGTTTCTGGTGGCCCTGCTGGATGACCCAACAAATGCTCACTTCATTGCCTGGACAGGCCGGGGGATGGAGTTCAAACTAATTGAGCCCGAGGAGGTGGGCCTCTCCAATGTCCCCACCTCTCCTCCCAACAGCTCTGGGGCCTGGAGATGAGAACCTGGGAATGGGTAGCCTGTGTCTTCACCATCATTGTTGCTTTACCTAACCTGAATTCTGCCCAAACCTGGGTCTGTAGGCTGCTGCTTAGTTGCAGGACCAGCTTAGCATTCTGCACTAAGATTCTCAAGTGTTCTTTCTGACCTGCCCCCATTTTTCCTCTGCTGAACTAGCATTACCATCCCAAAACTCCTGTTCCCCCAGGTCGCCAGGCTCTGGGGTATCCAGAAGAACCGGCCAGCCATGAATTACGACAAACTGAGCCGCTCACTCCGATACTATTATGAGAAAGGCATCATGCAGAAGGTCAGGGGCTAAGGGTTCAGGGACAAGAGGGTGGGGGCAGGTGGAAAGGTGATGGAGACAGGACAGAGAACATTCTTAGTGAGTTTGTAGGAGCAGATAATGAAGTGTGCAGAAGGGACAAAAAATTGTGGACAGTCCCAAGATTTTTCTCCCCCATGGAAGTGCTCAACAGTAACAGAAGCCCAAAGCATGGAGAGACTGAGTTAGAGGTGAACAAGAAGGGAGCTGGCTGATGAGAGGAACCAGTATGGGAGAGAAATGTACCCCACACATCTGCCTGGACCCATTCCCCACCCCTGCATTGACCTAGAGGGAGTGAGCCTGATCCAGCCCCTCTCTTCCCACAGGTGGCTGGCGAGCGTTACGTGTACAAGTTTGTGTGTGAGCCTGAGGCCCTCTTCTCTCTGGCCTTCCCGGACAATCAGCGTCCAGCTCTCAAGGCCGAATTTGACAGGCCAGTCAGTGAGGAGGACACAGTTCCTTTGTCCCACTTGGATGAGAGCCCCGCCTACCTCCCAGAGCTGGCTGGCCCAGCCCAGCCCTTTGGTCCCAAGGGTGGCTACTCCTACTAGCCCCTTGCAGCTGCTCCCTTGTCACCTGGGTGCTGCCCTATGTACATATGGATGAGTTTGGCGGTGGGGAAACCCTCACTCTGAAATCCACAGATGTCTTTGGAGCAGATCCCCACTGGCCCAGGCTCTGAGCTGCTCACCAGAGTCCGTGGGAAGGGAAGGTGGAGACTGCAGGTGCAAAGATGGGGTCTCAGAAACTCCTGGGGGTCTCACCTCTGGCCTTTTCTTAGGTCCAGCTTAAAGGCCCAAGCCCCACTCCCTCTCCCCCATCACAGAAAACAAGAGTTTGTTCTGGGGGACAAAGAAGGAATGCCCCCACTTAATCCTGGTGGAGAGGGATGCATTGAGCTCCCCAGGTCTCCCACTGTGGGGAGGTAGAAGCCTGGATCCTGCGCTCCACTCCAAGCTGTGGCCCTGGAGGGTCCTGCTTGCCAGTTCTTGGTGCTCTGTGTTCCCAGAGGCAGGGGGAGGCTGGAGAAAGAACCTGGGATGGGGGCGGGGTTCCTGCTCTGAGGGCCCTCTGCTCTGCCTGTTCCTAGGCCCAGGCCTGGGGATAGCACCTCCACCTCCACTCCGTCTGCCAGCCCCTAATAAAGGCCCCTGCTTCTCCTATTCTCCTGTGTCCTCTTTGCTGCCATTGAGAGAAGGACCCTGGGGTTGGAAAGAGCTGGGCCTTGGGGCAGATGATGGGAGTTTGAGGCCTGACCCTGACACTCTTAAGTTACCAAATGCGTTCTTGGGAAAAGACAGTTCACCTCTGACTTTTTCCTCTGAAAAATGGGCTCTTGGGCTCAGTGATCCATGCTCTTTTCCCCTCCTGGGATTATTGTGTGAGTCCTGAAATAATGTACCTAGGGTACTTTGAAATGTAGCCCAGTGCTTTTTGGCTCTGCAGCATGGTTCCTACAGCCACCTCCCAGTGGGTAAGGGGCGGGAATAGGCTTGCTGAGCTTTGAGGCCTCCTGGGGCTTGCTCAGGTCGGGTTTGGCACGTGGCTTCTGCCGTCACAGTTGCTCCCATGAGCCATACTACTCATGTACCCTACCTATGAGTGTGTTCCCCCACCCCCCACTCCTGCCATGGCTCCAGGTTGCTGTTTCTGCTGAAGCTGATAAGAGTTTGGAGAGGATCTGGAGACTGGAAGAAGGCACCCAGGCAAGAGGGTGAAGGGAAAGGCTGGAACAAGCTCTGGGTTCTGGTCAGTTTAGGGAAAGGATACTAGACTTTTGGGGGAAAGAGAAGTAGGGAACAGCACAGATTCTCCTTGCCCAAAGCTGAGAGACCAGAACCCTGGGGACGAGTTTTCTGGGGGTGCGTGGCAAAGGCAGGGCTGAAAAAGCAGTGACATCTAGAGATGGGAATGACTAATTATGACAGAGGGGTAGCTGTGGAGGTGAGAGAGGGCAGTTGTAGACCCTGCCCCCATGCAAACAGCTTCCCAGAAGCCAGGCGCTCTCCAGGTCAATCGGAAACAGCCATGCTGAGGCTGAGCCGCCCTACCCTCCTAAGTCCCTGCCCAGTACTAATGCTAAGACCCAACAGCCCTCAGGAAGGGATGCCTCTCGACCGCTACCCACAAATAAAAAGCAACATTTTTTCCCCTAGAAACAAAGCATTGATGTACTGACTTGCAATTTAGAGCAAGGAAAAGAAAAATTTTAAATACGAGTTTTTAAAAAATATACATGATTTAATTCTATATTAAAGCCAGGCTATCACAGTGAGAAGGTGTAAAATTTGAGTGGGAACAGGTCCAGAGTACCGACCCATGAGAGACGGATTTAGATGAGAAACAGCATCATGGAAAAGGTCTCCACAGGCTGAGACATGACCTCTGCCCTCTGAAATGTTAATGAACAAGCTACTCCTCACAACTCTGTTCAAAGCCTTAAGCTTGGAGGGGCACTGCTCCGAGGAGACAGACAACAGCCACCGGAGGAAATTCTTTGGGCTAAAGGACAGGCAGCCAAAACCAAACGATGCTGCAGACTGGCTGAAGGTGAACCCGGGACCAAGAAGCCTGACCCAGCAGTAGAGCTTAACCATGCCCCACGGGGACAGTCCCCCCACATACACAAACAAGCACAGGCTCAGCACATGTGCAGGGGCAGGAAACTCCTGAGCTGGCCTCCCGCAGGGGTGCAGTGAACAGACTTTAATGGCCAAGAAGATTCCAGCTTCTTGCATGAGACCCACATCCTCTCCTGGGATGTCACTCAACCTCGGGTAATACTGGTTCAAGGAGGAGAAACAAGGGCCCCATTGTGTGGGAGCAGCAGGCGAGTCCTCCTTCCGAATCTGGCTGGAAGCCCCCTTCTGAGCGGGCTGGGCAATGTGGCCTGTATGCCGTTTCCTGATGGACAGTCAGGTCAGAGCCCCCCATGTTGTGATAGCAAAGAAGTAACTCCAGCTCCTCAGGGAGATGTTCAAGGAACACCCACAGAGCTAGGGTCCTTCTTTTTGCACACCAAACCCAGAAAGATGACCAGCTCTATCTCCTTTTTTCAAACTGAGCTTAAAGCCCAAACCTCTTATCTCTGGGGGTTAGGATCTCAGAGGTGCCAATGCCACCAGTGCTGGTCACTCAGCAGGGACAGGTAGGCTGCGAAGCCAAGTTTCTTGCTGAATTGCAGAGACCTGAGCTAGAATTAAGATTGGTGAGCTGGGTGCCCAGCTCCTGCTGCCATTTCAGTTTCCTCTGTCGGCCCCTACTGTCTTGTCCCCATAAGGCCTTAACTGTCAGCACACAAATATCCCCCTGCCCTAATTACAGGCCCGGGCTTCCTGAGGAGCACACTCCAACAGAATCTCGGAGGCGCACACTCAGCTCTAAAAGGAGGCAGGGACCTCAGTCAGCACTCCTTGGCCTGTATTCCTCTCCACTGGCTTCTCTGAACTGTCTTCAGGGTGATTTGTCTGCTGCCCAAAGACAACCTACATTCCTTCATTTCCTAGAATGTCATACAGTCTCTTAAGTGTCTGGCGTACAAATCGATGGTAGTTCTAGTATTTACTTCATTTCAAAACTTACTAGAGTGGGGATGGGGGAGGCAGTGCTGCCATTACATACCCAGGGGCTTCTGAACAAGCTGCACGTCCAGAACAGCTTTCCAGCTGTTTCACTGCCTGGACTGGCAGCATCTGTCTGTTCTTCCCAGTCAAGAGTCTCCTCAAAAGCTGTGAAAGGGGCACTGGGAGGTGGTTACTCCCCAACAGAATGCTAGGAGCAAACCACTCAGTGCAAGACCCGGAGCACAGATGCTGGGCAGCACAAACCGGCTCTGAGAGGCATTATGTTGGTTTTCAGTTTGGGGCAGGGGAGGGGAGGCGTTGAGCATAAAATCCCTTCATTAGAGCCCATCGAGGACTTCAGGTTTCGAAAGGAAATAGGACGCACTGCACATGGCGAGTGTGGTGGGCGGGAGGGAGCCGGGGAGAGCCTCCGAAGTCAGTATGTGGCATCTGTAAGCACTCAGGCACCCGCCCAGACCCGAGCGCCCATGCAGTGGATGTAGTTACTCACGGGGCCGTCCGCGGCAGCACCAGCCTCGCACGGGAGCTAGGATAAGACTGGGGGTCCGGGCTGTGTGTCACCTCTCAGCCCAGAGAGGCCCTGGACTCTGGTCTTAGTGGACTCTCCACCATATGCACCAACGTCACAGACACTAAATCTCCCCACCCCGAGCCCAGGCCAATATCCTAACCTTTCAGCTAAAAGAAACTTTCAAAGAAAACCATTTTTGTTTTCTTAAAAAAATGAGTATTTTCAGGAGGTCAATAAAAAGTACAGGGGTTGGACAGGAGGAGGAAGTGGCGCCAAAACTTTCAATGAGCTTCATGGCGCCCTCCCCCACAGAGTTCCAGGGTCCTCACCGCATCCATCTGTCTGTCTGTCCAGGTGTGTCAGATGCTCGTGATCCCCCATTTCCCATCCCAGGGCTGCACGAGTTGTCCTTTCCTTGGAGATGATGTAGTGCACCCCTGTGTTGGCTGTGAGCCCCAGGGCACCCCAGTGACTTGGAGGAGTCGGGGCTGAAGGCTCTGGTCAACCCAGGCATAAATCCCTGTTTCTATGTTACCATGAGGGAAGAAATGCAAATCAAGCTTGGCAAGTGTCCAGTTAAGATGTGCAGTCAGTCACTGGACAGCCGTGTCCTCTGGATCAGCATTTCACCAATAAGAGTGAGTCCAAGCCCTAGGCCACTGCTGCAAGAGAGGCAAACAAGTCCTGCTTCTCAGCGCCGCCGGAAAGCCCGGGATATTCTCCAGGCATTGGGCTCCTCGTAGCGATTGTACAAGGGTTCAAGACGCTGCTGCTTCTTCTGCTTGCTTAGCTTAGTCGGGTCGGAGACCTTGAAGAAGGCTGGAGCAAACTCCACGAGCCACCGGGGGTCGATGGTGGTGACCTCACGCATGTATTCCTTCGTGGTCAGCACCAGCTCATGGTACACCACCCTGAGGGCAGACAGACAGGCTCAAGTCTCTGATACAGGCCCCCATTCCAGTCACCTGGTCCCTGGTGGGCCACAGCTGAGCTTGCGTTCTACCCTCTCACCTCTCCCGCCTGAGCCCTCAAGAGACTACATTCTCTCTCTCCGACAGCCACACTCCGGTACCGAGGGGGCTGAGCACCTCTAACCACAAGAAAGCCATCAGGAAAATGTGCTTTAGACCTGGCTCTGGCTCCAACTAGTTAACTGACATAGAGCCAATCACACCCATTCTCTGGACCTCAGCTTCCTGCTCTGTGAAATGGGACAGTGGCCTTTCAGGCTGTCTCCACAGAACTCCAGGACTCTGAAGAGGAGCTGAGGAGCTAAGGAGCTGAGGAGCCTCAGGGGCTGCCACAGGGAGATAGGGAAAGCCAAGCAAGCAAGGCTCTATAGCTCCATCCTTTTACCATGTGGCACAGTGGTTTTAAATCAGTTTTATGTTAGGAGAAGCAAGATTACCATTTTTTAAACTACTTCACTAAATGATCTCTAAGACCCTTGTCCTAGCTCTCACTCCCATGATTTTCTCTCTCTCAAAGGGGTCTGACGGTGCCTAATTCAGGCTTCTGCTGCCCTAGAAATATAAGCGACATTAGAATAGGAAGTGCTGGGGGTGGGTGAAGACAAAAACACAAAGTGCCAATAGATTTACAGGTTTTCTCTGCAGAGAACAGCTCCCAGACCTGGGGCCTGACCACCTACCATTCCGGCTGTCTGTTGAAGAGAGCACTGGAAGGATGGATGTAGACCACCTGCTGGTCAATCAGTGTCCGGTAACCCTCCTGAGGGTCTTTCTTGGCAGCATTTCGGAAGAACCCACTGCAGATCGCCTTCTGCACTCGGACTGTGGACTTACCACAGGAAACCACATCCAGCTTGTGTCTATCAGGAAAATAAATCACGAGAGGACAAAGATGTAAGACAACTCTATTTTCAGAAGTTCCATCTTCCAGAGTGATGGTGCCCAACACCCCCACCTTGGGTCCCCAGAGTAGGCACCAGGACCCTTCTTCCAGCCATAAGTATATTACAGGGCAACTCTGCCCAGTGAGCAAGATGGATGCAATAAGAGCCAGAGATTTAATTTAATTTGACTTATAATGTTACAGATGCTAGTAAACAAAGGTTTTTTCCAACAATTAATAAATCGTCTTCTTCTCAAGAACTTTCTGAAGTGATTCTCAGCTGTACCCTTGCGTGGGGAGGAATATAAAGAAGATGGAAAAGCTAGAGGAAAAGTGTTATGCAGGGAGTCTATAGCTCCAGGTACAGAGATGAAAAGACATGATATTCAAGGAAGTTCAACTCAAATGTGGGGTAAAGAAATAGATGTTACCTGTCCATTATGCCTAACATCTGCTTGCGAATGTCCTGGGCCCGGCGCAGAGAACGAGCCTGGATAAAGTTCTCATAGCACCATGGGTTGGAAAACTTGTTGTTCTTCCAAGAGTTGTACACGGCCAGCAGGGTGAGATGGTCTCCTTCGGTCTGGTGGAATTTGGCCTTCTTCTGATCGGCGAGGGCTTGTTTATCCTGCCAAACAGTGGGAGAAGAGATCATTTTCCTCCCAGCAGCTACTAACTGAACATCCAGCAGTTCTGAGAAGCCCCTACGTGGCTCTGTCAAGCATCCATGCAATGGCTGATTTCACCCAACTTAACGTCATCCCTGGTCTGAGCTCCCTACCTTGGGCCTGTAGAAGACGTTCTGCACGGACAGCATGGACACGATGGTCAGCATCTCCTCACTGCAGCCCAGATGCACCGACATGATCAGCATTTTGCACAGCATTGGTTCCAGAGGGAATTCTGCCATCTAGCGGGAGAAGAAAATACTACCATTTCTTCCTTGTGGAAGACCCATGTGGACTTGCCCACGTGAGACACTGCTCAGAGTGGTCAACAGACCACAGGAGGTTTACCCGAGCGTGATAATGTGGGATGGCCGTCTCTATCAGAAGATGTTGTTGGTTTTTTATTTCCCAAAGAAATCTCAATGAAAGATACATTTGTGACCAAGAACATAACTACTGTTGTGGCAGGTAGAAATTTTGCAGACATCTTTTAAAATTATGACCAGATTTGCTCTGGCTGGGTAGCTCACTTGGTTAGAGCATCCACCCAATATGCCTGATCACCAGTCAGGTCACACAGAAGACTCAACCAGTGAATGCATAAATAAGTGGAACAACAAACTGATGTTTCTCTCTCTAAAATCAATTTTTTTTAAATTAAGGAGACTCAATGATACATTCCAAGGTCAAATTGACCGTAGATAAAATTTCTTTTTCTGTAAAGAAAGTTTTAAGTGATAGCGAAAAAATCCAGGTTAAAAAACAGGTATCTAGAATTGTACTCAAAGCTTATCCAGAGAATCAGAGCTTGACTTTACACAAAACAAAGTGCGGAAGCTTGGCCAGGGAATCTTCCCAAAAGCACCTGAAGTTAAGTGTGTCCCCTACCCTGCGGCCCAGGCGAGTAAGCAGGCCCTCGTCATCCAGTGCCCCCAGCGTATACAGCTGCTCCATGGCGGTTATCAAGGTTTCCATTGGTGGGGCATCCATGAAGTCAAAGGACAGCAGGTCATTGATGCCCATGGCCTATAACAGAAGGGAAGAAAGTGTGTGATGGTAGGGTCAGCCTCACCAGTGCTGACAGGGAGAGAAACTACTTGTCGCTTTCCTTCCTGTTCCTTCAATGGCAATTAGGAAGCCAACAGCAAGATTAGCAGCAACCTCCAGGACGGGGCCACACAAAACTCAGACTAGTAGAAAGCATGTATTTTCTCAGCAAACTTTAAAAAACACTCCCTCAGAATGACAGTACATACAACTCAACAACAAAAAGACAACAATTAGCCCTGGCCAGGTGGCTCAGTTGGTTGGAGCATCATTCACCAAAAGGTTGCGGGTTTGGTTCCTGGTCAGGGCGCGTATGGAAGGCAACTGATCAATGTTTCTCTCTCCATCTCTCTCTCTCTGTCCCTTCCCCTCTCTCTAAAATCAGTAAACAAAATCAATAAACATATCCTCAAGTGAGGGTTTCAAAAAAGACACCAATTTAAAAATGGGCAAAAGACCTGAATATATGTTTCTACAAAGATATAAAAAGGGCCAAGAAGCACATGAAAGGATACTCAACACAACTAATAATTAGGGAAATGCAAATGAAAACCACAATGAGATAATACTTTATACCACTAGGATGGCTATTTAAAAAAAAAAAAAAAAATAAGTGTTGGCAAGGATTCGGAGAAATAGGAATCCTCGTATATTGCTGTTGGGAATGTAAAATGGTGCAGCCAATGTGGAAAACAATTTGGTGATTCCTCCGTAAGTTAAACACAGAATCACCGTATTATCTAGTAATTCTACTTCCAGATACATATGCCCAAAGGAAATGCAAGCAGGGTCTCAGATACTTACATACTAATGTTCACAGTGGCATTATTCACAATAGCCAAAACGTAAAAACCTCCCAAATATCCATCAACAGGTGAATGGATAAACAAAACATGGTATATACATATAATGGAATATTATTTGCTTTTAAAAGTAATGAAATTCTAACACATGCTACAACATGATGAACCCTGAAAACATTATGCTAAGTTAAGCCAGATACAAAAGGAAAAACATTGTTTGATGCCACTTATATGAGGTAAATTCATAGAGACAGAAAGCAGAAAGATGATTACCAGAGGTTGGAGGGAGGAAGAAAGGGATAGTTTAGTTTAATGGGTTCAGAGTTTCTGTTTAGAATGATGAAAATGCTCTGGAAATGCATAATGGTGACAGCTGCACAACACTGTGAATGTACTTAATACCACTGAATTAACATTTTAAAAAGGTAGTAATGGCAATGTGTTATGTATTTCACCATTTCAAAAATAAGACAATATACCAGCTTGTCCTATCTCTTGCGTACGTAATTTCTACTGTGCATCTAGGAAGTGCCATGTACCATATTCAGTGCCAGGGATGTGCAGATGACTAAGATACTGTCCCTGCTCTCAAAGAGTTCATAAGGGTGAGACACATGAACACAAAACCACGGCAATGCAGTGGAATCTGCATGCCTGGTACAAAGTAAGCAATCAATACATTTGTTAGCTAATTTGATGAAAAGAAACAAGTGAATGATGCATTATTCAAGTGTATACATAGGGTGATGTGGTAGGACCCAAGCTTTCTGTGTCTTTCCCATAAACTGATCATGACCATAAGCACAGCAGGTGTTCAATAAATGTTTACTGTATGAATAATAACTATAATGAATTATGGTAGCAATCAGTAAGCACTGTGCCAAGTGTGTTTACCTGCATTATCTCATTTATCTTCACAACAGATACTATTAATAGATGCCCCCCCCCCCTTTTGATAGGAGAGTACAGAACAGAGGGCTGAGCAGGTAACTTTGCCAAGGACACACAGCTTAGAGCAGAAGTTTCAGCCACAGATGCCCCTCTGTTCTCACCCCAGAGAGTGGAACAAGCTTTTCCCTGAAGCTGTTTTAGCCTCTCTTACAGGGAATGGATAATAAATTACAACAGAACAGGCTGTACCAGCAAAGTGCTAGGGCTCCAGGGGGGCAGCAGTGGGGGCGGTGTGCCATCATCTGGAAAATTACTCTTGTGGCTCCCTCTGCCAAAGGAGAAGGAAGGTCCTCACTGGGGACTGAGAGGAAGAGCAATGATTCAGAATGAAAACCAAGACCCCGAGGGCCAGCCTGAAACCTCCACTGATACAAAGTTTTTGGACTGGGGCTTTTGCTTGCATTCTAAAAGAACAGAACTGGATCTGACACCTAAAGGGATGAAGGAAGTATGTTTGTCCACAGTCTGGCACTGATTAGATTTTTCTAATATCCTTTTAGAAAATGCTACTATCTAAAATCTTTTATAAACAAACATTCTGCTGGTTATTATGGTAAGGAAACACAATGTGTGTTCAGAGCAGACATGCCAACTTAGCAGCAGACCCACAGTGGAAAGACAGTTACCACAGTCATTTGCATTTCACTTTATGAGGTTACTAAAGTATTTAACAAGGGTCATGATATTGAGATTCATTTACTAAGGCCATAGGACTGGACCGTTTCCACCAACCCATTCTTGAAAGACAGTGATTTCTACCTTGAGCGAGAGCACTGTGCTTGCTAAGTTGGTTCTCTGGATTTCCGGCACGTTGGTGGTCAGCATTTCATCTCGGTAGGCACGTTCTGTGTACAGCCTGTAGCACTTCCCTGGGCCTGTTCTCCCAGCTCTGCCAGCTCGTTGCTTTGCCTGAGCCTAGAGGCGCGGGCATATAAAAGTAACATATCTGTTCAACATCATTTAACTGCCTTACCCAGGAAATCCGTTAAAAGAGGGGCACTCAACTACTGGCAAAATCCAAAATGGGGTTTATTTCATTTCCTTTAGGACCATTTCCAAGACTACCAAGGTTATTATCATTCCCTCTCCAACACTCAACATTGCAGGAGTTTGTTAAAGTGAAACGAATACAGAAGGAAAATAGAAGAAATATTGTAAAGATCACAGACATACGCCCTCAAAATAGTGTGGCATGACATAAAAGCATAAAACAAGATGACAAAATGTTATTCCCACAGTTACGGCCAAAATTCAAGTTAACTAAAACAGTCACCATCGAATATCAATGATGACTACAGCCATTTTAAAAACCAGGCTTGAGACACTCAATGCCAGAAGGAAATGTTCACTCGCACAGGTAAAAAAGCAAGTTATAAAACAATATAATATGGATTTTGTAAAAAAATCTTTATGATAGCGTATAAATTACCAGAAGGAAAACGCTAGGGAAAAATACCCTAAAATGTTAACTGTGGCTAACTCTGAAAGTAATTTTGCAGATGGGTTCTATTTTCTTTACTCTATCAATATCTTATATTGAACACTATTACTTTAATAATCAGGAAAATTAAATACTTAAACAAAAATATATAAAACATACTTACTAGACTACTAGAATTATAACCATGAAAAAAACAGGAAAAATGATAGACAAGAAAAACATTAAAATGATGATAGTGCATTAAGGGTAGTAGCATTATGGGTAATTTTATTTATGTATTTATTTATTTAGCTGAGCTGCTTATTTATTGAAAATAAATGACAAAAAAGTTTAGCCCTGCCTCCATACACATCTTGGGGCCTGGGTTGGGCCCTTGGGGACAAGCATCTTAGTGTCACAGTCCAGAAAGCAGCTGCCTTTCCAGGGTGCATGTGTGAACAGAGGCAAATTTTACAGGGCTTTTTAATGTTAAAACATTATTTTAAAGATTTAAAACAACACAAAATCTTCCTTATCTCACAAAAGCACCCAGTATCTTAAAAGTTCATCTTTGAAAACAATAAAGTTCAAAATACAAAACCATAAAAAATTTTAGAAAGGCCCTAACCAGGATTTTCAGGAAAGCTTTTGGTAGAAGCTACCATACCTGAGAAATAGGAGTCACCACGAGCTGGTCAATTCCTGTCTTGGAATTGTAAACTTTCTGCTTCACAAATCCAGGGTCCACCACATAGTAGATGCCATCGATAGTCAGCGATGTCTCTGCAATGTTGGTGGCAATCACGACCTGCAGATGAGGGACACAGCTGGGCTGAGCTCACCAGGTTCAGGCCTGAGGTATGGAACAAGGCTTCTGAACTCAAACATCTTCCCCAAGGAGTGTGCAGTCACCTCCTTCTCCAGAGGACCAGCACTTAATCTCAGTTTGGTTTCAAATGGGCAGAAGGGGAGGTGCCTTCCTCTTAAGGGTTCGCTTGAGTGGGCAGGGGGTGGGGGCTCGTACCTGAGAGGAAAAGTGGAATAGGAAAAAGCAAAGGCCAATCAAAGCCAATTTCATTTGGTGCAAATGGCTACATATCTCATTTTCTAGATCCAATGTTGATTACTACAATTTTAATTTTCTAGCACCCTGGGAATGCAGAGACTTCCTGGCATCACATGCGCCAGTGCAAAATGAGATTTTTCTTCCCCCACAGGGACATCTGGACTACAAAACGCGCTGCTTGTGTGTGTGTGCAACAACAGGGAGTTCTGTTTTTTTCCTCGTCATAAAATGAACCATGAGGCAGCAGAGGAATTTCATATTTGTGTGTATGCCGCAGTGTATGTGATCTAGAAGATTATTGGTCTCAGCTTGGCACTGCCACTGCTCTTCCACCCAGAGGTTCAGCTAATAAAACACAATTGCTTAGAAAAATCATTGCTAGGAGGCACCAGAACATCTCACGTCATGCCAGCACCTTACCAGCCCTGAGAGGCTCCTACCTACCACAGGACGACAGAAGCCATCTCAAAAAGAAGTGTAATCATCAGAAACAGAACAGAGAGGAATCACTATCTTTCTCCCCCAGACCTGCTCCTTCTCTGCGTTTCCTTCCTCAGCACCACCTTCCATCCAGAGGCCCAAGCCAGAAACTTGGGAGTCATTCCTGACTTCTCCCCCGCCCTACTCCCCTACACTTCCAGGTATCCACTATGCCTTGTCCAGTCTAACTCTTTAACGTTATTCAAATCCATCTGTCTTCCATCCCTAAGGAAATGAAAACATATGTACACACAAGGACTTGTAAGTAAATGTCCACAGCAGCATTATTCATAATAGCTAAAATGTGGAAACAACCCAAATGTCCACCAACTGATAAACGGATAGACAAAATGTGGTGCATCCATATTTTGGATATATAATAGAATAATATTCTACAACAATATTATTTGACAATAAAAAGAAATGAAGTAGTTATACATCCTACAACATGGATGAACTTTAAAAAGATGCTACATCAAATAAGCTAGTTACCAAGGGCCACATATATATGATCTCATTTATGTGAAATGTTCAGAATAGGTATATTGAGAGACAGAAAGTTGACTGGTGGTTTCCAAAGGCTGAGCAGAGGAGTGAATGGGGAATAACTGCTAAAGGGTACAGGGTTTCTTTTAGGTGATGAAATTATTCTAAAATTATAGTGATTAGTAGTTAATCACTAATTAATAATAATAATGGTTATTAATGACTGCACAATTCTGTAAATACACGAAATCGTATACTTGAAAGGGTTAAATTGTATAGTATGTAAATTATATCTCAATAAAGCTGTAACTTCAAAAAAATCCATCTGTCTCTTTTCCCACCGCCTGATATATACACACAGTCAGTTCCAGCTACTGGAACTACACAGCTCCCTGAGATGGCCACACTCTCTCACCTCTAGGCTATCACAGGCTATTCTGTCTACTCAGAACACGTGTCCTCCTGCCCTTCTTGCTTAGGTGAACACCCACATGTCCTTCAAGACTAGCTTAGATCCTTACTTCCTCTAAGAACGCTGGGTTGGGCGCGCCCCCTCTGGATACCCAGAGCACCAGCAGCACTTTCACGCTGTACATTAGAGGCCTGTCCACTGGTGGATGCCTCACAGCAGAGAGGCTGGCCCTGATGTCTACTCCAAAGCCTGGGGATGCTCAAAAACATTTGTAAAATGAAGGAAAGAAGAAGAGGAGCAGCGGTCACATACAAAACCCTCATTCCTTAACAAACTGGCTGGACCAGTCTCTAAAACATAATAAACAAGACTTACATACAGCTAAGCAATCCCCATTAGTGCCAGGGGCATGCACCACATGGTTTCAAAACACAAGGGAGCTTCATTTCTGCTCAGGGTTACCTTTCTGCTGCCAGGTGGAGCTGGGTCAAAGATTCGGGTCTGCATCTCACTGGGAAGAGCAGAATACACTGGGAGGATAATCAACTCAGGAACGTCAGGTCCCAGGGATTTCATTCTTTCATACAGGATCTCGCAGGCAGTGTCGATCTCCTCCTGACCAGTCAGGAAGACTAGGATGTCACCTAAGAAGAGGACGGGAGCATTAATTTACTTTCTGTGTGTGTGTTCTAGCCAAAGGTCATAGTGACATGAACAGACTCCAAATGACAGAAAACACACTCAAATTCCAACCTCTAATAAATTAAGAGGTTTTCATCTGTCCATGTTTATTCTATTTATTTATAATTTGCGTCTATGCTTAAACAGATGCATTTAAACCTCATACACCGTTATTTACATTTTCAACACCATCATTTCAAACATGCAAGCCTGACACACTATTTAAAAGGCATTTTTTAAAAGCTGAGTGAAAAAGATACCCACATCAGGACTTTTGCCCTAAGAGGAAAACATGCTCTTTCCCCCTACCTGGTGGTTCTGTTAAATGGATCTGCATGACAGTGATCAAGCTGGCATCCAGATAATCGGTCTCAGGTTCCTTTGTGTACAGTATTTCCACTGGATACGTTCGACCGGGGATGGTAAAGATGGGAGCTTCATAGAAGTACTGAGAAAACTTCACTGCATCCAAGGTGGCTGAGGTGACAATCAGCTTCATGTCCTGCCGTTTCTGGACTGTCTAAGGGGAATATGGTGTAGCTTACTAAAAAGGAACACCCAAAAGGGCACAGTTCCAATTCCTAGAACTCAGTTTCCAACTGCTAGAAGGGTCACCGAAGAGCACCCAGTTACCTTCTTCAACAATCCAAAGAGCACGTCAGTGTGGATCGTTCTCTCATGCGCCTCGTCCAACATGATGATTGCATACTGAGTGAGGTCGGGGTCAATCAGGCACTCTCGGAGCAACATCCCGTCTGTCATGTACTTAATGACTGTTTCAGGGCTGGTACAGTCCTCAAACCGAATGGTGTAGCCCACCTAAAGCAGAACAGAAGTCAAAAACCTTAGATACAAACCTCTCATTGGTGCAATCACCGGACAAGATTTCAGCCCAGTCACCGTTACCCAGAACCTTAATAGACAAGAATTTAACCAAGGTATAGAATGATGTCCTCACAGTAAAATCAACTTTGGACTTGATCCCAAACAGATCCATGATTACAGTGAGAACCCTCTCTCCCTCAGGATCTGTGCCTTTAGCCTTTCTTCAGGCATTTACAGAACAGCTTCACTACCCGCTTACCTCTTGGCCCAAGCAACAACCAAACTCCTCTGACACTCTTTTGGCCACTGACATGGCTGCCACTCTTCTGGGCTGGGTACATCCAATCTTGCCCCTGGAAGTGTAGCCCGCCTCTGCCAGGTACTGGGTGATCTGCGTTGTCTTCCCAGATCCTGTCTCTCCAATAACAATCAGGATCTGATTGTCATGGACAGCCTGAAAGCAACAGAATACGAATACGGTTATTAAAATTTGCCACACATTACTCTAGAATGAAATAATTAATGCTTATGTTCTAACACTAAAGGAGAAAAGGGGACACAATAGTACACCTATGGTAAGATTACAGCCAGTGTTTAAATTACTTTTAATCATGCATTGAAACAAATGTTAATGATTTTTCTGTGGGCTATGCTCTTTATTTTAATTGCATGTATAACTTAAATTTAAAACGTTAAACCTTGTGGGTACTCTGTTTTCAATTGACTCAAATTGTTTTTTAATTTATTGGTTTTCTTAAATTCATAAAAACATAAAGAGGACACTAAAAGCATAAACTATCACCCAGATCTCCCTAATACATACATACAATTTTTTAAAGTATTACAAGCACATGGTTCAAGAGTTCAACAATAAATAAAAAGGTATGCACAGTATTTCTTTTTACTGTCACTCCCAAATCTCCAGTGCCTTACCCCCACCAGTCACCTCATTTCTATACTGTTTATGACAGCAAAGGATTGCCATCAACCTACATGTCTACTCGTCGTCGGCAGCCGTCCGTCTCGAGAGACGATGGTGTAGCTTCTTCAGAGTCTATCTGCACCGCCAAGAATGGCTGTGCAGTCCGACTCGGGAGTGACATGGTATCTGTCTCCTCCCGTGTTGAATCGACATCTTGCGATGACGCTGAAGCTACAGAGCCTGGGCAGGGTAATATGGAGGGTCTGCTGTTGCCCATGCAGCAGACCCCCCCTCTCTTCGCAGCTGAAGGGTCCAAGGGAAAGACGGAGTCGATACAGCTTGGGTTCAGGTGCGCCGCAGGAGTTGCCGGTGTTGACTACAACGTCAAACCGCCTTAGGGACTCCGGCTCCGGATTTTCTGTCGGGGTTTACTCCCTTAGCCTTTCCCCTGAAGAGGTATGCCGCAAGGCAGCGGAGGTTTTTTGGAGTCAGAGTTTTCCTTCTCTGATGTACCCTGACTGGAAGATCGAACCAGCGACACTTAGCTCGCAGGCCGACGCTCAATCCACTGAGCTAAACCAGCCAGGGCAACATGTCTACTAATACAGGGCTATTTAAGTAAGCCAGAGCACATCCACATAACAAAGCACTAAAAAATAAATAATAATAAATACGGAACAATTTCTGAGCTATGTCATTAAGGGAGAAAAGATGCATAACAGTGTATATAACATGCTGCCATCTAGAAACACACACAATACATATAAATCATACAATGTCTGTGTGTGTGTACACATACATATTTACATATATATACATACATATAAGACACTGTTGAAAGGATTCACTAGAAACTAGTAAACTCAGGCCCTGCATGGTGTGGCTCAGTGCATTGAACGCTGGCCTGCAAACCAAAGAGTCACTGGTTTGATTCCTGGTCAGGGCACATGCCTGGGTTGCGGGCCAGGTCCCCAGTTGGGGGCGTGCAAGAGGCAACCACACATTGATGTTTCTCTCCTTCTCTTTCTCCCTTTGCCCTCTAAAAATAAATAAATAAGTTCTTTTAAAAAATAAACAAGAGTAAAAACACTTTAAAAAAAAAAGAAACTAGTAAGCTCAGTTGCCTCAGGAAACTTGGTGGGCTTCAAATCAGATCTCCAGAAAATGGAAATAAGTACCTAAAACAAAGTCTTGCCTCTATGGGATCGCTGGCTGAGCATCCCCATTTTTCTTATTGATTAGAGCTGTTGGTCTGTGTATCACAATACTCTGTCCACTGGTACCCCAGTTCAAACAGATTTATCTCCTCATAGGAAAAAAATGACTAATATATGTATATTTATTATATATATATATTCCCTTTTTATTCCCTATTCCATTTGTAAAAGCCACTTTAAATGTGCACATACCTGTCCAGCTAATTTCAATTAAAATATGTCATCCTTCTCTTAGAAAAGACCCCTATTCTCCCACCATAATGGGCCTTCTTACCTGAACCAGCTGCTCCTTCAGTTTGTAGATGGGCAGGCTCTCTCTCTGCTCAATGATTGACATCTGGGTCTTTTTTCCATAAGAAGCTTTGTTGCCCCCAAAGGCATGCTTCTTCCACTCAGGAATGTCATTGGGCATCATCCCAATACCCCTCATGTTGGCCGCAATCTGCCTGCCTTCCGCTGCAGAGGAAACAAGCAACTTAGTACTGTCCTCAGGCTATCCCACTGCCCTTCCTCCACATTCAGCAAATCAGGGTTCTCCAGTATATCCCTGCTCTATTAGCTCCGTGTTCAAGCTACCATCCTCTCCCCTCCAAACTATTATTATAAAAGCCTGCTAATTCATCTCACGTGTCTGCCCCTGCCACCTCCTCTATTCTATAGTGCCCCCTCAAAATCCTTTGGAAATGCAACTCTGATCATGCCACACCCCTGTGCTTAGAACTTTGCAACATTTCCCAGTGAACTTCAGCACTGAGTCCTAATTCCTAATACCATTTACAAAGTCCTGTCCTTCCACCCACCCCTCATCCCCCGCCACTCACCCATCACTCTCTCTATTCCAGCCACACAGGTCTTCTTTCCCACCTCACAGCCCCAACACAGGCTATTCCTCAGCCTAGACCACATTCCCTAACCCCTGGCCCATCCCCTTTAGCGGACTAAGTCCTATTTACCCTTTGGTTCTCAACCTTCCCAGGGAACTGACCCACCACAGCCAACTACATTACCTGTACTTCTTCACATAGCACTGGTCATGATTTAGTTAGTAATTTGGTAATTATTTGACAAATATAATCTTCCCCACTAAACTATAAGCTTCATAAATGCAAAGATGGTGTCTAATTCACAGCTGTATCACCAGTTACCTAACATAAACTAATAAAATACTCGTTATGACTATATCTGCCAGGAGTTAATATTTACTGTGTAAAGAATGACATGAAAAGGGAAGTCTGAAAGCTATATTATTTGTAAGTTACTCAGAAGAAAAACTCAGCAAGTCTAATAATTTGACCAGGGTTGCTAAAACATTTTTGACTTCAAACATTTGTTTACAAAATAGCCCTGGCTGGTGTGGCTCAGAGGACTGAGCACCAACCTGTAAACCGAAAGGCCACTGGTTCGATTCACAGTCAGGGCACATGCCTGGGTTGTAGGCCAGGTCCCCACTTGGGGGCGTGTGAGAGACAACTGATCGATGTTTCTCTCTCTCCCTTCCCCTCTCTCTAAAAATACATAAATAAAATAAAATAATTTTTTAAATTAAAAAACATGTTTTAACTTTAACTGAAGAGAAAAAGCAGATCCCTAACACCAAGGCTAAATCTTTAGTAAGTGCTAGCAGTGCCCCCTCTCTGTGTACCTGAAGGGTCAGATTTTTTTTTTAAAGTCCGCCCCTCCTAGGGTCCTACCATCAGGCAGAGGATCAACCCAATGTTTGTTGAGTCCCATGGGAATAGAATCCATCTCAGCTTCCCGCTGCGCCTGCTTGAGCTCCCGTCTTTCTTTGGCCAAGGCACTCTGCATCATAGCTGCTTGGGAGAGGGAGCCATCTGGGTTCTAGTGCAACAGAGGACAGAGCAGCAACATCAGAATGGGATCTCAGCACACAATAAATGTCCAGGAAATAAAATGTAGATGATAAATCATTTGAATCTAAAGAATGAGACCCACCTGGAAGAGAGTTCCTATCAACTCACCAGACTACATGAAAGAAATAAACTGTAGCAAATTCAGAGAAAATGAACAAAGACAATGATAAATCACTAAAAGAACTGAGGAGGTTGGCTTAAAGATGAGAACCCCAAGAGAGACAGGACATATAGGAAAGGGGTATGGGCCAAAAACTAAAAGGAAGACCAGTGTGGACACTTCAGTAAGATAGATTTCCATTCCACCTAAAGAACTAATGATCAGATCCACCTGAAGATGGAATGAGTCCCCTAAGGGCTGGTGAATTCCCTATCACCAACCATGTCAAGCAGAAACCCACATGGAGGAACACTGTAGAAGGACACATGGGTGACTATAAAACTGAATGGGTGGCTGGGCTGAGACACCTTTAAGATATCCCTTTTCCAAACCTAAAATTTTACCTTCACCTCAGAGCTCTGCCCTCTACAACATCCAGTGCTATATAGCTTTCTATTAGTGGCCAATCGGTCAAGTGAACCCTTCCAAATTGCCTTTGAATATGCAGGGTAATGATTCAAGCCCTAAGGCTAGGGCAAAAGCCATAATGGTAGATCAAGCACACATATTTATCTCTGCTTCCTCCAAAAGTAAAAAAACAAACAAACACCAACAATAAAATGAGAGGAAAATAATAAAAAAGGCAAAAGCAACAAAGCAGAGTCAATATCTCTTTAAAACAAATGTATTCTAGCCCTGGCTGGTATGGCTCAGTGGTTTATGCACCAGCCTGTGAACCCAAGGGTCATTGATTGCATTCCCAGTCAGGGCACATGCCTAGGTTGTGGGCCAGGCCCCCGTTAGAGGCATGCAAGAGGCAATCAATCTATGTTTCTCTCCCTCTTTCTCTCCCTTCCTCTCCTTCTCTCTAAAAATAAATAAATAAAATCGTTAAAAAGAAAAGTATTCTAGACCTTGATCAATAGTCAATACTACCTCCTATGGCCTGAGTTCTGTTTACACACACCTAATAACCTGCTCTGGAAAACAGAACTATTACATTAAGAAAAGAAGGTCACATCACAAATCCAGATTAAAGTCCCAGCATTTCTTACCTTAACGATTTTAATAGGGCTCATGTCCATGCTTTGCTTGGTGTGCCCTCTCAGGAATGGAGGCTCTTCCTCAACCAGTTCGATCTCAAGGTCCTCATCTAAAAGTCCACCCAGAAAGAATTAGCCAAAAACAAAAGAAAGAAGTGACCAAATTATTTTCACCAAATTAATTAATTTCCATAGGCACCAGCAATCTTTATCAAAGTTGGCTCCCAGGTCAAAAAGACAGCAATGCAAGTAAATCCCTAATCCAAGTGTCTGTTCCCCCTGCTCTCCAGCCATTTCTAAGGCATTTGTTCTCCAACCCAAGAACTAATCAGAGCTAAAAAGAAGTCTCGCCTGTGGAAAAATGCTGTTCTGATATTCTAGATGGTACTAAGGCACTTGCCATCCAACTTCATTGTAGAGTTTACTCCTGCCCTGGTCAGGTAGCTCAACTGGTTAGTGTCGTCCCAATATGCCAAGGTTGCAGGTTCAATACCCAGTCAACGCACATACAGGAATTAACCAATGAATGCATAAATAAATGGAACAACAAATCAATGTTTCTTTCTCCCTCTCCTTTCCTCCCTAAAATCAATAATAATAATAATAAATAGTTTACTCTTAAGCCACAATAGAGTGGCAAAAGAAAGAAAAAATTAAGTTGGACAATGGGATAACACCAAATATTGGCAAGAATGTGGAGCAACAGGAACTAACACCTACAGTAGAAACATAAATTAGTACAAAGACTTTAGAAAATAATTTGCACTGCCTAGTAAGGTTGAACATGCACTTTTCCTGCCACCCAGTAACTCTTCTCCTACATATTTAGGAAAAAGAGGTCTTACATATGTGCAGTAAGAGACAAACAGAGGAATTTTATAATAGTATTATTCATAAAGGTAAACAAAAAACTAGAAATCGTCCATATGCCCATCAAAAGTAAAATGGATAAATTATGGTAAATTTATATAGAGCAACACTCTACAGCAATGAAAACGAATGAAATACAAGTATAAAATCAACACAGATAATTATCAAGAGAATGATAATGAAACAAAAAATTGAAGTTCAAAAACAGACTAATGTTTAGGGATTAATATATAAATGATAAAACACTAAAGAAAAGTGTGGCTGGTGTGGCTCAGTGGACTGAGTGCCAGCCTGCAAACTGAAAGGTTGTAGGTTCAATTCCCAGTTGGGGCACACATCTAGGTTGCAGCCTAGGTCCCCAGTTGGGGGCGTGAGAGAGGCAACCGTGTATCTCACATATTGATGTTTCTCTCCTTCTCTCTCTCCCTTCTCCTTTCTCTAAAAAAGTAAATAAAGTCTTTAAAAAAAAAAGTGAGGAAATGATTAATACCACATTTAGGATGGTGCTTACACAGAGGAGTAAGGAGAAAGATCAAATCAGGGGGCGTGTAGGGGCTTCAGAGGTACTGGCAAAGCTCTACTTAAGTAAAGCTCTACTTACTGGTAGGTGTGCAGATATCCATTTAGTAACTGTTTGTTTATTATTGTTATATAAATTATACATGTTTCATTACAGAATTTATTTCACAATTTTTAAAAATTGTTAATGGAGTGTGTTAAAAGTTGTTTCCAGGTGGGAGGGGGTGAGTGGCAGTGGAAAAGGGTATAGGGGATAAATGATAATGGAAACAATACAATAAAAATAATAATAATAAATTTTAAAATTTAAAACAAAAGGTGTTTCCAGGGCAGCTCAGAGGTAATCTAGGTGAATCCAGGATTTTTCAGAACAATTACTAAGAATATGAGATTAATCCCCAAAATATAAATAAAGTATTTATATCCTGAAAACTTATAAGCAGCAAGCGTAACAATATACTGTTTGCCAGAAAAATGAATTACTTCCATCATGGAGGAACCCTTGTTCTTTGAGAGGTGAGTGGTAAGATCCAAGGAATAAATGATTCAGAATCACTGGATTAAACTACAAATAAACCACTCTGTTTAATGGCTCAACTTGCCAATTGTCTTCCCAATCCATTATCCTGCTCAATCCCAGTGGCTAGTTACCTTCTTCATCATCCACTTTAGGAAGAATGCCAGTCTCTTCATCAAAGTCTGGAAACTCTTCTTTGGAAAGAACATTGGCAGCAATCATCTAGTCAAAGGACAGAAGGCAGCATTTGTAACTTGCTAGGATCAAAACCCTTATTTTGTAGTAGAGTTAATACAGAGGTTTCATGTAGGAAACCAAGGTTTTTTTCTCTTCTGATCAAGTATTGCAGAGCCTCAAACTTCATAAATCCCACCCCTGGGGTACAAGACAACATGGTACCCAAAAGCGTGGTTCAAGTATCTCTTCCCTAGGAACAGTTATCTACTAACTCTGCTCTTTCCCTTGGTTCTATAGCATTCTGCATATTCCTTATTATGTAACATGTAAACCTTAACAACATTTTGTTTTGATTTGTCTCCCCCACTGGACTTGGAGTCCCTCAAAAGCAGGAACCATGATACTTTTGCATTTGTAGCCCTGCATCTACACAGTACCTGGGACAGTGTGGTTCTGATGTTTACTGATGACTGATGAAAACAAGAACAAAAAGTTACATAGCATTACCATATGCAGGCACTAACCTAAGAGCTTTACTTCTATTAACTCATTTAATCCCCACAAGGCCACCACCAGCTCTGTTTTTACAGAAAAGCACACTGAGGTGCAAAGATGTAGAGGAACCTAGCTCAGAACCACACAGCTAATAAGTGGCCAGAATTCACCAAGGCTATCATGCCCCAGGGCCCACTCTCTTAACCATCATGCCACACGCTGAATGGCTATGTGACCAGAGAAGCAAATGGCCCCAACCTGTTTGATCTCCCACTTCTCTGGGTCAGAGATTCGGGTAAGGCGCTTGCGCTCCAATGAGTCATCCTCTACTTCAGGGGCACTGACGAGGGAGAGATGAGTGGGTCTGTCCGGATTCCTCATTGAGGTCTCCTCATTGGCCTCCCCAACAAGATTCCGTCTTCGATTTGGGTTTAGATCTTCTCCGGTCTCTTGATCCACATCCTAGGGCACAAGAAGAATGAAGCTAGCTCGCCTGCTGTCCTCTTTATGTTTCCTGGGCCACCAGATATGGTAACAGGCTGTACATCTCACCTACCTTCATGCTTAGGCTGGTCTTGGTCCCAGTGAAGGACAACACTTTGACCTTGACTCTCTGGCCTTTGCTCACCACATCGGCCACATTAGCCACACGGCCTTCCCGCCGGAGCTCAGAGATGTGCACCAGGCCTTCCCATCGCTTCCTAAGGAAGAGTCAGACAAATTTGGAGCATGTCTAAAATACCTTTTCCCCAACAGATTTCCACCCTTGTTGGAACTGAACAAATACCCAAACTAAACTCAAGAGAAAGGTACCAAGAAGGTGGTCAAGCAATAGAAAAGCATTAGAGTATTATCACCCTCCTTCCCAAAACATGGGGGTTGGGGGATGTATGGGATGACAACAACTTCTCATGTTTCAAAAGGGCAAATCTCCTGAAGGTAAAGGAAAGAATAAATGGCTCCATGACACTTCAAATAGAATGTCAATTTCTAATAACCTGATATGGCTAACTTGATTAAAGTGTCATTAATCATAATAACTCTTCAGAATGTGAAAATCTCCAGTGATAAATTGTGCCCATTACTCATGTGAAAGAAGAGCACCAGCCATTACCTTAGTCCCTCCAGCTGCACAAAGCATCCAAATTGCATGATGCTGGTAACTTTGCCATTGTAAATGTCCCCAATGGCGGGCTCTTCTGGGGGAGGGCGGTCTACATGCTTATCCCGCCATCTGTCCAGATTTCTCTCCCCGTACTTGTCTCGGTCCTTCCGGTCTTTGAGGGGACTCTGACTTCTGCTCCTAGACCGATATCTAGACTTCCCTTTATTCCTCTCCCGGGTCCTAGAACGTGAACGAGAGCGGGACCGGTGTCTCCGCTTGTGGTCTCTATCACGGTCTCGTTCTCTCTCACGGTCACGCTCTCGTTCTCGCTCTCGCTCTCGGTCCCGGCTCCGGCTCCGCTTCTTCTTCTTTGTCTTTTCTCTAACAAATCAACAAACACCTGTTTAAAAAAGAAACTCACCCAATTTCTTCTTTGCATCCCCAAGTACCCAGCACAGTGCCATGCGCATAGTTAAGTGCCTCCTTAGAGTTAAAACTGAATTAATTTCAATAGCTATGACATCCCTACAGGTCAATAAAGAATGAGGCCATAAACATATTTAGCCTCTTTGAGCCCAGAATTCTATCTCTGAACATCTTAGCATTTGCTGCATAAACACTCTTAACAAGGAGCAATACAAATAGATCCAAAAATATGGTAATGGCCAGTCTAGATTCTGTAAACTAGCCCAAAATTTTGCCTGGCTGGTCCACAAAATTCACAGAAAGCTAAACCTCCAAAGGACAGGGCAGCAAGGACGAACCGGTGCTCAGCATCTCTTTGCTTCTCCGTGCCAGCTGCACTGGGCATTAGAGCCTCCAGCTCTTTCAGGACATTCACAGCGACTTTCACATCATCCTCATCCAGCATGGTCTGCAGAGGAAGAGGCCAGCAAAGTTAGGAGGAGAAAGGGAGAAAAAATATCACTCAAGAATCTGTACTTCAGGAGCATTTGAGATCTTGCTTCCCAACATTGTCCTCAGTTTGGCTCAAATAAACACTTATAAAAATTTTTTAAAAAAAAGATTTTGTACTTCAGGAACTGCAAATCCAACAGCCCCTTCATCGCTGACCACTTATGTGAAGCAGAAAGGGGGATGGAGACTTCCAACACAATTCAAGATAGAGGCAGAGGAATGAACAAAGGCTCTTGAAAGTCACTCCTACACTTGGCAAATTCCCTTTGTCCTTAATGCAAGGTGAAGGAAGGAAATTGTATGTCACCCCTTCTGTGAAAGCATGCAAGTGATGATTATAAATTAAAAAATGGTGCTAAAGTTTTTGAAAAGCAACTCTCCTGCCGTGACCAGTGTGGCTCAATTGGTTGGGCCTCCCCCCACCACTACCACCCCAACCCCACCTGGGGCAAAACGAAAGGTCGCTGGTTCAATCAATTCCCAGTCAGGGCACATGCCTGGGTTGCAGGTTCGTCCCCTGGTCTGGGTGCAAGCAAGAGGCAATCAATCAATGTTTCTCTCCCTCTCCTTCTCCCTCCCATTCCCTCTCTATAAAAATAAATAAATAAATAAATTTTTAAGAAAGCAATTCTCCCTCTGCACTTCCTTTTTCCCTTTCACCTGCTTAATTTTTTCATAGTTCTTATCAATATCAGCTATATTCTATACATACTTGTTTGTTGCCTGTTTCCTCTCCACTAGAGTTTACATGTTTATTTCCTGTCCCTGCCTCAATACTAAGATGAAATAATCTTCAAGATTATTTGTTTTGTTCACTGCTGTATTCCTGGTGATTAGAACAGTGTTTGGCACATAGTAGATACTCAATAAGTGCTTGCTAAAATGGAATTTAAAAACCAAAATATTTCAAAAATTAGACTTCTAACAACTAATGGAGCAAAAAAATCTAATTTCACACATCAGGTATCTGTTCCAGAATCTTAAGTCATTTCATATCCCTAGTCACTGCTTTCCATAAATCCTAATCTTATTTACCTCAACTCTCATCCTCTGACCCCTTTAACACTATTCTATACGTAGTACGTACTCAGAGAGTGAGCAAACACTTTCACTTATAATTAATAACTAATAAAGAAAGAAAGAAAGAAAGAAAGAATGAGACAAAGAAAAGGGGCGGGGGACATGCAGTTATAGTAGACATTCTCAAAATGATATCAGTACCCGAACAGAAGGGTTGTCTGGTTGGCAAAGGACTGGGAAGAGTTCCTTCAACTTTTCTTTTTCAGTTTTGGGTTTAACAACTGGATCTTGTTTCGTTAAAGAGCATGAAGAAATTTTAAAAAAAAAGAAAGATACATTTAATATTCTTAATGATTAACAAAAGAACTTCAACATTATATTTGCATCAAACTAAAACCAAAACATGGAACTTTTCTACATATTACTCATTTACTCATATATATTACTATACACAGTTTAAGTTTCTAAAAAAACATTGATTACAAAATCCTCAACAAACTAAGCATAGGAGGTGCATCAATATTCATTTGGTTGGTTATGTCTTATAATTCTTATAATTTTTATTTTGTCTTAAGTCATTAAAAAAAATAATTTTATTTTAACTTTCCTCAAACATTTGTTTCCCTTGTAGCATCTCAAACACAATAATCTTAATGGTTAACAAAAGAAACGCAACACTAGAGTTACATCAAACTGAAAACAGAATGCTGACAATCGCAACCATTCAGGAGGCTAAGTTCAGCTAGAAGCTCTGCTCACCTTTGCTAGCAGAAGGCTTTGCTGGAGGCCGCATGGTTTGTATGAGACGCAGCAAGTTACTAATAAGAGAATCCTTTGAAAAGAAACAGAACAAAAATTGTCAGCTCCCTGGATCAGGACTTAAAAATATTAAGAAAAGGGATGTCCTTTAGAAAAGGGTACTTATTCCTGCCTGCTCCATTTTCCTAGAAAGGTGTCACAGGAAATTCAGTTACATCACCACTGCTTAGAGGCATGAAAACATTAACACTTGATAGTCTAACCACTGTACATCTTAAACTGATACAGAATAATATTGAATGTAAACTGGAATTAAAAAATAAAAAATATCACAAACTTAATGTTGTATTTGATTGGTATGTACAAATTATTTCCTTTCTCTATCAAAACTCTAATTAAACCCTATCAAAACTAAATTCAATAGTGACATTAAAATAAAACAAGGGTCTCCAGACACACATACCGTGAATTCTGCACCATTTTTGATCAGGGAAGCCTTAAAAGTATCAAAGGTGGTATTTTTCTCAGCAAGACTGATCACAAATTCAGCTGCAAATGAGAAAAGGGATTAAAACAAGAAGAATGAAGACCTGAGCAAAAAAAATGACTTTCAAGCATGTTATAAACAAAATTAATTAGGCAATCCAAAGTCATAAAAACCAAAGACCACCATCCATAAGGGTAAAAAAAGAGAATTTAGACTACCGAGATTATCCACATATGTTTTAATTAATTTTTTTAAAGATCTAATTAGCTTTACTGAATGATTCATGAATAAGGCAGCATCCCATCTAGTAAATAAAAAGTTATTCTTTCCCTAGCTGGTGTGGTTCAGTGGATTGAGCACTGGCCTGTCAACTAAAGAGTTGCTGGTTTGACTCCCAGTCAGGGCACATGCCTGGGTTGCCAGCCAAGTCCCCAATTGGAGGCATGCGAGAGGCAACCACACATTGATGTCTCTTTCTCCTCCCCTTTCCCTCTCCCTAAAAATAAATAAATAAAATCTTTCTTTAAAAAAGTTGTTCTTGTTCTAGTTAATTTTTATAAATGAAAAGCTATAACTACAAAATGGCTCAGTAGGCCTTTGAGTGAGTTTAAGGGATGAAGACTTTATTATCCCATATCATCATAATCTCTAGTCATGAAACTACTAGCTTACTGGCTAGAAGTAACAATGTCCAAAAGCATAAGCCCATGCATGCATACACACACGGACACACAGGAGGCACGCACAGGATGCTTTCTACGGTTTCTGGAAAGGTAGACTCTACGTGAAGGCTACGCATCTGCTGGATGGTACAATCTCCAAGTTGATGAAAGACAAATTTGCCCCCCCTCAATTTTTATCTGCAAGCCTTCCTAGTTCTTGAAACTTCTAATATTAGAGCTATATACTAATTAAGACTTTCAGGAGAGAACTTCACTTTATGACAGGCTGAGATAACATGCCTCAAACTGTCTCACAAGAAAATTTTAATGATTTAGATTTTAATCCTAACAACATGAATAACGAACATAAATTAGTCCTACCATACCTTTTCCATGCTGGAATATGCCTTTACCTTTGTTTTTTAAGAGAGGGAAACATCAATGTGCGGTTGCCTCTGGAGCGCCCCCAAGTGGGGACCTGGTCCGCAACCCAGGCATTTGCCCTAATTAGGAATCAAACCGGCGACCCACGGTTCGCAGGCCAGCACGTAATCCACTGAGCCACACCAGCCAGGACTGCCTTTACCTTTTTGATGACAATAAGTGAAAGCCAAAATGCCACCAGGTTACATGGACATAAGTTAATAACAGTGCCAACGGTTAAGACCTTTTGACCATCTACTACATGCCGGGCACTATCAAAAGTGCTTCACATGGATTATCCCATGATCCTCACAGCAACCCTCACAGGTAGGTACTGTCGGGGCACTGGGCAAGCCGCCCCAATATATCCCACAATGGTATATTGATTACTTTGAATTAAAATTACTCAACAAGCAGCTACTGCAGGAAGAATAATGTCTACTATCACCAGCATGCGGCTGTTGTCAGTGTTAACAGTTTTAATTATCTGAGGCTGAAAAACAGAAGCAAGTAGCGATGGCCGCTCTTTCACTGACAGCTCTGAAAAATGGTCGCTCTTTCACTGACAGCTCTGAAAAATGGTTTCTAATAGCTCGGCCTGGAGGGCTCTCAAGCCGAGGCCACCGCCGCAGGTTCCTTGTGCCCAAGTCTCTGAGACAGAGAGACTCACACGGACACAAACACGCAGCCTCTCAACCCCACTTCTGCTTCCCTCGATGCCAAACCCAGAGGCCACAGGAACTTCCCCGACTCACCCAGATCCTTGTCGTTGATCCCCAAGTGATTGTCCAGCTCGGTGCAAACCTTCGACACTAAAGACAGATACTCGAGTTTGGCGAGTTCTTCCGCCGGGCCCATCTCCGTCCCGGCTACGGCTCCCACCATGGCTATAGCCACAGCCATGGCTACGGCTCGCCCCCCCACCCCGCACCACCCCCCTTCACTGCAAGCTTTCGGGTCTACTAGAGCCCGGCCTCAATTTTCATTTCCGGGTCGGAACACATTCCTTTTGTTGACGGTACGTCGAAAACACCAGGAACTTCTCGTGATGTAACCGGATAGATAATAGAGATCAGAACGGAAGTGCTTAAGGAAGGGACGGCCGAGTGGATTACGCTGGACGCCATCCGGCGCCCTCTACAGGCCGGCGAGATTTTGTAAAGATTTTATTTATTTCTAGAGATAAGGGGGGGAAGAAAGACAGAAAGAGAAACATGTATCGCATCGCATGCCCCCAACTGGGGACCGAGGCCCGCGACCCTGCCATGTGTCCTGACCTGGAACCAAACCGCCACCCTTTCGGTTTGCGGGCCGGCGCTCAATCCACGGAGCCACACCAGGGCTACGGGCCGCGAGTTTGTTGTCGGGTCTCGGCGGGAAAGGTTCACTCTCAGCGCGCTCCCTCGCTCCGTCGGCAGAGGGCGACCCCGGCCTGCGCAAGGGGCGCGGGGTGGGGGTTGGGGGGAGCTCAGGACACGCCGGCGCCTGCGCTTTAGAACTTTTGAAAAAGGACCCCGAATTCAAGGGGGAAAAGCAAAACTTGCCCTACAATAGAGATCCCTATATTCCCAGGGATTTGCTTCTTACCTGACTCCTGACTATGGCAAGCGCCTTTGTGACAAACCAGCGGTCAAAGGAGTCTAGTTATGTTATTAACTCATTTTACAGATAAGGAAACTGATACCCACTACGTAGCTGAGTGATCTTAGGCAAATTAATCTCTGGGGCCTTAGTTTTCTCTTCTGAAAACTGGAATAATGTTGCTCTAATTGAGTTTAGGTGATGACTAAACGAGAGTTATTCAAGGAGCCTGACACAGTAAACACTATAAATGGCAGTTACTACCATTCCCAAGACGGAGACAATGGTCACTAAGGTTTATCAACCACAGATCCCCTCGGTCTGAGTCCCCAGAATTAACACCTGGTTTTTCTCTTGTAAAAATCACTTCTCAACCCCTGACTTTCCTCATGCTAATGGTGCTAATACCCTCAGTCCTCTCGAACATGTCCCCCAAAATATCTGCTATGCTGTGAACCCAGTCATAAGCTCAGGTCTCCCAACTTCTACTTCAGGTCCCCTTTTCTTTGCAGTAATTCTGTGGTGAGGACCTTTCCACATCACACTGCTCTGTGGAGGAAATGGAGGCACCCCAAAGTGAGTGGTCTTGTAATCGGTTGAAAAGGAGAAAATCAAACATTTTTGCTTTTAGTTTCAGGCCACATTATACTGCTTCACTTTTGGACTCTGTTCATCCAACATTTCACCGTGCACTAAACAATAGCAAAAGGAGAGAACCCTGGGGCAGTAGTTCTCACTGCTCCCGAGACCTCCATATTTCTAGGTTCCTAAGGAGTCAGTACTGTACCCTTTGAGCTCTTCCTACTCCTCTGCTTTCTCTTCCTCCTGTTCCCCATGAAAAGAATGGAAAATCCTGCACTTGATTCCATGTGCACAACTTGCCAGTTTGGAGTTAGGATATCAGGGGCTTATTCCATTTGACTTCTTTGTACTTTGCCTTTTAAAAAATTATATTAATATTCTGCTTTCCTCCAATATTTAATTGAAAGGGGGGAAAATCTGGAGTTTGTTTTGTTTTAAAAACTCTGTGGCACCCTGGCTAGTGTAGCTCAGTGGATTGAGTGATTCCCAGTCAGAGCACATGCCTGGGTTGTCGGCCGAGTCCCCTGTTGAAGACAAGTGTAAGGGATAGAGAAACCAGTGACTCTCACACCAATAGGAGATAATTAACAGATGAATCATGGAAAAGGGGCCAGGAAATGATATTCCACAGCTCCTCACACATATCTCTGGGATCAAAAGGAGGAAGATTGTCATCACCAAACACAGAGAAATGGGAAGATGTAGCTAGATAACTTTGCAAATAAGTTAGAGATAGACCTATAACTAGATTACCCTTAATTAATCACACCCTTAGTTAAGTAGTTAATTGCGTTAGATTGTGAACCCGGATTAACCTATAATGCAGAAACGGGGAAGAAGGAGAGGGGAGGGGGAGCTAATTGCATTAGTATAAAACCAGTTTATTTTGATTACTTCACTCGAGCGTGCTCCTGGCTAGCGGTGCGCCTGACTCTGCAGACTCGTGAATAAGCACCCCGCTTTGCTGCTCAAGTCCTGTGTCCCAGTGTTTTATTGTGAACATTTCTCACACAAGCGAGAGGCAACCAATTGATGTTTCTTTCCCACATTGATGTTTCTCTCCCTTTCTTTCTCCCTTTCTCTCTCTCTAAAAATAAATAAAAACAATTTTTTTTAAATAAAAGCTCTGTGGGGGGGGAAATGGCTATAGAACCATAACAGGTAGTAGGAGTAACAGTGTTAGACCATAAGAACTTTTCTAATTGCTTGGAAATTATCAAACATTTATCTCAATAGTAACTATTAACAGTAAAACTTATTAAATTTTATTTACATATACTATTAACTGCATGTTTTCCAAAGTGAAAATTTTTATGCAACACATATATTTCCTGTAACACCATGGAATTTCTTTTGAAGCTGAAGGAAAACAAGTAAATACATAGGTACTGATAATTTGACAGCCCAAACACAGATGCACATAGAATCCTACTGGGATGCTGTAATAAATTATAAATTTCTAACTGGGCAGGTTGTGGTGGGTAGTCATGCCCCAGGCCTATACTTTACCTAACAAAAGGTTTTTAAGCCAGCCTTCTCCAATGTTCCTATGCATCTAGCTTAATACACCTTTGAAATGCCAGAAGTAATACCCCTCAAAGGCATACACTCTCAAGAGAGCACATAACCTTTTAATCCAGTCCCTGCTTTGGTTTCTCTCATCATCATGTAATCTTCCTTAATTTCAAATGCATAAAAGAAGCTGTGAACTGTCATTCTCTGGAGCATTTGAGATCTTGTTTCCTGGCAACTGTCAGTTTGGGCTCAAATAAACTCATAAAAATTATCTACAGGTTTGGATGTTTTTTACATCAACACTACTCTCTCTCCCCATAAAATATTCTGAACCTATTTCCCTGACTGGTGTGGCTCAGTTGATTGGGTGTTGTCCTACAAATTGAAAGGTTGCCAGTTCAATTCCTGGTCAGGGCACGTGCCTGGGTTGTGGGTTTGGTCCGTGCAAGGGGCAACTGATAGATGCTTCTCTCCCTCTCCTTTGCCCTCATTTTTCTGCTCTCTAAAAATAAATAAAACCTTTAAAATTTTTTTAAGTTAAAAAAAAAAGATGCTGACTCAAATGCATTCTCATTGTCCTTTGGATATCATATATTTTTTAATTATACCAGATATAATTAATTCCCCATTATTATTATATTATCTTCCTTGGACAACCCTCATGTGACTCTTTTAACATAGCCATTGATAGTTCCCAGTAAATAATTTACCTTCCAAAAAAATAATTAAAACAAATAGTCTATGCTTAGTCACTAACCACACCACCACCTGTGATGGATAAGAAATTATATACCACCACCCTCACAAGGAGTAACAGTGTAAGACTATAAATTATCATTGCTACTGACCCTAACAGGGCTTTGTTTTTATGATTATTCCCAGACTGATATATGTGGTCAACCCTAACCACAATTCTCACATTATTTCTGGTCTGTCCTAGAGACTGCTTCTACTGTGGGCAGTTGGGTAAGAACTTGAGAGGCAGGAATGAGAGAAGAATGTACTGTAACTCTTAGCAGCTCAAGATTGGATGGAGGAGGGCAGAAATAATCTGTGTGTAGCTGAAAGGCGGCATCCTCAGGGAAGTTGGTGAGAAAAATCACAGAACTTCCTATCACCAAACAAAATAATTTTGCTGCAAGCAAGACAGCGCTGGCTTTTTCTGCTGGGGTAAAACTGAGATCTGAGGGGGAATGCTTCTGCTCTGGACAGAGGCGGATTTAACGGTGGGTGCACCACGTGCGTGTCCTGGGCCCCGACTTATGAAGGGCCCTGCAGATTAGTTTGTGGATATGTACTTGTTTCATTTATGGTTTTAAAAATAGTTTTCTGTGCATATAAATAAATATTTTTATTTTCCCTGTCTCCTTTTCTTTTTTTAAGGGGCCCAATATTTTCTTCTGCGTCCAGTGCTTCAACCAACCTTAATCTGCCTCTGGCTCTGGAAGGCAACATCAGAATGATTTACTTCTAAGCATGTAACTACCACTTAACTGTGCTTGTTATTAATGAAGAGAGACTTCAGAAAAAAAAAAAAAATGGCCCCCTTTTCACTGCTCCACTGGGGCCCTGAGCCAACTGGAGAGCCTGGGAACCAACCTAAAGACATTGATGAAATGGTCTGAGCCCTTTCATCTGAGGTCCTCGCTGATAGGGATAGGACCCCAGAGAAAGTAAAGTAGTGAAACACCCTCATTTTTCATTCTTTAACTTTTCTTCCAAATTCTTCTCCAATATGAATCAATTCATCAAACACATATTGAACATCTACTTTGTGCCCAGGCATTGTGGTAGGTCCTGGAAAGGATCATTAGGGGTCTGAAAGGTGATGGAAAACCATCAAGGAAGAACTAGAACACTCTGAATGTCATACCCTTAGTGGGTGACAGAGCTGTGTTTATAACTCTGGCCACTCTGCAGCCTTAGTATGAGGGCAGGTGAGTGCAAGACAAAAACACAAATCAGGTCTGTTTCCTAGGGCAGCTGGGAGGAGGAGGTGAGGGCCATCTCACAGGACAGTTCCTCCTGTTGCAATCCATTATTTGCCTTATCTTCTAATGCCCAAGCACAGCCTCAGTCTTGCACAAAATGCTCCTGACCTAAAATTCCCTTTCTTCTTGAGCCATCAACCTGCCATCAGTAATATTAAATGGATGTTTTGGGCTCTAAATTCTCTAAAGCTTTTCAATGTTAGGCAAAAAATGTTCTGCCTCAACTAGCTTTTTTATTTTTATTTTTTTCTTTCTTCTCCTTTTTCTCCCTCTCTCCTTCTGAGTGTGTATGTGTGTGAATGTGTGTGTGTGTGTGAGACAATCTAGTTCCTCCTTTTTCTCTCATTTTAAGGGCTGTCTTTAAAATGTCTGGAAAGCCCTGGCCATGTGGCTCAGTTGGTTGGAATGTCATTCCCATGCACCACTGAAAGGTTGCTGGGTTGATTCCCGGTCAGGGCACATATCTGGGTTGTGGGTTCAATCCCCGGTTGGGGATATGGCAGGCAACCGATTGATGCTTCTCTCTCATATCGATGTTTCTGTCTCTCCCCCTCCCTCTCTCATGTAGCCCCACCTCTGTGAATGGGGTACTTTTGTAGCCTCTGGTTTCTATTTGAGGTCATTCTTTAGAAACTTTTTTTTTTAAGTTTCAAGTGAAAGAGAATTTAGTAGTGAGGCAGTGAGGCAGAGAGTAGCTACTCCACAGACAGAGCAGCCCTTTAGGAACTTTTAAGGCTTTCCTCAAGAAAGATGGAAAGAACAAGCTGAACCAAGAAGTGTGTTGATGGGAAGAGACCGGAGAAAAGAGGGACTGACATTTTATTTGCAAGCTGAGCACGTAAAAAGCTCTCCAATAAACCCTGGGCCAAAAGTCTGTGTTAATCGGCACACTTTTCCACTAACTCAAAAGAAACTGCTCCTCCAGGAGTTCTGTCTCTTCACCCCAAAGGAAGAAAGGCCAGTTTCTAGCATGCCCTCCATCCCAAATCTGACAGTGCCAGGCAGAGCAGCTCCGTGGGGGCTCCTTGCCGGCTCTCCACGCCCTGAGCTTCAGGTATCGGAGCTTCAGTGGCCGCCACAGCTGCTGCCCTGGTGCTGGAATAGCTGCCTCTCCATCTTGGGTTATAGTGATTATGGTGATTTATGCTTCCAGAGTGAAAATTAGCAATCTGGTGAGGTAACTAAAAATGAATGCATCTCTTTCTAGAGGTCACTCCACCCAGCTGAGCCACTAAATAAAACCAGCATATGGGGCAATTAGAGAGCTAAGCTCCTGCTTTCAGAGCCCAGCAGAAGGAGATAGAGTTAGGGGGCCCTGTTCAGTGATGATCAAAAGTGTCCCCTAACAAACAACCCCTTTGCCCCTCAGTAGCGCCCCAGCCTGCGTCCTCCCATAAACACCAGCCTGTGGTTTTGGCTTTCACACAAAGTCATTTGTTCCACGACATCACCATTTTACCCTCTTTTATTGCCAATTGGCTGAGGGAGAAGAAAAGGGGAAGTGAGAATAAACCTCTGTCACGTGGGTATGTGTGGGGCAAAGATATTTTTTTCTTCTTAGTCATATATTTGCTTTTACGCGACCCAGAAGGACTCTGATCTTTCCTAACTCCCTACTCGCAAATATTGGTGTGAATAGAATTTACACAAACATTTTTGAAAGATCTAAAGATGCAATATTGATTGATAATTCTCACCACTGAGCACAGGCAGAAATCCCCATTCTGTTTCATCCCCATGGACTTGGACCTAATGGGACCTCACGTGTAACAAGGACTGATAGGGGTCATGCTGTCAGCTACCTAGGAAAAGCTGGATTTAAATGCACTATTTAATCACTCATATTTCTCACAAAGTCCTAGAGTTGGAAGAGATTTAAAAGATAATGTAACCAAACTCTCTCTCTGAGACTTTCTGAGTTAATTGGTCTGGGTGTGACCTGGGCATAAGGATTTTTAAAAGCTCCCCAGGTGGTTCTAATGTAGCGAATTTGGGAAACACTGCCCTGATTCCCTAATGCAGCGATTTTCAACCTTTTTCATCCCATGACACAAAACTAATTACTAAAATTCTGCAGCATACAGAAAATATACTTTTTGCCCATCTGACAAAAAAAGTATGATTTTTATTGATTAAAAATAATAATAATAATAATAGTAATTACCTACCCTTTTTGCTCCAAAGTGACTTTTTAAAAAATCAGTTGCCACCTTAGGCTAGCTTATTTCTAAGATTTTTTTCAACTGTGAGATTCTACATTATGTAAACTTTTAAAAATCATGTACCTATTTATCTAAGGTAGTCAAATTCATAGAAACCGAAAGTAGAATGATAATGATAGTTACCAGGGGCTGGGAGGAGGAGAAAAAGGAGTTGCTATTTAATGGGTCTAGAAGTTCAGATTTGCAAGATGAAGTTCTGGAGATCTGTTTCACACAGTGTCAATATATTTAACACTACATAACTGTACGCTTTACAATTGAATAAGATGGCAAGTTTTGTTGGGTGTTTTTTACCAAAAACAAAACATGAGTGTATTGTACTATGAGTTTCACCCTAGACCAGGCACATTAGTACAAGAGAGTCCCTGCTTTTGTGGGCTCACAGTCCACCTCTGCTATTAGCACCAAGGTGCCTGAGCCTGAACCCGCAGCCCACGTCAAGCACACCCACAACAGGCACTGCCAGAAATCCAAAAATATGAAAATGCCTCTCTCTTCTTGCCTTCCAAATCTCCTGCCAGTGCCCCAACTGATAGAACCCAATAGGAAGCCAGCTGGCGCGTGAGTCTAAGAAAGGTAGCGTGCTGTCAGAGGAAGCTACGCAGAAGAGTAAAGGTGGAACTGAGCACGAGCAGGCACTGTTAGGAACACCCCCCGCCCTTTGTCTCTTCCGCATCCACACACAGCTCTCTACCCACAAAGAAATGGTAAAACAGCAACAGAAGCATTAAAATGCAACTATCCCCTTCACACATGACGGCATTCTCACCATTTTCCTGATATGGGAGATGCAAAGTTCCATCAGTCTAAGGGGTGAATACCCACATTAATATACATATCCTTGCAGAGCCGCTATCCCAGCCCCACAATGCTTACTCCTGAATTAGTACGTGAGAGAGAAAGAAATACACTTCTGTCTTGTTTAAGCTACCATTATTTGGGTGCCACCATTCTATCAGCTGAATCTACTCCTAATCAGTACAAAGCCAATCAAGTTCAACTATCACTTCCAGTGTCTCTCGGATCTATATCTCCAGCCCCTGGAACTTTTCCAAGCTCTAACCCAAATGTCAGTCACCTAGTGGAAGCTCCAGCTGGATATCTAACTCAGATCTTAAACGTAGTATATTTAAAATCAAAACTACCATTCTTTTTCCCACACTAACTCTTCCTGCTATGTTCCTTAACGCTGCTTAAAACACATCTTCAAGTCACCCAGTCTTCAAATCTGTGACACCTACCTCCCTTATGATACCTGTATCTAATTAATAGCTCCCCAACAACCTTAGTTATCCCCATTCCCCTACATGTCCCATGGACTTAAACCAAACCACATGCTAGTCCACCCTTCCTAAATATGCCCTAGACTCCCAGAACTATTGCAGATTCTGTACTTATTCTGAAAGTCCCTACCCAGCATGCCCTTTTCCCTAAAGGCATATCTGAGTCATCCCACTGAAGTCCATCCCAAAGCCTTGCATGTGGTAGGTACGAAAATGTTTTTCAAACTGAAGAAATTAAGCAGCTTGCCCAAAGCCACGTAGCTAGTTAGAAATGTTCTGATGAATGATGAAGACAGCACATACATAGGATAAACTATATGTTCTGATTTTTTATTGGGCTGCCAATGTCATGAGGACATGGACTTCTTAAGAAAAGGTAGTGATTTGAGAAATTCAAAACTGCAATTTAAATCAGTGTTCTGCTATTTTGAGCCCTTGACATACCCTGCATTATAATTATATCCATGTATCTGTGTAATGCAAGATAAAATATAAGCATTTTACATATTTTCATGAACTAGATGTGAATCTTGACCCAAACATGCTGCTGTCTGCCTAATTCTTCATGGGCCAGTAAGCATTTAAATAAATTGAGAATCACTGTGGGATCTTCTGGGCCAATTTTAAACAAATAAGTGGGTACCATGGTCAATATTTGAGCTATGTGACCTGCTCTGACAATTGAATGTCTGTAGCCAACTTTGTTTATGTGCCCATGATCTTTTTTAACATTATAACCATATTTAATGAAACAGTAAATGGATTTTCATGACAGAGAAGGAAACTAAGAACAATAAAATATAACATACTTGTCTTGACAAGGCACAAGGAGAAGGACTTCCTTAGATATTGGGGTTCCCCAGCATTGTGCCCACAATTTTTAAAAAGATTTTATTTATTTTTTAGATAGAGGGGAAGGTAGGGGAACATCGATGTGTGAGAAACATATGCCCCCCCAACTGGGGACCTGGCCCATCACCCCGGCATGTGTGCTGAATCAAAGCAGCGACCTTTCTGTTTGCAGGTGGGCGCTCAACCCACTGAGCCACATCAGCCAGGGCCACAGTTTTTTTGAAAGAGTTTTAAGCCATAGGAAAAAGAAAGAGACTCAGTATTTATTGAGTACCTACTTAGGCATATGGCTAGATGCTTTAGTCATTATCATCACAGCCCGAGGAGGGAGGGAGGCACTACAACATTCAGGGAATAGAGGAGGAAGGAAGCAGGGCCAGACCTCAAATGAAGAGGCTTCCAATTTTTGCTGCTTTTCAAAGGCAAATTTCAGCAGGATTCGTTTAAACCTTGAATTATAGTTTTCAACTCCTTCTAAGAGCTGTATTGCCCCCAATTGCTGTGGCCTGAACTAGTCATTCACAGTTGCCTGTAAATTCCATCTGGGTTTGTGATCAAGAAACTGTCTCCCTGGCCTCTTAGGAGACAGTGCTCAGGTTATTATCACTCCTGCTCACAAAGAGACCTTTCTTCCTCCAGTGCACAGGAAACATGCTCTTTGGGTATCATCCAACTATTTCTATAAATATAAAAGAAAGACTGATTAATTGCACATACTCTTGTATGTTATAAATGGCATGTATAGTGAAATGTATTATTAATATATTTATTATAGTTGTAAACTTCTGATTTATTTTCAAAACTAGGCCTTATAATTTTCTACATCTTATCTTTCCCTTTATTAGTTTTAAACCTGGTTTGCATAAAACAGAAAGATTTCACATTCAATTATTTTCTTTTATGCCTGCACTAGTGTTTTTTGTCTTTTTGTCAGTTCTGTAATAATACTCTTCAGATCAGTCTACATTTGTAAATATTCACAGTTTCATTTACCATTTTTAAAGGTATTATTTAATTAGACACTGAATTCCAGAATTTAAGTCTTGCCTAGAAAATTCAGTTTAAAAGTAACTGCTTTACATACTTTCGGTATGTGAAATAGACATCACATGTCACCAAATTTCTTTGTAATAATAAGTTAAATTTTTTCTGGTCTGTCTCATTATTTCTCAGTCCCCACTAAGGGCTAAATCTAAGGGCAAGATGAAAAGTGTCAAAATGTGAGAGCTGTATTCCTTATTGTGGTGTTGGATGGTATCATTAGTCCCATTTTATATGTGAGAAAACTAAGGCTCAGAGAGGCAAACTAAGTGACTTAGCTCCCAGACTCACAATGAATTCCCCAGTCTCTGTGATGTGAACCCCACTCCCACCCCTTACCACAGTTGATTGGTCCGGGACCAGACATGTGACCCAAGCCAAGCCAATCAGACTTCTTCTCCAAGGATTTTTGAAATTGGAATTAAGGGAAGAGACAAGGACTTCTCTGGTGGTAAAGTTATGATCCATGAGACACAAGAGTTACCAGAAACTACGAACCCCTCTGAAAAGAAAGCTAAACTATATGAATAAAGCCAATACATGGTGTGGAGGGACAGAGAGGAGAGTGTCCTGGGGGGCATTTAAGTCTCTGAGTTCAGTTACCCCTGATTCTAGATGCCCTAGGATCCTTCCACTGGATTCCCCTTTTTGCCCAAGCCGAATCAAGTATCTTTATACAAAGAGCAAAGAGATCTGGTTTGGAGGGTCTAACTCCTGAGCCCATGCTCTTTTTGCTGCAGGAGATCAAGGTCACCTGATTGTTCAGATCTTGCCTCTGACAAAATGGGAATGAACAGCACAAAATCACCATAGCCTGCCCTTCAACTTCATGTGATTCATACACAGTCAGCTTCACTCTAACCACGGCATGTGGGAAACTGGTGTTCTCCTGCTGTTGTACATTTTGAGATGACCTGTGCACCTAAGGGCATGGGTTTGGAAGGAAATGCTACACTCCCAGCTATGTGTCTATACTGGATTTGGGTGACATGGTGAACAATCAGCCCCATGAAGCCACACCCAGGCAAACTCATACAGACTTGGAAGGACGGGAAAAGGAAATGGAGAAAATGGAAAATCTGAATTAAAGGCAAAGGTAACAGGCCTTCACATGGTTATATTGTTTGCAGCTTCCAAAGTACTTTCCCACACATTATCTTGTTCTGAGTCTCATGGAATCCCTGGAGGGATAGAAAGCAGGTATAGTATTGCCTACATTTTACAGAGAAGAAAACTGTGAAAATTCACCTACCACAGTGCCAGGAGCATAGCAGGTACTCAATAAACCCATTCATTCATTCATTCCATGTGCTACAAATGTTCAGTGACCATTGATGAATGTGATGAATGAGCATATGTGGCTCCGGGGCATGAAGTGACTTGTCCAATGTGACACAGCTAATAAGGGGCAGAAGAGGCACTTAAACGAGGTGTGTTGCTCTGCATTTCACAAGCTGCATCTTAAACTGTGAGCAGTTCCAACCTCTTCATGAATTCATGCATTACACGTCCAGAGACCTCAATTCCCCACTGCAAGAGAGAGGCACTTCTAATGCCTCCCAATCCTGTAGAAAGTTCTTCAAATGAATACTCACTGGCCCTAGAAACAATTAGATCTAGCATTGGCAGGTCTTGCTCAGGCAAGCTGCTTTAGAAATAAAATGCTCAGGAAAGGACTTAGAAACTAGTGAATTATTTATGGATAAAACAGTCAGCCCCAATGTCTTTTTGGCTGCTCTCAATGACATGAAGCTAATTCAAGGATTCAGGGAGACAGGAGGAAATTGTCTGTATAAGTCCTCTGCTCTTCTTTTTTTAGATAGAGGGGAAGGGAGGGAGAGAAACATTGGTTAGTTGCCTCTTGCATGCCCCAACCAGGGACCTGTGTTGCATGTGCCCTGACCGGGAATCTAACCGGCAACTTCTTGGTTTGTAGGCCAACCCTCAATGTACTGAGTCATACCAGCCAGGGCTGTCCTGCTCTTCTATTAGTAGGGCATGCCAGCAGTTTTTGGGGGGGTTTTTTTTTGGTTTTTTTTTTTTGAAAAATGACTTCTCCCACTGAGCATATGAAGATGATTGAGGTGTGTCATTGCTTTATTCCCTTGTCACCAGAAGAATATCAGTTCAGAAATCACATGCAGAAAATAGATCAAACTTTGAATGGAGGCAGAGGCACCGCTGTCACTTGGGGACTCTTCCCCAGCTGAAGTTGCAGAAGCTCTTCCTACAGTCCATGAGAGGCACTGTCTCTAATGCTCCTGGCACCTGACACATGCTTCTGTTCCTTGGGCATGCTGAGTCTGCTGGATGTGGATCTCTTCCTCAAATCTGTCCTGGGCAGTCAGATTCCTAGCTAGAACCCAATCAGACCCAATCCTGAAGAAATGAATGAGATAATCCCTAAGGGGGGATGCTTTACTCCTTAGGGCTAACGCTTCAAGATGAGACAGGATCAACATGGGATGCCCCTGGCCTTTGGGAAAAATCAGAAGTCTGATTTACCCCCGGCCTCAGGGTGGTCATTCAAGCCAGCAATCCAGTGAAGAACTCAGGGTGCAGGGTTAAATGCTAGGTGTGGATTTAGGCTGGTGGCATTTAGCCCTTGGAAATACACCTTCAGGATGTTTGTAATCCACAGGAGAGTTAAATTACATTATGGTTATTTATTCATTGAATAGACATTCATAAAACATCCACCAAGAACAGGTATTGGGGAAGAAGGACAGGTACTGGAAAGTTTCTTCAAACAGGGCCTCTTAGAATAGCTAACCCTTGGTTGATCACCTGAAACTTCAAGTGAAGAAACTGGATTGTAAATTGCACTGGTTCCCCTAGGATGATGAGCAGTCTGCACAGAATTTATTGATACTCACCGAAGTAACTGATTTTGAAATCAGAAAGCCAAGTTGACTGTTTATAAAGAAGATGAATGCTAGAAGTACTCCGGCCAAAATGTATGCAGGCGCCAGGAGCACATGGCATTTCCATCAGTGTAACAGTCCTGACTGCCTGCCTGGGCGGGGAGCGCTTCCGTTTACAGAGTCAACCAAAAAGTCCTGAGTAAGCTTCTCAAGAGGTCAGCAGTTGTCTTAAATGTTTTTCTTTTGGTATTTGGCAATGGCCATCCAATTTTTAAATCTTGTTTCTAGGAATTTATACACACACACACACACACACAAGTATGCAAAACTACATGTCCAAGTATACAAGGATGTTCATTGTCACACTGCTTGTAACAGGAAAAAATTACAAACCACCCTAATGTCCATTATCAGGAAAATGATTAAATGGATCATGGTCCATCCATAGAGTGAACATAGGCAGCCATGAAGTGACAGAGAGGCTTAAACAAGAAGGTTGCTTTGTTGCTTCTTTTTTTAAAGAAGAGATGATACAAATGAATACTTGGAAACATGCTTTTATACATATTTAATCTAGAAAGAAGCACAAGATATGGGTGAGAGAACAAAAGGACTATTAATTTTCTCTTTATAGCCTTTTATACAGTTTAAATTTTTTATAAGGGAGCATCTACTATCTTTAATTTTTTTAAATACTTTTTAAAAATTTCATCCCTCAAACTCTCTTCAGAATGATGTCATCCCAGTATCTGTCCCATCTATAGCATGGACCATTAATTCCCAGTGAGCTTGCCCTTGAACTTAATAGACTTTAGTGAATTGTGACTCCAAGGCCCCTTCCTGGCTCACAATTGTAAAGGGGAAATGTTCTATGATTTGACCTCATTATAGGTGACTGATTCATGTGGTTGGATAATTATGGCTTCCTAGAAACAGTGCTGAGTACAGACCTGGGTCTGTTAAGGGAGACAAATCCACATTTTTAATGTACTTTCTGACCTTCCTAAAACATACTGTCAGAAGAAACTGAGGAGGGGCTGCGATTGGATGTTATTGTTTAATAAATACAGAGTTTCAGTTTTACAAGATAGCACAACAATGTGAATGTACTTAATGCCACTGAACTATACACTTAAAAATAATTAAAATGGTAAGTTTTATGTATGTGCATTTTACCACAATTTTTTTTTAATACATGCAGATAGCTTCCCTTCCATTCAACTTCATTTACTAAATCACGCTGCATAATTCCAAGGTTTGTTGGTTTGGTTTTTTGTTTTTGGTTTTTTGTTTTTTTTAAGCAAATGGTAAGAAGAAAATAAAACGAAAACAAAAGCCTATCCCCTTTTTGTAGTGCATTCTATCTGACAGCAGAATCAAGGACGGCCACTGGTATTTTGGCAGATTAGGCCCACTCCTTCTGCAGAACAAAATAAAAAGTCCTTTCTCTATCACCCAGCTCTAAAGAGATCTTTTCTCCTATTACAGAGTACTATTTTAAAAGGAAAGATTTTTTGTAGGACACCAGGAAGGGAGTCATTTGTAAAAGACCAGGACAAATAAAAAGGAATTGTGAGCCCTTGAGGGTGACAGAAAAATAACACACCAAGGTGAATAAGGCGAAACAGTGGCCCTTCCACAAGGGCCTGAGCACAGACCCCCGAGCAGCTCCTCCTGCGGCCTTCCAATGTCTAACAGGTCGTTGTTTCCATGCTATCTCATCGGTCACTAATTAACATCCAATTATCTGGCTAAGTCACAGAACAGATGCCTGATTCTTGCCAACTCAGAAAAGAAACAGGAATGTGTGGCAAGTTCTGCACGTTAAAGAAGTTTACTGATTGCAGGAAAGATGATCTTTTTGGTGAGTGAAAGAGACAACAGGCTGGCACTCAGTCCCTCATCCTGATTTCCAGTTTGAATCTGAGTGGATGATCGGTATGGAAAATGATTCTGTCCGCAAAGATTCTGGGAAAATTATAAATAGAAAGCACTTTTGAAAAAAAAATTTGAGCCCTGGCTGGGTGGCTCTGTTGGTTGGAGCGTTGTCCCATACACCAAAAGGTTGGGGGTTCAATTCCCCATCAGGACACATTCATTCCTAGGTTGTGGGGTTCAATCCCAGGTTGGGGCATGAATGGGAGGCAGCCAGTTGATATGTTTCTCACATTGGTATTTCTTCCTCTCTCTCTAAAATCAACAAACATTTTTAAAATTTTTAAATTTTTTTTTGAGTCAAGAACAGGCAGCGGTTCACGTTCTTTCCCACCCAAAGGCCAACTGCTTCCTTTGCTGCAAGGGTTCTCCTCGTTTAACTTCCTTGAGCCTCAACTTTGTCATCTGTAAAGTGGGAGAAAAGTGCCTACCTCACATGAGCATGGTTAGGATTAAGTGAGTTAACATGGGAAAAGTGACTAGCATAGAACCTGGCCATGGCATCCAACCAGGTAACACCACTGTCACCATCGTTATCTTCATTATTGCATGTTATTTCCAATTGTGTCCTGGTCTCAGTCACAGCCAGCCCTTTTTGCCAACCCCATTTTCTCTCAGTCAGTACTTATTGTTGACTTGGAAATATTTTCCTTGGCTCCTGTTTTTGTCCTTTCCGCAGACTTTCTCCATATCATACCCAGGTAACTTTAATAGCAAAAACCTTACCAGGTCATTTTCATAATTCCTCTCACTAGTGATCAGTGATCTGGATGCCACACAGGCTAGAGGTCATTATGACTTAGAGCATAGCTGACTTTGAAAAGCTGCATTTGAGAGGCAGAAGTAAGGTGACCAAGCATCCCAGGTTAACTGGGGCTGAGGGGGTTCCCAGGATGTGGGACTTTTGGTGCCAAATCAGGAAAGTACTGGGGAAACCAGGACAAGTTGATCCCCATGGGCAGAAGAGCATAACATAGGCTCTGGAGTCTGGATTCAAATTCTGATCCTGTCACTTTCTAGGTGCGTAACCTTAGACAAGTCACTTGATTTCTCTGAGCCTCAGTCTTCTCATCTGTAGAATGGAGATAAGTACTTCCATAGAATTTTTGTGAAAATAAATGAGTTAATTAATGTAAACAGCTCAAGATAGCACCTGGCATATCGTCTGTGCATGATATATATCACCTATTACTGATTCAAAGTGGTGTAACATCAAAGCATAACCCAAATGTATGATAAAATCTCTATTGACCAGGTACAATCCAACCTGGAGCTTCAACTGAATTTTGTTTTTTTCAGCACTTCCCTTTTAACTGGAAGTACAAAAGCAGAACAAGCCAATATTTTGCTCCCCCCTAATGTATAGCCCAAGCTTAATCTTTGGTGCCTTGTTGGTTTCAGCCCAAATCACCTACATACATTTGCTATACATGTCTATCATCACTGGCCAGGAGCCACCATAGCTGATGTTGATCATACCACTCCCAAACAAGCCCCTGAGTCAATAAACAGCCAATCACCTTTACTATACTGTACTATTCTAGAATCATGGACCAGGACAAGGTAGCCCTCCTTTAACCAGAAAACTACATTATTCAGAACCTCCTCCACTCTCAAACCCTCTAGTCTACCAGGGAGTCCCTGTACTAGGGAAGCCAGTCCTAGTGATGCATTTATATCACAAAGGTAAGACAGTTGTTTGGAGTTGAACTGTGTCCCTCCAAAAGATACTGCAGTTAGGATTCTGCACCCAACTACAATGTGTGGGTATTTCCCCCCACACCACTGGACACATCTCTCTGTGAAAAACATGACCCCCTGTTCATTCATTAAACAAATGCTTATCAAGCATCTTTAAATGTCAGGTACTCTTGCAGGCATTGATGGTAGATACTGGAAAACAAAGCAGAAATGTCTCTGCCCTCATGGAGGTTCTAATCTAGCCAGAGAGACAGACAACAAGCAAGCAAACAGATTAGGAAACAGGGTGATGTTTGATAGCAATAAGGACTATGGGAAGTATAAAGCAGGGTGATTATTTCATCAACATTTATTCAAACAAGACGTCTAATTACGTGTGATGGGCCAAGCACTTTGCTAGGCATGGAGATAATGTCAAGGAGCAAAACCTGACAAAGATCCTGCCCACTGGACCTAAGACCCAGTGGTCAAGAAAAGGCTCTTTGAAGAAGAGACTTTCCAGCTAAAGGGGACGTCTCTCCAAGAACCTAGAAAAAGGCCCTGAGGCAGGAAGATGGCCTCCAGGAACAGAAAGTAGGCCAGTGCAGCTGGAGCCAAGCAAAAGGGAACTGACACTTTCTGGAAAAATCCACTTCCAAACGGTGCTCGGGGAGGGGGGGTCATGGGACACTGGGCGTGGGAGTGGAAGTGGATGACTGGAAGGTTTTCACTTCCCTCTTCCACTCGCCCATATTTCCAGTGCCTGGAATAGAACCCTGAAGGGACTTGTCCAGCTTCCTAATCCAAACTCTACGGAAAGGAAGAGTTTGGATGAGGAAAAGTAGTGCTGCCACCTGACAGGCCGGTCACCCTTCTCTGAACAGTGGATGGTTCCTCTGCCGGATGCAGCCCCCTCTGTGGCTGCAGGGAGTTGAGACACCCAGGAACCTGCTCAGCCACCTCTCACTTTTCTTTCTTTCTTTCTTTCCTCCTTTCTTTCTTCCTTCCTTCCTTTCTTTTTCTTTTTCTTCCTTTCTTTCTTTCTTTCTTTCTTTCTTTCTTTCTTTCTTTCTTTCTTTCTTTCTTTCTTCTTTCTTTCTTCCTTCCTTTCTTTCTTCCTTCCTTTCTTTCTTTCTTTTTTTTCTTTCTTTCTTTCTTTCTTTCTTTCTTTCTTTCTTTCTTTCTTTCTTTCTTTCTTTCTCTCTCTCTCTCTTTCTTTCTTTCTTTTTCTTTCTTTCTTTCTTTCTTTCCTTCTTTCTCTCTTTCTTTCTTTCTTTCTCACTTCTCTGCTCTGTTAGAGCTCAGAATTTGTTTCTGCCTCCAGGTGCAGAACCATGTGAGATAAAACTGTGGGGTAATCTGATTTGATTGCATCTGTTTTCTCCACAGTAGGGAATTCCCTCACCTCCAAGCAGCCTAGACAACCCGACTTTTATTCCTGTGTATTTCCCACCTCTGGGTGTGAGGCTGTCAGGTCCAACAACTGGCAAATAAAGGCATCTCTACAGGGGCAGCCTCTCTGCAAAGGTGTAACATGAAGCTTCATGGGGTAATTTACACTGGAAGTAGATGTTGGATGTTATTCTTGATTTGTAGCTCACAGGGACTGTGTCAGTAATGCGCTCTCTCTCTCTCTCTCTCTCTCTCTCTCTCTCTCTCTCTCTCTCTCTCTCTCTCTCTCAGTGATTTGCCACATTTCTTTTATTTCAGAGGGAAAAGAAGAGTTCAGAGCCATAACCCAGAGCGGGCAGGCAGGGACAGGTGGGTTGGGACCTGCACTTCAGCAGTCATGACACTGAGAGTGGGGTAAGAATGAAGCGCCTCCCTCACCCCAGGGCTCAGCACTTCCTTTGCTTTCCAACTGCTTCTGGGAAGGCTCTCCTATCAGGGAGTGCTGAGAAATTGACTTTGTGCCTTAAATTGCAAGAGCTCTCATCCACCAAGGATAGAGAAGTGCCAAGGTGAGAGCTTGGAAGAAGCCCAATTTTAAATTAGGTTGGACAGTCATCTCTGGCAATGGCAGGTTTCTAGAGGCTGGTGGCGTCAGTATTGTCTGTCCTGATGAACAGCCTTGAGAGGAGGTTGTACACAGAGAAAAAGGGAACCCAAAGGAGTTAAGACCCCAGTTCCCAGTCCTGGGCAGATATGTAGGGTCACCAAAGAGTGGCTTAGAGAGGCTTCATCCAACCCTGTAATCAGCCAGCCCTGCTCCCTGGCTTAGATGGTGACTATGGATTGATATTGACTGTTTCGCATTCTTTTGTAAAGGGCAAGCCCCTAATCCCACCTTCCATGTGGTTGCCCTTTAAGATAGAAATTTTGAAGCCACACTGGTAATAATAATAATAATAATTCAAAAACCACTTAAGACCCTCTGCCATCCATACTCTCAAACTCAAAATATTATATATTTATAGAACACTTCACAATTTCCACCCTTTTCCCCATAAACTTTTGTTTTAATTTTCATGACAAATCCTTGAGGTAACAGGTAGGAGCTATTAGACCCTTTTTACTGCAGAAGAAACTAATGCCCAGAGAGGTTAAGTAACTTGTCCAAAGTCAGCCAGCAAATACAGGAAGTGGTGAAATAGGGACACAGATCCATGCAACAACCAGATCTGATGGCTGGCAAACAGAGATCACAGGTGCTTAGGTTGGCCAGGAAAAACGGGGCACAGCCTTTCCCAGCAGAAACGGCAGAGCAAGGGTGCTCTCCGTGACAGCCTTGTTACAATGATTAAATCGTTCTGTGTCAGTGACAGATTAAAAGATTGGGAGGCAGGTGGACTATGAACCCAAGAGCACCTCTGGGACAGCCTAACCAATGTCAGTCATCCATCACCAGCAGCTGGCAGGGCCCGAGGGGCTCCTCCAGCACCTTGGGGGACAAGACAGCCGGGGGCCCTGATGAGCCAGATGTTATCTACTTCCATTTGCATCTAAAGTTCCTCATTTCTTGGCATGAATTGCTGGAGGAGGCAGTAAGGGGTGCTATAATGAGGTTGGCACTTTTGATTCCTTTTTGACCCCGATTTAGAGCAACCTCGAGGGGAAAGTTTCCCAAAGGTTAACTGACTTTAGATGATGAGCAGGACTATAATTAGACAACTTAGCCAAGAGGCATCAGAAGCCTGTGGAGGGCAATTCAGCAGAATCTATCAAACTTTGAACGAATTAATTAATCCTACAAATATATGCTTTCATCGGCCAGACGAAGCATTCACAAAGACACTCATTACAACCTTTATCCACGTGCAGGTGTACCTCTGAGACAGTCTGGGTTTGGCTCCAGACCACCGTAACAAAGCAATGTCGTAATAAAGCAAGTCACACACGTTGTTTTTGTTTTCTAGTGCATAGAAAAAGTTATGTTTACACTACACTGTAGTGTATTAAATGTACAAAAGCATGATGTCAAAAAATGTACATACCTTAATTTAAAAAATATTTTATTGCTAAAAAATGCGAACCATCACCTGAGCCTTCAGTAAGTTCTAACCTTTTTGCTGGTGGAGGGTCTTACCTTCAATTTGTAAAAAAATGTAATATCTATAAAGTGCAATAAAGCAAAGAACAATAAAAGGAGGTATGCCTGTATTGAACAAACATCTGTTAAGCACTGTAGGTAGAACAGGAAATCTATCCAAGTAGCTGCCCTCATGAGCTCTCATTCTAGAGAGGAAACGTTTATTCATTTATTCAATAAATAGGGTTGCAGGAATTTGGTTACATTTGAACTTCAAATAAACACGATTTTTTTTTTTTTTTAGTATAGCTATGTATCAAATGCCTGCCCTCTTGCGACCTAAGTATAAAACATACTTATATTAAAAATTATTAATTGCCCAGGCCAGGTGACTTAGTTCGTTGGAGCATCGCCCCGTGCACCAAAAGGCTGGGAGTTCAAATCCTGGTAGGACACATACCTACGCTGCAGGTTTGATCCTCAGTCGGGGCACCTATGGGGGCAACCAATCAATGTTTCTCTCTCACGTCAATGTCTGTTTGTCTCTCTCTCTACCCACCCCTTCCTCTCTCTCTGAAATCAATGAAAACATATCCTCAGGTGAGAACTAAAAATAAATTATTCATTGTTTAAATTCAAATTTAACTGAGAAGACTGTATTTTAATTTGGTAACTGACAACCCAATTCTAAGAACACTGTTTGTAGGAGCAAAAGTTCAGAAACAAACTTAGTGTCCATCAGTAGGAGACTTAAGTAAATTATAGTAAATCCAAACAATGGGAAATCATTGCCAATAATAATAATAATAATGTAGATCTGTATGATGATTTGGGATTTTCCAAGATGCATAGTTAGGTGAAAAGAGAAATGTCCAAAACAATGTAGAAGTTATCCCACCACCTGATAAAGAGACAAATATATGGAGATAAGTACATATATGTTCATCAAAGCACAGACTCTCTGGAAGGTGCCCAGAGATGGGTGACAGTACTTGCTTCTGCAGGAAAACAGGAAAACTAGGGGATAGCAAGGGTACTACAATATACCCTTCTGAAATTAAAAATATATCCATACATATTTATTTTTAAACAAATTTTAAAACCTTTTTTTGGTCAAATTATAAAGGAAAGTGTATTTAGAATATTATGGTGGTAGTAGAAGTGAGTCAGCTGGGCTGTGTGGGCTCAGGAATCAACTTACAGAGGTAAGTCTGTTTGGTGTGGTTCAGTAGATCGAGCACCAGCTTGTGGGCTGAAAGCTTGCTGGTTCCATTCCCAGTTGGGGCACATGCCTGGATTGCAGGGCCAGGTCCCCAGTTGGGGGTGTGAGAGAGGCAAGCGATCACTGTTCCTGTCACACATCATATTTCTCTCCCTCTCTTCTTCCATCTTTTTCCCTGTCTCTAAAAATAAATAAAATGTTTTTTTAAAAAACGCACAGAGGCAAAAGAAGAGCCTTTGGAACTTAGGAGAGAGAAAGGCAAAGGTAACGTGCCACGGAGAAGAAGAGAGAGAAGGGAAAGGCTCGGGTGTGCTCCCAAGAGGGAGAGGGAGCCCAAATTCTTCCTTTTAAGATATCTGAGAATGCATTTTCTTCTCTCTCTGTTGAGATCTTGCTTCCAGGCATGTCCTCTGTTTGACTCAAATAAATTTTTATTTAATAAATAAATAAATATCTTTGGCTTGTAGGGCTTCTTGGACAAAATTACCATAGCCTTCCTGAGGGTGAAGGTCTTCAATAATCAGGACTTCAGGATGGTCCTCAAGGCAGGAGAAAGGGCAGAATGACCTTGGAGGGTCACTTGAGTTCAACATCAAGAACCATAGCATACCCACAGAATCAGATACACAATTTTCAGGGCCCAGTACAAAATATTGACCCCCTGTTCATAAACTAAGAATTTCAAAACCATAACAGCAAAGCATTAAATCAAGAGAGAAAGTCCTAGAACTGGCTGGTGTGGCTCAGTGGATTGAGTGCCAGCCAGCAAACCAAAGGGTTGCCAGTTCAATTCCCAGTTGGGGCACATGCCTGGGTTGCGGGCTGGGTCCCGAATTGGGGGCATGCGAGAGGCAACCACACATTGATGTTTCTCTCCCATTCTTTCTCCCTCTCTTCCCCTCTCCCTAAAAATAAATAAATAAAATCTTAAATTTAAACAAAAGCATGAAAGTCCTCCTAATCATGGGGCCCTACTTGGCCCTGCTTGACTGCACAGGTCATACACTCATGCAGCCAGTCCTGCGTGCACACACACACACATACACACATACACGGTAGCCAGTGGGGAGAAAGGGGCGATTTTGCTGCAAGACATCCCTACCCTGCAAAGAAGAGAAAACCCATGGCAGCTGGTAGCTTCCCTTGAATAAGGACACCTAGAACGTAATTCCTCACAGAGCCATCTTCCACACTCACTGCTGCTCTGGTCATGAGCTCAAAAGAGAAATCAAAGCAGTCAAATAACCATAAATCAAAGCCAACCATGTTAATAAAATGGATCCAAAGGGTCAGTGTGGCATGGCAGGCAGGACATTAGAATTCAGACAGCTTTAGAATCTTCCTGGACAATTAACAAATTGCTGTCAGAGATATCCCAAAGTTCACACACACACACACACACGCCTCTTGGCTCATTTAACTCCCAGTTTCCCCAGCAGTAAATTATTAACTGAACAAGCTCGAGCTGGTACAGCTGTTGTTCCAACATAGGCCTTATGTCTGTCTGCACAGAAACCTTGCTCAATAACCTATACTGGAAGAGACCCAGCGCTAAATCCATCTCTCCCTGAGCAGCAGCACCCAGCTGCAGGGAAGAATCCTCCAACCAGCACTCTGCTTCCTTTTGGAGTGGGGTGCAGAGTCCCTACTGAGGGACCAAAAGTGGTCCCGCAGCCTCAGAGCAGCAGGTTCATAACCCAGCAGTAAGTGACTTCACAAGACCAAGGACACCAGAGGGACTCATGGAGGCTCATGGAGGCCTCCACTGGGTGAAAAGGAAAAGGGGGAAAGGAAGGGAAAGGAAAGAAAGAGACTGTGTGAAATGAGAGCACAAGCTGAAGAGGGGAGGGGACATAATGAAGAAGAGAGAAAAATATAAGCTTCAGACAAAGTACCTAGTTCCAAAGACAAGCTTCCACCTCATCACTGCCCCCATCTCAACTTCTAGAAGTCCTTCCAGTCCTTGAGGCTCAGCTCAAAGGATACCACCCCCAGGGAGTTTTCACTGATAGGCTTGGATGTGAAGAAATTAGAATCCTCATATATTGCTGGCAGGAATGCTAAATTGTGCAACCACTTTGGAAACAGCCTGGCAGTCCCTCAAAAAGTTAAACATAGAGTTCCCATGTGATTTAGTAATTTCAGTCTTAGATGTATGCGAAGAGAATAAAAGCATACATCCACACACAAAAAAACGTGCACACAAATGTTCATAGCAGCATTATTCACAATAACCAAAAAGTGGAAACACCCAAGTGTCCATCAACTGATAGTGGTGATGGTGGTACAACTTTGTGAATATGCTAAAAGTCACTGAATTGTGCACTTGAAAAGGGTGAATTTTGCGATATATGAACCATATCAACAAAATATTGATAGAACTGTGCACCAACAGAGGAAAACGAATGTTAAGAATTAAGCATTGTCCCCTGGCTGGTGTGGCTCAGTGGATTGAGTGCTGGCCTATGAACCGAAAGGTTGCAGGTTCGATTCCCAGTTAGAGCACATGCCTGGGTTGCGGGCCAGGTCCCTGGCTGGGGGGTTGCAAGAGGTAACCAATCAGCACACACCAATGTTTCTCTCCCTCTCTTTGTCCCTTCCTTCCCTTCTCGCTAAAAATACATAAATAATTTTTTTAAAATAGCATTGTGTGCTCTCCCTCCCAGGAGCAGGCCCATGCCTTTCTTCCCTCTTTCTTTCTCAGGCATGCTTTTTCTCCCTAAGTTCTAAGGGGCCCCACAAGACTTGCAACCAGGGAGCAGTGGGCAGCTACAGCCTGTCCTAGGCTAACCCCCTGAACCTGTCTCCAAAACCCCTTTTTCTTTGACTTGCCAGTGGGCCACAGCAGCCCCATCTAGGCTCTGTTCTTCAGCTTCTTCTATCCTAAGCCCTTCCTTGTTTCACTGTCCCCAGCTTGAAAAAAAAACATATTCTCAAAATTACAAAAAAAAAAATTAAGCATGTGTCTGGAGGGTAAGAACCAGAGTCTCATCTGTTTTGTCACTAAGGTGCCTCACACCGTAAATGCTCAGGACAGCTACTCATCAGAGCCACCTGGGGGTTTTGAAAACCTTCTGATGCCTGGCAAACTCCCACCGGACATTCTGATTTAATTGATCCGGGTGCAAACTGAGGAAGTACCAAGAGTTTTTAAAGCTTCCAAGATGATTCTAACTGCAGTAAAATTTGAGAACCACCAGCTTAGCAAATGGGTGATGACCAACAATTCCAGGAAGCCAAAAGCCAGCCCTACTCCCCTCCTTCACCTCAGAGCAACCAGATAAGATTGGTCCTTGGCAAAGAGAACAACTATAGTCATTCCTGCTGTTCACCATGCTGGACAGAAACAAATCAGAGCATTCTCTCCAGTTCCTTAAGGTTCATTACCCTCTCCCTCAACATGGGGTTGAAGGAAGATCCCTTCTGCAACACTCTGCCTCCTCCATCCTCCTCAGGCTCCATTGCTGCCCCCCTTGGTAGTTGGGGATGGGAAGTGGAGGAGGCAGGAGGAAGCCGCTTAATAAACACATTCACAGTAGAGTGTTGCAGGCTTTCAGACTCACCCTTCCCAGGGGCACTCTCATGTTCAAAGAAGACCCCCTGCTGAACAAAGGCAGGAATGGCTAAGGATAGAACTTCAGGTGCTAGTAGGGGTGGTTTTGAGAGAGAGAGTCACTCTGCCTTGACTATTTAATCTGTGTCTAGACTGGTCCTGATCGTTTGGTCTGTCTGTTTTCTTAGAACACAGAATGAGAGCCGAGCTAGCAGCATTCCTTTTGCTCAATGACTTGCGTTTTGAATCAAGATTTCATTTGGTTATGATTAGGTATTGTCTGTGACGTTGATGGGCTTTCTAGGCCAAGCAATCTCACACTTAACTGCAAGCTCTTTTGTATTATCCACTGTTGTTCTACGCAGGTGCATCTTTTTTCCCTTAGTTATTAAGATTTTTGGTTACAGATACAAAAACCAGTGCAAGCAACCTTAAGAAAGGGAGTTTATAAGATTACAGGTAGAACCAGGAAAAGTTAAACCTCAGGGAGAGCAGGAATCGGAGCATATATGGTCAAGTTCAGTGAGTAGACACTGGGGCCCCACCCTAGTGGATGGAGAAGTTAGATCTCAGAGAATAATAATCATCTAACACGAATGGAACATTTACCATGTGCCAGGCACTGGTCTAAATTCCACACATATTAAATAACTTGTACATGTTCACACAGTTACAGCTCTGTTACTTGTTCCCAGTATATCTGATTTTAAGTTTGATTCTGTTCTCTTTATTCAAATTAATAATTTAGTAGTAGTTACACTCTCTTAGTAGTTAAATGTAGATATTCAAGTCAGTTAAAGATACCTGATTTGGGTCACTTGGAGACTGAGAAATTTGAGTTAAAAATATGTTTCTAATTAATTTTTAATGAAATAAAGTGTTCTGTGCAATTAAAAATACTAAAAAATTAATTCTACATATATTAATTCATTTAATTCTAGGAATAACCCTATGAGGCTGTTCTTATCTTATTATTATTATGAAATTCATTACTATTACTATTTTACAAATTAGGAAACTGAAGTACACAGAAGATAAACAGCATGTTCAAGGTCTTCAAACTGACATTTGAACTCAGGCAATTTGGGTTCAGAACCCACATATGTGAATGATGCCTTCAAGAGTTGTGCAGTGGGCAACCCATACACCTGTATGTGGCGGCCCTGACTGTGGGGTGTAGACTAGATCAGTGTTTCTCAGCAAGGGCTCTATGGCTATTGTGGGTCAGATCATTTGTTCTACAGGACTATCTGAACTCCATTTACTAAATGCCAGTAGTAATAAACCCTCCAATCATTGTGACTTTCAAAATGTCCCCTGAGGGAGAGTACCAGCCTCAGCTGAGAACCACCGGGACAAATGAACACTCCCCAAAGGTGTCTACCTCTCTATTTTGTGAGCCCCTTGTGACCTACTACCCATGGGTCTTCCTTTCCTCCCCACTCCCCACGATGGCCCAGGAAACTGTGCACACTTTCACTCCACCAGAACAGAACATGCACTGTCCCTAGAGCCTGAAGGTGCCTAGAGGCCTCACCTCATGCTCCCTCCCCAGGATTTGGGTGGGCATTGAAT